>NC_136299.1:8158251-8758251 GCF_964198595.1 Lampetra fluviatilis | reverse complement strand
CCAATGGGGTTACGGGCTCCTTCCTCGGCGCGCACGGGGAAGGGAGTCTCATAGCAACCAACGTTTCGTGCGGTGCCCCACCAACCCTCGACGCCCCCCCCCCCCACCATGACCCCCACGGGGGTTGACCCCAAGGTTAACGGGGCCACGCGTGCAGCGCGGCAACCGTCACCTTGGCTGCGTGACGTCACAATCGGCGCACGAGGCGTGTGTTTAGATGTGGGTGTGTGTAGATGTGTGTGTGTGTGGATGTGTGTGTGTGTAGATATGTGTGTGTGTGTAGATGTGTGTGTGTGTGTAGATGTGTGTGTGTGTGTGTAGATGTGTGTGTGTGTAGATGTGTGTGTGTGTAGATGTGTGTGTGTGTAGATGTGTGTGTGTGTAGATGTGTGTGTGTGTGTAGATGTGTGTGTGTGTGTAGATGTGTGTGTGTGTGTAGATGTGTGTGTGTGTGTAGATGTGTGTGTGTGTAGATGTGTGTGTGTGTAGATGTGTGTGTGTGTGTAGATGTGTGTGTGTGTAGATGTGTGTGTGTGTAGATGTGTGTGTGTGTAGATGTGTGTGTGTGTAGATGTGTGTGTGTGTGTAGATGTGTGTGTGTGTGTAGATGTGTGTGTGTGTGTGTGTAGATGTGTGTGTGTGTGTAGATGTGTGTGTGTGTAGATGTGTGTGTGTGTAGATGTGTGTGTGTGTAGATGTGTGTGTGTGTGTAGATGTGTGTGTGTGTGTGTGTAGATGTGTGTGTGTGTGTGTAGATGTGTGTGTGTGTGTGTAGATGTGTGTGTGTGTGTGTAGATGTGTGTGTGTGTAGATGTGTGTGTGTGTAGATGTGTGTGTGTGTAGATGTGTGTGTGTGTGTAGATGTGTGTGTGTGTGTAGATGTGTGTGTGTGTGTGTGTAGATGTGTGTGTGTGTGTAGAGATGTGTGTGTGTGTAGATGTGTGTGTGTGTGTGTAGATGTGTGTGTGTGTAGATGTGTGTGTGTGTAGATGTGTGTGTGTGTAGATGTGTGTGTGTGTGTAGATGTGTGTGTGTGTGTAGATGTGTGTGTGTGTGTAGATGTGTGTGTGTGTGTGTAGATGTGTGTGTGTGTGTGTGTAGATGTGTGTGTGTGTAGATGTGTGTGTGTGTGTGTGTAGATGTGTGTGTGTGTGTAGATGTGTGTGTGTGTGTAGATGTGTGTGTGTGTAGATGTGTGTGTGTGTAGATGTGTGTGTGTGTGTAGATGTGTGTGTGTGTGTAGATGTGTGTGTGTGTGTAGATGTGTGTGTGTGTGTGTAGATGTGTGTGTGTGTGTAGATGTGTGTGTGTGTGTGTGTAGATGTGTGTGTGTGTGTAGATGTGTGTGTGTGTGTAGATGTGTGTGTGTGTAGATGTGTGTGTGTGTAGATGTGTGTGTGTGTAGATGTGTGTGTGTGTGTGTAGATGTGTGTGTGTGTGTGTAGATGTGTGTGTGTGTGTGTAGATGTGTGTGTGTGTGTGTAGATGTGTGTGTGTGTAGATGTGTGTGTGTGTAGATGTGTGTGTGTGTAGATGTGTGTGTGTGTAGATGTGTGTGTGTGTAGATGTGTGTGTGTGTAGATGTGTGTGTGTGTAGATGTGTGTGTGTGTAGATGTGTGTGTGTGTGTAGATGTGTGTGTGTGTGTAGATGTGTGTGTGTGTGTAGATGTGTGTGTGTGTAGAGATGTGTGTGTGTGTAGATGTGTGTGTGTGTGTAGATGTGTGTGTGTGTGTAGATGTGTGTGTGTGTGTGTAGATGTGTGTGTGTGTAGATGTGTGTGTGTGTAGATGTGTGTGTGTGTAGATGTGTGTGTGTGTGTAGATGTGTGTGTGTGTGTAGATGTGTGTGTGTGTGTAGATGTGTGTGTGTGTGTAGATGTGTGTGTGTGTAGATGTGTGTGTGTGTGTAGGTGTGTGTGTGTGTAGATGTGTGTGTGTGTAGATGTGTGTGTGTGTAGATGTGTGTGTGTGTAGATGTGTGTGTGTGTAGATGTGTGTGTGTGTGAAGATGTGTGTGTGTGTGTAGATGTGTGTGTGTGTGTAGATGTGTGTGTGTGTGTAGATGTGTGTGTGTGTAGATGTGTGTATGTGTGTAGATGTGTGTGTGTGTGTAGATATGTGTGTGTGTGTAGATATGTGTGTGTGTGTAGATATGTGTGTGTGTGTAGATGTGTGTGTGTGTAGATGTGTGTGTGTGTAGATGTGTGTGTGTGTAGATGTGTGTGTGTGTAGATGTGTGTGTGTGTGTAGATGTGTGTGTGTGTAGATGTGTGTGTGTGTAGATGTGTGTGTGTGTAGATGTAGATGTGTGTGTGTGTAGATGTGTGTGTGTGTAGATGTGTGTGTGTGTGTAGATGTGTGTGTGTGTGTAGATGTGTGTGTGTGTAGATGTGTGTGTGTGTGTGTGTGTGTAGATGTGTGTGTGTGTGTGTAGATGTGTGTGTGTGTGTGTGTAGATGTGTGTGTGTGTGTGTGTAGATGTGTGTGTGTGTGTGTGTAGATGTGTGTGTGTGTAGATGTGTGTGTGTGTGTAGATGTGTGTGTGTGTGTAGATGTGTGTGTGTGTAGATGTGTGTGTGTGTGTGTAGATGTGTGTGTGTGTAGATGTGTGTGTGTGTAGATGTGTGTGTGTGTAGATGTGTGTGTGTGTGTGTAGATGTGTGTGTGTGTGTGTAGATGTGTGTGTGTGTGTAGATGTGTGTGTGTGTAGATGTGTGTGTGTGTAGATGTGTGTGTGTGTAGATGTGTGTGTGTGTAGATGTGTGTGTGTGTGTAGATGTGTGTGTGTGTAGATGTGTGTGTGTGTGTAGATGTGTGTGTGTGTGTAGATGTGTGTGTGTGTGTAGATGTGTGTGTGTGTGTAGATGTGTGTGTGTGTGTAGATGTGTGTGTGTGTGTAGATGTGTGTGTGTGTAGATGTGTGTGTGTGTAGATGTGTGTGTGTGTAGATGTGTGTGTGTGTAGATGTGTGTGTAGATGTGTGTGTGTGTAGATGTGTGTGTGTGTAGATGTGGGTGTGTGTAGATGTGGGTGTGTGTAGATGTGGGTGTGTGTAGATGTGGGTGTGTGTAGATGTGGGTGTGTGTAGATGTGTGTGTGTGTGTAGATGTGTGTGTGTGTGTAGATGTGTGTGTGTGTGTAGATGTGTGTGTGTGTGTAGATGTGTGTGTGTGTGTAGATGTGTGTGTGTGTAGATGTGTGTGTGTGTAGATGTGTGTGTGTGTAGATGTGTGTGTGTGTGTGTGTAGATGTGTGTGTGTGTGTGTAGATGTGTGTGTGTGTGTAGATGTGTGTGTGTGTGTAGATGTGTGTGTGTGTGTAGATGTGTGTGTGTGTGTAGATGTGTGTGTGTGTGTAGATGTGTGTGTGTGTGTAGATGTGTGTGTGTGTGTAGATGTGTGTGTAGATGTGTGTGTGTGTAGATGTGTGTGTGTGTAGATGTGTGTGTGTGTAGATGTGTGTGTGTGTGTAGATGTGTGTGTGTGTAGATGTGTGTGTGTGTAGATGCCCAGCCACCGCATGCCTAAACAGCTTTTGTTCGGCCGGATAGAGGGGGCAAGACGGGCGCGGCACGGGCTAGAGAAGAGATGGAGTGATGTGGTACAGGAGGACGTGGAGCTGAGTGGACTTGCCGATGACTGGTGCCAGCGGTGTCAAGATCGGCCTCAGTGGAGGAGCGCTGAGTTGCAATTTTGCATAACAAAAACAAATACTATTATCACTCTCTTTGGTTCTTTCGGTAACGTCACGTAGACAATCAAATCAAGTAATAGAATCACTACGACTCGTATTCCACTCTCATAATAAAGTGAAGCCACCGTAGTGGCACGCACCTGCCTCGGTTTTCTCCGCATGCATCGGCGGACTCCGAGATTGTATTTGTGATGGGGGGGGGTTGTTGTATTTTTGTTAATTCTTTCTTTCCCGAGTGAAAAGTCACGCTCGCATTTCTCGCGTGGCACCTGCGCAGCGTGGATTCATCATCATCATCACCATCATCAAGAGCCAATGTTCAATGCACCGCTGGATGAAGGCCTCCCCACGCTGTGTAAATCATTGTCATATGGGCAACGAAGAAGGGCAATTGCCTGAAACGTCGCCATAGATCGTTGATTGTAAGACCCCCCCCCCCAAAGATAAAGATCCCCCGTATAGCCTTAACAGATGTTTGGGGTAAGTGGTCTTAGCGAGCAGCATTGAAGGCGGCACATCGCACGAAGGAGTGGGTTGGCCAGCACCACGCCCGGCCGCCTTTGTCTCCCTAGGTACTCATTTTGATGCCGAGTCTACTTAGGGGAGAACCAGGACCGGTTCCGATAATCGTCACTGATGGTGGCCTTGAGCGGGAAATCGAACCCGGGGTTCGTAGCGTGGTGCGCTAACGACATTATTACTATTGACAAATAAATTGCATGACAAAGTGATCGGGGAAGTGAAAATGGAGGGGGGAGAGAGGGTTATGGAGGTCGTCGATGGAGCGTAAGGGGCCGTCCATAAATGACGTCACGCACCTGGGGGGGTGGGGGGTCAGACATGTGTGACGATGTGTGACGAGGGAGGAGGGGGTTTGAGAAATGTGACGTCACATCAAAATGCGCAACTTTAAATAAATATAGACAACACGTTCTACTTAATTAAATAGACGTTTTAATAAATGTTTTCTCCTACAACATCGGAGTGCAGCGCCGCATTAAATACGCACTACAATGACAATAGTTTAAAGCGATTTGAAGCATGTTTTTTTTTTGGGGAGGCGAGGGCAGAGCTTTGTGACGTCATATTTGAGGTGGGGGGGGTCTGACTTTTTGTGACGCCGTGTAACGAAGAGGGGGGGGGGGGTCAAAAATCGTCCAAAATCGCGTGACGTCATTTATGGACGGCCCCTAAGCACGCAACAAAGACACCACGAGTCGAGGATTGCGGTGCCGACAATGAACTCGTCTCGCCGCTCCACGTTCCCGTCATCAGCGCGGGTCCGTGCGACTACCAAGACCCCGACAGCACTGGGACAGACCGTCCGGGGCCACTGTGCTGCCCGCGAGTGTTTGCCACCCGCTGCGAAGGCCGGCACGGCACACCAAGGGGCGGGAACACCGCCACGCCCAACCGCCTTTGTCTTCCCTCGGTGGCGAGATGTTTGCACATCGCATCGGGTGCTCATTCAGGGCTCTATACACACACGCGCGCGCACACGCGCAGACAAAGATCCCTCGTTATAACAGCCTGTAACAGGCTGTTGGGGCGAGTGGTTGTTAGCGAGCATCTATGAAGGCCGGCACGGCACGCGGGCGGGTGGGTGGCCAGCACCACGCCCGGCCGCCTTTGTCTCCCTAGTGGCGATGCTTACACACGGCACCAGGTATTCAATTTGATGCCGAGTCGATCTAGGGGAGGCCCAAGAACGGGTTCAGATAATCGTCACCGTGGTTTTGGGTGGCCGTGAGCGGGAATCGAACTCGGGGGGCCCGGGTTCGTAACGCAGCGCGCTCACCACTCCACCACCCCTCCCAAGACACACGCACACACGATACACACACACGACACACACACGCACGCACACACGCACACACACGCACCGCGCTATGCAAAGCCGCATACAAAGCAGTACAATCGCTCCATCTCTGGCTGTGGTCTCCCACTCGGGCGCGTTGATCTCCTTTCCTCCGTCACCAGTCTCGTCCATCACCAGCATCATTGTCGTCGTAGTAGGCCATGTTCAATCCACTGCTGGATGAAGGCCTCCTCCCCCAGAGGCGATGCCATCAACGGCCACCTCCTCTCACGATTCTGCCGTGTCAATCAGTTCGCCCTTCATGTTAACTGTAAACTAAACTTTTCGATTTAAAGCTTTCGTGACTGCAGGGATTCATCTTCTTGGTTCTTTCGGTAAAGTCTTCCCTTCTACGTAAACTAAACTACTTCATATTTTTTTACCAGGTAAGGCCCCGACTGAACTACGTAACTGTTTCATCAGAAGCCAGATGGATACAAAATGATAGCTCAACGAAGTGGGCGTATCATCACGTGGACATTTCTAGCAGCCAAACACTCTAAACGCGTGATGTTGATTTTAAATGCGGAGGGAAAAACCCGACGGGAACCGGAGAAAAATCCACGCGACCACGGCGAGAGAGAGAGAGACACGCAAACCCCAAATACACAGCAGCAGGCGTCAGGGTCGGGATCGAACCCACGACCTCCTGGACACCAGGCGAGGTAGTTAACATCTCCTAGCCACCGTGGCGATGTCATCGTCTTCATCACCGCCCCGTATCTGCGGTGGACGTTCTCTCTGACGCCTTCCATCCCTTGACTGCCGCTCTGGTTTCGACCGTGTGGCATGGGGTCCACACGATCCTCTGTCACTCCCTCTCACGGTTAAACTCCACGTACGCGTCTCTCCAGCGGCATCTTTGCTCACTTTTCACGGTGTTATTGTTCTCTATTGGCGCTAAAGCAACAGCAGCAGCCCGTTTGTGATGAGTTGGATTCGTTTAAAGAATGCCTGCTAAAATCCACACCCCCGAGCTGAGAGCATCTGTCTTGTCCTATTTACCAATCTCTACGGACATATTCGTGGTGTGGCAGCGATGTGTATGTGGCTAAGACCAGGCAATTGGAGCTGTATGGATAATCTAATTGAGCGTCGGGGGTCTAGTATCCACTTCGCTGTGAGCAAATTTACCATATAATTACCATACGATTGAGGTCTCGAAATAGCGCGTGTGTTCACGCGATTGGTTTCCAACAATGCAGGTCCTCACCGTCACACTCTTGTCCTGATTAAGACGCGTGTTGGCCCGGGAGAGCCTCACTCGTGACTCGTTGTTGGAGTCGTCGTCGTAGTGGGTGTTTCAGGAGGCGACGATGATTGCTACCGAGAGTCATTTGCGGTGTAATCTTTACATTCTCCGTGTGAGTTTGTGGGTCTCTCTGTGTGTGAGTCTGTGGGTCTCTCTGTGTGTGAGTCTGTGGGCTCTCCGTGTGAGTATGTGGGTCTCCGTGTGAGTCTGGATCTCTCTGTGTGCGAGTCTGCGGGTCTCCGTGTGAGTCTGTGGGTCTCTCTGTGTGTGAGTCTGTGGGTCTCTCTGTGTGTGAGTCTGTGGGTCTCTCTGTGTGTGAGTCTATGGGTCTCTCTGTGTGTGAGTCTGTGGTTCTCTCTGTGTGTGAGTCTGCGGGTCTCTGCGTGAGTCTGTGGGTCTCTCTGTGTGTGAGTCTATGGGTCTCTCTGTGTGTGAGTCTGTGGGTCTCTCTGTGCGTGAGTCTGTGGGTCTCTCTGTGTGTGAGTCTGTGGGTCTCTGTGATCGTTAGAGAGACAGGGGGCCAGCCAGTCACGGGCAGAGGAGAACAGGAAGGCAATGAGCTTAGACTTGGACTGGGGCATGGAGTCAACAGGACGGATGGCTGGTGGGAGTGACGAGTGGGACAGCAGAGGAGAGTGAATCACCCCCTCACCCCCCCCCCCCCGAGCGAAGGTTGCTGTCTAGCACTGGGGAGAGAAAGGGGACCCCGAAATTGTGCTCAAACTAAAACTAAAATGTGTTTCTTTTCCAGGTAAGGCCCCACTGAGCTGTTGATCTCTTATATTTTTAGAAGCTGACCTGGCCACAAATGGTAGCCCAACAAAGAAGAAGTGGCTGATGACCGTGTGGACACAATTATAGCAGCTAAATACCCTCACGATTGGATGACGCGCGTTTAGCCACAACCACCAAACCCTGTGCCGTGGATACCTTAATAGGTACTCTTAGTTCTTTCGGTAAAGTCACGTAGGTAAAACATTAAATTAGAATTAATAACAATAAAATAATAATAAAATAAATAATTACACAATTTTATTAATTCTAATTTAATTTTTTTACCTACGTGACTTTACCGAAAGAACCTAGAGTATGAATCCTTGCAGTCACGAAAGCTTCAAATCTACCTTAATAGGTGCTCGCTAACAGCACTTGCCCCGACAGTCCGTCGTTAAAGGTGGGACGGGGTGGGTGGTGGTGAGGTCATTGTGTACACGTGTGCGTGCGACATGTCCAATTCAACACGTGCTCACCCACGCTTCCTTTCTGATCTGGCTGAGACCGGCTCCGGGAGGCGGAATGAGGCTTCGCTGCGCGGTTTGCGACCCAAACCGGGCCGCCGCTAACGGCAGCGGAAGAGTCGGGGCGGGGGGGATATTTGAGTTTCCCCCGCGGAAGAAAGCCGATGACATTCAATGTCACGGCAGCTGTCTGCGTACACAGCGCAGGGCTAATTTTGCAGGGTATTGACACTCACCTCTGTCAATATCAGCACAGCGTAGAGAAGAGCGAGACCGTGCCGGGAAGGAAACACGAATCAACTCCCGCACACATTAGTCACCACCCCCTCCTCCTCTCTCCTCTTCCATCGTCATCCTCATCCCGCTAATGTGTGTGTTTGTTTACACGCTGAGCAAGTGAGTCGTCTCGCTCTTGTACACTCTGGGTGGTGATTCTCAGCGCCAGGTCGAAACGGCTTTCAGCGATCGGAAGGTTTTGCGTAAGTTCAAGTTATCGACTTAACCCATCATCCCCTCCACGGGAGGCGGGCCGTGGGGTGGTAAAGTGAGTAGTACCACTTTGTAGGGGGGTCAACAGTGGCTGACCTATGGCAGGGGTCGGCAAAAACCCTGCAGGTCTTTCACCACTGCTGATTCGTGACGTTAAGGGACCACCACCCCCTCGTGTTCACCACACAGCGCATTGATGCTCTTGAAATATGGAGCGAGGTTGTTTCTACCAAATTCGAAATGAGTGGCTCATCTTGCTATATTTGGTTTGCGACCTCCTTGGACTAGAACAAGGGGTGGGGAACCATTTTTCTGCCAAGGGCCATTTGGATATTTATAACATCATTCGCGGGCCATACACAATTATCAACTTAAAAATGTGCCCGTTTATATTTGGTCAAACATTTAATTAACTCACATCTAATGTGATGGCTGGAAATGCTTCTCTTTGGTGAGACGCGTGATGTTAGCTGGCTATTGATGATGTTGCTACTCGCAACTGCTTTTCCAGGTTCGCTCCTAGATTTATTGAATTTCGAGTCCCGCCTGCGGTTGCCTTGGCAGGGCCACACCAAATGATTTCGCGGCCTTATACGGCCCGCGGGCCGAACGCTCCCCACCCCTGGACTAGAACATCGAACAACAACAACAACAACCACCACCAGCACCAGGATGTGGGTTAGCGACTGCGACAACAACCAGCAGCAACAAGACTGCAATGACACCGCCACCACCACTGCCACCACTATAGTTGCTGATTGCTACAACCTCCATCAATAACAACAACAATAGCGGTCATATTAACCCAAAGAAAGACAATAACATCTTCGCATAGCAAATGCGGCTCTTGAACTATTAAACTTTTTTTACCGAATTCGAAATAAGCGTCTCTTCTTCGATATGTTGGTTAGCCGACCCCTGCTCCCTACTGGGAGACTCGCTGTGGAGAATAGAAGACGTGGATAGGAGACGCACTGCCACTCGACGTTCGTGACCCCGTCACCGGACGAGCAGCACTGCAGCAACGGTGGAGATTAGCAGCGGCGAGAGGCTACACGGGGGATCTTTGTCTTTGTCGGGGTGTGTTTGTGCGTATCTCGGGAGCGTGCGTACGTAGCGTGTGCGTGCGTGTGACCCGAGTTCGATTCCAGCTGACGAACAACAACACCAGTAGCGAACACGTGACCCGGTCCTGGGCCACCCCCTAGGTCGACTCAGCCTCAAGTGAGCTCCTGGTGTGTAATAAACATCGCCCCTGGAGAGACGAAGGCGGTCGGGTGTGGTGCTGGCCACCCACCCCTTCGGGTACCGTTGCCGCCTTCATAGAGTGCTGCTCGCTAACAGCACTTGGCCCAATAGTCTGTGTAGGCTATACGAGTGGGAGGGGGGGGGACTTTGTTGTTTTATGTATGCTCCTGTGAGCAGAAAGTCACACACAGCCGTGGGTCACTCCGGCCAATGAGGATCTCCATCCTGGTCTCTTGAGTTCTCACCACCTGGTTTAAACAAATAAACTTGAACAACAAAAAATGAACTGCGACAAAGACAATGCTTCCCCCCTCCCGTTTCGATTGTACAACATTGTGCTTGGGGCAAGTGCTGTAAGCGAGCAGCACCTGTGAAGGCCGCGAACGATACACGAGGGGTTGGGTGACAGCACCACGCCCGAACGTCTTTGTCTCCCCGGTGACGATGTTTACTCCACACCGCGCCAGCTACTCATTTGAGGCTGATTCTACCTAGGGGAGGCCCAGGACCGGTTCGTAGCGCAGCGCTACCGTTCCCCACTTGGGGCAAGCGCGAGCCGCACCTGTGAAGACCGTGAACGCGACACGAGGAGTGGCTGCGTGGGTGGGTGGCCAGCACCACACTCACGCGCACGCACGCGCGCGCTCTGCACAGGTACACAAGATAAAGATCCCCCCCCCGTATAACCTCAAACGACTGTTGGGGCAAGTGCGCAGCGCACGACGGGGTGGTGTGGATCAACACCGCGACCACCACGCCCGGCCGCCTTTGTCTCCCCCGTGCTGATTTTTACACACCGCAGCAAGTTCTCATTTAAGGCCGAGTCGACCTAGATGTAGGTCCAGCACCAACCGGTGCGAGACATTCGCCACCGATATTGTCCGTGAGCGGGAATCGTGCTGTGTGTGAGTTTGCATGGGTTAGCCGGCTCCGTAGCGTAGTGCAGTGCGCTAACCACTGCACCACCGCTCCCCAGAATGCGTTCGAGATTTGCTTGGTGGCTAGGAGATGTTAACTCCCTCGCCTGCTATGCAGGGAGGTCGTGAGTTCCTTCCCGATCCTGATGCCTGGTGTATATTTGGAGTTTGCGGTCTCTCTCTCTCTCCCCATGATCGCGTAGATTTTTCTCCGGGTCGTCCGGGGTTTTCCCTCCACATTAAAAATCTACGTCACGCTTTTGGAGAATTTGACTGCTATTACTATCCACGTGATGAGAAGCCCACTTCGTTGAGCTATTATTAGTGATGGCCAGGTCGCTTCTGAAAAGGAGCGACATGGCTCAGTGGGCCTTATCTGGTAAAACATTTTACATTTACAATTGTTGAAGCGGGTTGTCCTGTACAGTACTCAATAGAACCTATAAGTGGGACTATCCATATGCACAGGGCCGCATCAAGGCACGGGGCTTTAGGGGCTGCAGCCCATGGGCCTCCGCCAGCTGAAGGGCCTCCAGAGATGAAGTGAAAAGTTATTTCGGTTGTGAACGCTGAATTTTAGCTGTTGTTAGCCTTGTAAAAAAATTATTAAATTTTTCTTTAACTTTGTTTTCCTTTTGAAAATATTACTGGGGGGAGGGGGGGCTCACAGTACCTGTAGCCTAGAGAACTACACAATCTTAATCCGGCCCTGCATATACACAATGATGTCAACACTGGCCATCGGGAAAACGAATGTGAAGATTGACTTCATCATCAGGCTCCCACGGGGTTCCGAACGAGAGCATGCGTCTAGTCGACTCCGTCTCTCGTCTGACACGTCTCTCATCGTTTAGTTTGGAATTCATAAGTCCTGGATGCAACGGTGATGGTGCAGAGATGCCGGTAATTCAATGGAGACATTGACAATGTGTGCTGGGGGGAGGTGGGGGGGTACGGCGAGTGTGGGGAAGGCGGTAGTGTAGTGGTCTTGGGGCGCTGTAGGAGAAACCCGGCGACCCGAGTTCGATTCGCGCTCACGGCCAACGCCAGTGACGATTGTCTGAAACCGGCCCTCTGGGGCTCCTCGCCTAGGTCGACTCAGCCTCAAAATGAGTTCTTTTGTTGCGATGTGCGGGCCGCCCACCCCCTCGTGTGCCGTGCCGTGACGGGCTTCTCACGAACAGCACTTGCCCCAACAGACTGTGTAGGCTATGCAGGGAGGGGGGAGGGAATCTGTGTCTTTGTTTGTATATGTTATGTAAATGTTGCGTATTTGATGTACATTTTGTACGTGTACGTTTTGCGTATGTTTGTGCGCGCGTGTAATTATGAGGTTGAGCAGAATGGTGGGTCATGATCATCAGCCATGCTCTGTCTACTGCCGCATGGAGATCAATGCGATGATGTGTCCAACCTCTCTAATCATCGTGTCTCTCTCTCTCTATCTCCCTCTCTCTCTCTCTGTCGGCGTCATTTCCAGCGTGCACGTCTCTCTCCATGCTTCTTTGCGCAACTCTTTTCAGCGTTTTGTTCCATTTCCCTTTGTCAGTGTCCGCGCGTCTGATCCGCGTGTCATAACAAGTGCTCATTTAAACGACAACAAAAAAACTAAAAGAACTCTCCTTCAGGCAAACGTGGTGCGGTCCGCATGCGGCCTTATCGTCGTCATTTTGCGTGTATCCCAAAAGTAATCGAACCTGTTAACGCTCCCCTCTCGGCGTCTCATCCCGGTACGCCCATCAATAGCGTCCCTGAGTCGGCGTGTACCTCTCTGCCATCTATCACTTGTGCCGTATCTCGGTTAGTACTCTTAGTTCTTTCGGTAAAGTCACGTAGGTAAAAAAGTGAAATTAAAATTAATAAAAATAAAACAATAAAATCACGACGTTTCGGAGGCAACACAAGATTCCGTCTTCAGGTGAAACGGTCACAGCAAAATATCTGTATATTCCACGTGATACAGATATTTTGCTGTGACCGTTTCACCTGAAGACGGAAGCTTGTGTTGCCTCCGAAATGTCGTGATTTTATTGTTTTATTTTTATTAATTTTTATTTCACTTTTTTACCTACGTGACTTTACCGAAAGAACTAAGAGTATGAATCCTTGCAGTCACGAAAGCTTCAAATCTAGAATCTCGGTTAGAATCAAGTCGGTCAATGACCGTGCCACCAACTGGTTCTGCCCCGTGACCTCCCGCCGCCGGCAGTAGCTATCCTTCCGCATGTTCCACGTGGCGGCCTCAAAGCGCACCTAGCTTGGCACAGGGCGCCGTGGTGACGTCACGCCGTCTAAGTGAAGCAGATGTTTTCTTGTTCATGTTTTTTGTTTGTTGCGGTCGCACCCGATTCAAGAGCCGAATGGCTCACAGGGCTATACCAAATAAATGAACTTGAACTTGAAGCGGTGATTGGCGGTTGTTGTTGTTGTTTTTTGTGAGTGTATGATGGTGTTGATTGTGAACCACCTCGAGCAGTGCTCATATAACCCTGTGGTGCCAGATGCCCTTTCTGAAAACCGACGTGGTGCAGGCTGCAGTAAACATGAATAAACACTGACCCAGAGGGACAGATAGCTACAGATAACATCTTATACGTCGATGAATAGATTACACTGGTCAACAAAAAAATAACAAATTTTTTCTGGCCTGGACTTTTGCAGCTGTTTTAGACTAATTTCAGGGTGCTGATTCCAAATCTGATCTCAGATTTGCTCTATCACATCTCATTTTTATGCTACCGGCATACCCAATTTTCATTGATTTTACCCGAAATTAACTCTGTCACTTATGATTGCAAGTTGTTGCGAGTCAGTGACTGCTTTCGTGTTAAAATATGGTGCTGTATTTTTAGGATAGCGTGTTTATAATATCATTTCATGTAGATATCCACATTTATGTAATATTTTTCTTCCGCTGTTTTCATTGAAAATGCAATATTTGGTATCTCAAAAACCTGATGTGATAAACAAAAACTGATGCCAGATTTGAAATCAGCACCCCAAAATTACCTTATAACCGTTGGAATACCTTATGCCAGAAAAAGTGTGTTGACCAGTGTAAGTGAAGCAGTCTTATTGTCTGCGTATTAGTTCGTTTTCTACCTACCTACATACTCCACAGCAACACAAATTATCATATTAAACTGCGATGTGTATTATAATTGTTTTTTTACCCTTCTATCTGGCAACAAAACTGACACCTTTTTTACGAGGAGTCATGTTTGCATAGACCACAATACCTGCAGTCATAATGCAAACAAAAAACATAACTCTGATAATGTGCACTGTCCTTGAAGTTGATTGGTCCACACCCGAGACAGCTTTCCTTAGAGCCTAGTCTCACATGGTGTTGGACCAGATGACGCCAAAAGGCCAAAAGGCGTTATCTGGTCCAACCCATGTGAGACTAGGCTCTAAGGAAAGCTGTCTCGGGTGTGGACCAATCAACTTCAAGGACAGTGCACATTATCAGAGTTATGTTTTTTGTTTGCATTATGACTGCAGGTATTGTGGTCTATGCAAACATGACTCCTCGTAAAAAAGGTGTCAGTTTTGTTGCCAGATAGAAGGGTAAAAAAACAATTATCATATTTTTTACTGGCAAATGAGGTTCCAATGGTGCGATGTGTATTGTTACGGAGGGCCCACGTCTAACAGAGAGAGGTCATTTGCCTATAAACATCTGGGCAGTTCAGCGTTAAGGGAGCCCGGCTCTGCTGCTGATGAGGCACTGAATTTCGAAACCGATCCAGGGTTTTGCTCGTATTGAACCAATGCTGCTGAAATTACGGACTCGCATACTGAGGAGCCGTGCGGCTGATGGGATGGGTCGCAAATATCGATTTTTTTTTTCGTAGACGCTCGGAAGCCGATGCAGAATCAGAATATTCAACACGTTGGCTTTCGCGATCGATATGATCAATGATCGAGGTTTGTGAGTTAGATCGCGCCATTAAAAACTAAGAAAATCTTGTAAATATAAATCACGATAGTAAGCTGAACCCGAATGACATCCTGGTAAGTTTTTATGCGACTTCTCTGTTCACGAGGGTTCCGGGAAACGAGTCAATAAAATGTCTCGATACATACGCGATCTAACCCCGAAAAACCTCTTATGAATCCTGATATTTACGTGTACTGGCGGAATCCGATGAGCTATGAAGCTCTTTTATTCACAAATGCCCAGCTGGGGCACGGGGTCAAAACGTCGCAAACAATAGCAAAACCAACGATCGCAGTGCAAAGTGTCGGAGAGATAAACACATCACAAACAACAAAACCCTGCACTGTTTTATTTATTTTACCAGGTAAAGCCCACCGAGCTGTTAGCTGCTTTATCAGAAGCGACCTGGCCACAAATGACAGCTCGACGAAGTGGTTTGCCACGTGGAAATGTGCAGCAAATACTTTGAATAATCACAAACGCATGCTTCTAAACGTCGAGGAGGCATACAACCTGCCCGCTTGTTTAGCAACACAAACCGGGTTCGACTCCTGACCACGACTCACGCTTAGCTCAGACACCTCGGGTATAAATTGCTTGCGAAATGTATGCACCACGTGATATTATCCACACACCCCCCCGTATCCCGTAAGCACGTGCATTACCTAGCCACCAATTCAAGACGGAGCCTTGGTAATGAAGTGCTTAGTACATCACGCACGAGTGGATGGTGATGGAGTGGTGCAGGAGATGAAGATGGTTGTGCTGATGGTAATGGTCGTGAGTGATTTTAGGGGGTTTCTTTTGGAGGTGTCAGCGGCTGGCGAGCTGCATTACGAAGCCGGCGAGCCGAGTTCGATTCCCGCTCACGGCCCAACGCCAGTGACGATTATCTGAACCGGTCCTGGGCCTCCCCTAGGTCGACTCGGCCTCAAATGAGTACCTGGTGCGGTGTGTAAAAACATCGCCACTGGGGAGACAAAGGCGGCCGGGCGTGGTGTTGGCCACCCACCCCCTCGTGTGCCGTGCTGGCCTTCATAGGTGCTCCTCGCTGACAGCACTTGCCCCAACAGTCGGTCAAGGCTATCCGGGGGATTTTTGTCTTTGGTGATTTGTGTGGAGCGTGGTGGTGCAGCGGTTGGCACTCCGCGTGCTGCGAGCCGAGTTCGATTCCCGCTCGCGGCCGCCAACAGCAGTGACGATTATCTGAACCGGCCTCCCCGAGGTCGACTCAGCCTCAAACGAATGCCTGGTGTGGTGTGTAAAGATCAGCACCTGGGGAGATCGTGTGCGCGATGTGTGTGTGTGTGTGTGTGCGATGTGTGTGTGTGTGTGCGATGTGTGTGTGTGTGCGATGTGTGTGTGCGATGTGTGTGCGATGTGTGTGTGCGATGCGTGTGTGCACGATGTGTGTGTGCGATATGTGTGTGTGGTGTGTGTGTGTGTGCACGATGTGTGTGTGTGTGCGATGTGTGTGTGTGTGTGTGTGCGATGTGTGTGCGATGTGTGTGCGATGTGTGTGCGATATGTGTGTGTGCGATGTGTGTGTGTGTGCGCGTGTGTCACTTCAGTCGGAGTGAAGGGAGGGATGGAGCAAGGGTGGATGAATGTACATTGAAGGGATGAATGCGCCGATGAAGAGTTGAGGGAGATTGAGGAGAGGGTGGTAGGAGCCGGGGGAGGGAGGAGGGGAGAGGAGGAGTGAGGACGAGGAGGAGGAGGGAGATTTGGGAGGGATGTATGAATGGAGAAAGGGGGGTGGGGAGGAAAGTCGGGAGGGTAAGAGAGGGAGGGAGGGATGGAGGGAGGAGTGCGAGGAGGGCGAGAGGAGGGGGAGGGAGCTACGGGTGGATGCGCTTCTGAGTGGCTGGGTGGTAGTGGTGGTGGTGGGGAGAGAGAAGGGGACGCGGTTCTTTTTCTTCACTTCTCACTAAACGCAACCCGAGGGTCACAAGCAACCAGTGCGGTCGACTAAAGTTCCCGTTGCAACCGCGTGCGAGAGCAACTCCCTTAGCCACGCACAGACACACACAGCCGTATTTTATAGACACAGTCGTACAGACGCACAGTTTGCTCATATACACGCGTAGACGCAGATGCGCAGTCGCGTACGCACACACATCGACATGCATATATAGACACACACGCACGTGTATTTATAGACACGCAAATACAAAGATGCCCCGTGTAGTCTTCTTATACCGTGAGTGAGCAACTATTAAGTGCAGAAGAAGAAGGGGGGCACAAGGGGGTGGTGGGTGGCCAGCACCGCGACCGGCCGCCTTTGTCTCCCCAGTGCTGATGTATGTGCACACCGCGCCAGGTACTCGTTTAAGGCTGAGTCGACCCAGAGGGCAGGCGTCCGGACAGGTATAAGCACGCACACAGACATACACACAGACATACATACACACAGACATACACACACACATGCGCATACATATACACAGCCACGTACACACACGCACGCACACATACGCATACATACATACACACAGCCACTTACACACATAGAGAGACATACACACAGACTAGCGCAGACACGCACACAGCCACGCAACAGTGAGCACACTTAGCACCCACTCATGCACACACTCACGTCCGTGCCAACGCAAGCACTCAGACGAGAACACGTGTTAGCACACACACTCACACGCACTCACACACACTGGCACGCACTCACACGCAGACTGACACGCTCACACACTGACACACACTCACACAGTGACACGCACTCACACAGTGACACACACGCTCACGCACAGACTCACACTGTCATGCACCCACACGCTCACACACACCGACACGCTCACACACTGTCACACACTCACAGAGTGACACGCACTCACACGCTCAAGCACACACTCACACTGTCACGCGCCGACACACTCACACACCCAGACACGCTCACACGCACACTGACACATTCACACGCTCACACGTTCCCGCATTGACGGACTGACAACCACATGAACACTCTGACACTCCGATGCGCTCACCAATTGACACACTGACACACTCACCCACTGATATACTGACACACACGCTCACACCCTCATGCATCAACTCACACACATACTTAACACACGTGCTAAACAAACATTGTTGACCACGTCTAAGTGTGTCAGTGGCGATGTTGTCATGCGTACGTGCGCGTGTGTGAGTGATTAGACTGTGGGGAGCGGTGGCGCAGCAGTTAGCGCGCTGCGCTACGAAGCCGGCGGCCCGAGTTCGATTCCCGCTCACGGCCCAACACCGGTCGTGGGCCTCCCCTAGGTCGACTCAGCCTCAAACGAGTACCCTGGTGCGGTGCGTAAACATCGCCGCTGGGGCGGCAGGGCGTGGTTGCCGCTCACCCAACCCCCACATGTGCCCAAGACTGGCGGCCTTCAAAGGTTCTGCTCGCTCGCCACACCGCTGGCACCAACAGTCTATTTCAGGCGATACGGGGGGAAGGGGGGAGATTTTTGGCTTTGTGTCATTAGGCTGTCGGGCCGAGACGCCATATCTGATACCACACAAAGTGGGATCTGTAAATACAATAATCCCCGTGTGTGTTAGGTGACTCACACACACACACGCACAAAGACACAAAGATCCCCCATATAGCCTTAACGGACTGTTGGGGCAAGTGCTGTTAGCGAGCACACTTGAAGGCCGGCACTGTGGCACACGCGGGGGTGGGTGGGCCAGCACCATGCCCGCCCGCCTTTGTCTCCCCAGTGGCGATGTTTACACACCGCACCAGGTATTCATTCGAGGCTGAGGACCGGTTCGGATCATCGTCACCGGTGTTGGCCGTGAGCGGGGAATCGAACTCGGGTGGCCAGATTCGCCGTGCAGCGCGCACGTGTACACACGCGCACGTGTACACGCGCGCACGTGTACACACGCAAACAAAGACCTCCCCGAAACCCTTAAGCCGTAACAGACTGTTAGCGAGCACCTCTTAAGGCCGGAATGGCACGCGAGGGGGGTGGGGGGTAGGTGGCCGCCTTTGTCTCCCTAGTGGCGGTGTTTACACATCGCACCAGGTACTTATTTGAGGCTGAGTTGACCTACAAATACACACCCGTAAATACCTCCCACCAGTGCCGGATTAAGCTAGTGCAGGGCCTGTAGCATATGTTATAAAGGGGCCCTAAATAAATAAAAACACGTTAATATTAAAACACAAATTTCTACTTGCATAGTAAAGTAATTGTATTTTTGCATTTGCTATACAGCCAGATAATACTACAAATCGCTAACCTTAAATACCCAGTCGTCCATAAAAGTCGAAGGCAGTATAGTACTATAGTAATAGAGCAAGTGCATAATCACTGAACCGGAATTGATAGCTTGAAAGCATTTAGCGCGGGACCCTTGAAAGTGCGGGGCCCGTATCTACTACATATGTAGTAGCTACTACATATGAAATAGCTACTACACATATGTAATAGCTATTTCACATGTAGCAGCTACTACATATGTAGTAGCTACTTTTGCTACGAGGATAATCCGGAACTGCCTCCCACCCACGCACACTCCACCCGAGTGTAAGCGTGGGTGGGGTAATCCATCGCCCAAATCTTCTTGATGTAGTCAATATCACCGCTATCGTTGCTGATGACGGAGGTTGCAGCAATCGTCAACTGAAGTGCTCGTGTTGTCATTGCCGTCTCGTTGCTGGTGATTGTTGTAGCCGACGTCACCCCCATCCTGCTGTTGGTAGTGGCTCTGGGACACCATCAGCCACCAATCAACATCCTCGCTGTCCTCATCCCCGCTTCTCATTGTATTCCCGACAACAGCTGGGAGGGGGGTAAGCAGAAGTCACCACCACCACCAGCAGCAGCAGCTAACCTCTCAAGCAACCTCCTAACCAACGTCTCAACCAACATCTCAACCAATCATCTAACCAACCAAGCGAACCGATAAACGAATCTCCCACCCAACCCACCTCCGAACCGATCAAACTCTCAACCGACCTCTCAACCAACATCTCAACCAACATCTCAACCAACCTCTCAACCAATCACCTAACCAACCAAGCGAACCGATCAACTAATCTCCCACCCAACCCACCTCCCCACCGATCAACCTCTCAACCAACCAACTCGTCAACCAACCGCTCGACCTCCATCGACCCTCAACCCCCCTCCCCGCACGCATCGACCATGCCGGGCTTCGACAAGAACTCCACGTTCATCCCGCCCACCTACAACGCCACCTCGAGCGCCGTCGTCTTCACGGTCGGCGTCTCGGGCAACATCATCGCGTTGGCGCTGCTCCTCTCGGCGCGCCGCGCCACCAAGCGCACCGCCTTCTACGCCCTCGTCTTCGGCCTGACGCTCACCGACCTCCTGGGCTCGTCGCTCACGGGGCCCGTGCCCCTCACCGCCTACGCGCACAACAAGACGGTGGTGGCTCTGGGCGGGCACGCTCTGTGCGGCTACCTCAGCTTCATGCTGCTCTTCTTCGGCGTCGCCACGCTCGCCATCCTCTGCGCGATGGCCATCGAGCGCTACCTCTCCATCGGTCACCCGTACCTGTACGAGCGCGTGGTGCGGCGCGCCTCCGCGTGGACGGCGATCCGCGTCTCCTACCTGCTCAGCCTGGCGCTCTGCCTGCCTCCCCTGCTGGGCTTCGGGCAGGTGAAGCTCTACGAGCCGGGCACGTGGTGCTACGTGGACATGAAGGCGAGCGGCGGCTGGGACGCTGCCTACTCCGTGCTCTACGCGGCAATCCTCGCCGCGCTCTGCCTCACCATCATCGTGTGCAACGCGTCGGTGATGCACGGACTCCTGAAGATGATGAACAGGAAGAGGAAGCGGAGCCTGCACGCGGCGCCTGCCTGCGGCAACGCCGCGCCGCGCTTTTTGAAGCAGCAGCAGCAGAATCATCAGCAGCATCAGCATCAGCAGCAGCAGAATGAGAATGAGGAGGACGGGAGCCATCAGGTGGGACGGCACGTGGCGGTGGCGGCGCGGGTCTCGTCGAGCCGCAGGAGGATCCTGCGTGGCGAGGAGGCGAACAACCTCGTGTTGCTCGTGCTCATCACCATCACGTCGCTCACCTGCACCATCCCGCTCACGGTAAACGCGTCGGACGCTGCTGCGCTTGCGCTGTGGTGGCGAGCCACGACGGTCGTCTTGGTGGTGGTGGTGGTGTCGGTGGTGGTGGTGTCGGTGGTGGTGGTGTCGGTGGTGGTGGTGTCGGTGGTGGTGGTGTCGGTGGTGGTGGTGTCGGTGGTGGTGGTGTCGGTGGTGGTGGTGTCGGTGGTGGTGGTGTCGGTGGTGGTGGTGTCGGTGGTGGTGGTGTCGGTGGTGGTGGTGGCGTCACTGGTGATGCCACTGGTGGTGGCGTCAATGGTGGTGATGTCACTGGTGGTGGTGATGTCACTGGTGGTGATGTCACTGGTGGTGGTGATGTCACTGGTGGTGGTGATACTGGTGGTGGTGATGTCAATGGTGGTGGTGTCAATGGTGGTGGTGATGTCACTGGTGGTGGTGATACTGTTGGTGGTGATGTCACTGATGGTGGTGATGTCACTGATGGTGGTGATGTCACTGGTGATGCCACTGGTGGTGGCGTCAATGGTGGTGATGTCACTGGTGGTGGTGATGTCACTGGTGGTGATGTCACTGATGGTGGTGATGTCACTGGTGGTGGTGATACTGTTGGTGGTGATGTCAATGGTGGTGGCGTCAATGGTGGTGGTGATGTCACTGGTGGTGATGTCACTGATGGTGGTGATGTCACTGGTGGTGATGTCACTGATGGTGGTGATGTCAATGGTGGTGGCGTCAATGGTGGTGGTGATGTCACTGGTGGTGATGTCACTGATGGTGGTGATGTCACTGGTGGTGATGTCACTGATGGTGGTGATGTCACTGGTGGTGGCGTCAATGGTGGTGGTGATGTCACTGGTGGTGATGTCACTGATGGTGGTGATGTCACTGGTGGTGGCGTCAATGGTGGTGGTGATGTCACTGGTGGTGATGTCACTGATGGTGGTGATGTCACTGGTGGTGGCGTCAATGGTGGTGGTGATATCACTGCCAGTGATGGTCACTGGTGACGGTGTCACTGGCGGTGATGGTAATTGGTGATGTCACTGGTGGTGATGATAACTGGTGGTGACGTCACTGGTGGTGATGATAACTGGTGGTGACGTCACTGGTGGTGACGGTAATTGGTGGTGTCATTAGTGGTGACGTCACTGGTGGTAATGGCACCCAGTGACGATTACTCTGAGCCCAGCCTCAACCGAGCACCCGGTGCGGTGTGGCAGAGTATCTCCCACTGGGGAGACAAAGGCGGCCGGGCGTGGTCTCAGCCCCCCACCCTCCCTCCTCTGCCCCCCACGTCGTGCTCCCATGCCGCCCTTCGTCGGTGCCACTCGCTCACTAACAGCACGTGCCCCCGACGTCTGCACAGGCTGCACGGAGGATCTTTTGGTATGGGGAGCGGTGGCGCAGCGGTGAGCGCGCTGCCCCTGCGAACCCGGCGGCCCGAGTTCGATTCCCGCTCGCCGCCGCCAACACCCGGTGACGATTATCTGCACCGGTCCTGGGCCTCCCCTAGGTCGACTCAGCCTCAAATGAGTACCGGGTGCGGCGTGTAAACATCGCCACTGGGGAGACGAAGGCGGACGAGCTTGGCCTTGGTCAACCCCCCCTCCCCTCGTGTGCTCATGCGGGACTTGCCCCAACAGTCTGTTCAGGCTATACGGGGGATCTTTGTCTTTATTTTTGTGGGTTCCGGCCTTCATAGGTGCTACTCGCTGACAGCACTTGCCTCGACAGTCGGTTAAGGCTATATGGGACATCTTTGCCTTTGGTGGTTGGTGATTTGGTGATGATGGCGACGACGACGACGATGATTATTTCGTTGGTTTCCTCCAGGAGAGTCTCACTCAGTTTGGTGACTATTCAAGGAGGGTCTTGTCACGTCTTCGTAGTCGGGGGGTGGGGGTGGAGGGGGCAGGAGGGGGCGGGAGGATGGGGATTGCTATCGATCTGTCGTGATTATAATGACAATTATCGCTGTCACCATCAGCAAACACATCGTCAGCATTGTCATCAACCAAATGAGATAAATCAATGAATCATTATCACGCGAATCGATTCATCATAGTCGACGTCATCTGTTCGTCGACATAATCGATTCTTCATCGGAATCGTCGGAGTCTAATCGTCATAATTCATTCATCAAAATCAGCACCACCACCCTCATCATCAGCAGCAAATCAATTGATTCATCGTCATCGATTCATCCTCACCAGGGTGCCACAGGCCGCTCTCTCCCGGCTGCATCGCCACACCTCACCGGATCACAGTTATCGATTAGCTGATGTCACAGATAATGCGCTAAGCAGAAGGGTCGTTACCCGAAACGTTGCCTATTACATATGTGTTCACGTTTAAGGCCACACACAAAGTGTTATTGATGCGCAACGTGTTGATTTGGTTTCATATTATTATGGTATGTATTTCTATTTCATTTATTTTACCAGGTAATGTCCACTAAGCTGTGGAGCTCTTTTTCAGAAGCGACCTGGCAGTCACAAATGAAAGCTCATCGAAGTGGCTCACGATCATCGTGTGGAAATTCGCAGCAGCCAAATGCCCTAAACGCGTGACGTTAATTCTGAATGTGGAGGGAAATCCCGGAGGACCCAGAAGACAAATCCACTCGACCACGCTGAGAGAGACACCACAAACTCAAAATATACAGCAGGCAGGTGTCAGGGTCGAGATGGAACCCACAACCTCCTGTACACCAGGCGAGGCAGTTAACATCTCACCACGGAGAGAGAGAGACACGCAAACTCAAAATATACAGCAGGCGTCAGGGTCGGGATGGAACTCACGGTCTCCTACATACCAGGCGAGGCAGTTAACATCTCACCACGGAGAGAGAGAGACACTACAAACTCTAAATATACAGTAGGCGTCAGGGTCGGGATGGAACCCACGACCTCCTGTACACCAGGCGAGGTAGTGCTACGAACTGACGTCTCGTTCGGTGCATCTGCTGCTGCTCTGCGCGGTTGTTGAGGGCCAATGCCCCTCGCCCAGAAGTCGCGATGCCGTCTCCTTGCGATGCGATCAATTTGCCGTGCGGTAAAGCGCTCCCCGCTGGTGCGGCGGGGACTGTCTGTGAGAGGCGCTGCTCGTGCGTGCCACCAGGGAAATCGCGTGCGACACTTAGAAGTGTCAGGTGCGTGATCACTCACGGGTCAAATGTGACAGCCAGTAAAGTGTGTGTGTGTGTGTGAGCGGGGGGAGTGGTGGTGGTGTAGCGGATTGCGCGCTGCGCTACGGACCTGGCGCGTAAATGAGAGATTATCTGAACCGGTTCTGGGCCACCACCAGGTTAACTCGGCCTCAAATTAGTACCTAGTGCGGTGTGTAAACATCGCAAATAGGGAGACAAAGGCGGTCGAGCGTGGTGTTGGCCACCCACCCCCTCGTGTGCCGTGCCGGCCTTCATAGGTGCTCGATAACAGTACTTGCCCCTTCAGTCTGTTCAGGCTATACGGGGGATTTTTGTCTTTGTTTGTGTGTGTGTGTCAGTGTGCGCCGGCCTTCATAGGTGCTACTCCCAAACATCACTTGCCCCAACAGTCTGCTCAGGCTATACGGGGGATCTGTGTCTTTATTTGCGTGTTTTACGGCCTTCGTAGGCACTTGCCCCAACAGTCTGCTCGGGCTATCGGGGGGATCTTTGTCTTGTGCGTGTGGCTCGTGCACTCTCAACCCCACTGACCTCAATTCAATTCCCTGCCACGGCTAACATCAGCGGCGAGTGATGCATGACGCAATCCTGGGCGCCCCCATCGCCCTGTAACCTACTCACAACCGACGGGTACAGTTTGGTAACGTCCGGAGGGCCTTCGTCCAACAGTGGTCCAACAATAATAACATTTTATGAGTTTAGCACGTAGGCTTTCGCGACCAATCACATCCTCGTGAATGTATCGTGACGTTGTTTCATTATCGTAACCTGTGGCCGCGTCGTTCATCTTCGTGGCTGCGTATCCTGTCGCTAAAACGGGCACCGCTTTTTGTGGGAGGAATTGACCCGATTGGAGAGCCTGTGGCTCGCCCCGCTCGCCATAGGAACGTGGAATTTTCCTCCAGCCGGGGAGGTGAGCACCAGCGCACGTTGATGAAGTGGCAGGTCCATAGCTGACAACGCGTACGGTTTAACCCCGTATTATTGTACAGGGAAATTGAGTTTTCAGGTCCATACGGCGTACAGCCGTTTCAATACGAAGCAAAAACACATTGTCCACGTGTGTGAGTTTCTCCCTCGCGATGGGACTTTGTAGGATGAACGTTGAGATTTATAAGGGGCACGGGGTGACCAACACGATCTGAATTAGTCTGTAATAAGGTAGGGGGCACTGATAAGGGGTTGACAAAGTGGCAGGTCTCGCAATAACCCCGAGTGAATTTCCAAAAATATGTAAAATATTTACGGCGCCCAGTAACACGCATGACACTCCGTTCACCGTGAGGTCGTCCGGCGCCGAGGTCGGTGATAGAAGGGGGTGCTGAACGTTCAGCAAACGTTGGGCTAACGTTGGGCTAACGTTGGGCTAACGTTCGGCAAACGTTGGGCTAACGTTCGGCAAACGTTGGGCTAACGTTCGGCACACGTTGGGCTAACGTTCGGCAAACGTTGGGCTAACGTTCGGCAAACGTTGGGCTAACGTTCGGCAAACGTTGGGCTAACGTTGGGCCAACGTTGGGCTAACGTTGGGCACACGTTGGGCTAACGTTGGGCTAACGTTCGGCAAAACGATATCGGCGTGTGCGGCGTCCCCTAGCGGTACGGTGGTGAGGGCGGCACCGCGTGCTTGAGCTTGGATTTCCCTGGGCCAGCGAATCGAGGCCAGGGCACGAGGATGGGAGGTGCAATGCGAAGCTCACCGCTGCGCCACGCCGCTCAACCACACTGAGCGAAGCGGCTCTGCTACAAGAAACGGCCACGGCCCAAAGTCCGTCAGCATTGGAGGCAGTTACAGGGCTTAGAGTTACAACATAGAGAGCCATGGAGTTGCATAGGGATCCATATGATTACACAGAGATCCTGATATGATAATTGGTTTTTTACCCTTCCATCTGGCAACAAAACTGACAGCTTTTTTTACAAGGAGTCATGTTTGCATAGACCACAATACCTGCAGTCATAATGCAAACAAAAAACATAACTCTGATAATGTATGCACTGTCTTTGAAGTTGATTGGTCCACACCCGAGACAGCTTTCCTTAGAGCCTAGTCTCACATGGTGTTGGACCAGATGACGCCATGGAGTTGCATAGGGATCCATATAATTGCACAGAGATCCTGATAGTTACATAGACATCCGTTTAGGCATCTGGAGACACATAGAATGACATAGAGAGCCATAGATGTTATATAGTTACATGTAGATACATAGATTGTATCTGGAGACACGTCGTGATACGTAGATATCCATTTAGTTACATAGAGATCAATATAGTTGCATAGAGATGCATAGAGTTACATAGAGAGCCATAGATTTTCATAGGGGTCCATAGAGTTACACAGAGATCCATAAACGTAAATGGCATAGGTGGGACAAAGTCATTGTTATGCAAGTCCAAGTCGAGTCGCAAGTCATCAAATTCATGACTCGAGTCTGACTCGAGTCCAAGTCACATGACTCGAGTCCACATCTCATAGGTGGGACAAAGTCATTGTTATGCAAGTCCAAGTCGAGTCGCAAGTCATCAAATTCATGACTCGAGTCTGACTCGAGTCCAAGTCACATGACTCGAGTCCACACCTCTGGTAAATGGAGATCCATAGCGTTACATAGAGATCTATAGGGCTACGTAGAGATCCATGGGCTGCGAGTCAGACTCAGACTTTATTATTTCAGCTGTTTAAGGCCCCTTTGAGCTCAGCTGCTCTGTGACGAAGGGCGAGCACAGATCCCAGATGCGGTGTTCTGGCTGAGCATTGCACCGTGGCACCCGGCTCATCACAGCGACACCGCAAGGCAGAGAGAGAACCATTCACTCACACAACACACATTCACTCACACAACGCACATTCACTCACACAACGCACATTCACTCACGCAACACACATTCACTCACACAACACACAACACACATTCACTCACACAACACATTCACCCGCACAACACACAACACACATTCACTCATAACACACATTCACTCACACAACACACATTCACTCACGCAACACACATTCACTCACACAACGCACATTCACTCACAACACACATTCACTCACGCAACACACATTCACTCACACAACGCACATTCACTCACAACACACATTCACTCACGCAACACACATTCTCTCACACAACGCACATTCACTCACAACACACATTCACTCACGCAACACACATTCACTCACACAACGCGCATTCACTCACAACACACATTCACTCACACAGCACACATTCACTCACACAACACACATTCACTCACACAACACACATTCACTCACACAACGCGCATTCACTCACAACACACATTCACTCACACAGCACACATTCACTCACGCAACGCGCATTCACTCACAACACACATTCACTCACACAACACACATTCACTCACACAGCACACATTCACTCACGCAACACACATTCACTCACACAACACACATTCACTCACGCAACACACATTCACTCACACAACACACATTCACTCACACAACGCGCATTCACTCACAACACACATTCACTCACAACACACATTCACTCACACAGCACACATTCACTCATACAACACACATTCACTCACGCAACACACATTCACTCACACAACACACATTCACTCATACAACACACATTCACTCACGCAACACACATTCACTCACACAGCACACATTCACTCACACAGCACACATTCACTCACGCAACACACATTCACTCACACAACACACATTCACTCATACAACACACATTCACTCACGCAACACACATTCACTCACACAGCACACATTCACTCACACAACACACATTCACTCACAACACACATTCACTCATACAACACACATTCACTCACACAACACACATTCACTCACACAACACACATTCACTCACAACACACATTCACTCATACAACACACATTCACTCACGCAACACACATTCACTCACACAACGCGCATTCACTCACAACACACATTCACTCACACAGCACACATTCACTCACACAACACATTCACCCGCACAACACACAACACACATTCACTCATAACACACATTCACTCACACAACACGCATTCACTCACACAACACATTCACCCGCACAACACACATTCACTCACAACACACATTCACTCACAACACACATTCACTCACACAACACGCATTCACTCACACAACACATTCACCCGCACAACACACAACACACATTCACTCATAACACACATTCACCCGCACAACACACATTCACTCACACAACACATTCACCCGCACAACACACAACACACATTCACTCACAACACACATTCACTCACACAACACGCATTCACTCACACAACACATTCACCCGCACAACACACAACACACATTCACTCATAACACACATTCACTCACACAGCACACATTCACTCACGCAACACACATTCACTCACACAACGCGCATTCACTCACAACACACATTCACTCACACAACGCGCATTCACTCACAACACACATTCACTCACGCAACGCGCATTCACTCACAACACACATTCACTCACACAGCACACATTCACTCACACAGCACACATTCACTCACAACACACATTCACTCACAACACACATTCACTCACACAACACACATTCACTCACACAACACACATTCACTCACACAGCACACATTCACTCACACAACACACATTCACTCACACAGCACACATTCACTCACACAGCACACATTCACTCACACAACACACATTCACTCACAACACACATTCACTCACAACACACATTCACTCACAACACACATTCACTCACACAACACACATTCACTCACACAACACACATTCACTCACACAGCACACATTCACTCACAACACACATTCACTCACACAGCACACATTCACTCACACAACACACATTCACTCACAACACACATTCACTCACACAACACACATTCACTCACACAACACACATTCACTCACACAATACACATTCACTCACACAACGCGCATTCACTCACAACACACATTCACTCACACAACACACATTCACTCACACAACACACATTCACTCACGCAACACACATTCACTCACACAACGCGCATTCACTCACAACACACATTCACTCACACAGCACACATTCACTCACACAACACATTCACCCGCACAACACACAACACACATTCACTCATAACACACATTCACTCACACAACACGCATTCACTCACACAACACATTCACCCGCACAACACACATTCACTCACAACACACATTCACTCACAACACACATTCACTCACACAACACGCATTCACTCACACAACACATTCACCCGCACAACACACAACACACATTCACTCATAACACACATTCACCCGCACAACACACATTCACTCACACAACACATTCACCCGCACAACACACAACACACATTCACTCACAACACACATTCACTCACACAACACGCATTCACTCACACAACACATTCACCCGCACAACACACAACACACATTCACTCATAACACACATTCACTCACACAGCACACATTCACTCACGCAACACACATTCACTCACACAACGCGCATTCACTCACAACACACATTCACTCACACAACGCGCATTCACTCACAACACACATTCACTCACGCAACGCGCATTCACTCACAACACACATTCACTCACACAGCACACATTCACTCACACAGCACACATTCACTCACAACACACATTCACTCACAACACACATTCACTCACACAACACACATTCACTCACACAACACACATTCACTCACACAGCACACATTCACTCACACAACACACATTCACTCACACAGCACACATTCACTCACACAGCACACATTCACTCACACAACACACATTCACTCACAACACACATTCACTCACAACACACATTCACTCACAACACACATTCACTCACACAACACACATTCACTCACACAACACACATTCACTCACACAGCACACATTCACTCACAACACACATTCACTCACACAGCACACATTCACTCACACAACACACATTCACTCACAACACACATTCACTCACACAACACACATTCACTCACACAACACACATTCACTCACACAATACACATTCACTCACAATACACATTCACTCACAACACACATTCACTCACACAGCACACATTCACTCACACAATACACATTCACTCACACAACGCGCATTCACTCACACAGCACACATTCACTCACACAACACACAACACACATTCTCTCACACAACACACATTCACTCACACAACGCGCATTCACTCACAACACACATTCACTCACACAACACACATTCACTCACACAACACACAATACACATTCACTCACACAATACACATTCACTCACACAACGCGCATTCACTCACAACACACATTCACTCACACAACACACATTCACTCACACAGCACACATTCACTCACACAACGCGCATTCACTCACACAACACATTCACCCGCACAACACACATTCACTCACACAATACACATTCACTCACAACACACATTCACTCACACAACACACAACACACATTCTCTCACACAACACACATTCACTCACAACACACATTCACTCACAACACACATTCACTCACACAACGCGCATTCACTCACACAACACATTCACCCGCACAACACACAACACACATTCACTCACACAACACACAACACACATTCTCTCACACAACACACATTCACTCACAACACACATTCACTCACAACACACATTCACTCACACAACGCGCATTCACTCACACAACACATTCACCCGCACAACACACAACACACATTCACTCACACAACACACAACACACATTCTCTCACACAACACACATTCACTCACAACACACATTCACTCACACAACGCATATTTCCACATTTCTTTCACAAATAGGATGGACGGGGTGACGGATGCATGACGATGATGATGACGACGAGTCGATGGATGGGGCTTGCACGTGTTCGTTGTTGGGAGGGTGGGTGGGTGGGTGCAGGGGGATTTGAGGGGGGATTGGGGGGGGTAATTATATTTGGGGGGTGGGGGGAGGATTTGGGGGGGGTGTTGCGAGGCATCCGTGATGAGGGCTTTCAGGCGACGAGATTTCACGGCCCCACGCGCCGGTCGCTTCTGCCAAATAGCTCTATAGCTCAGTGGGCCTTACCTGGTTAAAATTCAGTGTGTTTAGTTTAGAAAGAACCAAGAATATGTTTCGATTTAAAGCTTTCGTGACTGCAGGGATTCATCTTCTTGGTTCTTTCGGTAAAGTCACGTAGAAGGGAGATAATAAAATAATAAAAATAAAACATTATAAAATAATTCTCACGACGTTTCGGCCACAACGCAAGCAGCCGTCCTCAGGTGAAGAACAGGTCTGTCGGAAAGACAGCGTTGTGGCCGGAAACGTCGTGATAATTATTTTATTATGTTTTATTTTTATTATTTTATTATTTCCCTTCTACGTGACTTAACCAAGAATATGTTTAGTTGAGATGGTTGTGTCGATGGTGGTGTCGCTGCTTGAGGCAGTGGCAATACACGTGGGGGGAGAAGAAAAACTGGAGCACCCGTAAAAAAAACTCCACGCCCTGCGCGAGGGGACAACACTCTATCCCCGCACAGACGGATTAAACAGCTGGGGAACCAGTCCACTTGCTCTACCGCCTTCTCGTGGCAGAGGCGGAGGCTACGGCGGCTTACTCGCCGCCCGCGGGATGGAAGGGAGTTTCACGACATCCGTGTGTGCGGTGATTCACCAACCCCTCGCTGGTGCCCACGCAGCTGCACATCTCGCGGACATCCGTGAACAAGAGCTTCATAGCTCATCGGATTCCTCCAGTCCGAGTGAAGATTCTGATTTTGACAGCGCCGGGTTACTCAACTGAAAAACGAAACAAGTTTATTTTTAGTTTACCAGGTAAGGCCCCACTGAGCTACATTGTTCTTTTTCAGAAGCGACCTGGCGGTCACAAATGCCAGCTCAACGAAGTGGCTTATCACGTGGAAATGTAGAGCATATTTAAGGCCTATTTCTAAATGTGGAGGGAAAACCCAGAGGACCCGCAGGGAAATCCACACGACCACGGGGAGAGAGACACCGCAAACTCCAAATGTTCAGCAGGCGTCAGGGTCTGGATCGAACCCACGACCTCCTGCATACCAAGCGAGGTAGTTAACATCTCGCCACCGTGGGGAGATGTTGACTACCTACGAGATGTGGTTGAGACCAGGACCATAGCTGGCTGTCTGCATCTCCCCAGCTCTGATGTTGACGCATCGCACCACGTGTTGATTTAAGGCCGAGTCCACCTAGGGTGGGGATGCCCGCAACAATTTCAGATAATAGCCACTAACGTGAGCCGTGGCCGTGGAATCGAACCCAGGTGGCCGCCGCCTCTTGTTCCTGCACAGGAGAAGATGAAGGCAAAGATCCCCCCCCCCCTCCCACCGCCCCCCGCGTAGCCCACACAGAGGCTGCTGTCTGGGCAAGCGCCGTTAGCGAGCACCTACGGAAGGTCGGCACGACCCGGCCCCATCTCTCCCCCCCCTCCCCCCCTCCCATCATCCCCCCCCCTCCCATCTCTCCCCCCTCATCTCCCCCCCTCCCATCTCTCCCCCCCCTCCCTCCCATCTCTCCCCCCCCCTCCCATCTCTCCCCCCCCCTCCCATCTCTCCCCCCCCCTCCCATCTCTCCCCCCCCCTCCCTCCCATCTCTCCCCCCCCTCCCATCATCCCCCCCCTCCCATCTCTCCCCCCTCATCTCCCCCCCCTCCCATCTCTCCCCCCCCTCCCTCCCATCTCTCCCCCCCCCTCCCTCCCATCTCTCCCCCCCCCCCCCTCCCATCTCTCCCCCCCCCCTTCCTCCCATCTCTCCCCCCCCCCCCCTCCCATCTCTCCCCCCCCCCCTCCCATCTCTCCCCCCCCCCTCCCATCTCTCCCCCCCCCCTCCCATCTCCCCCCCCCCCTCCCATCTCTCCCCCTCCCATCTCTCCCCCCCCCCTCCCATCTCTCCCCCCCCCCCTCCAATCTCTCCCCCCCTCCCATTCCCCCCCCCCTCCCATCATCCCCCCCCCTCCCATCATCCCCCCCCCTCCCATCTCCCCCCCCTCCCATCATCCCCCCCCAATCATCCTCCCCTCCCATCATCCCCCCATCCCCCAGGAAAGTAGGTGGTAATTCCTGAGAGTGAATTAGTCACTAATGCACCTCTGAGGGTTGTCAGCCCAGAGAGGCGATGATTGCAGGAGACACGCGTGGCGGTGTTGGCCTCTGTAATTGGGGATACCAATCGGCGGGGAGGGGAGGGGTTGGGGGGGCTGGAGGGGTTGGGGGGGTGCATCGAGGGGTACTTTCGCGTAATTTAATAAATCAACACGCTAGGCAGTCAGTCGGTGTCTTCTCCTCGTGAAAGTAAAGCGACGTTTCGGTCGGTCGACCTATCGGGGCTTCTGAGTCTGTGTGTCGCCGTCGTCGTTCCGTGCCCCCCCCCCCACCGCTCCCGCAGTGGCGATGTTTACAACACCGCACCAAGCACTCATTTGAGGCTGAGTCGACCTAGGGGGAGGCCGAGGACCGATTCAACCAATCGTCACTGGCGTCGGGCCGTGAGCGGGAATCGAACTCGGGTCGCCGTGTTCTTAGCGCAGAGGAGACTTGGGGGCAGTCTTCCACGATTAGCGGGCCGATGGTTTCTCTGTACCTAGAATCCCAATTCGTGTCACATTCTCCAAATTTGCCAAATGTCGACCCTGGCGTCGACACGCAACCTGGGCCTGCTCTTGCCAACAACGCCAGGGGTCTCTTTAACATCCACAGAGAGTGTGAAGAACAGGCGGTGCCTGCTAGTAGCAAGCGTGTGTATTATTGAACTTGTGTCACACTGTAGCCAACCGTGCTGGAACTGTAGTCCTAGTAGGATTCCAGTTATTGCACAAACCGCAGTAATAATCAGGATGGGCGACCACTGGAGTCCAACCGCAAACCAAGTGTTTTATTTATGAATGAGGTGGATTGATGATAATGATGATTGATTGATGATGATGAGCACGTGCTTTATCTGGGAGGAGAGGATTTATCATCGCGGATGAAGACGATGGTGATCATGACCATGTGTTTGTATTTGTGAATGAAGAGGCAGAAGTAACGCTGATCGCTGTACTCGTGATGACCACGTGTAGTATTTGTGAATGAAGAGGAGGGACGCTGATCGTTGTCTTGGTGATGACCACGTGTGTTGTATTTGTGAATGAAGAGAAGAAACACTGATCGTTGTCTTGGTGATGACCACGTGTTGTCTTCGTGAATGAAGAGGAGAAACGCTGATCGTTGTCTTGGTGATGAACACGTGTAGTATTTGTGAATGAAGAGGAGGAACGCTGCTCGTTGTCTTGGTGATGACCACGTGTAGTATTTGTGAATGAAGAGGAGGGACGCTTATTGTCTTGGTGATGACCACGTGTTGTATTATGAATGAGGAGGCGTAAGTAACACTGATCGTTGTTCTGGTGATGACCACGTGTTGTATTCATGAATGGAGGCAGGAGAGAGGTGATGGTTGTGAGTTGGATTCTGACAATCATGTACCTTTGAGTCCCACCCCATGTATTTTGAACTCCTTTCGCATTGTACGTTGCCAACAGTGCCAATTCGAGGTGCGGTGAAAGGCCAACAAACTAACCGAAAAAAAACCGGTTCCAAAGAGAAACGAGGTTGTCAATCTAGATGATGATGATTTAAACGCGCCGTAGCTCCAGTGGGCTTCCTAATAACGACAGGAAGAGCGTTCCAGACGGCCGCAGAAGCGCATTTGAAAGCGCGCGATACGGTGGCCGCCGTCTTTGTTCGACGGTTTGCCAACAACCGGCACACTCCTCCTCCTCTCCCTCACTCCCTCGGGTGCTGTCTGCTTCCTTGCCTATGGGGAGTGCGTAAGTGGGTGAGTGAGTGATGTTCCCTCGCTCACTCCGCCTTCCCCGGACACTCCACTTTCACTCCCCCCCCCCTTGCGAAGGCGAGATGACTCATCAAGCGAATTGGTCGAACATCCCGGCCCATCGTACTCCGAGTTGAAAGTCTTAATTGGTGACCTCTTGACCCCGTGCCATTTATGCCAGCCGTGTGGGCGTGCGTGCCCGAGGTAGTTGATGTAATTGAGGGGAGCGGTGGTGTAGCGGTTAGCGCGCAGCGATACGAACCCGGAGACCCGAGTTCGATTCCTGCTCCCACGGTCAACACCAGTGGCCATTATCTGAACCGGTCATGGGTCTCCCCTATGGCGACTCAGCCTCAAATTAGTACCTGGTGTGGCGTGTAAAAATCGCCACTGGGGAGACAAAGGCGGCCGGGCGTGGTGTTGGCCACCCACCCCCTCGTGTGCCGTGCCGGCCTTCATAGGTGCTTACTCGTTAAGAGCACGAACCCTCGTATAGCCTGTAACAGACTGTTGGGGCAAGTGCTGTGAGCGAGCACCTATGAAGGCCAGAACGGCACACGTGGGGGTGGGTGGCCAACACCACGCCCGGCCGCCTTTGTCCCCCTTGTCGCAATGTTTTTACACACCGCACTAGGTACTCAATGGAGGCTGAGTCGAACTAGGGAAGGCCCAGAACTGGTTCAGAAAATCGCCACTGATGTTGGCCGTGAGCGGGATATCGAACTCGGGTCGCCGGGTTCGTAGCGCAACGCGCGAAACCACTAAACACACACGCACACAGACGCACACACACAACAACTATCGCCATTCGCTACGAAGTGGCGGTGACGTCACCACGACGCTTGTGCCAGGCTATGTGCACATTGAGGCCACGTGAAGTGTCGAACGCCCGCTGGCAGGAGGTCACGGGGCAAACCCAGGTGCCACGGGTCGACTGACTTAGATGTTTGAGATGAATGGCCGATGCACCACCTGTGCCCCCTACTGTGCCAACTTGTTGTGCTTTAGCCACCCGGCGCTCCGCTCGTTGTTGTGAGCATCGCTCCTCCGCCCTCTGTTGTTGTTGGAGGGCGACTGCCTCCAACTGCCCAGTAGCGTCCTTCACGAGCCTCCTCCACACACACACATACACACGCACTCGCAAACCCGTGACGAACATTCAACCAAATTTGACACGTGGAGTCCGCTTATAGCCTGGCTTGAACTAAGTCCACATGCTGGTTCGATAGCTAATGGAACCAGATGTGTCCTAGAGCTGCATTCAGCCAGGCGGGCTTGGTGGGGGCGGGGGTAGTGGGAGCGCGTGGGAATGATTCGTCAGCTCGCGGGGAGAGATGCAAATGAAATCGGTCATCGTTTAGGGGCTGCCCTGGGTTGGTGGAGGGTTCGTATTTGTCAACGGGTTCGGTCCCATCGCAATCAGAAGTTGATCTCTCAATTCCAGATTTTAAAAAAACGCACGCACTTAATAATGACAATTTATTTGGTCATGATCGTCATCGTCCGCTATGATCAATCCTCTCCTCCCAGTTAAAGCATGTGCTCATCATCATCAATCAATCCACCTCATTCATAAAAAACATTCACACTGAAACATCAGTGGTTGTGTAACGACGCCGACGCACGCCCCCACCCCCCACGTGCTTTACTAAGACTAGAGCCTTTATTGTGGACACCAACAACTCAATTCCCTAGGCCCAGGCTTTGGTTCTTCACGCACGAACCTCCAGCCGTTCCCTCCCCCTCGTGCTCTCCCCCTTCTATATCCCCCGAGCCCCTCCCCCGACTTTCTCGAAGGTTCGCTCGCCCCCATTTCCTTCAGCCAATCCCCGTCCTCCTTCTCTCTAAAGGTTGTCAACCGTTGCTCCCCCGACAGTCAACTCTCGTTTCCGCCTTTCACTTTTCAATGACTCCTCCCCATCGGTTTAATTCTCTGACCCTCACCAATCCTCGTCGAGGTCTCCCTGCGCCAATCCGAGGCCTTGACACGCAAAGCTGACTGGTCCGTCTGCACGCGTGGCGTGTCGGGTAAGCGGGTTCGTTGTTTTCGATGTTTACGGTTGCGACGATAGAGGCAGGTTTAAAGGAGGACAGAGATGGGGCAGAATTGAGATGCCAAGAGACGAAACCGGGCGGGTGTGGTTCCAAACACTTTGGGGGCAGCTACATTAAACGATGTTGATCCAAATTGTGCGTGCGGAACCCGGGATCTATTCATAGACGTGGGACCTTCTTTTTTGACAGTATCAAAGTATGATAAATAAGAATTGATTTCACCCTTTCTGGAAATAAAATAGGTGTTAAGATGTTCAAACACTCAATGGAAACCTTTTGCGAGGAATCAAGTCCACATTAACCGCACGTACTTGTGATGAACGTGCAAACATGGTCTGATGATGTTTGCGTTGAATTTGAAACTGATTAGCTTACACCAGAGATAGCGGCCTCATTTCTGTCCTAGTCTCGCCAGTGTCCGGCCAGAGAACGCCAAAAGACGAACAGTACAAAGGCAATGCACGTATCAGAGCATATGCAGAGTGTTTCAAAATTTGGACCCGATTTGAAATCGCTTTATCTCTGCAACCACGAACCGCCCATAAATGAAACTCTTACCACTTGAAAGGGTGGGGCATAGAGAGGGCGGGGCATAGAGAGGGCGGGGCATAGAGAGGGCGGGGCATAGAGAGGGCGGGGCATAGAGAGGGCGGGGCATAGAGTGGGCGGGGCATAGAGAGTGTTTCAAATGATGACCGCTGGATGCCTCTCCCAGCGCACAAACAGCCCCTAGCCTCAGTCATTCGCAATATAGTGACCCTGCAACACAAGGGGCGTTGTGCGTTCTGCGGTTCCGCAAGACTGAATCCATAATTGCGGTGCAGCGTGCGTTTGAACCACGTTTTGGCATTGATCCGCCAATGTCAATGAGCATTCGTCGTTGGTACCGACAATGTGAGGAAACGGGCTGTTGATGTAAGGGGAAGAGCACGGGGCGACCACGCACCTCAGAGGAAAACGTGAGAAGAGAGGCGTTTGGGACGAATTCAACTATCGTCTCGATGTTGTCCGTACAGCAGGTGTAGGGCACGTAGAGCATTTATAAAATGGTTCGTAAAACTTGATCACTCATTAAACCGTTTGTAAGTCTTTGTGTAATTGTAAGATGTTGCCATCGTGAAATATACTGCTTTGCAATTGGGTCCATGATTTTTAAACACCTTGCATAGCTCGGGGTGAGCAGCTATATCATCATCATCATCATCAGCAGCCCATGATATCATCAGCCCATGACACCTGTTTTATTGGCAGAAAAAAAGTGAAACCTCTCCTTATTTTTCATATTAATTAGACAATCAGACGCACGTCGCTGATTTTTGTTCCTGATTGTCCAATGGGAACAAACGGTCCGATAAATAGAGAGCAGATCCATGGACAACAGACAGACTTGTAAGTGGAAATATCAGTCCGCGGTCTAACCCCAAAATCTATTCACTGTTGTTATCATGATTGTGACTCCTGCCATGTCCATACGGAATCATCATCATCAGTCTGCCTCCAGAGTTTCCCAACGACGTCTCGTGAAAAGAGTTCAAAACGAAAACTACAACGACTTAAAAAAAACAACAATTGCCAATACTAGACAACAATGTAAGAGCATCGATCCAAACGAAACAGAGTTACACCCTAGCAATCAAAACAAGCCACGCTTCTGACTTTTAAAGCACACGTCATGAAGAAATGGCTTTCTTCTAATCTGTATTTTCGCAGGAACTCTGCAAAATTATTGATCGGATAAAACTTGTCCCACCCCCCTCCCACCCCCTCTACCCCCTACCACCCCACCCCAATGATTGACCGCTCATTTAAATAATAAAATCGAAGTCATGTGGCCGATTTAATTTTGCCACGGTTTCTCTGAGTTGCGTGCTCCAGGACGTGGCAACAATTGGGTCGACCAAGTTTGCCGGGCCATTAGTCGGCATGCGCTCACCACTCATCCGTGTCATCTCCTCCGTGTGTTAACTCCCTCGCCCGGTATGAAGAAGGTCGTGGGTTCGATCCCGACACTGACACCTGTTGTATATTTGGAGTTTGCGGTGTGTGTGTGTCTCTCTCTCTCTCTCCTCGTGGTCGCGTGGATTTTTCTACCGGTCCTCCGATTTTCCCCTCCACATTGAGAATCGGCATGCGTTTGGAGAGTATTTGGCTGCTGTACATTTCCACGTGATAAGCCGCTTCGTTGAGCGGTCATTTGTGGCCAGGATGCTTCTGAAATGGAGCTATGTAGCTCAGTGCGCCTTACCTGGTCAAATGAAAAATAGTTTCTATTCTAGTGAATTTATTTCACGAAACGGATCGCCGTGGTTATCAGCTTGTAGTCCGTGGGAGCCTTTTTAAAATCCTTTATATTAAGTTCGCATGCTTGCTTGCTTGCGTGCTTGCTTGCGTGCTTGCTTACGACCGTGCAAATCTTTCGGTCGTTTTTTAACCCACTTCCCGTGATCCAATCGAGCTGACATTTTCCACACAGACTCGTTGTGACAGACAATTAATGATCGTGAAAAAAAATTCCCAAAATTTTACAGTTTTTAGGCAAAAAAATTTTATTTTACATATATTCAAATATAACTCATTCTTGGCTTTGGCTGAACGTCACAGTATAAGAGCCCAGAGCGTAACCTCTCCACAGGCCGTGGCGGAGTAGCGCAGTTGGTAGCGCCCTTGCTTCCCATGCCAAAGGTCACGGGATCGATCCCCGCGTCCTCCACAGGCGAATATATTTTTTAATTCTTTATATTAAGTTCGCTTGCTTGCTTACGACCGTGCAAATCTTTCGCTCGCTGACATTTTCCGCACAGACTCGTTGTGTGTGACAATTAATTTTCGTGAAAAAAAAATTCCACAATTTTACAATGTTTAGGGAAAACAAATTAAATATTTAATTACCAATTGCTTAATGGTGGCAGACAATCATCTGACCCATAGGTGGCAGCCATCTCAAGCCAGGGGACGAGAGGACTCTAGCCGCCACGCATATAAAGGATTTATAGTGAAAAACTTTGTTTTTACGGGTTTACTTGTTTCTCTCTAAAATAAAATGATATTGTTATTTTATTATTATTGCCAGATTAAGTGGCCACAGTGAATGGCAGTCATATGTGGAATAAGTAAGTAAACATTCCGCATACAAAAACAACGACGCCACCATACAGCCCTTAACATACCGCTCGGGCGAGTGCTGTTCGCGAGCACCCACGAACACAGACAAAGACAAAGATCCCCCGTACAGCATTGACAGACTGTTGAGGCAAGTGCTGTTAGCGAGCACCTAACGGATAGCCGCCACCGCCCACGAAGGGGGTGGGTGGCCAGGACCACGCCCGCCATGCCGATGTTTAAACAGCGCACCAGGTACTCATTTAAGGCTGAGCCGACCCGCGCGCACACACACACGCTCTCTCTCTCTCCCATACTCGCATCGTTCCGCCGAGCGAGAGAGCACGCATCGCGTGACACCGGGGTCCGCATTCCCCGAGCAAAGCGTGGGCAGGGTGGACAGAGCGGACAGAGAAAGCGTGGGACAAAGCTCCCCCATATAAGCTTTGGGGCAAGTGCTGTTAGGGTGGAGCACCTGTAAAGGCTGGGCACGGCGCACGTGGAAGGATGGGTGGCCCGGCCGCCTTTGTCTCCCTCGTGGCGATGTTTCATACAGCACACCAGGCACTCGATTGGTGTTGGTGGCCGTGAGAGAAAATTGAATTGGAGTCGTCGGGTTCGTAGCGCAGCGCGTTAATCGCTTCACGACCGACGACCGCTTACCAGGACAAAAACAACGACCCTACCATATAGCCCTTAACATACTGCCCGGGCGAGTGCTCTTCGCGAGCACCCACGAACACAGACAAAGACAAAGATCTTCCGTATAGCCTTAAGAGACTTTTGGGGCAAGTGCTGTTAGCGAGTAGCACCTATGAAGGCCGGCATGGCACGCGAGGGGGTGGGTGGGCCAGCACCACGCCCGGCCGCCTTTGTTTCCCTAGTGGCAATGTTTACACACCGCACCAGATACTCATTTGAGGCTGAGTCGACCTAGGGGAGGCCCGGGACCGGTTCAGATAATCGTCACTTGTGTTGGCCGTGAGCGGGAATCGAACTCGTGTCGCCAGGTTCATAGCGCAGCACGCTAACCGCTACACTATCACTCCCCACACACACACAGCGCTCCAGTCATCACGATCCCATCAACCCCAAACCATTTATTTGACTTTGTCTTTATTGCCTCTATTCGTGTCTCCGCACGAGGTACCCGGAGGTGATTGTGGTGGTGGTGGGGGGGTTGATGGTTCACATCAGGGCTGTTCCACGGCGGCTCTCCCAGCCCTGAGATCACAGAGAGAGAGAGGGAGAGATCAGAGACACTGTGGGTCGGAGGCGGTTGCATGTCTGGGGAAACCAGATGGCGTCTACGATCCCACAGGGAGGCCGTGCACATGGACAAAGATCCCTGCGTAACAGACTGTTGGGGCAAGTGCTGTTGGCGTGCAGCACTTGCACACGCACACACGCACAGGCTCATGCACCCAAGCAGACACACACGCACATGCACACACGCACACCCTCATCCACCCAAGCAGACACACACTCTAACACGCACACGCTCATGCACCCAAGCAGACACACACGCACATTCTCACACGCACACACTCATGCACCCAAGCAGACACACACACGCACATGCACACACGCACACGCTCATCCACCCAAGCAGACACACACTCTAACACGAACACGCTCATGCACCCAAGCAGACACACACACGCACATTCTCACACGCACACACTCATACACCCAAGCAGACACACACACGCACATTCTCACACGCACACACTCATGCACCCAAGCAGACACACACACACACACGCCCATGCACCCAAACAAACACACTTTCATAGGCACATGCAAAGACAAAGGTCCCCCCGTATAGCCTTAACAAACTGTCGGGCCAAGTGCTGTTGGCGAGCAGCAACGGCGCACGGGAGGATGGGTGGTCAGCACCGCGCCCGGCCGCCTTTGTATCCCCAGTTGCGATGATTAGACACGGCACCAGGTACTCATTCGAGGCTGAGTCGACCTCGGGGAGGCTCCGGACCGGTTCAGATCATCGTCACCGGTGTTGTTGGCCGTGAGCGGATGTCGAACTCGGTTCGTCGTGTTGGTAGCGCAGCGTAGCGCTAACCGCTGTGCCACCCACCGCTCGCTTGAGACGTCGTCGAACGCACACACACACGCGCGCGCACGATCATCCTCGTGCGCAGAGAGATGCCTGTGTGTGTGTGTGCGGGTGTGAGCGGACTTTAATGGGGGTTCGCTTGCAGCACTTGCCCCAACAGTCCTCCTCTGCCTGTACGGGGATATCTTTGTCTTTGAGCGTCGGTGCAGTGGTGAGCGCGGCGCTGCGCTATGAACCTGGCGACCCGAATTCGATTCCCGCTCACGGCCACCGACACCAATGGCGGTTATCCGAACCGGTCGTGGGCCTCTCCTAGGTCGACTCAGCCTCAAATGAGTACCCTGGAGCGGTGTGTAAGTAAAACATCGCCACTGGGGAGACAAAGGCGGCCCAGGCGTGGTGCTGGCCACCCACCCCCTCGTGTGCCGTGCGGGCCTTCATAGGTGCTCGCTAACAGCACTTGCCCCAACAGCCTGTTGAGGCTATACGGGGGGGGGGGGGCGGAGATATTTGTCTGTGTTAATGAAGGCAAATAAACAGGCAAGGCTTTGCGAGTTAAAAGACGGAATAACCCAAACTAAATTTGATCTCGTGCATCAGCGGCCTTACAGACGTCACCATCAACATCATCAGCAGCAGCGGCAGCGTCACCAACATCATCATCAGCAGCAGCAGCGTCACCAACAACATCAACATCATCAGCAGCGGCAGCGTCACCAACATCATCAGCAGCAGCAGCGTCACCAACATCAGCAGCAGCAGCGTCACCAACATCATCAGCAGCAGCGGCATTGCCGTCACAATGCGGTGTGGAATCGTACAGCGGCGTCTCGGTGTCACCGTGGTGTCTCGCGAAGCTGTCCAGAAACGGCGGTCGTGTTTATTTTTACGTCGCGAGAGAGAGTCAGTCACTCATTAGCACTCCATGTGAGTCTAAGGTGGGGGGGTGGTTTCTCCCCTCCCCCGTGTGAGTCTACGATGTCTCTGTGTTAGTCTAAGCTACTCAATTGAGGCTGAGTGGACCTAGGGGAGGCCCAGGACGGGTTCAGATAATCGTCACTGGTGTTGGTCGTGAGCGGGAATCGAACTCGGGTCGCTGGGTTCATCGTGCAACGCGCTAATCACTACATGCACAACAACAACAACCGCCATTCGCCACTAAGTGGCGGTGACGTCACCACGACGCTTGTGCCAGGCCATGTGCACCTTGAGGCCACGTGAAGTGTCGAACACCCGCTGGCAGGAGGTCACGGGGCAGACCCACCAGGTGCCACGGGTCGACTGACCGAGATGACCGAGATGACTGGCTGATGCACCACCTGTGCCCCCTACTGTACCAACTTGCTGTGCTTTAGCCACCCGGCGCTCCGCTCGTTGTTGTGAGCGTCGCTCCTCCGCCCTCCGTTGTTGTTGGAGGGCGACTGCCTCCAACTGCCCAGTAGCGTCCTTCACGAGCCTCCTCCACTGAGGCCGATCTTGACACCGCTGGTACCAGTCATCGGCAAGTCCACTCAGCTCCACGTCCTCCTGTACCACATCACTCCATCTCTTCTCTAGTCCGTGCCGCGCCCGTTTAGCCCCCTCGATCCGGCCGAACAAAAGCTGTTTAGGCATGCGGTGGCTGGGCATGCGGGCTACATGACCCAGCCAACGCAGCCTTGCCTGCCGGAGGAGCTCACCGATGGGACTTTGCCCAGATCTTTCAGGGACTTGTGAGCTCCTCACACAATCCAGCCTGGTTAAACCCAGGGTGGATCGTAGGCAGGCCAGCCTAAATGTTTCCAACACGTACACACACATACACACAAGCAAACACGCGCCTGACAATGGACACAAAGACAAAGACACGCGTACATCGATCTTCCCCTCTCTATTCCTATTCCGACATTCACACGACCTTAGCTTATCGTCTTCGTCATCATCGCTGGCCGCCTCGTGCGTTCATTCATTTCGTCCGCTCGTCTGTTTGTCGGCGGGATGAGTCCGCGTGCGGCCACGCTGCCTGCCGAGAAACACTCCTCTCAAGAGGAAGAAACGCTCCTCTCGAGAGGAAGAAATTATCCTCTCGAGAGGAAGAAGAAACACTCCTCTCGAGAGGAGTGTTTTTTCGTCCTCTTGAGAGGAGCGTTTCTTATTCCTCTCGAGAGGAGTGTTTCTTCCTCCTCTCGAGAGGAGTGTTTCTTCCTCTCGACAGATGAGTGGGTGTGGTGGTGGTCGCAGTGGTGGTGGTGGTGGTGGCAGGGAAAATGCATGGTGGAGGCAGTGGTGGTGGTGGTGTAACTGATGTGGTGGTGTCACTGATGGGGAGCGGTGACGCAATGGTTTGCGCACTGGAGGATGATGACGAGGAGGATAAGGAGGAGGAGGAGTTCGATTCCCGCTCACAACCAATAACAGCGGTGAATATTTGAACCGGTTCTGGGCTTCCACTAGTTCGACTCAGCCTCAAATGAGTACCTGGTGCGGTGTGTAAACTTCGGCACCGGGGAGACAAAGGCGGTCGGGTGTGGTACTGGCCACCCACTCCCTCGTGTAACCGTCACTGTAGGTGCTGGTGGTTTAATAATGGATATGAATCGACCTCAGCATCATCAATGGAGCAGGCCCCCGTTCTGAAACGACTCAAGAAGGACTGTCGTGGATAAATAAATAATATCGGGCGTGTGGCAAATGTTCTTATTAGGCGAGAACACGTGCAGAGGGCTCGTGCCAATTTAAACAATAGGTCGCTCAGTAAATGCGTGAAATTTGTATGTAGATTATATATATCTCTACAGTATAATGAAAACGCCATGGAACTCTTCACGGCAACATTGCGTTCGCAAGCAACAGGGTGGAGAGCGATGTTATGTGTGTTCTGTGTTGTGTTCTGTGTGTCGTGTTCTGTGTTGTGTTGTGTGTTGTGTTCTGTGTGTTGTGTTCTGTGTTGTGTTGTGTTCTGTGTCGTGTTCTGTGTTGTGTTCTGTGTGTCGTTTTATGGGTGTTGTGTTCTATGTGTCGTGTTATGCGTGTTGTGTTCTGTGTGTCGTGTTATGCGCCTTGCGCGTGTGTAGTGTGAAACTGACAGTATGTTTAATAAGTGTGAGTGTGTGTGTGACCATGAGTGAGTGTCTGTGTGTGTGTGACCTCACCTCTTCGGGCTACGCGTCACTCTCCCGCAGTCTTTCCCTCTAAACAACCACAGACCACTTCGACCCAATCCCCGTCCCTGCGAGTGATGATTCGGGGTTCAAATGACCAGCGATTGGCGGCCCATATCATCGCGTATCTGGCAGATCGTTCCATGCGGCAGAAGCAGCAACAGCAGCTCTGTACCTGCATGAGGGTGCTTACTGGCGGGGGTGATGGGGGGGGGGTCACCCACATTGGCATGATTTTGACACTGCAGAGTACAGGTATTGTTTGAGTATCACCATCCAGGAGTTGTAAGAGGTGGCGTTAAAATGTCTACATCTGTCGGTAACGGATTGGCCAGTGAGCAACAGTCATCCCCATAACGGTCCCTGTAGCATCGGCATTCCCTACCCCCTACACACCGATGTCAATCCCTTCGCATAGGTGGCCGGGAGTTGCTCCAAAAACCCGATCCCCCCCACTGGCTCCCAATCCAATCCCGGATAAATGTCATCGACTGAACCCTGCCTACTTCTGAGCTCTCTCTACTCCCCTCCACGCACTCTCCTGCCTCTCCCCTCTCATCTCACTCTACTCCCCTCCACGCACTCTCCTGCCTCTCCCCTCTCATCTCACTCTACTCCCCTCCACGCGCTCTCCTGCCTCTCCCCTCTCATCTCACTCTACTCCCTCCATGCACTCTCCTACCCCTCCCCTCTCATCTCACTCTACTCCCTCCACGCACTCTCCTACCCCTCCCCTCTCATCTCACTCTACTCGCCTCCACGCGCTCTCCTGCCTCTCCCCTCTCATCTCACTCTACTCCCCTCCACGCACTATCCTGCCTCTCCCCTCTCATCTCACTCTACTCCCCTCCACGCACTCTCCTGCCTCTCCCCTCTCATCTCACTCTACTCCCCTCCACGCGCTCTCCTGCCTCTCCCCTCTCATCTCACTCTACTCCCCTCCACGCGCTCTCCTGCCTCTCCCCTCTCATCTCACTCTACTCCCCTCCACGCACTCTCCTACCTTTCCCCTCTCATCTCACTCCACTCCCCTCCACGCACTCTCGTACCTCTCCCCTCCCATCTCACTCTACTCCCCTCCACACGCTCTCCTGCCTCTCCCCTCTCATCTCACTCCACTCCCCTCCACGCACTCTCGTACCTCTCCCCTCCCATCTCACTCTACTCCCCTCCATGCACTCTCCTACCTCTCATCTCACTCTACTCCCCTCCACGCACTCTCCTACCTCTCCCGTCTCATCTCACTCTACTCCCCTCCACGCACTCTCCTACCTCTTCCCTATCATCTCACTCTACTCCCCCCCACGCACTCTCCTACCTCTCCCGTCTCATCTCACTCTACTCCCCTCCACGCACTCTCCTACCTCTCCCCTATCATCTCTCTGAACTCCCCTCCACGCACTCTCCTACCTCTCCCGTCTCATCTCACTCTACTCCCCTCCACGCACTCTCCTACCTCTCATCTCACTCTCCTCCTCTCCACACACTCTCATACCCCTCCCCTCCCATCTCACTCTACCCCCCCAACCACGCACTCTCCTACCTCTCCCCTCCCATTTCGTTCTACTCCCCTCCACGCACTCTCCTACCTCTCCCCTCCCATCTCACTCAACTCCCCTCCACGCACTCTCCTACCTCTCCCCTCTCATCTCACTCAACTCCCCTCCATGCATTCTCCTACCTCTCCCCTCCCATCTCGTTCTACTCCCCTCCACGCACTCTCCTACCTCTCCCCTCCCATCTCACTCAACTCCCCTCCACGCACTCTCCTACCTCTCCCCTCTCATCTCACTCAACTCCCCTCCATGCATTCTCCTACCTCTCCCGTCTCATCTCACTCTACTCCCCTCCACGCACTCTCCTACCTCTCCCCTCTCATCTCGTTCTACTCCCCTCCACGCACTCTCCTACCTCTCCCCTCCCATCTCACTCAACTCCCCTCCACGCACTCTCCTACCTCTCCCCTCTCATCTCGTTCTACTCCCCTCCACGCACTCTCCTACCTCTCCCCTCCCATCTCACTCTACTCCCCTCCACGCACTCTCCTACCTCTCCCCTCTCATCTCGTTCTACTCCCCTCCACGCACTCTCCTACCTCTCCCCTCCCATCTCAATCTACTCCCCTCCACGCACTCTCCTACCTCTCCCCTCCCATCTCACTCAACTCCCCTCCACGCACTCTCCTACCTCTCCCCTCTCATCTCGTTCTACTCCCCTCCACGCACTCTCCTACCTCTCCCCTATCATCTCAATCTACTCCCCTCCACGCACTCTCCTACCTCTCCCCTCCCATCTCACTCAACTCCCCTCCACGCACTCTCCTACCTCTCCCCTATCATCTCAATCTACTCCCCTCCACGCACTCTCCTACCTCTCCCCTCCCATCTCACTCAACTCCCCTCCACGCACTCTCCTACCTCTCCCCTCCCATCTCACGCAACTCCCCTCCACGCACTCTCCTACCTCTCCCCTCCCATCTCAATCTACTCCCCTCCACGCACTCTCCTACCTCTCCCCTCCCATCTCACTCAACTCCCCTCCACGCACTCTCCTACCTCTCCCCTATCATCTCACTCAACTCCCCTCCATGCACTCTCCTACCTCTCCCCTCTCATCTCACTCTACTCCCCTCCACGCACTCTCCTACCTCTCCCCTCCCATCTCACTCAACTCCCCTCCACGCACTCTCCTACCTCTCCCCTCTCATCTCGTTCTACTCCCCTCCACGCACTCTCCTACCTCTCCCCTCCCATCTCACTCTACTCCCCTCCACGCACTCTCGTACCTCTCCCCTCCCATCTCACTCTACTCCCCTCCATGCACTCTCCTACCTCTCATCTCACTCTACTCCCCTCCACGCACTCTCCTACCTCTCCCGTCTCATCTCACTCTACTCCCCTCCACGCACTCTCCTACCTCTCATCTCACTCTACTCCCCTTCACACACTCTCCTACCTCTCCCGTCTCATCTCACTCTACTCCCCTCCACGCACTCTCCTACCTCTTCCCTATCATCTCACTCTACTCCCCCCCACGCACTCTCCTACCTCTCCCGTCTCATCTCACTCTACTCCCCTCCACGCACTCTCCTACCTCTCCCCTATCATCTCTCTGAACTCCCCTCCACGCACTCTCCTACCTCTCCCGTCTCATCTCACTCTACTCCCCTCCACGCACTCTCCTGCCTCTGCCGCGGACGACCATTGCCCGGTGGGTGGTCGCTCGTTCTCCTCTGCTGCCCCTAGGGTCTGAAAACTCCAATGTGTTACAGCGGCTAATGATGCGTCGCATTTAGACGCTACGGCACACGACCCCATATCGCAATGTAATTGAATTGTATACAAGGCACATTTGTATCTGCATGAGTGCGTGTGTGTTTGTGTGCAATGGGGAACGGGATTGCAGTGGTTAGCACGCTGAACTACGAACCCAGCGACCCAAGTTCGATTCCTGCTCACCGCCAACAAACCAGTGACGATTATTTTATCCAGTCCTGGGCCTCCCCTAGGTCGACTCAGCCTCAAATGAGTACCTGGTGCGAGGGGCTTGATACTGACCCCCCCCCCCCACCTTCGCGTGCCGTGCTGACCTTTAGAGGTGCTGCTCGCTCACAGCACTTGCCCCAACATTTTGTTGAAGGCTTTACGGGAAGGGTCTTTGTATGCGTGTGTGTGTGTGAGTGTGTGTGTGTGAATGTGTGTGAGTGTGTGTGTGAATGTGTGTGAGTGTGTGTGTGAGTGTGTATTTGTAAGGCCTGACATTATGTTCTCCAGTGCGTGTGTGACCTTGTGTCTTCAGGCATGGGTGTGTGTGAGTGTGTGTGTGTGACTTGAGTGTGAGTGTGTGTGTGACTAGAGTGTGTGTGTACGTGTGTGTGACTAGAGTGTGTGTGACTTGAGTGTGTGTGTGCGAGTGTGTGAGTGTGTGTGTGTGAGTGTGTGTGTGACTTATGAGTGTGTATGTGACTGTGAGTGTGTGTACGTGAGTGTATGTGAGTGTGTGAGTGGGTCTGTGTGTGTGTGTGTCTGTGTCTGTGTTTGTCTGTGTGAGTGTGTATGTGTGTCTATGTGACTAAAGTGTGTGTGTACGTGAGTGTGTGTGAGTGTGTGTATGATTTGAATGTGTTTGTGTGTACTGGCGTGTGATTGTGAAAGAGGAGCGGTGGCGAAGCAGTTCACGTGCTGTGCTACGGATCCGGCGACACGAGTTCGATACCCATCCAGGGCCAACGACGCGAGGAACGATTATATGCACCGGTCCTGGGCCTCCCCCTAGGTCGACTCAGCCTCAAATTTGTACCTGGTGCGATGTTTAAATCATCGCCACAAGGGATACAAAGGCGGCCGGGCGTGGTGCTAGCCACGCATCCTTCCTCGTGTGCCGTGCCGGCCTTCATAGGTGCCACTCGCTAACAGCACTTGCCCCAACGGTCTGTTGCAGGCTACACGGGGATCTTTGTCTTTGTACGTGTGGATAGGTGCCACTCGCTAACAGCACTTGCCCCAACGGTCTGTAGCAGGCTACACGGGGGACCTTTGTCGTTGAACGTGAATGAGCGAGTGCGAGTGAGTGTGATTGTCCATCTGTCAGTGTTTTAATGGACTGCGTGTGCGTGTGTATTTGCGTGAGTGTGTATTGTTTTAGCCTCTGTGTGGCTATGTGTGCGAGTGTATACACGCGCGTGTGTGTGTGTACGCATCTGCGTGTGTGTGCTTGTGTGTTTGTAAGCGTGACAGCGTGATTAATCCTGAAAGTCACAGTGTGTATACAAGTATTTTGGTGTGGGTGTGTGTCCGTGAGTACACGTGTGTGTGTGTGTGTGTGGCCGTGTGAGTCGCGGTGTGTGTGTGTATATATGGAGGAGCGGTGGTGCAGCGGTTAGCACGCTGCGCTTTAATCCTGGCGACCCGAGTTCGATTCCCGCTCACGGCCAACCCCAGTGACGATTATGCGAACCGGTCCTGGGCCTTTCCTAGGTCGACTCAACCTCAAATTAGTAGCTGGTGCGGTGTGTAAACATCGCCACTAGAGAGACAAAGGCGGTCGGGCGAGGTGCTGGCCACCCACCCCCTCGCGTGCCGTTTCGGCCTTCATAGGTGCTCGCTAACAGCACTTGCCCCAACAGTCTGTTAAGGTTATACGGGAGATCTTTATCTTTGCATGTGCCTATGAGAGTGTGTGTTTGGGTGGATGTGCGTGTGTGTGCGTGTGTGTGATGGTGCATGTGCGTATGAGAGTGTTTGTCTGTTTGGGTGCGTGTGCGTGTGTGTGCATGTGCGTATGAGAGTGTGTGTCTGTTTGGGTGCGTGTGCGTGTGTGTGCATGTGCGTATGAGAGTGTGTGTCTGTTTGGGTGCGTGTGCGTGTGTGTGCGTATGAGAGTGTGTGTCTGTTTGGGTGCGTGTGCGTGTGTGTGCGTATGAGAGTGTGTGTCTGTTTGGGTGCGTGTGCGTGTGTGTGCATGTGCGTATGAGAGTGTGTGTCTGTTTGGGTGCGTGTGCGTGTGTGTGCGTATGAGAGTGTGTGTCTGTTTGGGTGCGTGTGCGTGTGTGTGCGTATGAGAGTGTGTGTCTGTTTGGGTGCGTGTGCGTGTGTGTGCATGTGCGTATGAGAGTGTGTGTCTGTTTGGGTGCGTGTGCGTGTGTGTGCATGTGCGTATGAGTGAGTGTTTTCCTTGCGTCATTCATTAAGTACGCATGATAAATGGAAGCACGTGGTGAGCAAATGGCTCATTTAGCTCTCAATGCCGCGAGATGACCGCGGGCGAACAGGGGGCCTGACCAGGGCCCGATGCTCCAATCTCAACCTGAGGACATCTCAGCAGCCGGGACAGCTGAATGGAAACGCAATCAACATATCGCAACGGTGGCGAGATGTTAACTCCCTCGCCTGGTGTGCGTGGGGTCGTGGGTTCGATCGCGACCCCGGTGATCTTGTCGTTCCATCTCCGCGGGGGGGGGGGGGGCGTCGTTTGATCTCTCTCGCTCTCTGCCCCCCACCTTTGGCTGCTATTCCGTTACCAGTCTCGACCATGGGCCATCGTCCCCTCGAGCCCACATCACCTCCATCGTGACGTCTCGTGGCTCCACGGATTCCCCCTTTCGGTCGCTCGGTGTTTTTTTTCCGAAGCGCGCACCCCAGCGACTCAATAAATATCTACAACCTCGTAACACCGTCGCACAGGTCACGTGGAGCGGAGTAGAGAGAGAGTCAAGGAGGAGGGAGGTGGAGGTTAGGACGGAAGTGTGTCCACCAACCCCCCCCCCCCCCCCCCAGAGAAGAGGGCATGGCTCAAGATGACCAGTAGCGAGAGAGGAGGAGGAGTAGGAGGAGGAGTGAGTGGAGAGAAGCAATGGTCAGCCTCCTGTACAGGTGCTCGCTGACAGCAAAGGTCTATTAAGGCTGTAGGGAGAGTCTTTGTCTTTGGTGGTGATAGTGGTGGTGGTGATAGTGGTGGTGGTGATAGTGGTGGTGGTGATGCTGATAGTGGTGGTGGTGGTGGTGATAGTGGTGGTGATAGTGGTGATGGTGATAGTGGTGGTGGTCGTGATAGTGGTGGTGGTGATAGTGGTGGTGGTGGTGGTAATAGTGGTGGTGGTGATAGTGGTGGTGGTGGTGATGGTGGTGGTGGTGATAGTGGTGGTGGTGATAGTGGTGGTGGTGGTGATGGTGGTGGTGATAGTGGTGGTGATAGTGGTGGTGATAGTGGTGGTGGTGGTGATAGTGGTGGTGATAGTGGTGGTGATAGTGGTGGTGGTGTTAGTGGTGGTGGTGATAGTGGTGGTGATAGTGGTGGTGGTGGTTAGTCTCGGTGACACGCTGTTACCATCGTCCAGGATGGCCCCGCTACTTTGAGATGCTCGGTCCATCCCATGTCTTGCTCGGCGTGGCTGGAAACCCACGACACAAAGGGCGACAGTGAGACGAGAAACGGTCATCGTCATCGTCCACCACCGGCACCACGAACCACCTCATCCTCCTCCTCCCCCATCACCATCATCATTCCCATTGTCGCTCCGTGATGATTCAAAAACGTGTTTCGCGATTGTTGTTGTTGAACACGGAACCTGAGAAATGAGCCATTATGAAGGAGAACAGATGCACGGGGGTGGGGGGTGGGGGGCATGGAGGCTGATGAGGAACGCACTCGGCGTGGTCTCACCGCGCCCGCGACTTTCACCTCTCCACTCTCTCTCTCTCTGTTGTTGTTGTTCTGTTGCCTCGGTTTGCATCCTCGAGACCGCGGGGCAATTTCCTGGCCTCCTCGACACCCCCCGGCGCCCCCCACCCCCCTAGCCCCCCCCCCACGCCCCTAGCCCCCCCCCCACCCACTCCGTGCCCGCTCGGTTGAGGCTCCGTGTCTCGTTTATTTGTGCGTCTCTTTTACTTTCCTATGGCGACCTCGGCACTGGAAGCCCCGCAGCCTCGGGGAGCAATGTGGGAGGGGAGGTGGGGGGGTGTGGGGTGAAGGATTGGCGAGAGCGGCAGGTCCGGGGTCAAACACAGGTCAAAACCAACATGTCAAAATCACCGCCATTGCGACGCGTCGCGGGTTGCCGACTTACCACCTGAATACGGAAGCTTGTGTTGCCTCCGAAACGTCGTGATTTTTATTTTATTTTTATTTTACTTTTATTCATTTTATTTTTTTACCTACGTGACTTTACCGAAAAAACCTAAGAATATGAATACTTGCAATCACGAAAGCTTCAAATCTAGAATTACCACCAGGATTTGGCGTCTGTGTGTCGGTGGCAGCAGGAGTTGATTCGCACTGAGATCTCGAAACCGGCTGTTGCTCCGTGGAACTTTTCCGCGGTGCGGTGTTGATCAGTATAAGACCCCGGTGCTTGGCTGAGAGAATGTGTCTGGGTCTGGTCTGCAGTGGAAAAGGTGGCGGACCCCACCACTCGCTCGCCAACCCACTCGCTCAATTAGCCGCTCGTTCACAAAGCCGCTCGCTAAAATTTCACCCGGTCAGCCACCCACCCACTCACTCATTCACCCACCCCCTCACTCAGTCACCCACTTATTCACGCATCCAGTCACTCACCCACCCACTCACTCGCCCACCTACCCACCCACTCACTCAATTACCCACCCGTTCACCCAGCCACTCACTCATTTCACCTCGTCATCCACCCACCCACCCACTCACTCATTCACCCACCCCCTCACTTACTCACCCACTTATTCACGCACCCACTCACTCACCCACTCACTCCCCCACCTACCCACGCACCCACCCACTCATTCACCCACCCACCCCCTCACTCACTCACCCATCCACCCCCTCACTCACTCACCCACTTATTCACGCACTCAGTCACTCAATCAATCACTCACTCCCCCACCTACCCACCCACTCACTCACCAACCCATCCACTCAATTAGCCCCTCGTTCATCTAGCCACTCACTCATGTCAGCCACGTATTCATCCACCCCCTCGCTCACTCGCCCACGTATTCACTCACCCACTCACTCACCCACTCACGCACTCACCCACCTACCACCAGCCACGGTTGCCACCTGTCCTGGTTTGACCTGAAAAAGTCCAGGAATCGGCGTCTGTGTTCTGGCAACGCGAGTTGATTTATAACCGAGATCTGGCAACCGGTGTTGCGTGTGCTTAACTTCATCGGAGTAAACAAGCACAGTTGTTCATAACAGACCTCGCCGTGATGACATCTGTCCAGGGTTGTCTGCGACCAAAGTCGTCCTCGGAAAAATTGTCCCTTCAGGTCAATTAGCGCGCTGATGGTAGCGGTGGTTGTGGTGATGGTGGCGATGGTGGTTGTGGCGGTGATGGTTGTGGCGGTGGCAGCGGTGGCGATGGTGGTTGTGGCGGTTGTGGTGGTGGCGGTGGTGGCAGTGATGAGTGGCGATGATTGTGGTAGCGGTGGTGGTAGCTCTGGTGGTGTTGGCGGTTAGTGCGCGGCGCTACGAACCTTGCAAACCGGGTTCGATTCCCGCTCACGGCCAACACCGCTGACGATGATCAGAACCGGTGCTGGGAGTGTCCTAGATTGACTCAGCCTCGAATGAGTACCTGGTTACGGTGTGTAAACGTCGCTCCCAGGGAGAGACAAAGGCGGCCTCTTAAACTCAATGGGCTTTACTCGGGAGACAAACACAATGCTGATTCCGATTCTGTAAAAAAAAAACAACAACACGTGGCAGATTTTTCCCGCACGCCACGCACAGCGACTTCGCTTCCTTCCCCAGAGCCGCCGCGACCCGCACCGCGCTCACCCCGCGCCTCGTAGATGTCCGCGGTTTGAATTCCCACGTCCGTCCGCCCCTGGATAATACTGCGGGGTCTATTAAGCGTCAAATACTTCCCGGCGCGACGTCGACTATTGCGGTGGAGAGCAGAGTGGGATGGATACGCGAAACGGGGAGACGATGAGAGAGAGAGAGAGATAGTGGAGATACAAAGAGGGATAGAGGAGATGATAGAGAAGAGAGATAGGTGAGAGAGCGGGAAAGGAGAGATAGGCAACAAGAGAAACACATTCCTGTGGAGGGAGCTGGTAGGAACGTTGGGTTGCTCGGTCAGTGGCCAGGGTCAACGGCGGCGTGGTGTATTCCGCAAATATGCCCGACTGTGAGGGCGGGCACAAGCCGGCGTGAGTAGGTTAAACGTTGAGTTTTATAAGGGCACCACGGGGTAACCAACCCCTCCCCACCTAGCCCCACCCCTCCCACCCTCCACCCAGCCCCACCCTCTCTACCCAGCCCCTCCCCACCCTCCCCACCCAGCCCCTCCCCACCCTCCCCTCTCAGCCCCTCCCCACCCTCCCCACCCAGCCCCTCCCAACTCTCCCCTCCCCACCCAGCCCCACCCTCCCCACCCAGCCCCTCCCACCCAGCCCCTCCCCACCCTCCCCTCCCCACCCAGCCCCTCCCCACCCTCCCCACCCAGCCCCACCCCTCCTATTTTTGGATGCACGACGGACGGACACAACAATCCCCTATTGGCTGGTGTAACCAGGAGGTTCCTACCAGTATAAGGAGTGGGTTACCTGCAGGCTCTGGGGCCGCATGTGGCTCTTTAAAGGACTGCCGCTTCGTGGCAGTTGTTTATTGAGGACCACCGCCGTCTCGCATTCACCCACGTGTGCATTCTGCGGCTCTTGAAACACAGGGTGCTTCAAAAACATTTGAACACCTCCGAGAATTTGCCACAATAACCACGAGAAATGCGCTGCCTCTGGGCTCTGGAGACCACCTGGTGAAGATTCCAGGCACGCGTTGACAATGATGGTTTTTTGAAGCTACATAAAATTTTTATCCGTTATTTTTCCATTAAAAACGATAGCTCCATATAAGTGTTAAAAAAAATAAGCACCCTATATTGAGAGGTTTTTTTATTTATACCGAATTCGAAAAACGTAATAGCTCTTCATGCTATGTTGGTTTCCGACCCCTGCGTGTGAAGTGGGACAGGAGATGAAGAGAGAGAAAGATGAGACGCACAGAGGAGAGAGATGTAGGAGATACGGAGAGAGATGAAAACAGAGGGCTTTTCCGGCTCCCCAGCATTCGAAGAAGACGTGCACATCACCGACATGTGTGTGGTACGCGTGCTCCAGCCGGAGCCGCGCCTTAAGCAGGCCCCTGAACACTGGAAGCACATAGCAGGCGTCAGTGGCAGAGAGAGAGAGAGAGAAGTGAGAACAGGTAGAGAGAGTTGTTGAGCTTTAAACCACTTTTATTGCTGCCAGCTGCGAAAGCACTGGAGCCGATTTCGATGCAAAGTCACATCGAGCACAGCGTCACGCGCGCACGTCACAAACGCTGCCTGCGCGTCACGTGGCGCGTCACGTGACGCTGCACGTGCCACGTGACGCTGCCACGTGGCACGCGCAACGCAAACACGGCGTCGTCACGCCACGTCGCGCCACGCCACGTGCGACTAATGAGCTCGTTAAACAACAAAAAGGTTAAAATTAAGAACGCCGTTTGCGCTGCCGCAGAGGGCTTCGTCGGCCCCTTCCCACCGCTCAAGACGCACGCGCGCGGGGCGCTGGGGTGACGCTGCGCGTGCCCCAGCTGGAGCCGTGCCTCGAGCAGCCGTCAGCGTCGCCTCGCAGGGTCTCTTTCCTGGCCCTTGTACACTGTCGTCTTCGCTTGGGCGCGGCGAGATCGTGGCGACTATTAGCCGGGTAAGGCACGACACCCCCGTATATGAAATTGCTGTCGTAAAAAGGCACCGCCAGTCTCCTGAACATAGACACATCACAAGCTGGGGCCAGATTTTGTTGCCCTGGCTTCGCAGACCACGCACAAGAGTTCGGTGCCCCTGGGGAGATTTGGCCGAGCCTCACGGCCGAGGGCGCAGAGAGAGATGGGGGGGGTGGGGGAGATACAGAGAGGAGGGAGAGAGTGAGCGCAGGTGAGGGATAAAGAATTGTGTAGGAGAGAGAGAGATGAGCGAGCCAGCCAAGTGAGATAGAGAAGCGAAGCCGTGGTAGCGAGAGACGTGAGGATAATGGAGAGAGCGGAGATGTTTTGAGAGGAGAGAGAGAGAGAGGGCCATGGGGGGAAGAGTGCAATGGAGTAAAAGAACGAGAGAGATAGCGAAGTGGGAGAAAGAGAGGGGGGGGAGCGGGATGGAGCGAGTGAGAGAGAGCAAAGGGAATAGAGAGAGCTAAGGGGAGGGGTGTAGGGCCCCCCCACCGTGCCCCCCCCCCCGGCCCCCCCCCCCCCCGGTCCCCCCACCCTGGATGTCCGCTGCGCTTATTTAAGCTGCGCAAATGAAATAAACCTCGCGTTACCCGCGCGGGAGAGTAGCGGGGGGGAGGGGGGCGTAGGGGGGATGGGGGGAACGCGAACCCCCCCTCCACCCCCCTCATTAATCACCTCTGAGTGGCTTAATGTGTGGCCTGAGAGACGGGAGGGGGGGTGGGGGCGGGGGAGGGAGGGGAGGGGCTGGGTCATGGAAAGGATGTGGGGCGGGTGATGGTGCTCGGAAGGTAAAACGAGGTTCAGGGTTTGGGGGATACTATGGGGTGGGGGCGGTGGTGGTGGGTGGGTGGGGGGAGTTGAATGGTGGGGAGGGAGGGAGGGGTCGAGGGGGGCATTTGAGGTTACAGCAGTAGCCCGGTTAACGTCGGGGATGCGTTCCTGAAAGGCGCGGAGAGGAATATCGTCAGCGTCGGAATCTTGATTTGGACTGCAGGAGGGGGAATCCGATGAGCTATGAAGCTCTTGTTTGTTCACGCGTGTCCAGTAGGGGACGCGGGGTCAGCAGGTCACAACGACGTCAATCGAAGCGATTTACAGGGCAGTCGCTAGTGGTGATGGTAGTAGTAGTGGTAGTAGTGGGTGGTGGTGGTGGTGGTGGTGGTAGTAGTAGTGGTAGTAGTGGGTGGTGGTGGTGGTGGCGGAGGCTGAGAGGCGACGGGTAACGAGAAAGGGCGGACGATGCTGTCTGTGAGCAACGTTCATCGGCTAGCGGTGATGGTGATGATGCTAGCGGTGATGGTGATGATGCTAGCGGTGATGGTGATGATGCCAGCGGTGATGGTGATGATCTTAGTGGTGATGGTGATGATGCCAGCGGTGATGGTGATGATCTTAGTGGTGATGGTGATGATGCTAGCGGTGATGGTGATGATCTTAGCAGTGATGGTGATGATCTTAGTGGTGATGGTGATGATGCCAGCGGTGATGGTGATGATCTTAGTGGTGATGGTGATGATGCCAGCGGTGATGGTGATGATCTTAGTGGTGATGGTGCTAATGCTAGGGGTGATGGTGCTAGCGGTGATGGTGATGATGCTAGCGGTGATGGTGATGATCTTAGTGGTGATGGTGCTAATGCTAGGGGTGATGGTGCTAGCGGTGATGGTGATGATGCTAGCGGTGATGGTGATGATCTTAGTGGTGATGGTGATGATGCCAGCGGTGATGGTGATGATCTTAGTGGTGATGGTGCTAATGCTAGGGGTGATGGTGCTAGCGGTGATGGTGATGATGCTAGCGGTGATGGTGATGATCTTAGCGGTGATGGTGATGATGCCAGCGGTGATGGTGATGATCTTAGTGGTGATGGTGCTAATGCTAGGGGTGATGGTGCTAGCGGTGATGGTGATGATGCTAGCGGTGATGGTGATGATCTTAGAGGTGATGGTGATGATGCCAGCGGTGATGGTGATGATCTTAGTGGTGATGGTGCTAATGCTAGGGGTGATGGTGCTAGCGGTGATGGTGATGATGCTAGCGGTGATGGTGATAATGGCAGTGCTGATGGTGATGACGATCGTATCCTGTGCGTAATGCGAGCCGCGTGCATCTCCAACATCACAACCCAACACCCCAGGTGATGGTAGCACCGGCTGGAGTCTCACGAGAGAGACAGAGCGAGAGAGACACACAGAGAGAGACTTTTGACTTTTAAACAACTTTTATTAACGCCAGCAGCAAAAGCACTAGAGGCGATTTCGATATGAAATACACAAAGTCACCAGCAAACAAATTCAATTAAACGCTATAAATCCACGCGCTGTGGCGCTAAAAGCACCGCGCACAACACGAAAGAAAAGTCACGTGGTGGTGGTGGTCATCGCGCACGCCACGGTGACGAGCGAGCGCTTCAGAAGGTGAACCCGAGGATGCCGTCCACGCTGGTACAGAGAGGGGCTTTTCCGGCTCCCCAGTGTTTGAAGAAGACGCGCACATCACCGACATGTGTGTGGTACGCGTGCTCCAGCCGGAGCCGCGCCTTAAGCAGGCCTCTGAACACTGGAAGCACAGAGCAGCCGTCAGTGTCACCTTCCAGCATATTTGTTCTCGTTCTGTACACCGCCATCTTCGCCTGAGCACAGGCGAAGTTGTCGAGGTCATGGCGCTTGTTAGCCAGGTAAGGCACCACCCCATATACGAAGCAGCTGTTGTAGAAGGGCACCCCCAGTTTCCTGAAGATATCCCCCAAAAAGGCGGAACATTGGTTTCAGCCGCTGGCAGTGTAAGTACTGGTGGGGCAGATCCTCCCTGACACCGCAGGAAATGCACAAGTCTGTTACCCCCGGCGAGATTCGGCTGAGCCACACGGCCGATGGCAACGTGCCAACCTCCATTGGAGGTCACCGCAGCGTTTGGCTACGGGAGACTTGTACATGAGAGAGAGAGCGAGAGACAGAGAAACTGAGAGAGAGAGTGAGAGGGAGAGAGCGCGCGAGAGAGGAAAAAAACGTGAGAGCGAGAACCGCTGTTGCGTAAACTTACAGCAGGAATCACTCGGACAGGAACTCGGCTCGCCGGAGGCAGTGGCCAGGTGTTGGATCTCAATCCCCGGAATCACGCGGGGTGGGGGGTGGGGGGATCCGGGCCTCCACCCCTCACCCCCCCGACCACTCCGCGACTAATGAACCGGTTAACGAGGAGGGAAGAGCGGTTTTCACGACCTCCTGACTCCTCTGTCACCTTAACCCCATGAGCGCTCTTCCCCCGGCTAACCACGTGAATTCGCACGGCACTCGGTAGGGGGAGGGGATGGGGTGGAGGGGGGAGATGTCTCCACTCACCTCTTCCCGGAGTTGTAGTTGTTGCAGTTGTTGTTGTTGTTGTGATTCGCGAGGCGTGTCAAACGTACGCACGTGTCTTCTTGGTTCTTTCGGTAAAGTCACGTAGGATGGAAACAATAAAAAGAATAAAATAAAACATAATAAAATTATTCTCACGACGTTACGGCCACAACGCAAGCAGCCGTCATCAGGTGAAGACCAGGTCTGTCGGGGAGACAGCGTCTGAATGAAACAGCACCACGCTTGGAACATATATTTAAGCTGGGTTGGAAGGGGGGGGAAAGGCGCCTTGACAAAATAATTTGCATATGAAGAGGAATTTAGCATATTTATGGGCATATTTATGGGAAATGCAGGTATGTGATTAGTACTACTTATGCCCGTGCATTATGCAGGACTAGCAGCATCAAAGGGAGGGGATAGGGGTGTTGAACTTCTTCCGCAACCGTGCCAATCGGAGGTGCGCGTGGATGGTGGGGGTGTGGGGAGGAACAACCAAACTAAGCGCAACAAAGCCGTCTTGAAAGAAGTGAGCTCTTTCGATCGAAGAAATGCAGCGTTGTTTTATTTTATTCTAAAGCATGAGTTCGACAGGCCGCGTGGGGGTGAGCTTCTAATCGATGAGGGCACTCTCGCTCCTCCTCCATCATCCAAGGTCTGATGTCCGTTGCACGTGCTAACTGAAGAAGGGCAATCCCCCGAAACGTCGCCTGTTGTGCGTGCGTGTTTGTATGTATGTATATGTACTTATTTTCCTTTGAAGGCGACAACGACAAATATTCACCACGTACCTAGCCTGTAAGAGACTGTTTGGGGCGAGTGCTGTTAGCGAGTAGCACTTATGAAGGCCGGAAGGGCACGCGAGGGGGGTGGGTGGCCAGCACCACGCCCGGCCGCCTTTGTCTCCCTTGAGGCGATATTTGAGGCTGAGTTTACCTAGGGGAGGCCCATGACCGGTTCAGATAATCGTCACTGGTGTTAGTCGTGAGCCGAAATCGAACTCATCTCCTCCTCTTCATCATTCTCATCATCATCCTCATCATCATCATCCTCATCATCATGATCCTCATCATCATCCTCAATAACATCATCATCCTCATCATCCTCATCATCCTCATCATCATGATCCTCATCATCATCATGATCATCATCAGCATGATCATCATCATCCTCATCATCTTCATCATCCTCCTCATCATCATGATCATCTTCATGATCCTCATCATCACCCTCATCACCCTCATCATCATCCTCATCATCTTCATCATCCTCCTCATCATCATGATCATCATCTTCATGATCCTCATCATCATCTTCATCATCATCCTCATCATCATGATCATCATCATCATCCTCAATAACATCATCCTCATCATCATCCTCATCATCATGATCCTCATCATCATCATGATCATCATCAGCATGATCATAATCATCCTCATCATCTTCATCATCCTCCTCATCATCATGATCATCATCTTCATGATCCTCATCATCACCCTCATCACCCTCATCATCATCCTCATCATCTTCATCATCCTCCTCATCATCATGATCATCATCTTCATGATCCTCATCATCATCTTCATCATCATCCTCATCATCATGATCCTCATCATCATCCTCAATAACATCATCATCCTCATCATCCTCATCATCATCCTCATCATCATGATCCTCATCATCATCATGATCATCATCAGCATGATCACCATCATCCTCATCATCTTCATCATCCTCCTCATCATCATGATCATCATCTTCATGATCCTCATCATCACCCTCATCACCCTCATCATCATCCTCATCATCTTCATCATCCTCCTCATCATGATCATCATCTTCATGATCCTCATCATCATCTTCATCATCTGCCTCATCATCATGATCCTCATCATCATCCTCAATAACATCATCATCCTCATCATCATCCTCATCATCATGATCCTCATCATGATCATCATCAGCATGATCACCATCATCCTCATCATCTTCATCATCCTCCTCATCATCATGATCATCATCTTCATGATCCTCATCATCACCCTCATCATCATCCTCATCATCTTCATCATCCTCCTCATCATCATGATCATCATCTTCATGATCCTCATCATCATCATGATCATCATCAGCATGATCATCATCATCCTCATCATCTTCATCATCCTCCTCATCATCATGATCATCATCTTCATGATCCTCATCATCACCCTCATCATCATCCTCATCATCCTCATCATCTTCATCATCCTCCTCATCATCATGATCATCATCTTCATGATCCTCATTATCATCTTCATCATCATCCTCATCATCATCCTCATCATCATGCTCATCATCTTCATCATCCTCATGATCCTCATCATCCTCCTCCTCGTCGTCGTCATCATCATCCTCCTCCCCTCTCAAGGCGACGAGGAGCACAACTTTTCTTGCTCGCAGACGCTCTCGCGCGAGGGCAGCAATAAATAATGTATTTAGTATCCATCTAATCATTTATTTATTTTGACAGCTGAGCTTCTCATCCGGAGGGCGGCCGAAACCCCGGTGGCCTCAGGCTGAGCCGCATTGTAGCGAGCGGACGAGAACGATACCGCGGCAGCGTCAACAGGACCACGTGTCTCCCTACACCCACCACTCTGCTCCTCATCACTCCTCAGAGCGTTCAAATGCGGGACAACTCCAGCTGACAGCCATTCGCGCGCGCGTATTTCTCTCTGTCTCTCTGTCTGTCTCTCTCTCTCTGTGTGTCTGTCTCTCTGTGTGTGTGTGTGTGTCTGTCTCTCTCTGTCTCTGACCTCCAGTGGAGATTGGCACACTGCACGTTGCCATCGGCCGTGTGGCTCAGGCGAATGTCGCCATGGGTAACAGACTTGTGCATTTCCTGCGGTGCCAGGGAGGATCTGCCCCACCAGTACTTACACTGCCAGCGGCTCAACCCAATGTTCCGCCTTTTGGGGGACATCTTCAGGAAACTGGCGGTACCCTTCTACAACAGCAGCTTCGTATATGTGGTGCCCTACCTGGCTAACAAGCGCCATGACCTCGCCAACTTCGCCTGTACTCGGGCGAAGATGGCGGTGTACAGAATGAGAAAAATGATGCTGGAAGGTGACACCGACGGCTGCTCTGTGCTTCCAGTGTTCAGAGGCCTGCGTGTTCACCTTCTGAAGCGCTCGCTCGTCACCGTGGCGTGCGCGATGACCACCACGACCACGTGACTTTTCTTTCGTGTTGTGCGCGGTGCTTTTAGCGCCACAGCGCGTGGATTTGTAGCATTTATTTTCATTTGTTTGCTGGTGACTTCGTGTATTTCATATCGAAATCGCCTCCAGTGCTTTTGCTGCTGGCGACAATAAAAGTTATTTAAAAGTCAAAGTCTCTTTCTCTCGCTCTGTCTCTGTCTCTCTCTCTGTGTCTCTCTGTGTGTGTCTGTCTCTCTCTGTCTCTCTCTTTCATGCTCATATTTATTCCGTCGATGTCACCGATTCTGAACTTTCCATTACTTGTCTACCCTAAAAGCCGCTCTCCATACTGCTGTTGCTGATGCTGTTCATGCGGCTGGTTGAAGTAGTGGCGGTCATGGTGGCGGTAGTGGTTGTTGGTTGTGGCTCTTGTGGTGGTGGTGGCTGTGGTAGTAGTGGTGGCTGTTGTGGTGGTGGTGGCAGTGGTGGCGGGTCCGTGACTGTGCAGTCACGTGTGTCGTCAATTAACCGACCCACATGGCAGTTTGCTGGCCGTTGTGCCACTAATCCACCCGTGGTTTTATCTATATATAAAATGTATATGTAACGATGATTGATCAAAGCCGATATTGACTCCACACGATACGTGACCATCGAATGCTTCACATTGCGTGTCCATGCTGACACGTCCTTCCAGCGCCGCCTCCGTGTCTCCTCCTCTGCTTGGTCGCCCACTCGGGGCCTCTCTGCGGCCCAGCTTGGCGACCTGACCTGCTCCTCCTCTGCACCGCACACCACGCGTCCCACCCATCACCTCCTCCTAGTCCCAACCTCCAAAGTTGCCGACCCCATCCTCCTGCTCCTCCATCCTACACACCACGCGTCTCAATCCCCCCGCCCCCACCCCTCCCCCTTACCCCCTCCCCCCCCATCACAGCCCCCCCCCCCCGCTCTTCCTGATTACATCTGCAACACTCGCCTGACCGTGATGAAAAGGGTATTCAAGGTTGCGCCCACTGCAAAGAAAAAAAAAACCCATGTAGCAACAATAATAATAATGCGACGAATAATGGAGTTCTTTTTTACATTTTGTGCCGGCTCAATTATTTTGAGAAAGCAAAATAAATAGGCACCGAAGCGTGGAAACAAGAGATCTATAAACACGGCGGTGCTGGATGCGAATCTCTGCCCGAGAGCTCCCCAATTCGCCCTTCGCTCCCGCGAGGTCGCACCAAGAGTTTCCGCACCATTACCTCCCCCCCTCCCTCCTCCTCCCTCCTCGTCACCGTCTCAATCGCTCACTCCTCGTCCCGCTTGCTCGCCCGCTCCGCTCGTTAGGCGACGATAGCGACACCGGGGTCAGCGCCGCCATGAAATCCCTTCGGAGCTGTGGGGGCGCCGGGGTGATTCGGGGTTCAGGAGGAGGGGAGGGATTTGGGAGGGGGGGGGTGGGGGTGTTGTGGGAGGTGTAATTGCTGAGTCGGGACTGCTGAAAAATCTTGGGCTCGGATCTGGATTCCAGGCTGCCCATGGACGGTTGGAACCGGGGTCCTCGGTGCAGTGCGAGTTGGGAATCTCGGCCCCGTCGCCGATGAATTGCAAAGAGGCTCGTGGACTCACAGAGACACCCTTGGACTCACGTAGAGGCTCACTGACTCACATAGACACCCATTGACCTGCTTAGAGACTCAGACTCACATGGAGACCCATTGGCCTGCTTAGAGACTCACTGACTCACATGGATACCCATTGACCTGCTTAGAGATTCACAGACTCACGTGGAGACCCATTGACCTGCTTGGAGACTCACAGACTCACGTGGAGACCCATTGACCTGCTTGGAGACTCACAGACTCACGTGGAGACCCATTGACCTGCTTGGAGACTCACTGACTCACATAGAGACCCATTGACCTGCCTAGAGACTCACAGACTCACATGGAGACCCATTGCCCTGCATAGAGACTCACATAGAGACCCATTGACTCACTGACCTGCTTAGAGACCTACAGACTCACATGGAGACCCATTGACCTGCTTAGAGACTCACAGACTCACATAGAGACCCATTGCCCTGCATAGAGACTCACAGACTCACATGGAGACCCATTGACCTGCATAGAGACTCACATAGAGACCCATTGACTCACTGACCTGCTTAGAGACCTACAGACTCACATGGAGACCCATTGACCTGCTTAGAGACTCACAGACTCACATAGAGACCCATTGACCTGCTTAGAGACCCACAGACTCACATGGATGCCCACTGACCTGCATATAACTCACAGACTCACATAGAGACCCATTGACCTGCTTAGAGACCCACAGACTCACATGGATGCCCACTGACCTGCATATAACTCACAGACTCACATAGAGACCCATTGACCTGCTTAGAGACCCACAGACTCACATGGATGCCCACTGACCTGCATATAACTCACAGACTCACATAGAGACCCATTGACCTGCTTAGAGACCCACAGACTCACATGGATGCCCACTGACCTGCATATAACTCACAGACTCACATGGAGACCCATTGACCTGCTTAGAGACCCACAGACTCACATGGATGCCCACTGACCTGCATATAACTCACAGACTCACATAGAGACCCATTGACCTGCTTAGAGACCCACAGACTCACATGGATGCCCACTGACCTGCATATAACTCACAGACTCACATAGAGACCCATTGACCTGCTTAGAGACCCACAGACTCACATGGATGCCCACTGACCTGCATATAACTCACAGACTCACGTAAAGATCCATTTACCTGCTGAGAGACCCACAGACTCACATGGATGCCCACTGACCTGCATATAACTCACAGACTCACATGGAGACCCATTGACCTGCTTAGAGACCCACAGACTCACATGGATGCCCACTGACCTGCATATAACTCACAGACTCACGTAAAGACCCATTGACCTGCTGAGAGACTGCTAAAAGAGACCCATAGAGGTGCATATAGACTCACAGACGCGCACGTAACAGGCACGTGCTGTTTGGCGTTGTCTATCGTCGTGTGGTTTTTGCAGCCGCATCGAGGGGCACCTCACGTTCCCCGCACACATTTCGACATTTCTCCTGCACGGTATCCATGTCGCAGCCTGGATCTTAGCCCCGCCCCCCGCCTCCCACCTCCTTCATTGAAAGGCTTGGCGGGGGGGGGGAAGGAAACCAGGGCTCTCGCATTGTGTTGGAGGCTGCCAGGGAACTCTTCCTTCACCCCCCCCCCCCGTAACACGCACACCGTAATAATAATAAAGTAGCCGCAATTCTGGTTTGCGAAATGGAATTTCCGCACTTGGAGGCTGAGAGAAGAGGAAGTGTTGGGTATTTCTCTAGGCGTGCGTGCGGGGTTGAGAGATTTGTTTTTTTTTATTGGCTTATTTTTTGTTTGTTAAGTTTTACTTTTAAAGTTTTTACTTTTTCTAAAACAAAAAAACAAATCTCCTTCGCTCGTGCGCCCTCGTCAGAGCACGGCCGCTGCTGTCTGTAGTGGAGGTGAAGGCGCAGCCCATGCAGTTGCTCTCCTCGTGCCACTGCCGGCGGAAGGAACCTCCACTAGAGGGAGCTCGAGAGAGGGGGAGACTCCCTCCTCCTGTAGGGCGTGTTCTTGGCCTACTCTTCCGAATAGGTTTTCCCCTGTTTTCTGGCAACAAAACAGCTGTGTTAAGATCTTCTTCTTGGTTCTTTCGGTAAAGTCACGTAGAATGGAAATAATAAAATAATAAAAATTAAACATAATAATTCTCACGACGTTTCGGCTACAACACAAGCAGCCATCCTCAGGTGAAGAACAGGTCTGTCAGAAAGACAGCGTCTGAATGAACACCACCAAGCTTGGCAGCGTATATTTAAGCTGGGTTGGAGGGGGAAGAGCGCCTTGACAAAGGAATTTGCATATCAAGAGGAATTTAGCCTATTTATGGGAAATGCAGGTATGTGATTAGTACTACTTATGCCCGTGCATTATGCAGGATTAGCAGCATCAAAGGGAGGGGATATGATGTTACAACACCAAACTGAAACCTTTTACACGGTGTTAGGTCATAGGACGCCAAAACACCTTTTGGCGTCCTCTGGTCTAACACCGCTTTGAGACGAGGCTCAAATGAAAGCTGTCTCTGGTGTGGACCAATCAATTTCAAGGACAATGCATTTATTATCAGAGGAGATTTTTTGTTTGCATTCTGACCACAAGCATTGTGGTTAATGCAGACATGGTTCCTTGTAAAAGGTCTTAGTTTGGTGTTTTAACACTTTAACACAGCTGTTTTGTTGCCAGAAAAAAGGGGAAAACCCTATCCTCATATTTGTGTTCTGGCAAAGGAGGTCCCATGATGTAGCTCCTCTTCTTCCTCTTCCTACTCATCTTCTTACTGTTTCTACTCCTCCTACTCTTGCGAATCCAACTCCTCATACTACTATCCCAACTCTTCCTCCAGCATTGATAGAGCCAAGCAATCCTGACTCTCCAGCTGCTGCTGATGAGACACTGGAGCGTCGAAACTGGTCCAGACTTGAAATGACTCACTCCGCAGGAAAGTCCGTGTTATTGATGGGATGTGTACAATCATTACTCGTGTTGTTGTTGTCGTTGTCGTCGTCGTCCAGCTCACCACATTTCGCGTCTGTCTCCGTCCCGCCTCCTACCAGATCCGCGCCTTCATCAACGCGAGCGGCGCTCCGGCCAACGAGGCCCTCGACCTGCTGGGCCTGCGCATGTACACCATCACGCCCATCCTCGACCCCTGGATATACATCTTCTGCCGCAAGTCTCTGTGCCGGCGGCTCTGCGGACGCTGGGCCGGCTCCCGCGGCTCCCGCGGCTCCCGCAGTTCCGGCGGCGGCGGCGTCGGACGCGGCTCCGGCCTCGGGGGCGACGCGGCTCGACGCCGACGGCTCAGCGGCTTCGAGCCCGATCAAGAGACGACGGACGCGGCGCCCTCGGTCGTCGCCGCCGCCGCCGCCGATCGCTCGCCGTGCTCCACCTCGTCGCTGGGGCCGAGGGGCGAGAGGCAACAGCAGCAGCAGCAGCAGCAGCCGCTCGTCAACGGAGGGGCCCCGAAAGCTCCGGAGGGGCCCGCGACGGCGCCGACGGTGACGCCGAGCGGAGGAGCCGCCGCGGTGGCCGCGGCCGGTGGCGCCGCTTGCCCAAACGCCGCCACCGCCGTCACCGCATCGCTCAGCCGCCGCCACTGCCTTAGCGACAGACGCCGTGACGACGATAGCTACGACGACGGTGACGACGAGGGTGACGATGGTGATGATGGTATTGTTGATGATGATGAGCACGGGATGGCCCGTGGGGATTCGGGCGACGAGCTGGCGACGGTCGTTGCCATCGTGGAGGCGGAGGAGTCGAGGCGAGTGCCGGCGTTGACCACGTGATCTGCCCGGCGGGCTCGTGGCGTGTCCGCGTGCGGGACGTTTTCGTGTTTTAATTTAAATTTGTGGTTTTTTGTGTGTGTGTGTGTTTTTTTACGCTAAAAAAATATACGATTTTTTTTCAGGGTTGGGGGGGGAGATGGGTGGGGTGGGGAAGAAGAACATCTATAAAGTGATATTAATAATAATGTAAACAATGATAAAGGCGCGGCCCCTGCAATTGCCTGCTCGAGCCGACAGAGCCGCCCCCACCTCCAGAGGAGGGTACTTGTGTGTCTACTTCACGCACGCTGGCCAGACGTCTCCCGGTAGGTGTGAGTACCCACACTTCTCCCCACCCGCAACGCGAACCTCGCCTCGTCGGGCCGAACCGGCGTAACGCATTGAAATACCGCTGGCTGGGGCAGAGGGCCGGGCCACTTTCGAGGGCGACTTCCCTTGTGGCTTCGCACCTGCCACGCCGGGGAGATATTCTTAGGTTTTTTCGGTAAAGGCACGTAGGTAAAAAATTTAAATTAATAAAAGTAAAATTTAAAAAAAACCTAAGAATGTGAATACTTGCAGTCACGAAAGCTTCAAATCTAGAATTAACGCCGGGGAGATCTGATCGGAACCGGCGGCTTCTCTGGATCGCAAGTCCCAAGTGTACTGCTGGTGGCGCGGCGGTTAGCACGCTGCGCTATTAAGCCGGCGACCAGAGAGGTTCGATACCCGACCACGGTTAACATCAGTGGCGAGTGATGTCTCAACCAGTCCGGGTACCCACACCCTCCCCCCCCCCCCCCCACGACTCCTCCAACCTGTCTTCTGTCTCCAGTGCACACTGACCAGCGCGGTGAAGTACGCTCATCAATCCCCGTGAGCGACAACAGCGTGGGAGGGAGGCCTTCATCCAGCAGTGGATTGAGAAAGGGCTGTCAGTGTATTAGTATTCTTTACATCCAGCGCGTGTGAAGCTGTGGTCTGCCATCATCATCGTCGTCGTCGCCGTGTGTACGGGGTAGACACATTTAGTACCACATCGTGGGAAGTCAGCAGTGACTGCGTCGTGTGGATGGATGGACTGGCCGCCGCCATGAGAATGTGGAATTCCCCCGCACGGGGGCTCTAGGCCAGCAGTTGGGACGGCGGCAGAGAGCGTGGATGATCTAGGTCTCCATGGGCTAAGCCAGGGGTGGGGAACCTTTGTTCTGCCAAGGGCCATTTGGATATTTGTATAACATAATTCGCGTGCCATACAAAATTATCAACTTAAAAATTAGCCTGTTATATTTGGTCAAACATTTAATTAGCTCGTCCCCTAGTGTGATGGCTGGAACTGCTTCTCTTTGGCGAGGCGCGTGATGTTAGCTGGTGTTGATGATGTTGCTACTCGCAACTGCTTTTCCAGGTTTGCTCCTAGATTTTTTGAATTTCGAGTCCCGCCTGCGGTTGCCCTGGCAGGGCCACACCAAATGATTTCGTGGGCCTTGTACGGCCCGCGGGCCGGACGTTACCCACCCCTTTGCTAAGCGAAGTTGAGCCTGGCTATTGATTGGACGGGCGACCACACCTTACATGTGCCGTAGACTGCTGCGTGGCGACCGCTGTGTGTAGCAGTGGAATCGTGCTATATTGCACTGTGCTCCCACGTCTATGATCCCCGCCCTTCACCGACACGCGCTGACCTGTGCGGTGAGGCCCTCATCCAGCAGTGGATTAACTAACGTGGCCGTGCATGTGCAGGCAGATCTGCCGGCGCGCCTTCCCTGCAAGCAAAGTTTGGAGTCTGCGTTCAAAGCGCTCGTTTAATTTGTGTTTGCAAAATCAGTTTTGTGTCAACAACAACAAAAACGAATGCGAAGAAATGACTTGTTTTAATTCGTAACTTATTTCTGTGCGGGGGTCAGATCCCCTGAACTAAATGTGTGTGTGTGTTGTAGATCCCTCCACCACCCGACACGGACAATTACAGGGTGTTTGAAAAAAATGTTAACACTCACACGGAACTATCGTTTTTTAATGCAAAAATAACGGATACTAATAATAATACACTGTGACGTGATAACAAATGTAATGTTAATAGCCTCAAAAGTCAAAGAGTCTCCCACTTGTTCGCCATCGTTGTCAACGCGTGGCCTGGAATCTTCTCCATGTGGTCTCCAGAGCCCGGAGTCACATTTCACGTGGCATTGTTGCAAATTCTCACAAGTGTTAAAACACATTTTGAAGAACCCTGTCATATAAAGTTGTCACGTGACGAACAAACGCGTCCAAATGATTACCGCCTCAGCCACAGAATCATATTCAGAATATTTATCAACACTGGAGGAATCCGATGAGCTGTGAAGCTCTTTTTCACAGATGTCCAGGAACAACAACAACAACAAACACAATACAAACAACATGGTAGCAGCGGCAGGCAGCAGCAGAACGGTAGTGTTTTTCGATTCAAAGCTTTCGTGACTGCAGGGATTCATCTTCTTGGTTCTTTCGGTAAAGTCACGTAGAATGGAAATAATAAAATAATAAAAATAAAACATAATAAAATTATTATGTTTTATTTTTATTATTTTAATAATACAATTATTATGTTCTATTTTTTTTATTTTATTACTTCCATTCTACGTGACTTTACCGAAAGAACCAAGAAGAAGCAACGGTAGTGTTTGCAAGAGAGATCCGCACACATTTTAACAATTGCCGATACAATTCGTTGGCTGTGTGTCGGGTGGAGGTGGGGTGTACGACACACACACACAAATTTTTACTTTAATATTAACGTCAACGCCAACAGCAGCAGCCGCAGCATAAAGATTATCAGCGTGAGCGATGATGATGATGATGGTAGTCGTAGTATTATTGTTTTTTGGTATATCGCTGGTCATATTTGCAGTGTTTATTGCGTCTAGAAAACTCGAAATATGGAAGCCAAGTCATCGTTTCTGATATGGAGCGATCTCTGGGAACGAAGCAAAGCACCGACGTAGAGCAGAGCCCCCCCCTCCCACGCGTGCCCGATTGAAGGGTAAACACATTTTATTGTGTGTGTGTCGCTGTGTGTGTCGCTATGTGTGTGTGTGTCGCTGTGTGTGTGTCGCTGTGTGTGTGTGTCGGGAGCGGTGGCGCAGCGGTGGAGTAGCGGTTAGCGCAGCGCTGTGCTCCGAACCTGGCGACCCGGGTTCGATTCCCACTCACGGCAAACACCGGTGACGATTATCTGAGCCGGTCCTGGGCCTCCCCTAGGTCAACTCGGCTTCAAATGAGTACCTGGTGCGATGTGTAAACATCGTCAAGTGGGGAGACAAAGGCGGCCGGGCGTGGTGTTGGACACCCACCCCCTCGTGTGCCGTGCCGGCCTTCATAGGTGCTCGCTAACTGCACTTGCCCCAACAGTCTGTTAAGGCTATACGGGGATCTTTGTCTTTATGGCGCAGCGGTTAGCGCGCTGAGCTACGAACCCGGCGACCCCCGAGTTTGATTCGAGTGGCGGATATATGAATCGATGGACATTCCCGCTCGGTCAACTCAGCCTCGGATCAGAATCTGCGGCACTGGGTCGTCGCTTGTGAGACAAAGGCGGCCGGGCAATGCTGTGTGTTGGGCACACATCTCTCCCGGCCTTCGTCAGTACTCACTCTCAGCACTTGCCCAAACCGTCTGTCTGGCTGTATGGGGAACCTTTATCTTGCGTGTCATCGGCGCTCGCTAACAGCACTTGCCCACGCCGACTGTTCAAGGCTACACGGTGGCTCTTTGTCTCGAGCTCTGCGTAGTGAGCCGCTGCGTACGGTGCAAATGAAGTTCAATGCACGCGCATACAGCCAAGGGCACGTCCACGGAGGGGAGATGGAGCGATGAGACGTGGAGGCGGCTAGCTTGAATCGTTACATTGTGGCGTTGGCTTGGGAGGATGCCTTCGTCCAGCAGTGGAATGATCATGGCCAAGGGTGAAGGCCGTGATGATTGTGATGAGCATCACGACGTGCGGACGGTCATCAATCCCAGTTTTCTGAGTTGTCCCTGTGAGGGCAGTGATGCTGCTGATGCTGCTGCTGCTGCTCGGATCGCGGAATGGAACAAAAAACAGATTGAGACGTTGCATTCCATGCACCTCGACTTGGCACGAAGAAGAACGTCGGATGCAGCATCACAACAACATCAATCACATCACAACAACAACAAAACCCAGAGGGCTGAGCACTGGGTTCAACTGGCGAGGTGGAGAGAGCGTGCCACCATCGCCAACATCGTCAACATCATCATCATCGCCAACATCGTCAACATCATCATCATCGCCAACATCGTCAACATCATCATCATCGCCAACATGGTTAACATCATCATCGCCAACATCGTCAACATCATCATCGCCAACATCGTCAACATCATCATCGCCAACATCGTCAACATCATCATCGCCAAAATTGTCGACATCATCATCGTCATAATATTGGCTATCGGAATCCCCATTATCAGGTATTAATTTGAGGCTTGTATAAACAACAACAACAACCGCTAATTGCTACTCAGTGGCGGTGACGTCACCACGGCGCTTGTGCCAGGCTAGGTATACTTTGAGGTCACGTGTCGCAGTGCCGAAGGGCGGTTGTCAGAAGGTCACGGGGCAGACCCCGCAGGTGCCACGGATCGACTGACTGAGACGACTGGCAGATGCACCACCTGTCCCCCTACTGTGCCAACTCGCTACGTTTTATCCACTCGGCGCTCCGCTCGTTGTTGTGAGCGTCGCTCCTCCGTCATCCATTGTTGCTGGAGGGCGACTGCCTCCCAACTGCCCAGAGGTAGCGTCCTTCACGAGCCTCCTCCTCAACAGAGGCCGCTCTCGACACTGCTGGTACCGGTCATCGGCAAGTCCACTCAGCTCCATATCGGTCCATCTCTTCTCCAGCCCGTGCGGCGCCCTTTCAGCACCCCCCCCCCCTCTATCCGGCCAGACAGAAAACGCTTGGGCGTGCCGTGGCTGGGCAATGGGGGGGGGCAGCTACAATGACCCAGCCAACGCAGCCTTGGTCTGCGGGGATCGTACACGGACTCACGCACGCGCAGGAGGGCCCCTTCATCCGATTGCGATCATTAACCCGTTTTCCCTCTCCTACCCCCCCCCCCCCAACATATAAATAAATAATCCTCCGTTGCCTGCACTTAGGATGACCGGAATGCGATCCATCACGGAACGTCTGTCTAACGTTTGGGCCCTTCTCCCAAAGAGGCAAGGAATGTATTCCATAAGACGGGCCTTGGGGAAGTGGGGGCAGGGATGGGGGGGGTTACGAGGGGGGGGGGGTGATGGTCAATAAATAAATAAATCGCGCTCGTGGCTCGCGTGTGATTTCTCCACGAAGCGTAAAGCCGGGCTCGGCTTACGGAAGCCACTTAGAGGAGGGAGAGAGGTTTGACCAGAATATGTATAGGGAGGGTCGAAAATAAAATAACAATCCGAGACGTCGAGTGAGAGAGAAGCGAGAAGGAATCCAGTGGCGGTGGCAGGAAGGGGCTTCTGGAATTCTCTTTTTAGCTTCATTCTTTTATTTTCCACGCCGCGGCACTTAAACGAGGGTCCATTATACGGCAGATCGTGGAGAGATGTGAAACTCAGCCGTGGCTCTGTGGTTAAAGAAAACAAAACAATAATATCTGCGCCCTGTGTGTTTATATTATATGAAGCGTATATATCACCCGATGGGAACGGTAAGTGTCGTGGATAGCGTGCTGCGGATGGGTTATGCACCCAGCGAAAACGAGTTCGATTCCCGCTCACGGCCACCAAAACCAGTGACGATTATCATCATCACCCAGTAGTTAGACAACCTGTCTAACCACCACCACGTGGTTAAACAACCTGTCTAACCACCACCACCACCACGTGGTTAGACAACCTGTCTAACCACCACCACCGCCACCACGTGGTTAGACAACCACCGGTGGTGAGACGGGCGAGCTCACTCACCCTGTGTCGGTCTTCTCTCGTGACTCACCTGTTCCACCTGCACGCCCACCCTCCCCACCGTCGTGTGACCGAGTGGGACTCTGCACTTGGCAGTATTTCTCGTTCCTAACCTCGTGCATGGCGCGCTGAGCCCACCGGATGAATTACGCCGTATAAATGTAAATAATAACAATTATTACCACCGTCATCATTATTGTCATCATTGCCGGAGCTCCTCACGCATCGCTACGGCTCCCTAAGTCAGACGGATGCGCTCCGAACGCAGCCTCAAAGCGGCGAGGTGATTCGTCTTCTTGGTTCTTTCGGTAAAGTCACGTAGAATGGAAACAATAAAAATTATAAAATAAAACATAATAAAATAATTCTCACGACGTTTCGGCCACAACGCAAGCAGCCGTCATCAGGTGAAGACCAGGTCTGTCTGACGCTGTCTCCCCGACACACCTGGTCTTCACCTGATGACGGCTGCTTGCGTTGTGGCCGAAACGTCGTGATAATTATTTTATTATGTTTTATTTTATTATTTGTTTTGTTTCCATTCTACGTGACTTTACCGAAAGAACCAAGAAGATGAATCCCTGCAGTCACGAAAGCTTTAAATCGAAATTTGAGTTGATTCGTCTTCATTTGCTTGGAGGGCGGGTGGCGGAGGCGGAGGAGTGGGGTGAGGACCGGCTGGTTTCAATAACAGTAACGTTGTTGTTATTTTATATAAGTTTTGATTGTGTTATGTATATATATAAAAGTCGTGTTGGTTTTCCGGCAGCAAACTTTCCGCCGCTGAGAGTAGACCGCGTGCAAGCACGGTGGCGAGCAAGATTACCAAAATGCGAAGTCATCAGTCAAACTGAATATGATTCTCCCGGTGGTGGTGATGGTGATGATGATGGAGTTTGTGGCGATAGTGGTCGTGGTTTATTTCCAAACCTTGACCACCGTGGATTTGATGTATGTGTAAAAAAGAAACGTGCCAAAATCATGGAAAATATAGCTGTGAAATATCCCTTTGCTCTCTCTTTTGACCCACCCCCCCTTCCACCTCCTCCCCACTCCACACTCACCCTTCTCCCAGCATCTCCCATCCACTCCGATGCCCACGATAATTTATCTCAGCTGATGGGTGAATCTCCGGGAGGGGGGCACAGAGAAAGTCACATTAATTAAATATCCCATCGATCTCTCGATTAAACCTGGCCCCACGCTCTTCACACCTCCTCATCAATGCCTGTGCGTGAATTATGCGCTATTCCACCGTCCGTTTTTTTTTACACTCAAAGACAAAGATCACCCGTATAGCCTCAACAGACTGTTGGGGCAAATGCTGTTCGCGACCCCATATTAAGGCGGCCAGCACCACGCCCAGCCACCGTTGTCTCCCCAGTACTAATGTTTACACACCACATCAGCTACTCATTTGAGGCAGAGTCAACCTAGGGGGAGGCCCAGGATCGGTTCAGATATTCATCACCGATGTTAGCCGTGTACAGGAATCGAACTCGGGTCGTCGCCGCATTTTCAGCACCACAGAATAACCGCTGCACACAAAGACAAAGATCCCCCGAATAGCCTTTCAACAGACTTTAGGGGCAAGTGCTGTTAGCGAGAAAATATGAAGGCCGGAAAGGTACACGAGGGAGTGGGTGGCCAGCACCTCGCGCGACCGCCTTTGCCTCCCCAGTGGCGATGTCTACACACAGCACCAGGTACTCATGTGAGGCTGAGTCGACCTAGGGGAGCCCCAGGACCGGTTCAGATCATCATCAGTGGTGGTGTTGGCCGTGAGCGGGAATCGAACACGGTGCGCGGCGCGCTGACCGCTACACTACCGCAACCCAACTGCACCGCTGCGCACGCACACACGCACGCACACACACGCACGCACACAACAACAACAACCGCCATTCGCCACTAAGTGGCGGTGACGTCACCACGACGCTTGTGCCAGGCCATGTGCACCTTGAGGCCACGTGAAGTGTCGAACGCCCGCTGGCAGGAGGTCACGGGGCAGACCCAGTTGCCACGGGTCGACTGACCGAGATGACGCACACACACGCACGCACACACACACACGTACACACACAGACACACGCACACACACACGCACGCGCACTCACATACGGTACACACGTCGGAGAGAACCAACAACGCGGAGATGGAGCGAGCAATTCGACTCGGTTGTGTAAGGCGCTGCGATGGATTGTGGCATCATAGGGCCAAGAGGGATGGCCACGGAGGGGATGAGGATCTAAGGATTTGCATTTATAGCGGGTACTTACTTACATTCCTCAGCATCTCAAAGCGCCATACATCTCATCCCGACCATCCCATTAACCCGTGGGAGTCTAACCTCGCCCCCCTCCCGACTCCATGTGACAGCTGTCCCGAACGTGAGACAAGGTGTGTGTATCACCACTGGCGGCCTGCCAGAGCCTGATGATGATGGTAATAGACTCAGCTTATGAGAACGTTAAAACATGTCTACGATGGGAGGGAATAATGTTGATATCGGTGTCTGCGTGTGTGTGTGTGCGTATGTTCACGGCCACCAGTGACGATTATCTGAACCGGTCCTGGGCCTCCCCTAGGTCGACTCAGCCTCAAATGAGTACTCTGGTGCGGTGTGTAAACATCGCCACTGGGAAGACAAAGGCGGCCGGGCGCGGTGTTGGCCACCCACCCCCTCGTGTGCCGTGCCGGCCTTCGTAGGTGCTGCTCGCTACTAACAGCACTTGCCCCAACAGTCTGTTAAGGCTTCTCGGGGGTCTTTGTCTTGTAGGTAAGTGAGTGGGTTGTTAGGATCTGCAGAGTTGTGGTTGATGAGAGTGTGGATGAGATGAGACAGCGAGTCTCGGAGACTGAGTCACTTAGACGTATATGGAACCCATAGATTAACATCGGACCTATGCAAATTTTTATCGGACCCATAGACTAACTAACATTCATCGATTAACACATGACCCATAGATTGACATCGGCACATAGAGTGACAGGACCCAAAAGACGAACGTGGATTTCATCCCAGTTAATCCATTTACAGATACCCCATTAAGATAATGGGGGGGAGGGGGGGAGGGAATTGTCGATAAAACGACATGATTCCTCAAAACCCTCTAAACGTCTCTCATCATCATCATTCAGACAACTCATTCAGTCTGACACGCGCTCTCTTCTCCGCACAATGTGTGAGCCGTCGCGTTCGCGCGACTCAATCAGCCGTCGAGACCAACATAAGAGGTGGCTCGTAGGGAGGAGGGTTCGGGCACGGGGCGGCAGACGTTAGAGAATTAAATATTATCAGCGGAGTATCTATAAATGGATCAGCTTGTACACGCGCGCGCATCGATAGCGTTGCACCTTATCGCAAGCGCGTTCAAGCCATCAACGCAAAGTGCTTTCACCCGAGATAACCCTTGATTTCCCACGCCGTGACTCCAACCATTGCCCCCCCCCACGCCCGCCCGCCCGCCCATGTTCATGTTCCCAACCCGTTCACTGCTCCCCACAGAGCGGCGCGCGTATGATCCACGCCGTGTCAATTAAATTGATCGCTGCAATTTTGTAACCGCCCGCCCGCCGCCGCCGCCCCCCCCACGCCCCCCTCTAATCGAATCAAAATCGCGGCTGCGTGTGGCTGGACGCGTGACGCCACGGCAGACCGAGGTGGTGCACTCGGCTCGATGTAAGCGTGCGAAGACAAAGATCCACCCCGTGTGGCTCTCAGGGACTGTTGGGGGGGCCAAGTGCCCCTGTGAAGGCCCGCACGGCGCGCGATGACGGTGGGGTGTGGTGGTCAGCACCACGCCCGACTGCCTTTGTCTCCCTAGCGATCGATGTTTACACACCGCAGCAAGTGCTCATTTGAGGCTGAGTTGACCTGGTGGAGGCCCAGGACTCGCATAGCCAGCTGCTGAGTTACCCTTCTTACGCGCAGGGGGGCAGCTGCCGCTGGGGGTGCCCATTGAATGTTTGAGATGAGATGGCGCCGCGGTTGCTAGGCGATGTTAACTCCCTCGCCTGGTCTACAGGAGGTCGCGGGTTTCATCCAGACCCTGACGCCTGCTGCTGTATATCTGCAGTTTGCGGTGTTTCTCTCTCTCATCATCATCACGGTGGCTAGGAGATGCTAACTACCTCGCCTGGTATACAGGAGGTCGTGGGTTTCATCCAGACCCTGACGCCTGCTGTATATCAGGAGTTTGCGGTGTTTCTCTCTCTCATCATCATCACGGTGGCTAGGAGATGTTAACTACCTCGCCTGGTATACAGGAGGTCGTGGGTTTCATCCAGACCCTGACGCCTGCTGTATAGCAGGAGTTTGCGGTGTTTCTCTCTCTCATCATCATCACGGTGGCTAGGAGATGTTAACTACCTCGCCTGGTATACAGGAGGTCGTGGGTTTCTTCCAGACCCTGACGCCTGCTGTATATCTGGAGTTTGTGGTGTTTCTCTCTCTCATCATCATCACGGTGGCTAGGAGATGTTAACTACCTTGCCTGGTATACAGGAGGTCGTGGGTTTCATCCAGACCCTGACGCCTGCTGTATATCTGGAGTTTGCGGTGTTTCTCTCTCTCATCATCATCACGGTGGCTAGGAGATGTTAACTACCTCGCCTGGTATACAGGAGGTCGTGGGTTTCATCCAGACCCTGACGCCTGCTGTTTATTTGGAGTTTGCATGGTGTCTCTCTCCATGGTGGCGTGTATTTTTCTCCGGGTCCTCCAGTTTTTCCCTCCACGTTTAGAATCAACATCACGCGTTCATAGTATTCGGCTGCTGTGAATTTCCACGTGATAATCCAACTTCGTTGAGCTATCATTTGTGATAACCAGGTCACTTCTGAAAAAGAGCTCGACAGCTCAGTGGGACTTATCTGGCCAAATAAAATAAAAAGTTGTAGTTTCGTTCAGAGATGCTATGGTAGGAGCTTTCAGTTGATGAAGTCATAATAAAACGCCCTATGAATTCAAACATTACTTCATGGGATCTCCTTTGCCAGTACCAAAATATAATAATAGGTTTCTCCCCTTGTTTCTGGCAACAAAACAGCTGTGTTAAGATGTTAAAACACCCAACTGAAACCTTTTACAAGGAATCATGTCTGCATTAACCACAATGTTTGTGGTCAGAATGCAAACAAAAAACATACTCTGATAATATATGCATTGTCCTTGAAACTGATTGGTTCACACTAGAGACGGCTTTCTTTTGAGCCTCGTCTCAAACGGTGTTAAACCAGAGGACGCCAAAAGGCGTACAGCATCTTAACACCTGTTTTGTTGCCAGAAAAAAGGGGAAAAACCTATTATCAAACATTACTATTATAATAACAACCAATTATCGCTCATCGAGTAGTAGCGCTGCTATTTGCAGGATATTCAAAATTAAACACCGGCTGATCAGTCGTAATAATTTGCGTCTTATTGTATTCACCCCATGGAGTCTAAATAATGACTCTCACCGCCGCTAATTGCTCATGCAGCCGCTGCCGGCCGTCAGAGGCAACATTCTCAGTGCTTCTTAATTGTATTTTACTCGTGACATTTAATCCTTAATGGCTGGCCAAAAATAAAGGGTTAATTAGTTAATTCCCGGAAAGACCCAACCCAGTACTACTCCCGCTACCTCCTCCTTCTCCCTCCTCCTTCGTCATCCTCCCTCTTCCTCCCGCTCCTTCATCCTCCTCTTCCCACCTGCTCCCTTCTGCTCCCTCCATCATCCCTCCTTCCTCATCCCTCCTTCCTCATCCCTCCTCCTCCATCTTCCCTCCTTTTTTTTACAATCAGTGGAAACAAGAAGATGATCGGTGTAGCCGGCACTTTGCTTCGTTCATCATTTCGTAGTTTTTTTTTAATAACTTTGCTTTATGTAAACCCCCACCTCTCGGTCACTCTCTCGGTCACTCTCTCGCTCTCTCTCTCGCTCACTCTCTCGCTCACTCTCTCGGTCACTCTCTCGGTCACTCTCTCGCGGTCACTCTCTCGGTTACTCTCCCGCTCACTCTTTCGGTCACTCTCTCGGTCACTCTCTCGGTCACTCTCTCGGTCACTCTCTCTCTCGGTCACTCTCTCGGTCACTCTCTCGCTCACTCTCTCGGTCACTCTCTCGCTCACTCTCTCGGTCACTCTCTCGCTCACTCTCTCGCTCACTCTCTCGGTCACTCTCTCGCTCTCTCTCTCGGTCACTCTCTCGCTCACTCTCTCGCTCACTCTCTCGCTCACTCTCTCGGTCACTCTCTCGCTCACTCTCGTTCTGCACGCAGCCCTTCTCGCAGTCCAACGGCCTCCGACGGGTAGCCATCTTCCCTCCTGCCTCATCCCATCTCCATCCTTCCTCCTCCTCTTCCCTCCAGCTCCTTCCTCCTCCCTCTCTTCCTGCCCCTCCTCCTACCCGATACTTTACCCCCCCCCCGCCTCCCCTCCCCCCAAAAGAGCCCCCGGGCATCGCCATCATCGCACAAACCACACCGCACGTGCGATTCTGGCAAACGGCTGCAATGTGCTTATGCAGACTACAGTATCTAGAGGATGCACGCTTTTGCTTTTCATACCTCGCATAGGCGGGCGGGGTTAAATTTTGAATTTTAAGTACGTTGAGTGAATGGAAAAATCATGCCCACTCACATTCATTAGGTCCGGGGTTTTTTTACATTTTAATTACAGGGGGAAGGGAGGGGAGGGGAGGGGAAATATGAAAATATAAATAATGATCCCCATATGCGTACTGGATGTTGACTGTGCAACCATTGTTGAACCTGGCAGAAGGGAACGTCGAGATGGCGAGGTGTGGTGGACTTTCTCCCAACCTGGTGGACTTTCTCCAAACCTGGTGGACTTTCTCCCAACCTTGTTCGCTCCGAGTGAACGTGCGGACCGCGCGTCTCTTATAACCCCGTGCAAGGACTGCTTGTCAACCACCACGCTGCGGATTTCAACAGCACGCTCACCCCTCTCGCTCAACCAGCCACTCGTCCACTCAGCCACCACACTGCAGGGCGTAACACTTAGACGCATCGATTCCTCCCACCGTGTTGAGGGACTCGGTCGATGAGGCTGACTCGTGTCAACGCTATTCAGCCACCACCGTCATCTCAGCTCACAATAACTCACCCGCCCACTCACACAAAGACAACGGGGTCCCCCCGTGTAGCCTGAACTGTGCTGCTAGCGAGCAGCACAGAAGACACGCCAGGGGCATGGGCAGACAGCACCACGCCCGACCGCCTTTTTCTCCCTAGTCGCAATGTGTTTTACACATCGCACTCCACTGAGGCTGAGTCGACTTAGGGGAGGCCCAGGACCGGTTCGGGTAAGCGTCACTGCCCTCAGTGACCGTGAGCGGGAATCGAACTCGGGTCGTCGGAGTTCGTAGCGTGGCGCGCTAACCGCTGCACCACCGCTCCCCAACATACACCAGCACACAGACACGTGCGCGCACGCATCGACATAATGTGCGCATTCATCTCGGGCAAGATTCGAGTTTCTCTTTTAATTGTCAGAGGCTCGCGATTGCCATGAATTCTGAGCCTTTTCCCCTGAAGCCCTGAAGGGACACTCATTGGAGGAGGAGGTGGAGGAGGAGGTGGAGGAGGAGGAGGTGGAGGAGGTAGAGGAGGAGGTGGAGGAGGTGGATGAGGAGGTGGAGGAGGTGGAGGAGGAGGAGGTGGAGGAGGAGGAGGTGGAGGAGGAGGAAGTTGAGGAGGAGGGGGGGTTATAGAAGGTTAGGGGTTGGGCTGCACTGAAAACTCCAAACCGTGGACCATAAAACTTTGCACTGCAACCTCGTGCCAAGCTAGGTGCATGTAATTTGCGCGCGCCCGCGTGTGTGTATGTGTATTGGGCCAGGTGGGGAGCGGTAGTGTAGCGGTTAGCGCACGGCGCCACGAATCTGGCTACGCCAGTTCGATTCCCGCTCACGGCCGACATAAGTGACGATTATGTGAACCGGTCCTGGAATTCCCCTTGGTCGACTCAGCCTCAAATGAGTACCTGGTGCGGTGTGTAGTAAACATCGCCACTCGGGAGGCAAAGGCGGCCGGGCGTGGTGCTGGCCCACCCACCCCCTCGTGTGCCGTGTTGGCCTGAATAGGCGCTGCTGTTCACTAACAGCACTTGCCCCAACAATATGTTAAGGCTACACGGGGGGCATCTTTGCCTTTGTCTTTTTTTGTTAACATCACTACGCTCTGAGGCCACCCGCCTGTGTTGGCATTCCCGGCTATCGTCAGTGGCGAGTGATATCGCCGAACCGGTCCACGGCGGGTGCCTCTGGCCCCATCCATTCACCGAAATCGCCGTGGCCTGAGTGGTGAAGTATGGTCAGACAACTGTTTGCGACCGAAACGGCCGTGGGGAGGACGATAACACTGGTCAACAAACAAACAAAAATCTGGCCTGGATTTTTGCAGCTGTTTTAGACTAATTTCAGGGTGCTGATTCCAAATCTGATCTCAGATTTGCTCTATCACATCTCATTTTATGCTATCGGCAAACCCCATTTTCATTGATTTTACCCGAAATTAACTCTGTCGCTTATGATTGCAAGTTGTTGCGAGTCAGTGACTGATTTAGTGTTAAAATATGGTGCTGTATTTTTAGGATAGTGTGTTTATAATATAAATTTATGTAGATATCCACATTTATTTAATATTTTTCTTCCGCAGTTTTTATTGAAAATGCAATATTTGATATCTCAAAAACCTGATGTGATAGACAAAAACTGATGCCAGATTTGGAATCAGCACCCCAAAACTACCTTAAACCCGTTGGAATACCTTATGCCAGAAAAAGTGTGTTGACCAGTGTTATCCAAGCAGTGCGATTGACAAAGCACCGCATATTGTTTTGATGATGATCACGATTATCATCATTGTTAAGCGGTGTTTACAACAAAAAATACAATACATATGATCCCACCACCACCATCATCATCATTACGATCCGTGGGCAATGTCGCCCGCGGGTGGTGTGCATGGCACATGTTGTCATTTGTGGTCACTTGCTTCCTGTGTCTCGTGCCAACATTCGCAAGTCGTGGCCACATCTCTCTGGCACACCAATCTCGTGTGACGACATCGACAATGCCATTCTTTGTTGAGTCTTCCTCTCGTTCCAGTTCCTTCCGTATTGCCGGAAAAACAAAAACAACAACACGTTTAATTTTCCTGTTGTTGTCTATGCTACACGTGTGTCCAATATATGACCCCCCCCCCAACAGCGAGCGTGTTTACATTCAGTAACAGATGATTGATTTAGGGCGCTTACAAACAATGTTGACACTCATATGGGACTATCGTTTTTAATGGGAAAAGAACGGATGATAATAATAACACTGTAACATGATAACAAATGTATGTCAATAGCTTAAACAAGTCACTTGTTCGCCATCATTGTCAACGCGTGCCAGGAATCCTCTCCAGGTGGTCTCCAGAGCCCGGAGGCGCATTGTTCGTGGTTATTGTTGCAAATTCTCAGAAGTGCGCACATGTTTTGTGCGCATATAAAATACACAGTATATTCTAAAAACAAAACCCACACACACAGAGACACACACAAACATCCCCGTGTGTAGCCATGAATATATCTGGCCCGGCAATGCTGTTCGCGAGCACCTATTAATGCCGGCACAGGACCACGTCCGGCCGGCCTTTGTCTCCCCAGCGCCTATGTTTTACACATTGGAGCGGATACTCCGTTGAGGCTGAGTCAAGCTAGGGTGGGTGGGGGGAAGGAGGATATGAGCGATACAGATATTCGCCACTGATGTTAGTCGTGGTCGCATATCGAACTTAGGTGATTGGGTTGGTAGCAAGCGCGCAGTGCTAAATGCTCTCCACGCAAAAGAAAAAGCTCCCCCGTATAGCCTTTAGCAGACTGTTGGGGCAAGTGCTGTTAGCGAGTAGCAGCACCTGTGAAGGCCGGAACGGCACACGAGGGGGTGGGTGGCCAACACCACGTCCGGCCGCCTTTGTCTCCCTAGGGGCGATGTTTACACACCGCACCATGTTCTCATTTGAGGCTGAGTCGACATAGCGGAGGCCCAAGACCGGTTCAGATAATCAACAACCGCCATTCACCACTAAGTGGCGGTGACGTCACCCCGACGCTTGTGCCAGGCCATGTGCACCTTGAGGCCACGTGAAGTGTCGAATGCCCGCTGGCAGGAGGTCACGGGGCAAACCCAGGTGCCACGGGTCGACTGACTGAGATGACCGAGATGACTGGCCGATGCACCACGTGTGCCCCCTACTGTGCCAACTTGCTGTGCTTTAGCCACCCGGCGCTCCGCTCGTTGTTGTGAGACACACATACTCGTATAGGTGGAATTTACTCTAATCACCTTATTATAGTGTTCACAAAAAACCCCACCAATTGTATCAGTATTTAATTCACCTGTGTTCTTGTACGAGCAGGTAAATACTTACCTTTAAACTATAGTGTTACAAATATATATACTGTATAAACATAGCAGTGGCACACTGTGAATCGCGTTGAAATCGAACACACCTGCGCGTATGTCGTATATCTTTTCTATGTATCGTGTCACGTGTGTGCACATGTATTTGTCCTTTCGTTTTGTAAAGGTAACGACTTGACCGTACGAAGTTTTATCATCATTATGAATATTATTAGAGATATATATATACAAACAAATGTTATACATTCGATATTTATTAACTTATTAGTTTGACTTAGGGGATTAAGGATAACGCCTCATCATCACCACGCAGGGGCAGCCTCGTCCACAGAGAAGTTCAGTGGAAAGGGGCGCCGAATTCTAGGGGGGTAAAAAATAAGTCCCCCGTTGCGCGTACAGAGGGAATATGAATTAAAATGTATTTCTCAACACGTCTGAGAATGTCTTGGTTGGACAGACGGACGAGCAATCCGAATAATTATACCTCTGGTTTAAAAAAAGATATAAACCACCATTGGAACCTCATTTGCCAGTAAAAAATATGATAATTGTTTTTTTACCCTTCTATCTGGCAACAAAACTGACACCTTTTTTTGTGCGCCTTTTGGCGTCATCTGGTCCAACCCATGTGAGACTAGGCTCTAAGGAAAGCTGTCTCGGGTGTGGACCAATCAACTTCAAGGACAGTGCATACATTATCAGAGTTATGTTTTTTGTTTGCATTATGACTGCAGGTATTGTGGTCTATGCAAACATGACTCCTTGTAAAAAAAGATGTCAGTTTTGTTGCCAGATAGAAGGGTAAAAAAACAATTATCAAGATATAAACCTTTTTTGAAAAACATTAAACGGAAAATAGGGGACCAAATGTTTCCCAGTTTACCAAAAACCTCAACCGAGATTTTTGAGCTCTTGGGGTTTGGGGATTGGGGGTGCCCTGCTCCTCTTTCGCCAGTTGCTGGCAACTCGTCCCGAGCCTGGCACCACGCTATGGCTGTGTGCGCACGTGCGAGATAATAGACACGTGTGTGTGTGTGTGAGGTCGCGATTGTGTCATGCGCACCATGTATGATGATACCACCAACAACAACAGCCGCCATTCGCCGCTAAGTGTTGGTGACGCCACGGGCGGCGCTTGTGCCAGGCTAGGTGCACTCCGAGGCCGTCAGGTGACGTGCGTGAGAGGCTCGCTGCTGGCACGAGGAGGTCACGGGACAGACCCAGGTGCCGTGCGTGAGTTGACTGACTGGGATGACTGGGCAGACGCACCACCTGTGCCCCCCCTACGTAACACGCGCACGTCCCAATGTCAAAATGATGTCGAGTGGATGTCCAACCGACGACGACAACAACAACAATAATGAGAATATTTTATTGTCACCATGGCGACAACAGCACACATCTGTTTCCTTTGTGTACGTGCACGTGTGGACGGAGAAGTAGTAATGCGATCAAAATTACGCGATACACACACAATAGGCGTGTTGATTGCTCTATGTGTGGTTGTGAATAGGGTAAAAAAGTAACCAGTAAAAACTAAGTTTTTCACTATAAATCCTTTATATGCGTGGCGGCTAGAGTCCTCTCGTCCTCTGGCTTGAGATAGCTGCCACCTATGGGTCTGCCAGCATTAAGCAATTGGTAATTAAATATGTAACAAAAAATTCCCTAAACAGTGTAAAATTTTGGAAATTTTTTTAACGAAAATTAATTGTCACGCACAACGAGTCTGTGTGCAAAATGTCAGCTCGATTGGATCACGGTAAGTGGGTTAAAAAACGACCGAAAGATTTGCACGGTCGTAAGCAAGCAAGCGAACTTAATATAAAGGATTTAAAAAGAACATACTCCCCGCATTTACACTCGCACGAATCTCCCTCTCCCTCCCCCTCCTCTCTCTCTCTCTCCCTTCACTCAAAAGTGGTTCCTGAACATCTATGCGCGAGCCACCAATCCCTCGCTACCCCCCCTCCACAGTCGCTGGATCACAGGCAGCTACGCCCTGCTAAACAAAACAAACAACAAAATCCACACGATTGTGATAAACCACTTCGGCTAGGTCGCTTCATAAAAAAAAGAGTTGCATAGCTCAGTGGGACCGTAACTGTTCAAATATAAAAGTTTCATTTCGATTTAAAGCTTTCGTGACTGCAGGGATTCATCTTCTTGGTTCTTTCGGTAAAGTCACGTAGAATGGAAATAATAAAATAATAAAAATGAAACATTTTTATTTTATTATGTTTTATTTTTATTATTTTATTACTATAATTATTTTATTATGTTATATTTTTATTATTTTATTATTTCCCTTCTACGTGACTTATTTTATTATGTTTTATTTTTATTACTTTATTATTTCCATTCTACGTGACTTATTTTATTATGTTTTATTTTTATTATTTTATTATTTCCATTCTACGTGACTTTACCGAAAGAACCAAGAAGATAACAGTTTCAGTTTAGCTTCGTGGACGGTGTATAGCCACCACCGCATCTTGAGTTGTAATATCGTTGTCGCGATTGTTACTCGGATTACTCTGTCTTTCCAGGCTGCGCGCGCGCGCGTCTCTTCTGCCTCGGTGGGAATTCTTCGCATGAGTTACAGAGATAATTACATACGCGTGATCTCAGTGCTCGGTGAGGAGTCGAGGCTGGGGGGGGGGATAGAGAGGGAGGGGGGGTAATCGTGTAATTCAGCTGAAGTTTGTCGATGATGAATTCGTTTAACGGTGGGTTAGGGACGTGGTACAATGATTGTGTTTTCAATTAAATAGCATTTCGTTCGTTTGGTGATTGCCTGTTTGTGTTCTCTGCGTGTGTGTGTGTGTGTGAGATATCTGCGTGTTTGTCCTCTGTGTTTGTGGTTTTGAGTGGTGAGCGCGTTGAGGTTTGCCGCTGTGGCACGCATTGAACGCGGGCAGCCCCAACACTAAACTAAAAATATACTTTTCGATTGAAAGCTTTCGTGACTGCAGGGATTCATCTTCTTGGTTCTTTCGGTAAGTCACGTAGAATGGAAATAATAAAATAATAAAAATAAAACATAATAAAATAATTCTCACGACGTTTCGGCCACAACGCAAGCAGCCGTCCTCACGTGAAGAACAGGTCTGTCAGAAAGACGCTGAAGAACCAAGAAGATGAAATTATACTTTTTTATTTAACCAGGTAAGACCAACTGAGCTATACAGCTCTTCTTCAGAATCCACCTGGCCACAAACGATAGTTCAACGCAATGGCTCATCATGTGGAATGACTTTATAAACGCGTGATGTTGATTCTAAATGTGGAGGGGAAAACTGGAGGACCCGGAGAAAAAACGACCACGGGGAGTGAGAGAGAGAGAGACACCGCAAACTCCAAATATACAGCCGGCGCCAGGGTCGGTATCGAACCCACGACCTCCTGCATACCAGGCGAGGTAGTTAACATCTCCTAGCCACCGTGAAGATGATGGTGAGAGACACGCAAATTTCAAATATACAGCAGGCGTCAGGGTCGGGATCGAACCCACGACCTCCTGCATACCCGGCGAGGTGGTTAACATCTCCTAGCCACCGTGATGATGATGAGAGAGAGAAACACCGCAAACTCCAGATATACAGCAGGCGTCAGGGTCGGGATCGAACCCACGAAATTCTGTATACCAGGTGAGGTAGTTAACATCTCCTAGCCACCGTGATGATGAGAGAGAGAGAAACACCGAAAACTCCAGATATACAGCCGGCGCCAGGGTCGGTATCGAACCCACGACCTCCTGCATACCAGGCGAGGTAGTTAACATCTCTTAGCCACCGTGATGATGATGATGATAAGATAGAGAGTCATGGTTAAAGGTGTCCGCTCGGCGATACGAAACCCGCGCCACGTGGTGATTGTTTCACTCACGCGTGCCATTCACCGCGTGCGCCTCTAACCCCTGAACAGCGCCGCCGCCGCCAGTGCCAAAACCAGAGAGCAAAGCTCCCCCCTATAGCCTTAACAGACTGTTGGGGCAAGTGCTGTTAGCGAGCACCTATGAAGGCAGGAACGGTTACACGAGGGGGTGGGTGGCCAGCACCACGCCCGGCTGCATTTGTCTCCCCAGTGGCGATGTTTACTACACACCGCACCAGGTACTCATTTGAGGCTGAGTCGAACTAAGAGAGGTCCAGGACCGGTTCAGATAATCGTCACTGGTGTTGGCCGTGAGCGGGAATCGAACCCGGGTCGCCGGGTTCATAGCGCAGCACGCTAACCTCTACACCACCATTGCCACCGCTACCATCACCACCACAACCATTACCACCATCACAACCACAACCACCATCATCACCACCACCACAACCACCGTCACCACCACCACTGCCGCCACTACCACAACCACCGCCACCAACACCACCACAACCACCGCCACCAACACCACCACAACCACCGCCATCGTCACCGCCACCAACACCACCACCAGAACCACCACCACAACCACGACAACCACCGCCACCACCACAACCAACACCACAACCACCACGACCGCCACCACCACCGCCACCACCACAACCACCACCACCGCCACCACAACCACCACCACCACCGCCACCACCGCCACCACCACCGCCACCACCACCGCCACCACCACCGCCACCACCACAACCACCACCACGACCGCCACCACCACAACCACCACCACCGCCACCACCACCGCCACCGCCACCACCACCACCACCGCCACCACCACCACCGCCACCACAACCACCACCACCACGACCGCCACCAACACAACCACCACCAGAACTACCACCACAACCACCACCACAACCACCGCCACCACCACAACCACCGCCACCACCACAACCACCACCACCGCCACCACCACCGCCACCACCACCGCCACCACTACCGCCACCACAACCACCACCACAACCACCGCCACCACCACCGCCACCACGACCGCCACCACCACAACCACCGCCACCACCACAACCACCACCACCGCCACCACAACCACCGCCACCACAACCACCGCCACCACCACCGCCACCACAACCACCGCCACCACAACCACCGCCACCACAACCACCACCACAACTACCACCACCACAACCACCACAACCACCGCCACCACCGCCCTGCTGCACGGTTCCCAACTCCCGCGGAAGCAGCGCAGGACCGGAGCAGCGCGGAGCGCGGAAAGGCGACGGAGACCGAACGCACGAGTGCAGAATGGGAGACTCTCTCTGTAACTCTCTGTGTCTCTCTGTGTTTCTCTCTGTGTCTCTCTCTGTGTTTCTGTTTCTCTCTGTCTCTCTAAGTGTCTCTCTGTGTCTCCCTGTCTCTCTATCTGTGTCTCCCTGTCTCTCTCTCTCTGTGTCTCCCTGTCTCTCTCTGTGTCTCCGTGTCTCTCTCTGTCTCTCTCTGCGTCTCTCAGTGTCTCCCTGTCTCTCTGTGTATCTCCCTGTCTCTCTCTGTGTCTCTCTGCATCTCTCTGTGTCTCTCGGTCTCTCTCTCTGTCTCTCACCGCGTCTCCTGTCTTGGCAGGACCCTCCTGAAACAAAGTCTTGAGACTTTGGGCGCTAAACAAGGGTAATGATATCGATGATGATGTTATCATATTGATGATGCTGTAATTATATTGATGATGTAATTATATTGATAACTAGCAGCCCACACGTGACCGTGCGTCCTTCCCCTCTCGTCCCTTCCCTCCCTCTTTGCCTGCCCCCTCCATACCTCCTTCCTTCCTGCCAGCCAGCAAAACTTGCTTTTGTTCATCTGATATATTACGAGAACATTAACCCGTCCTACTCAAGCCCGTTTACTTTTTTCCCCCAAAGAGTCAAGGTGAGACGACTCTGAATTGTTTCTCTCAGAGCCGCGTCTCTCAGTGTCGTTTGAAAAGGGTGCATTTTCTCTCTCTCTCTCTCTTCCCCCTATTGTGTGCGCTCTTAGTTCAGCCCCTTCAATATCCCACCCCCCTCCCTACCCCCTCCGTCACAATGCCCCTTTGTCGGGTGTTGAGAATCGGGAGCCCCATCACCTGCTCCGTCGCGCGGATCAGCGACGCGCGACGCTGACAAGGAGCGCGCGACAACGGACGCGCCGCGTCACTGAGAACGAACGACTCCGGTGCTACTCTCGGGCAAACGCTGCGTCTCAACGCGAAGAAGGTTTGCGAATTAAAATAAAGGTAGCGACAAAATGTGGACTTCCCCTTCTTGCCGACGGCGACTTCTGAACGGCAGATGTTGTCCCGTGAACATTCTTTGTCTGCAACGTTCAGCAAGAGGCACCTCGTGAAGGCCCCCCACGGTACACGAGGGGGGGGGGGTGGTGGGTGGGTGGCCAGGACCACGCCCGACTTTACCTTTGTCTCCCCAGTGATGATCGATTTTAATTTATTTTAACACCGCACCAGGTACTCATTTGAGGCTGAGTTCACTTATGAGAGGCGCAGGACCGGTACAAATATACACGCATATATGTACAAAGACAAATATCCCCCGTATAGCCTTCGCATACTGTTGGGGCAAGTGCTGTTAGCGAGCATCTATGAAGGCCGGCACGGCACACGAGGGGGTGGGTGGCCAGCACCACGCCCGGCCACCTTTGCCTCCCCAGTGGCAATGTTTACACACCGCAACAGGTACTAATTTGAGGCTGAGTCGACCTAGGAGAGGCCCAGGAGCGGTTCAGATAAACGTCACCGGTGTTGGCCGTGAGCGGGAATCGAACTCGGGTCGCCGAATTCGTAGCGCAGCGTAGCGCTAACCGCTGCACCACCGCTCCCCACAGCACACGTTGTAACGCTTAATAGCTCATCAGATTCCTCCAGTAATAAATACATGTTCTGATTCTGACACTTCTACAGAACGTTCACTCGGGGCACTTTGGATACAACTCGCCACTGACGTTGACCGGAGATCAAGCTTGAAAGTGACCACGTGCGCAGAGCGGCGTGCTAACCGCATCACCACCCCTCCTCCTTCCCCCTCTCCCCTATGTACACCGCACATGAAGTACACTGTGGCAATGTAATATCGCTGTGTAAATGGAGTTGACCGCAAGGTTCCTGATTGTGTACCGCGGGTCATCACGCCGGCCATTCTTCCGATTGAATTTCCATTGACAAAGAAAAAAAAGCGACACCGTATCGGGCATTCGTGATATTTTGTCCCATTCCATTTTCATAAAAGAATAAACTATATATTATTTATTTGTTTGTTTATTTTACCCCCAATTGCTACACGTGGTCAAATGGCCCCGTGTATTTTTTTTTGTAATCCCAGCAAAACTGACGTCACAATCCTGCCCCCTGCCCTCACCCCCCTCCCCCCCCCCGTCGCTCCCCAGCGTTATTAGAATGTTACGTTCGCATTTTCATTATTATAATTTTATGTTGTTTTTCACGTTTTTGTTTAGTGCAGTGGTTCTTAACCTTGACTGCAGCCTTGCACCACTTCGGTTCTCAATCGTTTAAAACAATGTACAATGTTAATAAAGACACAGGGGTTTGATGGAAAAAGTAAGTTGTTACCCACGTTGCCCACGCTTAATTTGTGTTTCCGTGATTTACCTTCTAATAAAATCTGGCCACGTCTCGCACCCCCAGACAGGGCATCTCTCACCCCCAGGGAGGGCATCTCACAACCGCAGACAGGACATCTCTCACCCCCAGAGAGGGCATCTCACACCCCCAGACAGGGCATCTCTCACCCCCCGAAAGGGCATCTCCAACCCCCAGAGAGGGCATCTCACACCCCCAGACAGGGCATCTCCAACCCCCAGAAAGGGCATCTCACACCCCCAGACAGGGCATCTCCAACCCCCAGAAAGGGCATCTCACACCCCCAGACAGGGCATCTCACACCCCCAGAGAGGGCATCTCACACCCCCAGAGAGGGCATCTCCAACCCCCAGAGAGGGCATCTCACACCCCCAGACAGGGCATCTCCAACCCCCAGACAGGGCATCTCACACCCCCAGAAAGGGCATCTCCAACCCCCAGAGAGGGCATCTCTCACCCCCAGAAAGGGCATCTCCAACCCCCAGAGAGGGCATTTCTCACCCCCAGAGAGGGCATCTCCAACCCCCAGAGAGGGCATCTCTCACCCCCAGAAAGGGCATCTCCAACTCCAAAAGAGGGCATCTCACACCCCCAGACAGGGCATCTCCAACCCCCAGAGAGGGCATCTCACACCCCCAGAGAGGGCATCTCCAACTCCCAGACAGGGCATCTCTAACCCCCAGAGAGGGCATCTCTCACCCCCAGAAAGGGCATCTCCAACCCCCAGAGAGGGCATCTCACACCCCCAGACAGGGCATCTCTCACCCCCAGAGAGGGCATCTCCAACCCCCAGAGAGGGCATCTCTCACCCCCAGAAAGGGCATCTCACACCCCCAGACAGGGCATCTCCAACCCCCAGAGAGGGCATCTCACACCCCCAGACAGGGCATCTCCAACCCCCAGAGAGGGCATCTCACACCCCCAGACAGGGCATCTCCAACCCCCAGAGAGGGCATCTCTCACCCCCAGACAGGGCATCTCACACCCCCAGACAGGGCATCTCTCACCCCCAGAGAGGGTATCTCACACCCCCAGACAGGGCATCTCCAACCCCCAGAGAGGGCATCTCACACCCCCAGACAGGGCATCTCCAACCCCCAGAGAGGGCATCTCACACCCCCAGACAGGGCATCTCCAACCCCCAGACAGGGCATCTCACACCCCCAGACAGGGCATCTCACACCCCCAGACAGGGCATCTCCAACCCCCAGAGAGGGCATCTCACACCCCCAGAAAGGGCATCTCACACCCCCAGACAGGGCATCTCCAACCCCCAGACAGGGCATCTCACACCCCCAGAAAGGGCATCTCACACCCCCAGACAGGGCATCTCCAACCCCCAGAGAGGGCATCTCCAACCCCCAGAGAGGGCATCTCACACCCCCAGACAGGGCATCTCCAACCCCCAGAAAGGGCATCTCACACCCCCAGAAAGGGCATCTCCAACCCCCAGAGAGGGCATCTCCAACCCCCAGACAGGGCATCTCACACCCCCAGACAGGGCATCTCACACCCCCAGACAGGGCATCTCCAACCCCCAGAGAGGGCATCTCCAACCCCCAGACAGGGCATCTCACACCCCCAGACAGGGCATCTCACACCCCCAGACAGGGCATCTCACACCCCCCGACAGGGCATCTCACACCCCCAGACAGGGCATCTCCAACCCCCAGAAAGGGCATCTCACACCCCCAGAAAGGGCATCTCCAACCCCCAGAGAGGGCATCTCACACCCCCAGACAGGGCATCTCCAACCCCCAGAGAGGGCATCTCACACCCCCAGACAGGGCATCTCCAACCCCCAGAGAGGGCATCTCACACCCCCAGACAGGGCATCTCCAACCCCCAGACAGGGCATCTCACACCCCCAGAAAGGGCATCTCCAACCCCCAGAGAGGGTATCTCACACCCCCAGACAGGGCATCTCCAACCCCCAGAAAGGGCATCTCACACCCCCAGACAGGGCATCTCACACCCCCAGAGAGGACATCTCCCACCCCCAGAGAGGGCATCTCACACCCCCAGACAGGGCATCTCACACCCCCAGAGAGGGCATCTCACACCCCCAGAGAGGGCATCTCACACCCCCAGAGAGGGCATCTCACACCCCCAGACAGGGCATCTCCAACCCCCAGAGAGGGCATCTCACACCCCCAGACAGGGCATCTCCAACCCCCAGAGAGGGCATCTCACACCCCCAGACAGGGCATCTCCAACCCCCAGAGAGGGCATCTCTCACCCCCAGACAGGGCATCTCACACCCCCAGACAGGGCATCTCTCACCCCCAGAGAGGGTATCTCACACCCCCAGACAGGGCATCTCCAACCCCCAGAGAGGGCATCTCACACCCCCAGACAGGGCATCTCCAACCCCCAGACAGGGCATCTCACACCCCCAGACAGGGCATCTCACACCCCTAGACAGGGCATCTCCAACCCCCAGACAGGGCATCTCACACCCCCAGACAGGGCATCTCACACCCCCAGACAGGGCATCTCACACCCCCAGACAGGGCATCTCCAACCCCCAGACAGGGCATCTCACACCCCCAGACAGGGCATCTCACACCCCCAGAAAGGGCATCTCACACCCCCAGACAGGGCATCTCCAACCCCCAGACAGGGCATCTCACACCCCCAGAAAGGGCATCTCACACCCCCAGACAGGGCATCTCCAACCCCCAGAGAGGGCATCTCACACCCCCAGACAGGGCATCTCCAACCCCCAGAAAGGGCATCTCACACCCCCAGAAAGGGCATCTCCAACCCCCAGAGAGGGCATCTCCAACCCCCAGACAGGGCATCTCACACCCCCAGACAGGGCATCTCACACCCCCAGAGAGGGCATCTCACACCCCCAGACAGGGCATCTCCAACCCCCAGACAGGGCATCTCACACCCCCAGACAGGGCATCTCACACCCCCAGACAGGGCATCTCACACCCCCCGACAGGGCATCTCACACCCCCAGACAGGGCATCTCCAACCCCCAGAAAGGGCATCTCACACCCCAAGAAAGGGCATCTCCAACCCCCAGAGAGGGCATCTCACACCCCCAGACAGGGCATCTCCAACCCCCAGAGAGGGCATCTCACACCCCCAGACAGGGCATCTCCAACCCCCAGAGAGGGCATCTCACACCCCCAGACAGGGCATCTCCAACCCCCAGACAGGGCATCTCACACCCCCAGAAAGGGCATCTCCAACCCCCAGAGAGGGTATCTCACACCCCCAGACAGGGCATCTCCAACCCCCAGAAAGGGCATCTCACACCCCCAGACAGGGCATCTCACACCCCCAGAGAGGACATCTCCCACCCCCAGAGAGGGCATCTCACACCCCCAGACAGGGCATCTCACACCCCCAGAGAGGGCATCTCACACCCCCAGAGAGGGCATCTCACACCCCCAGAGAGGGCATCTCACACCCCCAGAGAGGGCATCTCATACCCCCAGAAAGGGCATCTCACACCCCCAGAGAGGGCATCTCATACCCCCAGTAGTAGCGGTAGTAGTACATCGTAACCTCGCCAAACTTTTTCGTGACTACTTTATTTATGGTGGGGGGGGGGGAGGAATTGTTTTTGCTTAACGCGGTTTTCGTTGAACGCGGCATTTTTCAGGAGCGCACCGACTGCACTGGCGCGTTAGTGGCGCTCGCGCCAAGAAAATAAAGGGTCTGCGTAGTGGTTATAACGTGGTTATAACGCCGGATTATCCTTGTAGCAAAAATAGCTACATATGCTACGGGCCCCGCACTTCCAAGGGCTTTCAAGCTATCAATTCCGGTTCAGTGATTGTGCGCTTGCTCTATTACTACAGTACTATGCCGCCTTCAACTTTTATGAACGACCGGGTGTTGAAGGTTAGCGATTTGTCGTATTACCTGGCTGTATAGCAAATTAAAAAATACAATTACTTTACTATGCAAGTAAAAAAATGTGTGTGGTAATATTTACGTGTTTTTATTTATTTAGGGCCCCTTTATAACAACATGTGCTACAGGCCCCGCACTTCGCTTAATCCGGCACTGAGTGGTTAGTGTGCCCTACGCTACGACCAGAGTTCGAAGCTCGCTCAGGGTCCATGGTCCTATGTGTCCCGGCTCAACCGTGCTTGCACCGTGTCCAGACGATGTGGCCTGTCTTGTCATGCCATGAACAAAGCCTCGCTCTCACTCTCTCTCTCTCTACGTAACATCCCACATGGTTAAGGGGGGTGGCGGGCGGGGGGGGAATTCGAGGCACCGCTTCAATTGATTTTGGGAATCTTTTTTTTGCGTTTCATAATTGATCAGGGCCAATCAGAATCTTCATTTCGACTGGAGGAGAAGCTATGAAGATCTTTTACACAGATGTATTGGGGTGGGTCAGCGAGTTAAAACAACAAACGATACAGAAGAGGGGGGGGGAAACGCTGATAGGAGTGCAAAATATAGAAAATGTTGAGCGAGTCACGAAATATAAAAATATTACAACACATGCTATTATATAAGTCCGATTTTTATCAAGCTTGGGCAAGGCAGCACACACACTAAACAGTTCCAGACCATGGGAGGAGGGGATGGGGGGTGAGTTCGACCACTTGGCACGAAATTATTTGACCAAGATTTATTATCGCTAACACCCACCACCACCACCAACAACAACAACCGCCATTCGCCACTAAGTAGCGGTGACGTCACCACGGCGCCTGTGCCAGGCTAGGTGCACGTTGAGGCTGTCACGTGAAGTGTCGAACGCCCGCTGGCAGGAGGTCACGGGGCAGACCCAGCACGTGCCGTGGGTTACTTGACCGAGATGACTGGCTGATGCACCGCCTGTGCCACCGCTGACACGTGCCATGCAAATGGTCTCGTCACGTGTCCACTTCCCACCCCACCGCCACCCACCGGCCTTAATCTAAGTAGTCTTGTGGTTGTTGTTGTTGTCGTTGTTGTTTGACTTGCATCCCACTGAAATTTTTGCACACAGTGTTGGTGTACGGTGCTTTTTCTGCAATATTTTGATGTCTTTTCTTGGATTTTCTGTTTGCACATAGTCACTTTAAGATGTTTTTGTTTTCTGTTTGTTGCAGTTGCACCCGATTCAAGAGCCGAATGGCTCACAGGGCGATATACCAAATAAATTAACTTGAAACTTGTCTGCTGAGCGGACCGAGGGGGGGGGGGGGGGGCGGCGCAACCTCACCGCCTGCGCACTCGACAGCCGCACTCGACATCCGGTCCAAAACAAATGTGAAACTCGTCCCAATTTTGTCTACCTGTAAAAAAAAATGTTTTACTCTTGTGATTAGAATTCGCTCTGAAACAAACAAATAAAAACGTATCATTAGAATAACAATAAATGTTAAAATTGTTGCTTATACTGTTGAGCGCAGCTTTAAAATAAACTTGGCTCGTGCAAATAAAAGCTATGTTGGCAAAGGGCGGCGTCACGCGGCCAATAAATGAGTCAATAGATGGGAACATGCCGCGCGCCATGTTCGCTGTTGGTATTGGGGAACAGGGGGTGGAGGCGTTGGGGGGGCGTTGGGGGGGGGGCGATGGGGGGGGGCGATGGGGGGGGCTATGGGGGTCGCGCTGGCGGGATGCTGTTGTACGGCGCTAGCGATGTCAACTCGGGTTTGGCGTTCTTCGGGAGTGTGTGAGGGTGTCAGTGTGTGAGTGTATGAATGAGTGTGTGAGTGAGTGTGTGATTGAGTGGGGGTGTGAGTGTGTGATTGAGTGTGTGAGCGAGTGTGTGAGCGAGAGTGTGAGTGTGTGTGTGAGTGTGTGATTGAGTGTGCGAGTGTGTGAGTGTGTGATTGAGAGTGTGAGCGAGTGTGTGAGTGTGTGAGGGTGTGCGTGTAGTGAGGAACGGTAGTGTAGCAGTGAGCACGCTGCGCTACGAACCCGGCGACCCGAGTTAAATTCCCGCTCACGATCACAACCAATGATGATGATCTGAACCGGTCCTGCTCCTCCCCTAGGTCGACTCAGCCTCAAATGAGTACCTGGCGTGGTGTGTAATCATCGCCATTGGGGAGACAAAGGCGGCTGGGCGTGATGCTGGCCACCCACTCCTTCGTGTGCCGTGCCGGCCTTCATAGGTGCTCGCTAACAGCAACTTGCCCCAACACTCTGTCAAGGCTATACGGGGGGATCTTTGTCTTTGGAGTGAGCGAGTCGGCAGCTTAATTCAGCGCCTGAAGAAGCTACACGGACATGAAGGATACAACAACAACCACGCACCTCGCATCAGAGAACCTGTAGTCATTTTGTTTTCCATCCCCCTCGTTTTCCTGCCTTGCTCCGTGATCATCTGCGTGGCCATGCCAACATCAATATCCCACTGCCCCACCACCCACCCACCCACCACCTCTCTAACCCAGCGCCGTGACTTAAACGCCTAATTCTGTCAGCGAGCAGCAGAGGTGTCAACAAGCAAACATTGCGTTTGCACAGATACATTCGTAATGCCCTGTAGGGTATTGTCGTGACATCAATGTCCCTGTCAGACAGAGTCTGCCTCCTAGGCAGGTCCGACGGCCCCCCCCCCCCTCAGAAGGTGACCACGAGGGTGCCGTCTACGCTGGTGCAGAGGGGGGCTTTTCCGGCTCCCCAGCGTTCGAAGAAGACGCGCTGCACATCACCGGCATGTGTGTGGTACGCGTGCTCCAGCCGGAGCCGTGCCTTGAGCAGGCCCCTGAACACTGTGTGTGTCTGTGAGTCTCTGTGTGGCTATGTGTCTCTGTATGGGTCTATGGGTGTCTATGTGGGTCTATGGGTGCCTGTGTGTGTATGTGTGGATCTGTGGAGCTCTGTGTGGATTCCTCTAGCCCTTGCTTTCTTTAAATCCCAAAACCCCAGGGCTGCCCCTCAACATGTCATTCTCGGCGAGGGGGGTGGTTAATTGACAATACAAAGATTATTGTTATAATTATAGTTGGTCATAGGGCTGCTTTTGACTAAACCCGAAAATGTGTCTTGATTCCGAACGCGTTGCGTCTAGGATCCTGCACAAAAGAACATACGCGCACACGGTTTTCAGCGTGCAGCACGTTGCAACGCAGTGCTGGCAGCAAGCGCGGCGGCACCGCGTGCGTCTTGATGTCCAATGGAGATGCTATTTCTGCTGCACGTGGGAACTGAACGCGTGTAAGGTAATAAGGAACACGTGGCTGAGCGTTGCAGTGTGCGGTATATTTTGGAAACACGCTCCGGGCAGCAAACGCGGTCGGGCCGTTTGCATCCTGGTGTTCGTGAAACTGCTGCTGCTGCTGCTGCTGTATGTATTCAAGCACGTGGGAACCATCATCGCCTCGGTTGTTATTCATCCGGAGGGGGGGGGCGGGAGGGAGTGGGGTAAACATCAAAGTCGGAGTAATTGTGTTGTTGGTTCTGAGCGGAGCCACTTTGTTAGCTGCTTAATTTGACGTCAACTGTCCCGAACGTGGCCTCTACCCCGCGGTGACCTCTCGCGTTCCGAACGCAGCTCAATGTCAACAATTGTAGTGTCATCAACAGCAGCGGCAGACGCATCATCATCATCATCCGTAGCTGCAGCTGTGATCTATTCACTGCTGGATGAATTGGTCGATGGACTCCCGCCCCCCCACCCTCCCAAGGCCTGTCGGTCGTAGGGGGCTGGTTGAGTCGAGGCGAGATCGGCTCATCGATCTATCACCCCCACTGATGTGCACAGTGATCGGGAATCGAACTCGGTATTTTACAATTGTAAAACTGCTCAACTATACTTTTTTTAACGCGTAGGGTTTCGCGGCCAATATCATCCATTTTTCTTTACGTTAGATCGTTTCAATATAAAAGTGTCGTTGAAACCGCTACCACCCGACACAGCCAATTCGTAAGGTATGTCACGTGAACAGAACATGCCACATCTACAGCATTTACAATCTGTACTCTCCAACACACCGATGTGCTGCACCAGTAACGAGTTGGCACGTTCTGTTTACGTGACAAACTCCACTTGTTTCATTCTACCGGGTAAGGCCCACTGAGCTATGTAGCTCATTTTCAGAAGTGGCCTCGCTATCACAAATGATAGCCCAATGAAGTGGCTTATCACGCGGACTTGTACAGCAGCCGCATACTCTGAACGCGTCTTGTTGATTCTTAATGTGTAGGGGGGGGGGGAAACCCGGAGGACCCGGAGAAAAGTCCATGCGACGACGGCGAGAGAGAGATGGGGGCACGCAAACTCCAAATTTACAGCAGGCGTTAGAGTCGGGATCGAACCCACGACGACCCCCTTTATACCACGCGAGGGAGTTCACCCTCTCGCCACCCCGTATCGCCGGCTATCATCACACAGCGAGCTCAGTAAAGCCTCACTCAGAAAGTCCCGTGGCTCGTCTTCCTGAGGGTCCTGCCAAGTTTTCGTAGTACGGCTGGTGGTGGTGGTTGGGGTGGGGGGTTAATTGCTCTGCGGTGTACAGTAATAAAAAATTCGTCAAATGGTCATGGCCCAAACATTTGCCATATAACGCCACGGCATCTCTGACGGCCACCGTGACTGAAGCCTGTCGGCGGCGCGGTAGCAGTGGTCGTAATTGTGCTCAGGTTAATCATTACAGCCCCTCAGTATTAATCGGGGCGGCCGCCGGGCGCGAACCGCGAAGCAGAGCAACAATCCCCAGCTAAATTTCACACGCGCACATTCTGCACGGAAGACGTCAGCTTCCATCCAGCGAGCTCGGGGTGGGAAAGGAAGAGACGTGGTCGCCATTCAATTATAAACCACGACTCCCAGGAGGAATGCGTTGCGTTCTCTATTTGATGTTATACTGTATATACTTACATACACACACACACGTACGCATGTGTGTGCGCGCGCGCGCGTGTGTGTGTGTGCGGGGAGCGGTAGTGTAGCGGTTAGTGTTACGCTGCGCTGCGAACCTGACGACCCGGGTTCGATTCCTGCTCACGGCCAACACCGGTGACAATTATCTGAACCGGTCCTGGGCCTCCCCTAGGTCGACTCAGCCTCAAATGAAAAGCTGGTGGCGGTGTGTAAACATCGCCACTAGGGAGACAAAAACCGCGCGACCCGAGGTCGATTCCCGCTCGTAGTCAACATATCTGAACCGGTCCATGGCTTTTCCCTAGGTCGGCTCGGCCTTAAATGAGTACCTTGCGTGGTTTCTAACACATCAACACAAAGGCGGCCGAGTGTGGCGTTTGTTGGCCGCATTGCCCCCTCGTGTGCCATGCCGCCCTTTCATAGCCGCTCGCTAACAGCACTTGCCCCACCAGTCTGTTAAGGCTATACGGGGGATCTTTGTCTTTGTACGCGTGTGTGTGTGTGGGAACGCCCTTGTTTGGCCCCGAATCTTGACGTTGGTATACAGCTGCTGCCCCCCCCCACCTCCTGCCCCCCAAGGGGAGGGGTGGGGGGGGTGAATTTTTATTTATTTTAAAAAAATAACCCCAGGAACCGTGATCATGAAGGGACGCATAAACAACTTCTACATAAACACGTCACACAGCCAGCCCCGACCACCACCACCACCTATCCCACATTTTTGGCCGCGGAAGTCTGAAGGGTTACAAGCTCAAATCCTGGCGAGGGGGTCGAATCAGTCCAACATCATCAACATCATCAATCGCGAAAGTGAACGTCATCACCATCATCAGCAGAATCAGGAGAATCGGCAGCAACAGTTAGGGCCGTCCATGGTGGAGGGGGGGGGGGTGCGGGCTCCCCCCACCCCCCAAAGCGCGGGGACCTGGGCGGTCGCCCCGGTTTGCCGTACCCTCGGGACAGCTCTGCAAACATTTACAGCATCATCAGCAGCAGCAGCAGAATCAACAGTAACAGTAGGGGCATCGTCATAAAAATGAGAATCAGGAGCAGCAATAGCTGCTGCATCATCATCAGTAGCGTCAGCAGCATCATCAGCAGCAGTTACAACTGCAACGGCATCAGCAGCATCATCAGGATACGGGAAAGAATGGATGATGCTGTGAGCGACGTAAGTGTGGGATAGCAGCAGAAACGACGTAAAATGGGGACGTAAAATGGGGACGTAAAATGGGGACGTAAAATGGGGACGTAAAATGGGGACGTAAAATGGGGACGTAAAATGGGGACGTAAAATGGGGACGTAAAATGGGGACGTAAAATCGGGACGTAAAATGGGGACGTAAAATGGGGGGAAACGACGTAAAATGGGGGCGTAAAATGAGGAAACGACGTAAATTGGGGAAAAACAACGTAAAATGGGGACGTAAAATGAGGAAACGACGTAAAATGGGCAAAAACGACGTAAAATGAGGACACGACGTAAAATGGGAACGTAAAATAAGAAATCGATGTAAAATGGGGGGAAACGACGTAAAATGGGGGCATAAAATGAGGAAACGACGTAAAATGTGGGAAAACGACGTAAATTGGGGGCGTAAAATGAGGAAACGACGTAAAATGTGTACGTAAAATGGGGACACGGGTATTACTGAAATGTGAATAACTACTGGGGGGGGGGCGGTTGGAGGGGGGGGGTAGTCAGCGAGTGGACAGGCGGGGCGGGAAGAATAGGGGGCGCAGCTCCGCCCGTGAATCACCCCGCTATTGTGCGTTCATCATCGCGGTGTCGGGATGAACAATGACGAGGATGACGTTGGAGATGATGGTGGTGGTGGTGGAGAAGATGATGATGATGATAAGGTCTCCGCATCGGTGGTGATGATGACAGCGTTTGCCGGCCGCGATGCGGGCGTACCAGGACTCGCGCACAATGTCCCTGGAACAACAACAAAAATGTGTATATTAAATATTAATTGTAATAAAGTATTATTATAATAATATACAGAAGGGCGCGTTCATTGTACCGCGGTGTCTTTATTTAGCCCAACAAACAAAGAAAAAACCCAACAGAACCCCCCCCCCCCCCACAAAGACGGCCGTCGTGGAGAAGATGGCCCAGAATCGTCGGAGAGGAAACAAGTCGTCTACGGAGTGGAGACAAATCGTCGCTCGCCTGGACCCTGGCAATGATCTCCGCGTGTTCTCTCTCTCCCCGTGGTAGTCCCAGCGTGGATTGTTCTCCGGGTTCCTCCTCCGGGTTTTCCACTCCTCCTCCACTATGATGATGATGTGGAGATGGTGATGATGTCAACCACTGCGATGATGAGCTATCATCGCGTGCGGCCAGGTTGGCTCTGAAAAAATAGCTCAGACCTCAGTGCGCATTACCTGGTAAATAAATTAGCCTAGTTTAGCCTACATACGCACATACATACAGACGCACATCCTCCGTATTCATTTGAGGCTGAGTCGAACCTAGGGGAGGCCCGCAGGACCGATTCAGATCATCGTCACTGGTATTTGTGGCTGTGGGCGCACATCCAAGTCGGGTCGCCGGGTTCGTAGCGCAACGCAGCACTCATCGCTACACAAATGACAAAGAGCTTTAACAGACTGTTGGGGCAAGTTCAAAGTTCAAAGTTAATTTATTAGGTACAGTATAGCCCTGTGAGCCATTCGGCTCTTGAATCGGGTGCAACCGCAACAAACAAAAAAACATGAACAAGAAAACATCTTAAAGTGACTATGTGCAAACAGAAAATCCAAGAAAAGACAGCAACATATTGCAGAAAAATCACCGTACACCAACCCTGTGCAAATATCCCAGTGGGATGCAAGTCAAACAACAACAACAACCACAAGACAACTTAGATTAAGGCCATCAGTCTAACTCTGTACTACAACAAACAAACATGGCCAAACCAAAAAACGTTTCGAAAATCACCAAATAAAGTGCTGTTAGCGAGCACCTATGAAGGCCGGCACCGCACACGATGGGGCGGGTGGCCAACACCACGCCCGGCCGCCTTTGTCTCCCAAGTGGCAATGTTCACACACCGCACCAGGTACTCATTTGAGGCTGAGTCGACCTGGGGGGAGGCCTAGGAGCGGTTCACCACCCCCGCGCCCACACACGCACGCACGCTCTCACTACGCGACCTATCCGCACGACACGCCGTTCCCTCGCACCGTGAGCGATGTGTGCAGGAACGACCCGAGCGTGGCTGAGTGGCGGAGAGAGAGTGGGGGGGGGGCGCAGTACAGCGAGGAGGTGACGCGACTGATTTATTTGTGCAGCCGCGTTTTTTTTTGAGACCGACATTTAAAGGAAGATATGTCTGCAAACAAGATCGCGTTTTTTTTGGTATTTCGCACGCTTTCGATCTCGAACTTGGGGGGAGCGGTGGCGCAGTGGTTAGCGCATCGCGCGATGAACCCGGCGACCTAAGCGAGATACGATTCACAGTCACGGCTCACATCAGTGGCGAGTGATAGCTGAACCAGGTCCTGGTCATCCCTTGCCCCCCCCCCCTCCCCACGATCATCACGATCCGCGGGCAAGATAGTGGTGTCCACTGCACGTTTCATTATGTGTATCAACTTTCCCCTCCGTCTTGTGCCCATATGCTCAAGTCGTGGTCACATCTCTCTGACACCACTGGCTTAAGTCGTCAAGCCAATAATAATAGTAATCTTGATTTGAAGCTTTCGTGACTGCAGGAATCCATACTCTTTGGTTCTTTCGGTAAAGTCACGTAGGTAGAATATAAAATAAATCACGACGTTTCGGGCGCAACACAAGCGTCCATCGTCAGGATAATAGTAGTAGATAAAACATTCAGTTAAATAAAAAAAACTATTCAAATATTTGAATTCCAGTGTTCAAAGAAATTACGTAACTCTATGTGTCCTGACGTTTGGGTCACCCTGAATAAATGTTGGTATATTCTCCACTCCGACGGGGATCATCGTTCCAGGGTGTTAAGCCTTTAAGCAACATTGCAGAAGCTCCGCTTTACATCTGTGGAAAAAAACTTCAGAGCGCATCGGATTCAACCGGGGTAAATACAAATTCTGATTCCGATACATTGGCTACCGGGTTCATTCATCGGTGGAGGTGAATGTTGCGGCGGGACAGAGAGACTCAGAGACTTTTGACTCTTAAACAACTTTTATTGCCGCCAGCAGCAAAAGCACTGGAGGCGATTTCGATATGAAATACACAAAGTCACCAGCAACACAAGTGAAAATAAACGCTACAAATCCACGCGCTGTGGCGCTAAAAGCACCGTGCACAACACGAAAGAAAAGTTCACGTGGTTGTGGTGGTCATCGCGCACGCCACGATGACGAGCGAGCGCTTCAGAAGGTGAACATGAGGGTGCCGTCCACGCTGGTACAGAGAGATACTCAGAGAGACTCAGAGAGAGAGAGAGAGACAAAGAGAGAGACAGACAGAGGGAGAGACAGACAGAGGGAGAGAGCTGGGTCTCGCTATCTCAAGAGGCACCCACTCTTGACGATAAGTGACCGTGACTCGCAAGCTCTCTCTCTCTCTCGCTCTCTCTCTCTTTTCTATCACCGCTCTCTCGAAAGCCTCACCTCTCTCCCGCACTCTCTCAGTTTTATATTCACTCTTAATTATCACACGCTTTCAACTGAGCGCTATCTCTCTCTCTCAGTGCGCGATGGCCACCACCACCACCACCACGTGACCTTTCTCTTTCGTGTTGTGCGCGCTGCATTTAGCGCCACGGCGCGTGAATTTATATCATTTATTTGTTTGCGGGTGACTTTGTGTATTTCATATCGGAATCGCCTCCAGTGCTGATGCTGCTGGCGGCAATACAAGTTGTTGAAAAGTCAAAGTCTCTCTCACTCTCCACTCCCTCTCGCTCCTCTCGATCTCCTTGAAGTGTCTCGTTCGCGCTGCTTTATCTCTCTCCTTTGTCTCTCTCAAATACCTCTTGCCTCTCAGTCGCATTCATCGCCCTTCACACTCTGTCGACTCTCTCGCTCTCCTATTTCTCCCCTTCTCAAACACCTCTTGCTCTCTCACATCTGTCGCACCTCTCTCCCCAGCCTCTCCTTAATCACTCTCAAAATCTCACTCCGCCGGCCTCTCCCCCCCCCTCTCTCTCTCTTCCCACTCTCCCCCAATATCTCTCTGCTCTCATGTTCAGGAAACTGGGGGTGCCCTTCTACAACAGCAGCTTCGTATATGGGGGGTGCCTTACCTGGCTAACAAGCGCCATGACGAGGAAAACGATGCTGGAAGGTGACACTGACGGCTGCTCTGTGCTTCCAGTGTTAAGGGGCTTGCTCGAGGCGCGACTCCGGCTGGAGCACGCGTACCACACACGTGTCGGTGATGTGCGCATCTGCCTCGAACGTTGGGGAGCCGGAAAAGCCGTCTGCACCAGCGTGGACGACACCCTCGTGTTCACCTTCTGAAGCGCTCGCTCGTCACCGTGGCGTGCGCGATGACCACCAGCACCACCACGTGACTTTTCTTTCGTGTTGTGCGCGGCGCATTTAGCGCCACAGCGCGTGGATTTATAGCGATTATTTATTTGCTGGTGACTTTGTGTATTTCATATCGTAATCGCCTCCAGTGCTGTTGCTGCTGGCGGCAATAAAAGTTGTTGAAAAGTCAAAAGTCCCCCCCCCCCTCCTCTCACTCTTTGGCCCCACTCGCTCCCATCTCTCTCGCTCCCCCACTCGCCCTCTTCACACGCTCTCTTCCGCTCTCCCTCCCACACATCTCTCTCCCATGGGGAGCGGTGGCGCAAGTGGCTACCGCACCGCGCTGCGAACCCGGCGACCCGACTCGGGATTCCGCGCTCACGACCAGCATCGCTGGCGCGCGTCTCTACCGCTCTTTCGGTCCACTCGGCCGCTGTGTGCGTGGGGAGCGGTGGCGCAGCGGATAGCGCTACGCTGCGCTACGAACCTGGAAACCCAGGTTCGATACCCGCTCGCGGCCAACACCGGTGACGATTATCTGAACCGGTCCTGGGCCTCCCCTAGGTCGACTCAGCCTCAAAATGAGTACCCGGTGCGGTGTGTAAACATCGCCACTGGGGAGACAAAGGCGGCCGGGCGCGGTGTTGGCCACCCGCCCCCTCGTGTGCCGTGCTGGTCTTCATAGGTGCTCGCTAACAGCAATTTGCCCCAAAAGTCTGTTTTTGATGTTGTGTTTTTTTTAAAGATCTTTGATCTTTGTAAAACATCAACATTCTGGGGAGACAAAGGCGGCCGGGCAGGCGTGATGATAACCCCGTGGCTGCAGGCTTAAAGCACTTTGCCCCAGCGGCGTGAGTAACTGGCGACACACGGACGGGTGAGCTTTGTCAATGGTGCCCACACATTCCCGGGTCGCTCGGCTGGTGGCGGCCGGGGGGGTCGGGGAGCAGGGGGGGGGGGTAAGGGAGCGGGGGGGGGTAAGGGAGATGTAAAACCAACAGAGTGAGCGGCACCCATCGTGCGACCCTCCACTCACGGACACATCGAGAGCGGCGACTCTGAGTGGGGATTAAGTAAATGAGCCTCAGTTCCTACCCCCCCTCCTGTAACCCCCCCTTCCCCCCCCCCCCCCCCGGCTTCTCTCTTACCCCCTCCGCCTTTGTTTCCCTGCACGTAACAGCCATTCATTCCCGAGAGCGACAACAGCTGTTGGGAAGTTGAACACGCAGGAGGGCTTTGGCGACCAACATTATCCATAATCTTTGGTTCACATCGCGTAAATATAAACGTGTCGTTAAACCCGTCACCACCCGACGCAGCCAATAAGTAAGGTTTGTCACGTAACTAATGTCAATTCGCTACGAGTACTGCAACACCGGTGTGTTGGAGAGCAAACCCACGACATTTACAATTCGAGAACGACGTTTCGCCAGTAATTACGACAAGCTTCATCAGGTGGACAGCTAGATTTGTGGAGAAATCGCCGACCGAAGCAGGAGGGTTTATCCACGACCGTTCGCCTGATGAAGCCAGGACTTGAATTGTAGTTGTTGTGGGGTTTACTCTCCGACACACCGGTGTGCTTTACCAGTGGAGTATTGTACTCACACGGACACTCTTAACTTTCCACCTGTGCCACTTTATTTACCCTGCATCCAGTATGGATGCTCCTCACTTTGCACTAAACACACACTCACCCTTGCTCCGAACTCCCCGACTTCCCCCGACTCACCTCCGCTCATCTTGTGCGCGGTAACCACCATATCGCCCCCGCTATACCCCGTTCTCTCTCTCGCTCTATACTCCGCTAACTCTCTCGCTCTGTACTCCACTAATTCTCTCACTCTGTACTCCGCTAGCCTGTCCTGCTTCCCTCACACCTCCGCCCTCGTCCCTGCCCCCAGCAGGGGATCAGCCAACACCGCTGGCGAGGACGAGGCGAGCAGGGCGAGCTCCCAGGCGTCTTCTGCCCGACTCTTGTCTCCTTCATCCCTTGAGCACCGACCAACCAACTCCCCGCGCTGCTCCGCTCAATCCCTTATATCTCCCTCCTCATTCGGGGTCCCCACTTTCTCCCCCGCCCCCCCCCCATTAAGCTGGCGCCTCCACGGCGCCTCTGGCACGCGCCCCCCTCCCCCTCCACAATTATCACCTCCATCTCCCGCCTTTCCGGCGCCAACGCTCACACCTGCTCGTCCCCAAACGCACCCGCTCAATCGATGCTTCTCCCCCCTAATAGCTGCCGCCTTTCCGGCATCTAATCCATGTCCCCACGCCTGCACTTGCGCGATCTCAGTCGCACTCTCTCCATCCATGCACCCCCCCCCCCCCCACACTAATCGCTGCCACGCCACTCCAGTGTCACATCACAGCACCCTTGGCTAACCCCGCGCGTTCCGCCACTCCACTGGTAGCGAATTGGCACGTTTTGTTTACGTGGCAAATCTTACTAATTTCGTCGAGTGGTGGCGGGTTTGACGACACATTTATATTTACGCGATCTAACCCCAGAATGCCTCTGTTGCGGCGCTGCTGAGAAGTTACCGCGTGTAGTGTACACGCACCGGCTTTGTGCATTTTATTGGCTCAAGCGAGCTGCTGATGAGACAACCGTGTGCCGAAACCGGTCCAGAGATTTTGCTTGAACGAACCAACCATCCTGGGCCTCCCCCAGGTCGACTCAGCACCAAATAATCGCTGTACCTGGGCTGGTGTGCAAACATTGTAACTGTGGAGGAAAAAGGTTTGCCGGACGTGGTGCTGGCCACCGCACCAACACGTGTGCCGTGTTGGCGCCTTCGCATGTGCTACTCGCTCACAGCCCTCGCCCCAAAAATCTGTTAAGGTGATGGGGAAATGCGGGGGAGGGTCGGGGGATCTTTGACGTTGGTGGGGTAAATTGTGGGTTCTCACCAGCCTTGAAAAGAGATTCGGTCACCAAAACAATTACCCCACAGATGGGATTGCTTAGCAGCAGCAGCTGCTGCACGAGCAGCAGAAGCGAGGACATTGCAGGGCTGCCCCTTTGCCTATACAGTAGGTCTTCGCTTCACGGGTGTGCACACTACAACGCGTTTTCGCTATCACGCGGTTCTCCCATTGTGGAACACTTATTGCACAATGCGGAACGCGCCCCGTTATAACGCGGAACGCGTCCCGTTATAACGCGGTTTCTGAGCTTGAGCTGCGCAGCTGAGCGGAGTGATAGAGCACGCGGAACGACGCGGTGACGTGGCGGCGTTGCCCTCCGTTATTGGCGCCGCCAACTCACAGCGCGGTGTGCGCAGGAGTAGCAGCAGTTGCACACTGCATCTCGCCCCACACTTTATCCCGACTACATTTACTCACGGGGGGACATCGTTGTCGCGTCTTTCACCTTAACGCGGCACTTTTCAGGAATGCATCTACCACTAAGCGCGTTAAACGTGGGACTACCAATGGATCAACCGCGCTCTCTCTCTCTCTCTCCGGTCTCCTATAACAACAACATCAACAACAACACAGTTACGATAACAAATCTTAAACACTCCAGCTGCCACCCCGCCCCGCGCGCCGTTTAACCACTAAGCGAATTGTTTTGTTTAGAAAAAAACAAAGTTATCCGATACCCGTACACAGGTAATTGTAGCGATAAATGCCTCCATTAATTAAGACGTCAAAGGAAATCTACGTTGACGCTTAACACCAACGGAGTCGCGGGCCACGCGTCGGCCACAAGCGCGCGGGTCCTGGGACCTCGAAGTTGCGGGCCCAGTTTTTTTTTAAAGAAAAAAGAAAAAAAAACCTCACCTCTCATGACCCCGGGAGTGTAACGGAATACAAGAATTTAGTAACTCGCCCTCCTGGCTGCATGCACGTGTTTAGAGGGGGCAGGAGAGGGGGGGGAGAGGGGAGGGGGGAGGAGTGGATTGGAGGTGAGGCCGGGGAGAGGGGGGGCAGGAGAGGGGGGAGGAGGGGAGGGGGGAGGAGAGGAGGGAGGAGAGGGGGGGAGGAGGAGGACAGGGGGAGGGGGGAGGAGAGGGGGGGGCAAGAGGAGAGTGCGGGGAGGGGGGGTAGGAAAGGAGGAGGGAGGAGAGGAGAGGACGAGGAGAGGGGGAAGGAGAGGGGGAGGAGAGGGGGGAAGAGGAGAGGGCGGGGGAGGAGGGGGGGCTGTCTTTTCTTACCAAGAGTCAAAAACAGGACTCTCGCATACCACATCATATAACAGTCGCGCCACGGTGGCTCGGAGATATTAACTCCCTCGCCTGGTATGCAGGAGGTCGTGGATTCGATCCCGACCCTGAGGCCTGCTGTATATTTGGGGTTAGAGGCGCACGCGGTGAATGCCACGCGTGAGTGGAGCAATCCGTTAACCACGTGGCGCGGGTTTCGTATCGCCGTGCGGACACCTTTAACCATCACTCTCTATATCATCATCATCACGATGGCTAAGAGATGTTAACTGCCTCGCCGCGAATGGAGGAGGTCGTGGGTTCGATCCCGACCCTGACGCCTGCTGCTGTATATTTGGCGTTTGCGGTGTCTCTCTCTCTCTCGCCGTGGTCACGTGGATTTTTCTCCGGGTCCTCCGGGTTTTCCCCTCCACATGTAGAATCAACATCACGCGTTTCAGAGTGATTTTGCCTGCTCTAAATGTCCACATGATAAGCCACGAAGTCGAGCTATCATTTGCGGCCTGGTAGCTTCTGAGAAAAAGAACTGTCCATACCTCAGTGGGCCTTACCTGGTAAGATATTTAGTTTAGTTTAACAGAGACAAAGATCTCCCGTATAGCCTCTAACAGGCTGTTGGGGGGGAGGGGCAAGTGCTGACATGGAGCACTGATGCAGGCCAGCACGTTCCACGAGGGAGGTGGTGAGTGGTCAGCACCACGCTTCTGCCACCGCACCCAGCTAGTTATTTAAGGCTAAGCCTACCTAGAGTACAGTATTCGTTCGCGAGCGGGAATCGAACTCGGGTCGCCAGGTTCGTCGCGCAGTGCACCGACCACTGCAGCGAGAAAAACAAAACTAAGATAAAGGTCCCCCGATAGCATTTAACGCGCTCGTTGGGGCATGTGCTGTTAGCGAGTGCCACCTATATTGAGGCCGGCACGGCACGTAAGGGTGGAGGGGGGGGTATAGGTGGCCAGCATCACGCCCGGCCGTCTTTGTCTCTCCAGCGGCGATGTTTACCACACACCGCACCAGGTACACATTCGGTCTCAAACAGTGGTAGTAGCTGCAAACAGTGGTGGACTCAACAACACTATTTATGATACTACACGCGATAGGCGATTTCTAGACAGCAAACTGCGTGACTGTTACAATAGGATCGGCCCTAACATGCCAAATCACATGGCATCACCGCACACGATAAGAACCATGAGTTCAACTTGTAGCACTGCGCTGTCCGCTCGCTCTGGCAGTGAGTGAATTCGATATTTAGTGGGTGAGATATTGTGACCTGCAGGGTGATGGATGAGTCAGTGGGTGAATGAGTTAGCGAGTGAGTGTTTAAGTGATTTAGTGGTTGGGGGAATGGATGGGTGGATGAGTGAGTTAATGAGTTGATGAATGGGTAAGTGGGTGAATGAGTTAGCGAGTGAGTGTGTGAGTGGTTGGGTGAGTGAGTGGGTGAATGAGTGACTGTGTGAGTGAGTGAGTGGTTGGGTGAATGGGTGAGTGAGAGCGTTAGTGAGTAGGTGAGTGGTTTGGTGAATGTGGTGAGTGAGTGAATGAGTGGCTGTGTGAGTGGGTGAGTGAGAGCGTTAGTGAGTGGCTGGGTGATTAATGTGGTGAGTGCTTGTGTCAGTGACTGCGTGAGCGTGTTGTCGTGACCTGCGGTGTGATGAATGAGTGGGTGGGTGAGTTAGACAGTTAGTGAGTGGTTGCGTGATTTAGTGAGTGGCTGGGTGAGTGCGTGATGGTTGAACACAGTTGTGGATGAGGCTAAACGCTCACTGTCTGGTCGACCGTGCTCATCACAAAACCATTTATCACAGCTCATTAGACAGGCAGCGGTCTAAGTTATCAAGGGCAACACACCCCCTGGTGGTCACTCCGATGATTACTCCACAGAACCTTCTGTGATGCCAATCTTTGTCATGACCCATTATAATCAATCCACTGCTGGATGAAGGCCTCAATACATTTGTTGTTTTAGATTCATGCATGCCTGATAGTTGGTGGCCAGCACCACGCTTCAGGCCGCCTTTGTCTCCCCAGTGGCGATGTTTGCACACCGCACCAGGTACTCATTTGAGGCTGAATTGACTTAGGGGAGGCCCAGGACCGGTAAAAAAATTATCGTCACTGGTGTTGATGGCCGTGAGCGGGAATCGAACTCGGGTCGCCGGGTTCGTAGCGCAGCGCGCTAACCCCTCCCTAGAAATACAAAGATCCCCCCGTGTAGCCTTAACAGACTGTTGTGGCAAATGCTGATCGCGAGCACCTATGAAGGCAGGCACGGCGCACGAGGTGGTGGGTGGCCAACACACAACACACATCTCGTATTACCTGGCAATCCGTCTCCTTTATTTTTTGTTTCATTTTTGTATTTTTCCCCTTTTTACAAACTCTGTGTGGCCGGTTGAGGGGCGGGAGGGGGGGTGAGAAACCCACAACAAAAGCGTGGTGCCCATTTCACTGAAGCGTGCGTCTCCTGCGTGCCACTTGCACGCGTTCCGAGGGGGGTCGAGCCAGAGGGAGCGATGCGGGGCCTCACGAGTCACAGAGACGCTGAGCCGCTGCCGCTGAGGACCCGGCTTCGAATCCTAGTGAGGTGTTAGCAGGGTCCGTCCATAATGTGGTGGGGGGGATGGGTGGGGGGAATGGGTGGGGGGGATGGGTGGGTGCGGTACCCGGGGCAACTCTGAGCCCCACCACTCCTTTGAAACTAAACCGGAAGTCTTACATCTGACACCATCACGTCGAAGCGCGCCACTCCCCCCTCCCCCCCCTAAAGTGCGGGGCCCGGGGCAGTCGCCCTGATTCGTCGTTACCCTAGGGGCGGCTCCGGGTGTCAGTGGACCGACCACAGGGATCGATTAACGAGTTCACGGTCAACATCGAAGGTCACCGAATGACTGTGTACAGAGACCCCGAGATACACGCACAGAGAGAGTCGCAGGCTTACGGGTGCGGGGTCAGTCCCGCGCCTTGGCCGCCAATGAAACGGCTGAGAAATCCCTCAAGACTCGAGTCAGAAGTGAATTCGCAATGTGGTCTCCTTCTGAGAAGAAAGAAAGAATGATTTCCGTTTCACAAGAATGCTTCCTTTTGAAATGGAACAGAGCGTTTGGTGATGCTTCGTTGGCAATTCTAGACGACGTTTCGGGCAATTGTCCTGATTGATAGCACATAGACTATATCTGCGCTAGATCCATGTGTTATGCAGAAGGGCCATTGCCTGAAATGTCAAAAAAAATTCCCTTAAAATTTCAAAGCGATTTCCGCCCAGCGAGCATTTATGCATTGGCGGTCATCTCACGTGTCGCAGAGCTGATCCAGTGGTGGAAATCCCACATTCCATCCCACCCCAGCCAGGATTTAAACTCGGATCCTTCCTCTTGAGGGCCGCTCGCCCTGCCGAGGGTTCCTCTGGCGGGGTCCTTTAAGGCAACTAACGATACTGACGAACGCGTTGAGTCGGTTTTTTTTGTGGTCCCGTCAAATGCAAAGGGGTCCTGCTGCGTTTCATAGTTTTCACCCTCCTTGACTCTTGCACAGAGGCGATACGGATATTGAAATTGAGATATGGTCATGCAGGGACACAGGTCATTAGCTCAGGAATATATATAGAGAGAAAGCAGAGTCCATCTTTCTTACCTCCATCAACTCTGCTCCCTCCCACGCTGCTGCCTCTTTGATCCGTGCCGTTCCCTCCACATCCCCTGACTCTTAGCTCCGTGTGGAGAGGGAGGGAGGAAGGGATGATGATGATACCTATGCTTCCCACGGACCACGACAATAATAATATAATATTCATGCCCTTGACGTAAGAAAGCCTCACTGAGTCACAGCAATGAGGAGGCTTTTTTTTACAGAAGGTTCATGCTGGGCGGTGGGGTAAATTGTGGGTAGATCGTGGAAGAGTAGACCAAAATAGCTGCTACATGGGGACTCGACTCTAGAGCTACCTCGAGTGCAAGCCCTCCTGCCAGCAGTGGAGTCAGTCAGCAGTTGCAGGGCCGCGCCTTTACCGCGTTTTGGGATGTTTCGGGAAGAGCACCCGGAGAAAACCCAGCACGCCACGCAGGGAGGTCGGGGTGGATGCGACGGTGCAAAAGTTCGCGCACCACCCTACACGGGCCTGACCACCCGAGTTCGATTCCCACCGGCGAATAACATCGGAGACGAGTGGACATCCGAACCAGTCATGGGCTACCTCCCGTCCGGGTCATCCACGGTTAAATTGGCCGTGGGTCACGAATGAATGTGGTGCTGTGTGTGTGTGTCTGTGTGTGTCTGTGTGTGTGTGCGCTTGTGGGGAGCGGTAGTGTCGTGGTTAGCGCGCTACGCTACGAAGCCGGTGACCCGAGTTCGATTCCCCCTCACGGCCAACACCGGTGACGATTATCTGAACCGGTCCTGGGCCTCCCCTAAGTCAATTCAGCCTCAAATGAGTACCTGGTGCGGTGTGTAAACGTCGCCACTGGGTAGACAAAGGCGGCCATGCGTGGTGTTGGCCATCCATCCCCTCGTGTGTCGTGCCGGCCTTCACAGGTGCTCGCTAACAGCACTTGCCCCTACAGTCTGTTAAGCCTTTACGGGGGATCTTTATCTTTGGTAGTGGTCTCTGTGGTTGTTGTTTGTGGTGGCGGAGGCGGCAGTTGCTGTTGGTGATTGTAGGTGGTGATTGTTATTGTGGCATTGTTCGTAGTAGTGGTGTAGCTGCTGTTGTCGTTACTGCTGTTGTTGTTGGTGGTGGTCGTGGTCATGGTTGATACTCGTGGTGATGGTGGTTGTGTGGGGAGCGGTAGTGTAGTACTGTAGTTAGCGCTTTGTGTTGCCAATCATTCACGACCGGTGATAGTGGCGAATATTTTAACCAGTCGAGGGCCTCCCCCTAGGTCAACTCAGCCTCAAATGAGTTCCTGGCGCGGTGTGTGAACGTCGCCATTGGGGAGACAAAGGCGGCGTGGTGTGCAGTGCCGACCTTCATAGGTGGCCATTCACAGCGCTCTCGCCCCAACAGTCCGTTCAAGGCTACATGGGTGCCTTTCATCTTTGTCGTTTGTGGTGGTTGTGGGTGTTGATTGTTGCTGCTGCTGCTGCTAAGAGGTTTTGTAAAAGACAATAACAAATCGACCCTGGAGAGGTTAATTTCTGTCTCCAGGATGATGGATGGATGTTGTTTACATTTGCAATGCTCTGTACGAACGCTGGGCATATTGGGGTCACGTATAATACAATAACAATATATATTGCAACACAATCCTAGATAGTAATCATATTGTACACCGTTCGAGACTGTTGTACGTTACGAAGCAATAAAAATATAACATATAAAAAAAACACCAGGGGATGATAGTCGGTGGTTGAGACCAATGAGAGAACGGCAGCCGGAGGAGAGAAAACGACGCTGTGGGGAGCCGCGTCAGAAGCGGAGGAGATGGAGCGGTGAAATCTTCTCGCGTGCTGGGAGCGAGTTGGATTGCGACGGTCACCGCAGGAGGGTTAGAGATGGCGACGGCGTGGGGAGGGCTTCATCCAGCAGTGGAGAGACCACGGCTGATGACGACGATGATCATGCGCATGAGGATGAAACCGCAAAGGCATTCGCTCCGCACATCGACACCGATCCAATGAGAGCACGTGACGCACAATCCAAAGGTCAAGAGGTTACATTGCATGTCGGGAGTCGACTCAGCCCATCATCACCCCATGCAGGGATCGATAAAATTCGTACCACAGAGAGAGAGAGTGTGTCGTCCGCGTTGCATGGACTCGTCCCCGCCACATATAACGTGGAATGTCCACCCACTGGTTCAGGACTTCCAGAAGAGCCGGGCGCCGCTCCCATTAGACTTGAGAGAAGGAAGACTTCAATCCTGGAGGACCCCCCCCCCCACGCACACGAGGCGATAAAGAGGCCTACTCTGGTCACCGGTGGCTATATTTACCACCGTGAAGCTGCCCAGTGGTTTGGTGATCGCCAATGTTGTTGGGGGGGCCCTAAGCCAAAGGGTTTTGGCAAACTGCGGCTCCGGAGCCGCGTGCTATTATCGTGACGTCATTGGTTTGTGACGTCGTTCATTGAGGACCACCGCCGTCTCGTGCTCACCCACGTGTGCATTGTGCGGCTCTTGAAATATTGCAACGTTTTTTTTTTACCGAAATCGTCAAAAAATTCGCACTTCTTGTTATTCTGGTTTTGCCTGCCATTCGTTGTGAATGTATACACTCCTAGTGGTGAGGCAGAATAGATCACGTGATTATTATGAATATTACAACTACAGCATTGTCATTTTAATTGGGAACGCGCCGCACAGGATTCGCTCACTTTTCTAGACAAAGAACGATTCGGAGGCGCGAGGAGGATCCACGGACGAGCTGAAAGGCAGCAGCAGCAGCCAGTTAGTGAGAAACCTGGCGTGCTACCAACAATTGGCCATGTTCTGCGATCCTCTTTATATCAAGGTGTTATCGGAGAATTAATGAGTGTTTACATGTGGAAGAAATAAAAATCGGAATACTTATTTATACAGGAGGGAATCAGATGAGCTATGAATCTCTTTTTCACAGATGTCAAGCAGTTGCACAGATGTCCAGTATTTTCACAGGTAACCGCAAGCACTGGGAGAAAACCCGACGTGCGAGAGGGGGAAAGACTCTATCCCGTACAGACAACGCATACTCATTTTTTGTATTAATCAGTGGCCCCTTGGGCTGCTTGGGGCCCTGAGCGATTGTTTAGTGTGATTCTGCCTAGCGCCACCAATGCGCAAATCTCTAGGAGACCCACCAACCCCTGCCTTGAAAGCGGAGGCTCGCCGATGGTTTGACACGGTGGCTATACATCAACTGCAGTCACAAAAAAGAGCAATATATATACAGTTGTGCGTGATTGATGGTGTGCTTTTAATATCCCATCAGGCTGTCTAACTTTTTTTTTGCTTAATTCTGCCCTTCGTGTGGCGCTCGTTAACGATAAAGGCCCAGCCCTGCAATTGCTCACTCACCCCGCTGCTGTAATACAAGTATATTAATCAAATATAATTTAATGATTTATCCAGGAGAGAGCCTCACTGAGTCGTATGATTATTTTTTCTAGGAGGGTCCTGCTGCTACATTCGATCTTATTTTAAGATTCTTTCAACCAATGCATGACTTGTTCATTATTATTGTTGTTGTTGTTGCACGCATGGGAGGAAACCGGAGCACCCACAGAAACGTCGGACATCATACCGAACAACACATTTGGTACAACTCGAAAACACACGGGAGAGATTACTACGGCAACAATCGCGAAAACCTTCAGGAATTCCAGGAATGGTCGGGATGGGGAACGCTCCGAGCGAAGAACGCTCCGGTTAAATGAGATAGGAGGGGTGTTCTTCGCAAATTTTCAGAGGTGGGTCACTTTCGCCGATAAGACATCGCCAGTGTGTGCGAGGGTTGCCACACATAATTTGAAACCTTTGGGGTTTGACAGCAGCACGATGATGATGATGCGGGGTGGGTGAATTCACCATTAATGTATTGTCGGGGGTTTGCACTAAAGGTCACCAGGGGCTGCCAGTGGCCGACGAGCCTTGCAATGAAGATTAACTGCTCGAAGGGGTGGAGGGAGTGACGGGTCAGGCGGGGAATGATAAGGAACTGAAAGAGCGAGTGTTTCAATGCTCGCGTGGGTGGGAGTTGTGCGTATGTTATACTGTACTAGCTTTACTACCCGGCTTCGCCCGGGACTTGGAATCTTGTCTTGGATTAATCGGCCTACGCGGAGGGTTGGGGGGGGATGCGTGACGTCAGTAGGCACACTGCGTGACGCTGCCGCATGCGGGTGACATCACAGATGTGACGTCACCACTCACTTGCCGTGAAAAATATATCCATTATCTACTTTTATACTTTTTGCATTGTGTGCAGTCTGGAAGCTACCCGCATGCCAAATTTCAAGTTTGTTGCATGTCGTGAAGTATGCTAAACATTTCGCAAAGACACACATATTCACAAATTTCCCTTTTAAATACAGGATGTTTAAAAAGATGGACCAAATTTCAAAGCTGTATATTTCACGATGGCAACACGTTACAATTACACAAACAGTTACAAACGGTTTAATGAGTTATCAAGTTTTATTAACCATTTTATAAATGCTCGATGTGCCCTCCACCTGCTGTACGGACAACATCGAGACGATCGTTGAATTCTTCCCAATCCCCTCTCAAAGTGTCTTCTTCCACTGAAGTCACCGCTGCCGTGATTCTGTTGTTTAGGTCATCCAGACGAGTCGCTAATGGTGGCACAAAAACACCACGGGCCTTTGACGTATCCCCACAATAAAAAGTCGCAGGGTGTGATGATGTCTGGGGATCTTGGGGGCCAAGAGTGTAGCGCCAATTCTTGGGTCCTGTGCGACCTCTCCAACGTTGAGGCAGTGTGTCTTGCGAATGACTGAGGCTAGGGGCTGTTTGTGCGCTGGGAGAGGCATACAGTGATAATAATTTGAAACTCTATGCCCCGCCCTTTCAAGTGGTAAGAGTTTCATTCATGGGCGGTTCGTGGTTGCAGAAATATAGCGATTTCAAATTGGTTCCATCCTTTTGAAACATCCTGTATGTAGATGTATTTACAACGCGTCTTAGGTGAGTGAGGAACGGTGGCGCCGTGGTTGGCGCACTGCGCTACGATATCTGAATCGGTCGTCGTCCTTTAACAGACTGTTGGGGCGAGGGGTGGGTGGCCAACACCAGACCCGGCCGTCTTTGTCTCCCCAGTACTGTTTATTTACACACCGCACCAGATACTACTTTTTTAAAGGCTGAGTCGACTTAGGGCAGGCCCAGGAGCGATTCCGATATACGTCACCGAATTTGGCCATTAAAATAACACCTGTCAACCGATACGGTTTACCCGTATTTATTGTACATGGAAATTGAGTTTTCAGGTCCATACGGCGTACAGCTGTTTCAATACGGGGCAAAAAAAATTGTCCATTTGTGTTTCTCCCTTGTGATGTTGGACTTTGTAGGATGAACGTTGATATTTATGAGGGGCGCGGGGTGACCAACAAGGTCTGAATTGTTCTGCAATAAGGTAGGGCACTGATAAGGGGTTGACAGGTCTGTGAGAGCTTAACGAACTCTGCTCGACCGGGCTTTGAAGCGCAGTGCGCTAACCGCCGCACCACCGCTCCCCCCCTCAACCTGAACCCCGCCCACGCGAGTGACTCAACCGAGAACCCAAGAAACTTTAAAGGGCCAGTCTCGCGCATGCGCACGGGATTACCGGAAGTGCGGCGGTGGACGACCGGAAGTTAGTCGGGCTGCGCGCTCGCGGCGTTACGCGCGCTTTTGCGTTTAATTTTTAATTTTTCGTTTCTCTTCTCCCTTTCTCACAAAGTTTCTGTTTTCCATTTCCTTCCCCAAGCCTTCGCACTCATGGGCCTGTTAGGAAACCGCCGCGATCGGATACATTCGCAGTAATTGTATTTCTTTTTTCACGCACACATTTTTTTTTTACCTCAGATTTCAAATGTTGTGACGGACGGGCGGAGGGGCATTTAAAAGATGTAGTCCGCGCAAGAAGTTCAACAACAACAGTCGTCGTAAACGTAACGCGTTCACGCATTTACTTGACATTACTAGGTGATGAAGTACTGAGATATTAATTTTAAATTGCTAAAATAAACACAGTTCTGACGTAAAATTTAAATACGCTGCATGGCAAGTGTTGAAACGTTGTTTCGTTTAAGTAATTACGCGAACGCATTTTGGCGTAGTTAAATACGTTTTATGCTCGAGGTCATGTAATCGTTAACATACAACACGTAGCCACCAACAGGAACTGCAGTTCCAGTGGTATTGTACTAACAAACCATAGCAACCATCAGAAGAGGAATAATATATCACGATTAACGTAATACAGTAGGAATATATCAACAATCTCGCATCACCAACAGCACAATAGAACCTAGTGTTACTACAACGTAATACCTCAACATTGGCTCGTTTGCTATAACCAACCAACCAACTCTTATCAACTTTAGTACGGGTACAGAACTAGTAGTAATCAACTCCAGGACTTCACCCTACTCCGTGTACGCGTGTTGCCCCGCGGCAATTTGGTCTTAAACCATGTCTCTGTGGCTGTCGATGGCCATGTTAGCAGCACCCTCACAACCACCACCTCCTCTATCATCCTCGTCGTCTTCATCATCACCACCACAACCCCCTTCAACGTGGGCACGCGGTGGCGACGTCCCGGGCCCTCCAGCTCCTGTAGGGCCCGCAGTGCCTCCGTCGGTAGCCACGGCTCTCACGGGCCTCTTCACGGGCCTCTACGGGCTACTCTTCCTCTGTGTCTACCTGCAGCTGTGGCTGGTGCTCAGGTACAGGTACAAGCGCTTTAGTTTCCAGACCGTCTTCCTGGCCCTGTGCCTCCTCTGGGCCGGCCTCAGGGCCACGCTCTTCGTGTTCTACTTCGAAAACTGCCAGGCGGCAAATCGTCTGGGGGCATTCGCCTTCTGGCTCCTCTACTGCTGCCCCGTGTGCCTGCAGTTCTTCACGCTATGCCTCCTCAACTTGTACTTCTCACAGGTACTGTGGTGGTGGTGTTGTTATGCTGTACGCGCGTGTGTTCAGGGCCTTCACCTTATGACTAGTCGGCCCACTAATGAGTACTCTGGTGCGGTAAAAAAAACATCAGCATTGGGGGAGACAAAGGCGGTCGGGCGTGGTGCTGGTCACCCACCCCGTCGTGTGCCGTGCCGGCCTTCATAGGTGCTACTCGCTAACAGCACTTGTCCCTACAGTCTGTTAAAGCTATACGGGGGATATTTGTGTGTTGTCTGGCCTGGGGAGCGGTAGTGTCGTCGTGGTCAGCGCGCTTCGCTACTCGAGTTCAATTCAAGCTCACGACCAACAACACCGGTGACGATTATCTGAACCAGTCCCGGGACTCCCCTAGGTCGACTCGGTCACCAATGAGTACGTAGTGCGGTGTGTAAAACATCAGCACTGGGAAGACAAAGGCGGCCTGGCGTAGTTGCTGGTCACCCGAACCCCTCGTGTGCCATGCCAGCATTTCAAAAATTATTTCATAAATGCTCCTTAACAGAGCACTTTCCCCAACAGTCTGTTTAGGTCTTTATGGACTGACTGGCCTACCAGAGGTCTTCAAATCGAGGTAGTTTGGTGTAGTGTGTAAATACTTTTGCTCGGTGAGATAATGGTGTCGTATTTGTGTATACCACATGCGTGCTTGTGCGTGTGTGTATTCAAGGTGCACGTAGCTTGGAACGAGCGACGTGGAGACGTTTTTGTTGGTATTTTATTTGGTGTTGGGTCTCCCCCAGGTCTTGCACGAGTATAGGACCCGATGTGTGTACACTTCAGCACTAAGGAGACAGCTGTGTGGGTGGGCTAGTCACACCACCCAGTTGCGGGCCTTAATTGGTGTTTGCGAACAGCATCTTGCCCATCAGTTGTGTGTGGCTTCAAATTAAAACCAAATTTTCGTGATGAATTGTGGATGTTCTTGTTGAGGCTATCGCCCAGGTGAGGTGATGGTGCTACGATCCTGGCCACCTGATTCCTGGATATGAGCAACATCTTCCTCAAAATCATGATCACCATCGCTGGGATAATCTTAAATAGAATGTGTATCATCATTGGTATTTATATCATGTGCATTATCTTCACTTTTACCATTACAATTATCTGCATTATGGTCATCCTCACAATTTCGGACCTCGGTTGAGCTGTCATCTTCACCATGGTCACCATTATCATATTTATCAATGTCATCGTATGAATACTGTAATCCATGGAATAAATAATCAGCTTAACATCTTCACTGGCGCTATTTTAATAATTAAAAATGTAATCGTTTTGCTGCCATTTTTTGCATCGCTGTGTTAAGCTTCATCATTGCCATCTGTAAAATTGTCATTAAAGCTTATCATCATTCTCATCATCTTTACCACAATGAGGTTAATCAACATCATCTTTACTTGAAGAGACTTTTAATCTCATCTTTATGCAGGGCTGTTATTTATTTCATTTTTATTTCATAAATAACTCTCTTAAGAGGCTTTGTGAGTCAGCGGGCTCTTAGGGTGTTTAAAGTAAACAATTATGTTTTATTACTCCCACGATTTATCTCCTACCAATGGGATAATGAAAATAAATTATATCTAAGTTGCTGTTTATTCTCATCACACCGCTGCACAAAACAGCCGTTGTTATTTATGGCCTCTCACCTGGCTTGAGGTATTTATTCGTGTGTATTGTCTCCTGCAGGCCTATACTTAATTTGGAGCTTTCGTGACTGCAGGAATTACTCTGTGGTTCTTTCGGTAAAGTCACGTATAAAGAGAAAATAATAAATTAAATACTAGCATACGACGTTTCGATTGCAACACAAGCAATCATCATCAGGTATAAATGAAATAGAAACACAAATCTAGTATACTTAGAAATGTAATGTAATACAACAGAGTCGGATAACATAACAGTCAACACCCTACCTGGTTGATTACGTTCTTCCTGAGAATGCTAAATTTTAGAGAGAGATAAAACACAGAACCAGAGACATATAGACAGACATATAAGTAGAGACAGATATCACAGAGATACATAGAGAGAGTGCCTATGTTTGTCTCTATGTTTGTCTCTCTCTATGTATCTCTGTGATATCTGTCTCTACTTATATGTCTGTCTAATTGTCTCTGGTTCTGTGTTTTATCTCTCTCTCAAATTTTGCATTCTCAGGAAGATCGTAATCAACCAGGTAGGGTGTTGACTGTTATGTTATCCGACTCTGTTGTATTACATTTCTAAGTATACTAGATTTGTGTTTCTATTTCATTTATACCTGATGATGATTGCTTGTGTTGCAATCGAAACGTCGTATGCTAGTATTTAATTTATTATTTTCTATTTATACGTCACTTTACCGAAAGAACCAAAGAGTAATTCCTGCAAGCCTCTCACTTGCGTTTAGGTGAACGCCATCGATTAAGGCACAAATGACTGCCTGTGTTCGGACCGATTAATGTGGTGATGGATTTGTGATTGCTGTGCTTCAGCCAGTGCCCTTAGAGACCCAGCATATTGTTTACACCGGCATCCACTGGGTTTAGTCGGGAACATTCTCGGCCTTGAATATTACTTGGTGTATTTTCCAAATAGGTCGAGGCCAGCTGGCCAGCTGGCCAGCTTGCCTCAAGGCTCTGCTTGTGTGTGTGTATCTTTCCCAAGTTTGCCAACTTCGCTTGTTTGGTTACACTTTGCTGAACAAACCGATGTTATTTCGGAGCTTTGCAGGTCGGCAGCTGTCAACAAACTTGCCGCAGTGTAAACGCACAATGCAATTAACACCGGCAAACAATCACACTCATCTGTCCCCCACACTGCTCTCTTGACCATAGTCCTTCAGCACAGCAACATTGGGTAGAATATTTTAAGCTAATCTCACACAAAATAATCATTACCATCATGGAGAATATAAGTTAAGCAACTTATAATCGGACAATATGCCTCTATCACGCATATGTCTATCATATCAAAAAATACAATATTTTCACATTCCATGAGCCACACGGTCTACGAGAATGTATAGTTTCGGTGACATTTGGTTAAATACCAGCAAACTCTGAACTGGTTTTGACATTTAGTGTCGTCAGCAGAGTCGCTTGACTGCTGAGATTTGTTGCCAATAAACATCTGGCAGTTCACCACCATTGGTTCAAGCAAGTGTGACTGCCGATGCAACACTAAATGTCGAAACCAGTTCAGTAATGTTGAACCAATCCTGCTCATTTGGAAGCACGTGCTTTTTATGTGTGTGTATGCCTTGTGTTCATTCGTTGTTGTGATGGAAGAGCACATTATTGTCTTTATTGTTCTTGCCTTTATTAAAACAAAGTTAAAAGAAAAGCCATTAGCTTTGTCTCTCCTGTCACTGGCACCATTCAACCTTAAGTGAAAGAAGGGATGAGTTACCCATCTGGTTATTGTGTCACTTGAAATCAAGACCTAAATGAACAAATGCTAAATCCAAACCTTAATGCTTTGTTGATGTGCAGCTATTAGTTTTGAAGATGTGTAGTTTTCAACAACAAAAACGCGTAAGGCTTGCACTAATTGCAGCAGTAATTTTCCTGAGCAGTTACATGGAAAATGAACATGCGCAAATTGTTTGCCAACGGAGCAATACAAGAGTTTCATAGAATAGTGCTAATCAAGATGCATGTATTTGTGTCCCTATTTAATGATCATAACATTGTCGAGTTTTGTTGCAAATATTACGTCTTTGTTTCTAATTTCAGATGGTAATAAGAGCAAAATCGAAGCACGCTGAAGAGCAACATAAAAACAAGTAAGAATGAGTACCTGGGAAACTTTCCAATTGTTTGAAACATACACAAGCGTGTGGATGTTATTAAAACTAGTGACAAAATCACACGGCCGAATTCCTGGCAATCTGCATTGCTGATTTAAAAACCTCATGGAGCAACGACTGTGTTCCACGAAGCTGTTTTAATGAGGCAAATCAGAGCAGGCTAATTTCTGCAAGTCACAGTGATGCATTTTTTTTTATTGCGTGTGAGTTAGGCACTCATTGCTAATCCACCATGCAGCCCATTTGTTTTCTCAGCTGTGCTGAGGGCAGCAGTCCTGCTGATGTTGTCCATTCAACTTCCTGGCTGTAAATCCATTGTTGTGTGTGAGCTCTTGAGCACGCAAAAAAAATCTGCATTGTTTTGGTTTTACACGTGTATATTTATATTAGGTTTTTCTTTTGTGTGCCGAACAGGCGTGGGGTGAAGGTTGGTGTATTATGTAAAGTTGTGGGGTGAGGTTTGGTGTGTTATGTAAAGTTCTGAAACTCCGAAACATCCTGCTGGGATGTGATGTTGTCAGGAGGTACAGCAAATGGGTTTGGGAACCATCTACATCACAAAAGATTTTGGTGTTATCACCTAGTACACTTGGTACCTATTCTGCAGATACTTGAGTTTCCTCCCACACAAAGCAAAACATGCTTTTTAAACATTAGCCAAATATCCCAATGCAAAACCCTCCTGATAATGAGACTCATCATAATGAGCATTGGGACTTTCCTGGGTAAGTAAATAAATGGAGCTATGCACCATGTGATTAAACATTCATTTTATGGACTGGAAATGAAGAGCACTTTCTTTCAAATATGAGCCAAGGACTTCCAATCCTTGTTCATGTTTGTGTATATGATATGGCTGGGTTTCTTTAATAAACAGACAGAAAGTCTGCTGGAAATGCAGTGGAACCCGTAGCTAACGTTATTAAAGTGGACCAGAAAAATGGAATGCTCGATCTGGGGAAAATTGGATTTGGAAATTCGGGAACAATATTTGTGATCGTAAAGATAGTTTTCCCATGCTTGAGCTACGAATTCAGGTCATGTGCAGGTGTAAGACAGAGTTAATGGAAACTGCTTTACAAAACTATTACTGGTAGGAACGAAGTGGACCAGACCACCAATAGATTAATGTGTCCGTCCGCGTTTGTCCGTCCGTCCGCGTTTGTCCGTCCGTCCATCAACATCGCCCCCTACTGCAAACACTTGGCATGACCCTGTCCGACAAGATGGCCACCCGCTCCCCCTGCGATCTGTGAATTAAACAAGATGGCCGTCGCTTCCGGCGCATCACGGCAAAACTTTAAACTTCGCTTCAAAATTACTTTACTGAAACGCAGCACGTTTTTTTTAACACAGACAAGAAACATTTATTAACACAGAGACGAGATACATTTAATCGCCTTATTTGTGCACGAAAAGCACGGCGCGAGGCCTAGTGCGGCAGGCTTCACGAGGCCTAGTTCGGCAGGCTTATTAACACAGAGATGAAACGCAGCACGTTTATTTAAAAAAAAATTACTTTACTGAAACGCAGCATGTTTTTTTAACACAGAGACAAGAAACATTTATTAACACAGAGACGAGATACATTTAATCGCCTTATGTGTGCACGAAAAGCACGGCGCGAGGCCTAGTGCGGCAGGCTTCGCGAGGCCTAGTGCGGGAGGCTTATTAACACAGAGATGAAACGCAGCACGTTTATTGTTGTTGTTGTTGTGCATATTGGCAGTGGTGCCTGACTCGGCTGAATCTGCAGCCCGGCAGTGGCAGAGCGGAGGCAGCGAGAGGCCTCGTCGCTGCTGCTATTCACTCGCTTATAGTTCTACCGTGTTCACTACATCTCTGTCGTGTTCACTACATCTGCTGTGTTCACTACATCTCTGCCGTGTTCACTATCATCTCTACATCTCTGTCGTGTTCACTATCATCTCTACATCTCTGTCGTGTTCACTACATCTCTGTCGTGTTCACTATCATCTCTACATCTCTGTCGTGTTCACTATATCTCTGTCGTGTTCACTATATCTCTGTCGTGTTCACTATCATCTCTACATCTGTCGTGTTCACTACATCTCTGCCGTGTTCACCACATCTCTGCCATGTTCACATCTCTGTCGTGTTCACCACATCTCTGCCGTGTTCACTACATCTCTGCCGTGTTCACTACATCTGCTGTGTTCACTACATCTCTGCCGTGTTCACTATCATCTCTACATCTCTGTCGTGTTCACTACATCTCTGTCGTGTTCACTACATCTCTGTCGTGTTTACTACATCTCTGCCGTGTTCACTACATCTCTGCCGTGTTCACTACATCTCTGCCGTGTTCACTACATCTCTGCCGTGTTCACTACATCTGTTGTGTTCACTACATCTGCTGTGTTCACTACATCTCTGCCGTGTTCACTACATCTCTGCCGTGTTCACTACATCTGCCGTGTTCACTACATCTGCCGTGTTCACCACATCTCTGCCGTGTTCACCACATCTCTGCCGTGTTCACCACATCTCTGCCGTGTTCACCACATCTCTGCCGTGTTCACCACATCTCTGCCGTGTTCACTACATCGTATTCACACGCAAGTATTTCTACTTGTGCTGCAATCTTTGATTATTTAGCTGCTGGCTGCATGTTTGGTGGCGATGCTACCGTTATAGCAGCACCAACTGCGGTTGGTTCTGGGTCCATGGAAACGACGCTTTTCACTGCGAGTTTGTAAAGGGTTCCAGCAGCAAATGCGGTCTCTGTTTCAGCAAGCATCTTTTCAATGTGGGCGTCCAGACAACCATTGGGGTCTTCAAAGTCGTGGTTGTTTTCGGTATCCATGTCGGGCGCGCGAATAAAAACTCGAAGTGCCAAACAAACACTGCTCAATGTAGTACTGTTATATGAATATGCAAAACGCCCGTTTATTCAACTCTATGTAGACGACATAAAATGCACCAAGGTGCCGTTTATTCCCTCTATTTTATTTCACCTTTATACTAGTAAATGCATTCGAGTTTCCCCATCTAAGGTCAATTAATCTCAGATGTAATCGTTTGGAAATGAAAGACTACGAGTCTTTAAATCTCACAGCGTTTCTTGTCAAAACAAACACTTTTAATTAACGTTACACTAGAATACAGTAATTTTTTCTTTAACTCCTCTATACCTGGTCGATATCCCTGTACCGGTACTAAGTATTATTCCTACCAGCCCACCCCGCAGGGTCCTGTTAAATCATTATTATTTGTCCTCCTTTTGCGTGTGTACGTCTGTCTCTTTCTCGAAATAGCCGGGTGCTCAGAGGGGTGCTGCTGCTCGCCTCGCTGCTCTTCCTGGCGGTGAACGTGTCCTGCGCCGTCCTCGTGGCGGGCGGCCCCTCCTACATGGTGCTCAAGCGGCTGGTGCTGCTGCGCGTGCTGGTCAACGATGTGCTGTTTGTGGCGTGCGCCGTGGGGCTCGCCATTTGCATCTGGCAGATGGCCAAGCTGCCCGCCACGGGGATCTACCTGGAGTCTAAGGTGCGGGTCGGGCTGAAGCCAGGTCGGAGCTTAGAGCCAATTAAAACTATAAATTATTTGGATTTTACCAGGTAAGGCCCACTGAGCTATATAGCCCTTTATCAGAGGCGACCTGGCCACAAATGATAGCTCAACGAAGTGGCTTATCACGTGGATATTTATAGCAGCCAAATACTCTAAACGCATGTCACTTCGAAAAGTTGAGGGGAAAACTGGAGGCCCCGGAAAAAAATCCACGTGACTCCAAATATACAATTCTTTGGGGGGTCAGAGAGCAAGAATTTGGGGTTAAGAGCTGGTGGGCATGTGTTAAAAAAACATGTTTAATGTGTATGTTGTTGCAGCCAATGTTACGATTGGGAATTTTCCTTTTGGTCAGGACACATAATGATGCTGTCATAAGACCCTCCACCACGTGACGTTGCCAAACAATATTGTCAAGTGTGCAAGCGTTTAACTTATTGTTTCAGCTCACTGGTATTTAGCGATTAGATTTTATGTTTCGATTGAAACTGGGCCAAGCGTTTTCGGGACAGAATCCAGGTAGTCTGATTTCCCAGATGCTTGAAATCCAAGAAGTCTGACTGCACGTGACATTTCACATTTTTTTTGGTCGATCATTACGTGGCCTAACCCAAGTATCAGTTATGAATTGTGTATAAAATATCGTTTGCAGGCGGTAGGCCCCACTCCTAGGGTAGGAGCTAGTGTCAGGTGGCTAGAGCAGGAGGGAAACAAGTGATAGTGAGGAATGGTCACATCAACGACCTTGGCTGTTTTGGCCACTTGTGCTTGCTTTGATTCAGTTAACCTGCTTGGGTGGCTGTATTGCAGAGGAGGGTCGGGTTAGCCCACAGGATTAAAATAATGAACTCCACTTTGTGGAACTCTTTTTTTGGTTATGCTGTGGGTGGAGAGGTCCCTTTCACAGGAATGTGGAGTTTACACCAATTGCTCAGAGATGTTCACTGCCGAATGCTTGTTTTTAAGCATGGAGACGCTTTTTGTAGCTTTTTTTTGCTATTGGGGTAAAGGTTTTAGGTCAAGGATGTTATATTGTTTGCAACAAGGGCTTTGTGTGGTTTTCGCAAAAGGGTTTATTGCGAGGGGTGGTGCATGTGCCTGACGTTTCACCTAAACAGTTAATGTTTATTTTATTTTTATTTCAAGCTTTACTCTTATGACATGAAGGGATTTTTAATTTAAAATACATAAATATAAACTTAATGTAAAGTAACATTGGATAACTTCCCCCCCCCCCTAAATTATGAATGTAACACTGTATTTACTGCACAGCTACAAGCTGGTTTCAAACGTGCTTAAGTTGGAGTTAAAAATTAACACCCAAGCCTATAGAGGCTGGCAAAATATGTAACTAAAAATACTAAAGCATAACATGCGGGGTTAACCCAGGGATTATAAATTGGCGAACTTTACATGGCATGTTCGGTCTGCAGGCCACACTCGCCTCGACATGTCTGGGCAGATCTCATTAAACAATCGGCATCGTTGAGAAATGGACACAAAACTCCCAACAGACCTCGTTAGACTTTTGCATATAGCAAATTTAATTAGGCACTTACCGCTAGCTGCATTCATTATTTGTCAAACTAAAAAAATGTATTGTTCAGTATTTACACCTTAATTTTTTTCATCTGTGGGGCTTGCACACTGTTGTGTTTCATGAAACTTATGGATTTGTTGTTACAGAGCAACACAGTCAAAAGTGATATAATTAATTCCTCCATAAAAATGTATTCTTATGCTCACGGTAAAAGTTATTTGCGATTGATGCAAATGTTATGCGACATGTTTGAAATACACTAATGGTCAGTATAAATATAGCAAATTGTTCAAAGGATTCTCTACAAAGGCATTCCTTCTAAGGAGTCTACAAAGGAGTACGATTGAGGCATACAAATGAGATGCTACAAAAAAGATATAATTAACAAGATAGTGTTGACTGGGCGTACATGTGGTGTTACAAATGATATGGCCTTACAAAGTGACGGTTTGAGACTGAGGGATTTGACATATATACTAACAGTATAACGTTGAAAACAAAACAGTTCTTGGATCGTGCCCCAGAATTGTGACATGCAACGGAGTCGATCGTTAAGTGTCTTAAAACTTGACAGAGATTTGGAAACGCAAAAGAGAACTTCCATGGCCGCAAAAACGTCATGCTTATATGGCAGCACAAACAACATGCCTACACGATGCTTTTTACCCGGGGGCGGGGTGGTGGCTATTGAGATACCCGACTGTCTGCTTTGGCACCTGTGGTTATTGTAGGGTTAATGGTGTGCAGTTTAGGAGGCTTAGTCGAGCAATGTTGACAAAGTGAGGCTGTCTAGCCGACACGCCCACATTTAATATTTTTAACTGCTTATTCAACCCCCCCCCAAACACAAATGTAACCTGTGCAGTGGGAAAATGAATGACCACACTGTTAAGTTTACAATATTTTGTCAATCTCCTGCTGAATGATGAGAGGGCCTCCCCCACACACCCTGTGCGAGTCGTGGAGGTTGTTTGTATGTACATATGTTGAACTTCTTTCACGCCGTACATAGCCAACCGTGCTAATCGGAGGTGCGGCCATACTTGACCACGCTGATCAGTGCGGGTTGGTGGAAGCGGTGGAGTGTGGACGTACGCACTTGGCAACAATGGATTTTGCTGCGCAGACTTCTGCTGCCAACCACATCGTTCCCCTACAAATGCTACGAAAATCAGATTGTTGTATGATGGTCACCCAACCAAGGCTGCTTAGTTTTCGAGATTGTACGTGTTCCAGCTGATATGGTCGTAGGCATTTTAACACTGTTTAAGTTTAGCTTATTTATAGCAGCCGTGAGTGTCTTTGTTATTCAGGCTGTTATGTCCCAAGGTGAAAAATAAATGAGTGGTAGAAACGTTTTACATTACCTTGTGAGCATGTGGCAATTCACAAGAATACCCCTAACGTCACAACCTTAAGCCCACAGTGCAACGTTTATTCACTGTTGGTCACACTCCATGTTGGTGCTTTTCAAACCACTTGTGTAGCATCTGCTACCTTTATAACCTAGGCCAATTTAAGTGGCTTAAAAATCCACGAAAACTATGTTTTTAAAATAAAATTATCTGCCGTACATGGTAAAAGTTTCATGGTATTTATTGTATGCAGTTCATAAGATGCAAAATATTTGAATGCGTTGGTTGTTGTTGACTTTTTCCTCCATTATTTTTGTTAACACCTCATTTGTGCAGCGAATATGGTCAGAAATGCATTTTCGTTCCTGTCCCCACCGCAGTAATTGTTGAAAATTGTCCAATCACGCAGGTGCGCCACCAATTTTTATCACTTATGTGCCTCCTCCCTCGTGTGCATAATGGTTGTGAAAGGAGAGGACAACGTGCCACTCGCTTTTAACACCCTCCCCCCCCCCATCAGCTGACCAGCCGGTCCTAAAATCTCACTCAGTCACGGGTGAAAGGAGTCGCAGTGACACACACAGAGCCCGTCGTCGGCTGAGATCCCTTTTCGTCGTCGCATCGATGTCGTTGACACGGGACGGGCTCGCTCGTGCCATCCCCATCGATTTGTAACTTTGGTTTTCGGGTGTCTGTTGCCCTTTCTCGTCACCTGCGCTCAGGGTTGAGCTTCTTGTGTTGCCAGTTAAGAGATTAAGTATTGATCATCAGTTGGAGCAGTAATGTTTTTACATCTCGCGTCAAGCCCTGCGTGCATCATAACTGGAATCAAACTCATAGTGCATTGCTGCTGAGAGTTACGGGTATTTCATAAAAAAAAACTCTGTTGGCTATCTTCACGTGCAAATAAATAAAGACCGTTTAGCCTATCGGTCTATTAGCTTTACAGACCAATATTTGCATTAATTTATTTAGACAGTGTACAGAGCTCTAATTATGTATGCTTTTATAATTACTTGAATGTCAGTCAGGACTCTTCCTGTTGTTTTATATCCATCACTCTGAAATACTATTGTATCCTCACCGCATCATGATCAGCTTAATTAAGATTGTTAACATATGTTGCTCAACTCGATTAAGAGAACTAACATGAGCCAGAGCAGTGTTTGCAGCCAATCTCTCGTGTCAGACCGGCTCAACGAGATGACATTGCAATAATTTATATTCTTGGTTCTTTCGGTAAAGTCACGTAGAAGGGAAATAATAAAATTATAAAAATATAAAACTATAAAAAAAATCTCACGACGTTTCGACTGCAACACAAGCAATCATCATCAAGTGTGACATCCACAGCAAAATTTGAAAATGTAAAATGTTCTTTTTTTATATTTTTGTTATTTTATTATTTTCGTTCTACGTGACTTTACCAAAAGAACCAATAATATGAATCCCTGCAGTCACGAAAGCTTTAAATCAAAATTGCAGAAATTTGTCATATTTGGAAACCGCTGTAGTGCTTTGTACTAAACGGCCACGACTATCTTAATGATGTTCAGAAAAAATATAATTTTTAGTTAGTCCTCATCAGTAGTACATACCATTGTCTTGTGTATGTACATTCACGTAATATTTTCACTTCCCCATATATAAAACACTGTACGCCAATACGCAATTGTCTCGGCTGGCAGGGCAAGACATTATTAAACAGTCATAACTTGGGAAATTCCCACCGAGAGGAGTTTGTTTTTCTTTATTATTATTGCAACATATTTTTAAGCCTTACCCACATCCCCCCAACTGCCAAGCCTGTAATAGGAGGTGCTGCAAAGAATGCTTGGTGCACCCTAGGCTCAGGATAACCCCGTGATGTTGTGTCGCGAAAGGAGCTGTTTTCTTAGTTGCCAAGATGTCTGGAGCTATTATTAACTTGTCTGACCACCGCAAAGCACCAACGCGTTATGCCTCTCTCTGCACAAGCATTGCGATTCACTGCTGCTTACCAACCACGCGTTTTCTCCCACATACGCGCGCGTTTTTAAAAAAATCTGAATTGTACATCGAAAACTTCCTCTTTCAAAATCTCGTGGCTCCCTGTGCGCGTATGTGTAGTGTGTGTGGGGAGCGGTGGCACAGCGGTTCGCGTGCTGCGCTATGAACCCAACAGAGACCCAAGTTCGATTGCCGCTCACGGCCAACACCAGTGAGGCTGTTTAGTAAATATCACCACTGGGGAGACAAAGGCGGCCGGGCGTGGTGTTGGCCACCCATCCCCCCATGTGCCGTGCCGGCCTTCATAGGTGCTCGCTAACAGCACTTGCCCCAACAGTCTGTTCAGGCTATACGGGGTGTCTTTGTAGTTCAACATAACACAATGCGGTCAACGTTGACATTTTTGCTTGGATTTTGCAACTTGGCGTTGGCGGGCTCTATATAGTAGTTGTAATAAAAAAGTATGTCTTAACAGAGGTTTTCGTAGCCAATATTACGATTCGTGATAGTTTTTTTTATATAAGACATCACCCCGTGATCAATTATAAATAATGTAATTTATTGATAACGAAGCCTCATAGTCTGAAGACTTTTTTCAAGGTCGGCCTTAAATTTGAGATTTAACCAAATCCTTTCTCAGGAGGGTTTTGCATGTGGGAGGAAACCGGAGGGCCCCCGTATAAAACCTATCGCACGTGCAAGAGGATAACATTAACCATATCCCAATTGGTAGACTTATTACTCGTTTGTTGTATGATATTTCACAAAAATCCGTTGTGCTCCAGAACCCTTGCCTGTGTACCACAAGCATTCGTGTCCACTCTCAGCTCGTTGAAAACACCGCACGTGTGGAAAATAAATCATCGCTGCTTTCCTGTCGCCCCAATTATAAAACGTCAGTCACTCCATGAATGAGGTGTTATGTGCGATATCGATTGTTAGTCAGATCAACATAGCCAGGTATCAAACTCAGATTTTCCAGGTTTGTAGCGCAGTGCTTTAACTGCTGCACCATTGCTCCACGAATCACCATCAAAGCGGGATCCAACAGCACTTCCATCACGGCTTTTTACTGACTGGCACATTACAAATATTGGATTGATTGATACGCAGACCTGAATTTAACATGAAAAATTAAGCAATAACAAACTATAAATAGTATTTTTCGATTTAAAGCTTTCGTGACTGCAGGGATTCATCTTCTTGGTTCTTTCGGTAAAGTCACGTAGAAGGGAAATAATAAAATAATAAAAATAAAACATAATAAAATACAATAATAAAATAATAAAAAGAAAACATAATAAAATACAATTCTCACGATGTTTCGGCCACAACGCAAGCAGCCGTCCTCAGGTGAAGAACAGGGCTGTCAGAAAGACAGCGTCTGAATTCTTTCTGACAGACCTGTTCTTCACCTGAGGACGACTGCTTGCGTTGTGGCCGAAACATCGCGAGAAATTGTATTTTATTATAATTTATTTTTATTATTTCCCTTCTACGTGACTATAAATAGTATTTAGCATCAATATAGGACACTGACATTTTCGGTCATGCTGGTTTTACTAACAGTTTAAAAGATGGCACGGAGAGAAAACTCGCGTGCCCCCTTTTGAGTGCCGTCCAGGTCTGCTTATTCGTTCATATTTAGTACAAGTGCACGCACCGATATGATCTAAACCACACAGTTTACTGGAGCAAGCAAAATAAACGCAGTATAACTTCCTCTTGGTCTCGTACACGGCTGCTCAAGGTCAGCGTTTTTGTTTTGCTGCCTCGGGTTAACTTAAGTGTGTACACCTCCTCCATTAGTGGGATGTGAGGCAGGAAGGTCCGAGTGGATGGGATGGATGTAGGGGATGCGATTTGGAAATGATTGAGCTGGAAAAACAGCATGCGGTTGTGCGAACCAATGTGTGCCATCTGTAGCCAGATGCAGGCAAACACAGTATCCAGATCACCGGTTTGAAAATTGGTGGTAAAATGTTTTCTTCTAATAAAAAAAATACGGATTGATTTACTGCCCTTTGTCAGCCAATTACTGGATAAAGCCGTGCCCATGCTGTGCCAGTCGTCGGGTTTAATGAAGCTGGGATGCACGACTGATTTGGAGATCACTCGCCACTGGAGAATCCAACTCAAAGTATATCTCAGTTGGCAAGGCCCTATTGAGCTATACAACACTTTTACGAGAACGACCACAGCCCAAGACATTCGGCAGTGGCGGCAGTTACAGGATATTGTAGGGTGGGAATGTGTAAAATAACAAGCGCAAAAACAATAATATTTACATGAATATGACTCGGGTCGCCGGATTTATATCGCAGTGAGCTGACGATTGTGCCACCGTTCTACCCGTTGTCACTATTATTTTTTGTATATCACCGGAGGTGTAATAATGCATCGATTAATTAATATTGATTCTTGAGCTTGCGGGAAACATATCGAATTGCATGTGTAAAAATCGATGTGTTTATTTTAATCCGCATGTGTTTTCTGTAATGGGTTCACGTGACCCCTTGTAGCCACGAGTGACGACTATATTCATCACAATGTAAAAAAAAAAAATTCTTTAATCGAATTGTGACAATTGTAGAATCACTGGGGGCAAGGTGGGAGTACAGGGGAATCGTTACACGTCTGCATATCACAATTTCAATGGAACATACAAGAAACAACTGTCCCCTGTCCTAATTTTCCCGGAAACATCTTTGAAATTCACTCTGCATCTCCCGAATCTATTGACTGGAAATCAAAACGTAAAACCGCACAAAAGCATGTTGCTATTCCTCCATACGACACAATCGTGCACTGCGTTACATTCAGGATTTTAAAGGCTGGTGACTTAAGACGTGCATACCATGCGCAAGTATGGGAACTTACTACCGGGTGACAATTTGCTCTCTGTCAAGGGAGACTTGGCGTGCAAATAATGGACAACAACATCCCATTGTCCACTCCTGAAATAACATGGCAATGGAATTATTTAGTAAGGTGGCATTACAGTGTGTTTGCGCAAAACAATCGGCTGCAGGTTTTGTGCAAATAAATTGCAATTTTTTTCATTTTACCGTTGGAAAACACTTTTTGACTAACAATTGGCTTTCTATCTCGATGTTTTGCAGCCTGTTATTTTATTTCCAGACGTTATGGTCGTGGAAATATTATATGTGTGCCAATTATGTCAGAGCTATCCAGTAATGGCTTTGTGATTTTTGAATGTAATGCTTTTACTAAAACATTATGTATAAAGCAATGAAAGTAATAATTCTTTTCCACTTTTATCATTATTAATGGAGCGGTATTATTGACTTTATTTTTTAAAATCCGTAACAGCATTTAACGGTTCTTTTTATTTGATACATATAATAATTGTACATTTTAGTGCTGTCTTCAGACGTGTGGCCCCAATGCAAGCTTAGCGGTTTGAGAATAACGCATCGAGAAGCCATCGTGTGCTGCGCGTTATAAAAGACCTGTTGTTTTATCTGTAGAGGTGCCAAATGCTGGCTCTTTTTAGAAGCGACTGGCCTTTCCCATTGGCCCCGTGGGGGTAAAGAAATGAAACAGGCGTTGCATAGACGATGACGTTCTTATGATGAAATTCTCAAACACGAGCGCATTTCGAGAAGGAAGAAAATATGATCTTCATTGAAGGGGGTGCTGGGGTGTGGCGCCTTGCAGATTATTTCCTACCAAAGGAGCGTGCTCAATAACCTTCGTACAATGCCCCCCCTGTTCAAATTTAAGCGAACACTGCAGAAGAAGAAAATAATGAAATTGCCATACATCTTGAGGACACGAAAGGCGTCACGCCGGCGTGCTGCGCCGTGCTCTCGCCCCCCGTGTCCCCCCCTTCACTCCACCGTCTCTACTGGACACAAGCTGCTATCCGCGGAGTTTATTTCGCAGCCCTTCCTGCAGATGCCTCGATGGTAATAGGGCAGTGGCGCAAAAATGTGTTCCCGCACGTAATTGCCCTCATTATAAAACATCGCAACCTGGCGACCGTACCCCGTTGCGGAGCGATTTGGAAAATGATGACGCTGTAATTACGGCCGATCAAAGGACACGTGTTCTGACCCCTCTTCTTCATCTATCATTCATGTTTAGATCTAAGTCTGCAAAGGAAGGCCACTGCAACCTGTTTATTACACAACTTCAACAGATTTACAAATTTAGTAAACATTATAATTGTCGGTTACTCCGTTTGGTTTATTGTTGTTTTTGTGGATATTGAGTATACTGTTTCAGAGATAGACCATAGCATATTACATACAACAACAATCGTTTGAGTGCTAAATTGCAGTGATGATTATTTTCTTGCCATTGTTCTTACAGTGCAATTGTTCAATATGCGCAGTCTGTATTTTCACGTGCATGTTTCTACCAAGCGTGGAGGTACACATGTTATACTGTATGTCCGTGTTTGTGTGTCAATGTGTGCACATGTGTCTGTGTGCACCCATGTTTCTTTCGGTCGTGAATGTGCCTGTGCGTGTACCCTGTGTTTATGCCCTGTGGTAGTCATTAGGTGTGTCTATCCATATGAACGTATCGGCAATACACCGCTGCAGCATAACACACCGGTCCTCCTAAAACAGTCTGACGATGTTGCTGTTGTCCTTGAGTAACTTGCACTTTCCCCATCAGAAGTTGCCATCGATTCATCTTCTTGGTTTTTTCGGTAAAGTCACGTAGAAGGGAAGTAATAAAATAATAAAAATAAAACATAATAAAATGAAACAATTCTCACGACGTTTCGGCCACAACGCAAGCAGCCGTCCTCAGGTGGACGGCTGCTTGCGTTGTGGCCGAAACGTCGTGAGAATTGTTTCATTTTATTATGTTTTATTTTTTTTATTTTATTACTTCCCTTCTACGTGACTTTACCGAAAAAACCAAGAAGATGAATCCCTGCAGTCACGAAAGCTTTAAATCGAAATTTGCCATCGATTCAGCAGCTGCTTCCCCATTTGAATGTGTGACATGAGTCATAATCTTTTGATACCACCGTCTGCCAAGAAATTATTTTGTAAATGAGTCAAGGAACCATCCAACCAAATCGAGCTGCTCATAACGTTCGTCTTCCGACTGCTTCGACATCACGAAAACTGATTTAAACGCACCCCCCGCAAAAATTTCTGGCCGGTGTTGTGAATCGTGGGAAAATAAATAATTATTTGGAACATTTTTCTTTTTTTCATACCGCACACCGATGTACCGCCAATACATTCATGTATGTCTGCATGTGTCCGTGCGTCCACTCTAACCACCGTACTATGGAGCAGTATTGCAGTGGTTACTGCTGTATGGAATTGTATTAGAGTGGTTAGCCAAAACCTAGATACCTGGTTGCGATAGCTGGCCAGCGTTAACATCAGTAGTAGAAAAGTGTGATCGGAACCAGCGCAGGACCTCCCATCGTTCGACTCGACCTTCGATGAATACCTGGTTCTGTGTGTCTACATCAGCACTGGGGAGACTGGCCACACCACCCGTTTGTGTGTACTATGCCAGCCATTATAATCTGTGCTCGCGAATAGCACTCGCAGCAACAGCCTGTAAAAGGCTACACCGGGAGTCTTTGTCCATGAGCTTGCCTAACTGGACGCCCACCTCCCGTGCATGTGCTCGTTTGCCTGCGAGCAGGGCACGTCCGTGTGCCAGGCGGTGACGGTGGGCACGCTGGTGATCCTGCTGTACGCCACACGCGCCTGCTACAACCTGGTGGTGCTCGCCAAGTCCGCTCCAGGATCCTTCAACTACGACTGGTACAACGTGTCCGACCAGGTACCGCAACACGGCTGTGGCCAATTGCAAGCTATAATCTCAACCCCGTTTGTGTGTTCCTATTATATAGTTAGGGCGTGCCTGTTATTAACACACCTATTGCCAAGCATCATGAGATCCGAAAGCAATTATACTTTTTGTGGCAGTGGTATTTTTTTTTAGAAATACTGCTGGCATAGTGGTTAGGGCATCGCACTATAAGAAGCTGTCAAAACAGTGTTGGATAGTTGACAAAGCTTTAAATCCTTGGCAAGTGATATCTGAAACCTGTCATGTTGTCCCCTCTTTTTTTGTATTAACTGCACTGACCAACATGGTTAAGTATGGTCAAAGAACCCCCACCCCCCGTGACCAACACAGCAATGTAGTGGATTGACAAAGGGCTTTGAAAAAGTAAAGTGCATTTTTTCTAACGCACCAAGCATCAGCTTACAGGCAGAGGTGGCAGGCAGTGGTTCAGATGGAGGCCAAAGGGCAGCGGGGAGATATGTGACAGGCAAGAAGAGGTGGGAGTGGGTGGGTGGGTGGAGGGCCGGCAAGGGGCTGTCAGGCAGGGGCAGTGAGAGGGGCAGGTGGTGGTGGAGGGTAGCAGTTGGCCAGAAGGCAGGCGGAGGGAGAGTTCTTTATTAGGCAGAGGAAAAGTGGTGAGCAACTTGGGTTGAGTGTCTTTTTTAGGGATGGAAGATCACCATACTGGCAGTGTTATTTATGTTTTTTACTGTACTGGCAATAATTTGGACTGGTTTGAATGAAAGTAGTTTTGAATTAATAGTTTAAATTCATTTAAAGTTTGTGGCTGTCTTTGTGTGTGAAACGTTGCTTGCGTTCATGTTCTCTAAAGGAGAGGTGTTGGATTCGTTGTTGGTCATTTATTTCCGCAACTTTCATTTCTTTTACTATTATGTAGCCAAATAAGGTGTTTATTCATTACAATTAGCATCATTCAACAAAATATAATATTGAAGGTGTCGATGTAGTTCATTAATGTTCTTGAAATTGTAGCTTGTTAACCCTTGCGCTATCAATATTTCATTTCAAAGTGCCACTTTTGTTGATGAGGGGGGCTGAATGCCATGCATTTAGACTCGAAAAACAAACAAGTCAAACAACAAAACAGCTTGAATTATTCAGATGTTTACCTCGCTGCAGTTTGAGCCTTCCTTTGTGAGAAGAAATAGTTTTGAAGTCGCAGCAACGCGGCTCAAACGTTGTCACTGCGCCCTCTAGTGACATGACTGCACTTGGACTTGCACCTTTTAAAATAAATCTACAACACGACGTGCTGTGCACGTTGGGAGACTGGCACTGCAGCTGCAGAACGCCGCGGTGGAGATATGTTAACTTTCTCGCCTGGCAAGCAGGTGGGCGTGGGTTCGATCCCGACCCTGATGCCTATATATCTGGAATTTGCATGTTTCTCCCTCCGTATTTGCGTGGATTTTTCTCCGGGTCCTCCAGTTTTTCCCTCCACATTTAGAAACTTGCATTCAGAGTATTTGGCTGCAATGAATTTCCACGTGATGAGCCACTTCTTTGAGCTATCATTTGTGGTAGCCAGGTCGCTTCTTAAAAAGAGCTACATCGCTCAGTGGGTCCTACTTGATAAACTAAGAAGTTTGATTTTCATATCTTCTTCACTCGTTGTGCGGTCAGAACCGGTCTTATCGGGCCACTGTTTGTTATTGGTGCGCACCGACAAACGTCAAACAAGAGTCAATAATTCATCGCATGGGTTAATCGTCGGTTTCCTGTTTAGGGGAGCAGACTTGTACTGCCGCACTGCTGTTGATTGATGTTATTTTAGTAACAAATAAACAATAACATGCTGTTGGTAAAAAAATCATTCAATTTACCAGTTTAAACAGCAATAAACAACACACCCTTGTCTTTATTTGTGCAAAAGCGATGTGGCTGGATGTGGTTGCTTTGGGCAGCAGCAGCAGCAGCAGCGCCTATTTTATTGAAATGTTAACAGTGGACCATGTGGCTGTTGTCACGTATGTTCACGGCAGCACAGTGTTAGAGAAGACTGAGCAACGGGCACAACTCTTACAGAGTTGGATACAGAGCTATACTTACCATATATTACTCTATTACTGATAATTTGTAGATAAAACACCGACCAAAGTCTGATTAATACTGACCATTATAGTCGTCGTTTACCTTTTAAATAGGCCTTGTCGTGTATTCACATCTGTGGTATGTGTGGTAAGTAGTGGTGGCAGGGGGTTGGGTGGAGGCGAGGGGGGAGGGTTGGGTAGAGAAGAATGAGCATTCCAATCCTGGGTTCAAGTTGATTCAATTGTGCTGCCGTTTGTGTTTTTCTCTTTGGTTAACATCTGTAAAGATTTAAAGACAACGCCGTGGTACAATCCGGGTTCCCAGTGGTGCGGCTTGGCGTGGGCGTTTGCGTTCACTCACCCACAACCGCCCCCCCCCTCTCTCTCTCTCGCTCACCCCGTGCCGCTGGCAGGCCGACCTGCAGGAGCTGCACACCAACAGCAAGTTTGTGCTGTTCGGGGTCGTGCTCTTCGTCTGGGAGCTGCTGCCCACCGGCCTTGTCGTCATTTTCTTCCGCGTCCGACGGCCTAACCAGAACCTGGTAACGTTGACTTGCCTCCCTTAAACCCGATAGAGAGGGTTTTGTCGACGATCGGGCTCCTTTCACGCCCCCACCGCCACTCTGGGAATTGTCCCTGCGAGCGTCACACATTGACGCCCGAGGGTTTTTTTGGGGTTAGATCACGTAAATATAAATGTGTCGTTAAACCCACCGCTACCCGACACAGACAATTAGTAAGCTTTGTTAAATAAATAAAACATGCCAATTAGTTACGAATTCAATACACCAGTGTGTTGAAGAGTAAAACCACAACATTTACGATTCGAGTACGACATTTTTCTGGTAATTACAACCAGCCTCATCAGGCAACGACCAGAATTGTGGAGAAATCCTCCTCCTGTTTCGGTGTTAAATAGGGGGGGTGAATATAATGTCGTCACTTGTGAGCCAATCAGGTGTGACGAGAGGGCGACGAGCAGGGTCCGCTGTTCCCAAGTAAACTCTCATCCTCGGGGTCCCTCCTGGCAAAGCCACCCCCCCCCCGGGGGATCCCTTCCTAACCCCGACACTTGAGGGTCGATCGGATGTAGGCACAAGGCCGATGTTCCTACCATCCACCAGGGTCAGTCAAGGGCAGTCGAGTCACGTGCCCAAAGTGCCATATCCCGCCATTTCCATATCGTGCAGGAAGCAAACCCTAGCTGTGGTTTTAGGAGTTCACAATGAACTGTGGGAATTCTGCAGGTGCCTCTTAGTTAGGACCTTTGAGTCTCAGCAGGCACTAACTCGAATACTGTGTGAGAGCGTTCAGGCTGCGCTGGTAAAAGCCTGGGTTTACATTGCAAGTTTCGGTATCCGTTGATCAAACCGGGTTGATGGTCTCAGCCGGTCATCAATGAATGACTTGCACAATAAAAACCATTGCATTAGATCGGTTCTAATCCTTATGATTAATAAATCCTAAATAATTTAATTAAATTTCGTTTTGGTATATCAATGTGACGGAACATTGCTCTCGTATGCTGAATGGGTGAAGAAGTGTGGACCACTATGAGACCTCCTTTACCAGTGGCAAAATATAGTAATAGGTTTTTACCCTTTCAACTGGGACAAAAACTGACACCTTTATTCAAGGCATCATGTTTGCAATAACCACAACACAAGCAGTCAAAATGCAAACAAAAATAAACAACTCTGATGATGATAATGATATGCACTGTCCTTGAAGTTGATTGGTCCAACACCAATGGAGATTAGGCTCTAAGAAAAGCTGTCTCGGGTGTGGACCAATCAACTTCAAGGACAGTGCATATCATTATCATCATGAGAGTTGTTTCTTTTTGTTTGCATTTTGACTGCTTGTATTGTGGTTATTGCAAACATGATGCCTTGTATAAAGGTGTCAGTTTTTGTACCAGTTGAAAGGGTAAAAACCTATTACTAAGTGTGGACCAGAGGTCACTTTAAGGCTCTCTAGAGGTAGCTCTGTGATGTCCGCTTCCGGGGGTCTTGTCTCACACGAAGGTATTCATTGCTGTTTGAGAGCGAAGCACATGGGTTGCTTCGTCTAATAACATGATGCCGATAGCACGATAGGGATACAATTGGGTGGGATATGACAAAGCAATATAATAGTAACAATAACAGAACTCCAGTAATTGATGTGTCCCTTCCCTGCAGTCTGCTGCCGGAGTGCTCGGCGTGCGTGGCTTTGCCTCCCGTGTTCATTTTTTCGACAACCCGCGAAGGTACGACAGCGAGGATGACCTCACGCGACCCCTGGGAGCCCATCCCAACGGCCTCATTGGGAGGTGAGTGCTGCGGATAGGCGGTGGAAATTGTCAAGCGTTGAGGCAGTGTTAATTTATTCGGAATTTCTAGTCATTGTCGTCTTGGTCAAGTCTGACAAATGTGGAAATCTAGTCAAAGTCTTAGCCAGTGGATTTCATTTCGTCATTACAATATATCATTCTGACTAAGGTATCACTGTTGAATTTCCATCCAGTAAATCCATTACTACTACTATGTGAATCACGAACCAATAAAATACTGCACGAATCGTAAATAGCTACTTTCTACGAAACGATAATGGACCGCTTTGGGGTAATAAAATAGGGAGGGCAGATGCCCGAGAGGATATCCGTCGTGGAGATGGGCAATAAATTTGTATGGTGTGTAGGTGCTCGATGGCAGGATGTGTGTGGTAGGGTCAACTGTGGGTGAGAATATGTTTAAATGGGTAAAATGCCAAGTATGCAGCTAATCTGGAGCATTGTTGGTCTGTATGCTTCGTGCATGCCCCTATGGGGGGAGCGGTCGTGTAGGGATAAGCGCACTGCGACCCAAGTTTGATTCCCGCTCGCAGCCAACAACGGTGATGAATTATTACCCGATGTTGTGACTCCCCGAGATCAAGTCAGCCTTAAATGAGTACCTTCATGCAGCGCTTAACCATTAGCACTGGGGATACAAAGGCGACGAGGCATGGTGCTGACCACTCACCCCGTCGTGTGCCGTGCCAGCCTTCTTACCAGCCCACTCGCTCATCGCATTTGCCCCAAACAGTGTATTAACGGCCATATGGGGGGGGGGGGGGGGATCTTTGTCTTTATCTGTGTGACCCCATAGCCTATCGAGCATGTGCGGTCTGTACGGCAGCCCCGGGCGCTATGGCTCCATCCGCAACAGCTATACGAGGTCGGCGTCGCCGCTGCTGGTGCACGGACGTCCGGGATTCTCGGTGTCTCCGTACACCACGCCGCAGTCCTAGAGGAAGAGGGAGAGCCACCACAACAACCACAACTACCACCACACAGCTATTACAACAACTGTGCCGAAGCTTGACGGTGGTGGGAGGTTCGCTGTGCTGCTGCTGCTGCTACTGCTTGACGTCGTGGTGTATGGGCAGCGCACACTCCGACTACCGCACGGCATTCCCAATCGCACAACGCACAATCGACACGTAACCATTCACCACCCCCCCTCCAGTCCATTGATTCATTCATTCAACGTTGTCACCAGCCTGCTTCCCACCGATTTATTTCACTTGATTAGTTGTATTGTTGGATCAACTAATTTTTTTTCAGTATAATTTTGACCGTCTCGGTTGTATTATGTTTTTTCAGTTCCGTGCTGTTTCGTTCACTCAATTAGCCTACATGTATCATCAGCGTTATATTGTGCATATGGTGTGCAGTAAATAGTAATAATTCTGCAAGAGCATGATGCTATGTGTGCAGCATGGGCATAAATTCGATAGGTCAGTGAAACCGCTACATACCTCTCACGCAAGCACCCACACGCTCGCACGCAAAACTTGTAACCTACTGTCGGACAATTGTGGTTATTTTGTATTTTTCCTTTTTTAATATTTCAGTCTTTTTTTTGGTTACGTTTTCTTTGCTGTCAGAATTTCACCTTCAGTGACTCCGAATGGTTGTCATTGTAGTCGAGCAATCGACTTGCAAGAAAGAACGTTTGTGGTTTGGCCCATTCTCCAGGGTATCGCATGAAAAAACGCCTTGGTTACGCGAGAAGACACGCGACCATCGTCGCCGTTACGTTAAACTGTCAATTCAACGTCGTCGTCATCGTTGCCGCCGATGGAAAAACAGAGCAGCTCCCCGATGGTGTTTTCGGATTGTGCCGCGTATTATCAGGCATGGTGTCCGGTGTTTCGCTCCTTGTCCTGGGAGCTATGCTTGGGAACTAATTTCCCCGAGAAGCTCCCACTGTGTGGAGGAATTCATTTCCTAAAGTAGCTCCCAAGCTCACAGAGAGAGCTAGAGTACAACTGCAAAACGTTGCATAGTAGCTGCAGCGCAAGAGTGGTCTTCAATTTTTCTTACTGCTTTTCTTACACGTCGTCAACGGATTTGATGTCAGCTTTTGACGATGGTTATTTGCTTTCTACCGCCGCGTCTGCCGGCAAAGCCAAAATCGTCGCGAAATAATTTATATTTTTATTCGCTCCCAACGGCGAAAAAACTAAAAAATCCCAGCTTGTAACGTTAGCTCCCCCCCCCTCTACCTTTGCACACTTGACGTGGTCGCCGCCACCGTTCGATCCGTCTGCCAGCGGAGTTGAACATGGAGGTGTCAAGCACGCACGCCTTGCCAAAATCAAACGCGCATGCCGCACCTTAGAGAGGGCTGCCAGTTTGCCACGCCACGTACGGTAGTGCACTTTGTGCCACGGTTGGTTAGGCCACCGTGGTGAAATGGGCGTTTGTGCCTTTGCGAAATTGCGGGGGCTGGGCACGGTCATTTCTTTGGCAGCGTTGAGGAGGATCTATGCCGCCTTTCTCGAGCCCAGTTACAGACATGCTGAGGGTTAATGGTGGTATGGTTTACAGGTAGGAGATTTTATTTCGAGAAGTTCTCCTACCGCTGTGATTTCCACATTCATTCGTTTCATGGTCTTTTTTTTTTTCAACGTAAAGTAAAAAAAAGCAGAAACCGATGGTCAAATCTGACGAATTGGAACAGGTGAAACTTTGAACTGAGGGTGAAGATATCCGTTGGCAGTTGTCAAGTGACGTTAAGCACCGATGCCGTTCAGGAAAATGTAACATTGCCCTCTGTGTAGGAGGTGTGGATGCGTTTTATTAAAGGAGCCTTGCGAGCGTGGTGTCAAAAGTTCAGCGAGGGGGTCGATCGACCGCGAGTCCACCAACAAAACGGCCAACATTTACACAAAACGCTTTTGAGTTTCAATGCAGTCGGAATTTTTTGTTTACTGTTCACGTCATTTTAGTTAATACTTTAATGTTCAACTTAGCAGTGTTACATGTAGTTGCGTCACTTTCTGTCGTTCTCAAGTTTTGCCTGCACCAATCGTTTCCCCCGTGCCGCCGTTATAATCCAGTTTAGCAGCCGGAATTTGACATCAAATCACACTTTGTTATGACCAGTTACCTTGTCGTTTGAAAATTCTTACTCTGAAAGCAAATTTCATTTTTATCCAAAAGCCAACTCCCACTGTCGGATTTCTCTTTAAGTCACAAGTTTCAGCCTTAAAAATAAACATTTGAATTTATAAGGCGCATTTCATCTGTATATCGCGTATGGAAAGCAGGAAATTAAATAGAACCAGTACAAATGGCCACTACAAGAGGGTAAAGGCCAATTTAAAGAGGTGATTATCAACACAGATTTAAATAGCTAATGACTTATTGCCTGATTACCAAAGGCAAAAACGTTCTGTCGTCTGGGAGGTTCGCTGTCGCCCATTTTACTTAATTCAGCGGAGCGATGGTTATTCCCTGAACTTGAGCGTTCCGCTTCGGTTGAGCAACACTGGGGGTGGTTTGAGTTGGCACGATTGATGGTGTGGTTGTCACGCGGGTGGCGTTAACCACCACGGGCTTATGCCAAAAAAAGAAGACGGTGTTTGTGGCTGGCAGATGATATGTGAGAGTGAGGGGGAGCTGTGGGGTTTGGGAGGGGTTGCGGTAATAATCTCCTGGTACCAATTTGCACAGTCACAACTTTTTTCCCCAGACGTTCCACCGTATCGTCTTACGCTACTTCGTTTTGATTATAGCGTCGTGTTGGGGTTTTTATTCCCCCCCTCTACTCCGTGTATTATCTTGCAACCTGAATATGTACGATCGACAAACTCGGAACAACAGCGTTGGATTAGTGGAAACCTCACGTGGACGGTTTTAAAAAAACGACGCCCATCAACCGGCAGCGTCCGTGCAATTTGTTGCGTTTGAATTTAGTTTCCAATTTCTGTGAGGTTTTTAAACCGTGGTTAAGGCCCGACGCCTGTCAGACCGCCTGCAATTTTGGTGCCCGCTTTAATCTCGCTGACAAAATGTATAATCGAAAGATCATATGAAAGTTACATCATCAACTGTTTTACGGTCACATCATTGTGACTGTACCTGTGGAATCTTTTAACTTTCTGCTGTAAATCCTCTTGGTATGCAACTCCCCCCCCCTATCTCACCCAAACCTCTTTCTCTGAATAAGGATAGATACGTGACAAAGCACCTGTAACTTACTTCATTATTAACATGACCGATGTGTTTATTTTCTCACTTTTGTATTGCATAGTTTACACCAGCGATATCACGGAGGTGAAGTCCAGCGTGATCCACCGTGCGTTTTTTTCTTTACAAAGCGTGCATTTTGGTGGGAAACTCTTTGAATGCCTGACCTGGACTTGCCACAATACCACTGGTCCACTAAATGCGTCGTGAAGGACGCTGTGCCCGGGTCTTGCTTTCGTTTTGTTGCTACGTGGAAACGTCTCGTGTGTTTCTTTGCCTTTAAATTGCACAGCTTTCCACGTGTTTTCTCGCTCTCTCCACGTGACTGAAAAAAGTCGGTGATTTGCCAAAAGTAGATTATTCGCGAACCATTTAAAACATTCCACTGTGAAGATTTTTTTAGTTATTCATTAACGTTCATCTCTTTTTCTAACGGTTTAATATTTAACCTTGGCGTTTTGTTGTATATATTTTTTTGGTTCTTCAACCGTAAAAAAAACTAATTTGCACCTGAGCTTTGATTCTCAAAGTACTGTAACGCCAGCTCCATCCGAAGTGTCCTGTCATTATAAGGGAAATGGGCTGGCGTTACGAATGTACACGGGCTTGCCTGTTTCTTGGAAAATTACAAAGCTAATAACATGTCAATCCGAATCGGAATCGCAATCACCGCGTTATATATGTTGACGTCAACATTGGGCTACGCTGCTGTGCCCACTGCAATCCTGTTTGCACTGTGTGATCTTACTGTTGAAGCCCACTTTACTCTCAGGGGAGTTTCCTCTCGGCGTCACCAATTACCACCTCCCCCGGCTATCGGGGGGGACCCAGGTCATGGCGTCACGTACGCCTCCTGGCCAGCGATCGCATCCGGCGAGAGACAAATTGGCGCACGCGTCCACGCTGATAAATCACACACCCCAAAAATGATTTCCGGGTGGTGTGCCCGTCGCCCAAGCGTCAGATTTGGAAAATGTTTTTTCCCCCCCACCGCACGATCGTCGTTTGGCCATTTTAGCTTCAATGTCAATGTTCGTTGGCGTAGTTTCACCCCTTTGGTCCTGTGGCCGCACGTGCCGAGACGTACGGCACAAAGCACGGAGTGGTCACGACGGGAGAGATTGGATTATACCGCTCTAGGTCGTCTCCAGAGTTCTGAACACCACATGCAGTGGGGTGACTGAGTGGGACATCACACGCTAGTGTGATGTGCCCGGGTTGTGTTGGGAAGATTTTAATTGCGAGCATCTCCATTTGCCCAAAGATAAATGTGTAGTAATTAAACTGCCGCAAGTTCCCCCCTGAGAGTTCCCTATAACAAGTGTGGGTGTGTGTTGTATTTTTGTATTTTCTATTAGAATTAGTATAATTGGTTGTCTTTCTGAATTTTTTTCGAGTAAAATGTGCAATGGTTTTAATAAAGTCAATTTGTGTTGTTTTCAACAGCGAGTCGCAGTGTGGTTGTTAAACTTGGATGGTTTTATTTTAATAGTGAAGTTTATTTTTTAGGTCGCAAAAGATAACAAATGGTAATGCATAATTGCTCTGTTCGTGAAAGCCAAATTGTCCTTAATAATTTCAGGCCCCCTCCCCCCCTCAATAATGATGAGCTGAACAATTTTTCTATTGAATATTTCAGATTTAATGCAACATACACCCGTCCTTGGTACGGGCAAAAAAGCTAGTTTCATTTAAAGGTTATAAGGGGCCGTCCATAAATGACGTCACACACCTAGGGGGGGGGGGTCAGACATTTGTGACGATGTGTGACGAGGGGGGGTTTCAGAAATGTGACGTCACATCAAAATGTCCAACTTTAAATAAATATAACCAATATAATTGTTATAACAACACTTTTTTTTATTAATTTTCATTAACTATTTTATTACATAAATTTACTAAGGTCACCTTTTATTTATTCCATGAAAGAGCATTTTGCTTCTCCATGGGAGAATGGAGAAGGATACATTTTGTTAATCTTTTGAATGATTGTTATTAAACATTTTTATTCTAATGATTCTACCAGGGCTTTTCATTCTATGGAATGAATATGTGATTGTTATAATTGCTTCGTTCTACTACAAAGTTTCAAGTATGTTATAATTATAAGAGAATTTAAATATCATATTTTGAACATCTGCAGTTTTAGTTAGACGTCTATTTTCAAGTAAATTGTATGCTAAATGTAAGCTTTCCAACGCCTTTTTAATACGTGTTTTCTCCTACATCAGAGTAAAGCGCCACATTAAATACGCACTACAATGACAATAGTTTAAAGTGATTTGAAGCATGTTTTATTTTCAAAATGGAAATATGGTTTTGGGGGGGGGGGCAGAGCTTTGTGACGTCTATTTGAGGGGGGTCTGACTTTGTGGCGCCGTGTGACGAGGGGGGGAGGAGGGGTCAAAAATCGGCCAAAATCGCGTGACGTCATTTATGGACGGCCCCATAATCCCTTGTTCATCATGACGTCATTTTTACTGCTATGTCTCAACAGCGGGACGGAGATCGCGTGACGTGAGGGTTCTGCCTTTGTAGTGAGGGTTGTGAGTTGACGCCGAGGAGGGGGGAGGAGGCGCCTCGCCCCCCATGTGGAGTGACGTCACCCGCTAACTTATTATTAATGGCGGGGGTGTCCATTTTGAGACGTTACCTCTAAATGATTATTAATGAAGGGGCTGTTCGATGTGGAGTGACGTCACCTGCTCATGATTATTAATGAGGGTGGAGTGTGGTACATGTGGCGTAACGTCACCCGCTCATGATTATTAATGAGGGGGGGATCTATTGGAGGACATCACCTGCTCATTATTATTAATGAGGGGGGCTGGCCGACGTGGAGTGACGTCACGCGCAGGAAAGACATTCAGACATCATTGGCTCATTATAGTAGTAAATAGGGTTGTGTTTGGTGATTGCATAACATGAAAATAATTTTGAACGTTTTGGGGGATACATTTTTTTATTTGCAAACCGACACGATCCGCAAAATTTGCTGAAAGTCTTCAGTAAAAAATGGTTCGAACTTGAATGCCTACATGCAGTTGGTAAATAATGAAATAAAATGCAAGAAATTGTGCCCAAATATAACATGCTGAAATGACATGAATGCGTGATTTCATGAGAGTTGTGTTCATCTTCTTGGTTCTTTCGGTAGAAGGGAAACAATACAATAATAAAAAACGTTGATTACGAAGAAAAATAAAACATAATAAAATAAATTATTATGTTTTATTTTTATTATTGTAATAAAATACATTCTTATGTTTTATTTTTATTATTGTATTATTTCCCTTCTACGTGACTTTACCGAAAGAACCAAGAAGATGAATCCCTGCAGTCACGAAAGCTTTCAATCGAATAAGAGTTCTGTTTTTGTAGGCGTATTTTGGTTGAGTGCACTGCCATCGACCTTTTAAGAACGGTACTACAATCGTAATTTGTAATAGAGTAAGCAAAGCAGATCAACAATATTTACAATTAAGTCATGGGAAAATGGCACATCGATAACCGTTTGATATTGCGCCAACCATAATTGCAACTGACAGGAAAAATATAATTAAATCACTTACATCTTGACTTAAAAGCTTTCGTGACTGCAGGAATTCATATTATTTGGGTCTTTCGGTAAAGTCACGTAGATAGGTTAAAATTAATTTTAAAAATACAATTTTAAAAAATAAACAAAAAACTCACGACGTTTCGATCGCAACACAAGCGGTCGCCATCAGGCGGAGAGGAAAGTGGGGTAAGGCCTCTAAATGCAACTGCTAATAGAGGTTTAAACGTGGGCGTAGCCCAAGTGTCAGAACGGAGTGGGCGGGGCACAAGAGTCTAGGTCAGCAGTGGATAGAGCATCCTGTAGAGATGGAGTCTCGGCATTGATAGAGCAAAAGCTATCTAGAGGTAGTCTAGGCCAGCAGTGGATAGAGCAAGCTATAGTTATATCTACGTGACTTTACCGAAAGACCCAAATAATTTAAAGCACTTCCGTTGATTCACAACCCCCACCCCCCTCCTTCCCTCCCCCCTTTCCTCACCCCTCCCCTCCCTCCATCGACACCCTCGACTCTGGCTCGATCGGGCCACCACTCCCATCACCTCGCGCGTCTCCAGGACCAGAGCTGTACATCTGTCGTTCAATCATTTCCGGAACGGCGCTGCTCGGCTGTCTTGGAGTTGAGATTAGGGTACAATAATAATAAGAGTTGTGCATAATAAGAGGGTTTTTTTGGGGGGTTAGAGCGCGTAAATGTATAAATGTGTCGTTAAAACCCGCCACCACCCGACACAGCCAACTAGTGAGGGTTGTCACGTAAACAGAACGAGAAATGTCTGCACAGTTGTGACAAACATGTTCTGTTTACGTGACAAGCATTACTAATTGGCTGTGTCGGGTGGTGGTGGGTTTAACGACACATTTATATGTACGCAATGTAACCCAAACAAAACCTGTATTGTGGATCAATAGCGTTGTTTTTTATCTGTGAACTTGTGGAATTTAACTTAAGATAAAATCATACATTTTCAATACGGCTGCCTGATCGACTATGAGGTGGATGGTGCCGGATCGACTGAGCGAAATGGATTGCAATTAGTCTCGATTCGCGATCCACAATTAGCAGACACGGGAGGGCAAATCTCTGACCGGTGATTTTGTCGGGTGTACGATTGTAATCGCTCTATTTGCAGCGCCGTTCCTTTGAGGAGCGCACTCGTCACACTCGAACGTCGATCGTCAACGTGAGATGAGCGCATTCTCTCTCCGAGCTACAGGTTAGCGCTCAAGTGGATGTACTCACAATGCAATGGGGGGTTTTTTTTCGATTTAAAGCTTTCGTGACTGCAGGGATTCATCTTCTTGGTTCTTTCGGTAAAGTCACGTAGAATGGAAATAATAAAATAATAACAATAAACATAATAAAATAATACTCACGACGTTTCGGCCACAACGCAAGCAGCCGTCCTCAGGTGAAGAACAGGTCCATTCTACGTGACTTTACCGAAAGAACCAAGAAAATGCAATGGGTCTCTGTGCACAGGTGAGCAACATGGTGGAGACACCTGGAAGTGAGGAGGAGGAGGTGACACCTTGAGGAAGAATGGAAAAGAGTGGGAGGGGAGCGCTGTTCCATGACGTTTGGCCTTCAAAACGCTATTTTTGAAGAAAAAAACTATTCAAACCGGATTATCAACCAATTTCAGCTATAAACCATGGGTTAACGTGAAACTGCTGTGGGGACGGTACTAAGCTCGCATAAAACGCCGTGGGAAGCAGTAAATGTGCGATTTCTCGCCACTAGACGGCACGATTTTGGTGTAAAATCGCATGAAAAACCCCGTAATTTGGACGCCAAAAACACTCACGGGAGCAAATCCGCACATTAAAACCGGTTTTACGATTAATATAGTGATAGTATATCACCGAAATGTTACGCGTAAAAATGTTTAATAACCGTATTCTGCCGAGTATCAGGCGTACATTTTCGATGTTTGTAAGGTGCCCGTCTTAACTTATCTGGAGCGTTACTGCAAATCCGGAGATCTTCAGTAACTCACACGTTACGCCAAAAAAATATCAAAAAATTCCGATTTTAAAACATTACGTGGACAACAGCCGTTTAGTGGAGTCCCTGCCACAACCGAATCAAACTTGAACCCAAAAGAATTGCGCATTCTCAGGATTAGCATGCATGTGTAATAAGAGAGCGCCATCTACTGAATCATTGTGGGGGTTACATTACTTATCATACAGTCCACGGTTTATCGATCGTAGGGATTACCGTATATCTGGGGTAAAGGTGATTTGGCGGATCTACCAGGGAAGCCTCTGGAACGTTCCCGAAGGTTCCAGGAGGGGTGTGGCCAGAGGAGGGGCGTGGCCAGAGGGGCGTGGCCAGAGGAGGGGCGTGGCCAGAGGAGGGGCGTGGCCAGAGGGGTGTGGCCAGAGGTGGGGCGTGGCCAGAGGCGGGGCGTGGCGAGTGGTGGGGTGTGGCCAGAGGAGGGGCGTGGCCAGAGGCGGGGCTTAGCCTCCGGGGAGCGAATATAAGCCGGGGGGCACAGCAACGTGAGGGGTCGGTGTTTGAAGATCAAGAGGAGCTACCCGTCGCTGCTGCCCCGCCATCTCCACCTTCCACGTGGAGGCTTGACCTCCAGCTGCTCAGCCGCTCCCGAGCGCGTCGTTAGCCAGCGGTGTGTTAGCGAGCGGGGTGAGCGCCACGTGGCGTGGGGCAGCGAAAGCCACGAGAGCGGGTCGACATCCGCGAAGAGAGAGAGAGAAGGGGCTGTACCGAAGATTTATAAATAAAACACTTGAAGTTACTTACCGTGTCGGAGCCACTCATTACACATGCAACCACTAAAAACACTTGCGCCTGGTGACAATTACGGTCTAACATGAAAAAAGACTGACACACGAACACTCGCACACTCAAAAGACAAACATTCCCCGTGTAACCTTTAACGGACTGCAGGGGTAAGTGCTGTTAGGGGCCGTCCATAAATGACGTCTCGCGATGTTGGACGATTTGACCCCCCCCCCCCCTCGTCACACGGCGTCACAAAAAGTCAGACCCCCCCCCCTCAAATATGACGTCAAAAAGCTCTGCCCCCCCCCCAAATAAAACATGCTTCAAATCGCTTTAAACTATTGTCATTGTAGTGCGTATTTAATGTGTAGCTGCACTCTTGATGTAGGAGAAAACATTTATTAAAAAGTCTATTTAATTAAGTAGAACGTGTTGTCTATATTTATTTAGAGTTGCGCACATCGTCACAAATGTCTGACCCCCCCCCCCCCAGGTGCGTGACGTAATTTATGGACGACCCCTAATCGTATCACCTGAGTACGCATTCGATGTTGGAATTGACAACCTAAGTGGTTGAAAAAAAAAACATTTAAAATCTCAGGATTATGTTTTATTTGTTTATACAGTAATGTGAACAGTAGAAATAACAAATATGCTATTCTCTTTATTACACCTACCATTGGGGTATTTCATGTTAAATATTTTTGGTGTTTTGATGGATTTTACTTTGTAATTTTGGCTTATAATGTTTGTAAATTTACTGGAAAAGATAAGGTAAATGTCAGTGAAATTTCTGCACGATTACCAAACAGTGCTATTTTTTGTACACACAACTTAAAAAGATGTACACAATTAGCCAGGAAATTGCAAAAACGTACTATGGTCAGAGGGAGGTCCGGACGTGTTCCAGCAACATGCGAGTTTCTGTTAATTTAAAAAAAGAAGAGAAATTGAGTGTTGCACATCACAAGGCTGGTTCAACTGTGAGCAGGAGCAGAACACGCGTGCCACAAGGACACTCAATTGATGTTGAAGTTCTGTGCAAGCCGAGTAACTACTAGCCAAGACTCATTAGATAATCATCGAAATTGGAACGTTTTGTTTACGTGACAAACCTTACTAATTGGCTGTGTCGGGTGGTGGCGGGTTTAACGACACATTTATATTCAGGCGATGTAACCAAAAAAACTATTATGGAAACATTGATTGGCTAGCTGCAGGGATGGTGGGAGGGGGGACAGACGTGTTGAAATGCCGTGCAAGTTCCTGTTTATTAAAAAAAGAAACAAGAAATTGAGTTTTGGACGTCACAAGGCTGGTTCCCTTTTCTCATGAAGTATAAAACAAGAAAACTGATTTAATCAACTTCTCAGATGAGAGCATTGCTTTTCATTACATCCAAAATAAGGCTGGACATTACAGAGGTAAGGATAATATTCATTGTTGTATACTTTATATTGATAATTTTTCTTGCACTTGTTGTTTGGGGCGAGATGTTATCACCCTCGCCTGGTATACAGGAGGTCGCGGGTTCGATCCCGACCCTGACGCCTGATGTATATTTGGAGTTGGCATGTTCTACCCAAGGTCGTGAAGATTTTTCTCCGGTCCTTGTGTTTTTCCCTCAACATTAAGAAAATTTGCATTTAGGGTAGTTGGATTCTATACATTTCCACACGGTAAGCCACTTCGTTGAGCTATCATTTGTGGCCAGCTCACTTCTGAAAAAGAGCTCTATATGCTCCGTGGGCCTTACCTGGTAAAATGAAAAAATAGTTTAGTTTAGAATAGTTTAAAACATTCATAGCTTTACCAAAAGTTAAAACGCCGTGCAAAACGTACCCTATTACTCCTAGATTTTAGCAATTTTACATTCCGTACAAATGTTACAGTCATGATAGGAGCTAATGTACAGAATCACAAAGATCCCTCCTATAGCCTTTTACAGACTATTGTGGAAAGTGTTATTCGCGAGCACCTAACTCCCATAATAGCACAGTGTACTTGGGCTGCTGCGTTAATGTTACCAAGTCTATTGTCTCCGTGTATCTCTGCTCAAACGAGCATCAGTGCAGATATGACACCGACAACCCAGATTGTGTGGTTCGAGCGTTCTTCTCCCACTCAGAAGGCCGAGAGCTCTAATCCCTGTTGCCGGGAGCCTTAACTCATTGTTCCTCTACGCTTAATAGAATGAGAATATTATTTGTGATGTGAAGTCAATAGTGGTTGTCTTAATGTAAGGCTGGTTCTTATCAATAGTGCTTGTCCTAGTGGGAGGCTGGTTCCTACCGATAAATAATGTAATTTACACCACTGGCTTAGACCCAAGCTATGGAGATAGGGATTGCAGTGGTCATTTAAACTTTTGATCAATGCTTCCATCAGTGTATAATTACCTGTGTATATATGCAAAGATGAAAGATTGTTCTAATGGTCAAATCTTTAGTGTCGCTAATGATCACCCGACAAGGCACGAGGAGGTTGACGCGGCACCGCATCTGGACATCTTTGTGCAGTATTCCCAGAGCAGATGTTAACACTTGGCACTAGATGCATGCAGTGGTGTGGATGTACACACAGCAATGTGTGTACAAATATAATACTTTATAATTCTGTGGAAGTATTGCGGCAAATGTTTGTACTAAATCGTGAATATAATTCCCCGGTTTTGGTAACCATGTTGAATCAATCACGTCATCACTTCATCTGTTACAGCCTTCCATGACTTATTATAAAAACGGGATGTTTTACAGTGAGTTATTTGAATGTTTTTGTTTGAATTCTTTTAAATGTTTTCTTAGCTGATCATTGATGATAATCATTGAGGTTAAAAATAAGTAAAACAATGCTTCTGTGCTGCTGTGTCGTGCCATTGTGCCCAGGTTTTTGTATTTCAATGCTATGAGAATGCATTTCCACGTGCAAGGCTTGGCAGTGTTTGGCAGAATGTGGATCGGTGTCATTTGTTGGTTTGCCTTGAGACACCACCCAGAAGGTACGTTATGCCATGCACACAAATGTTACACCGTCTCATACGAACATGGCCAGAATGCCCGCCATATCCACCCCTCCATGGCACATTGGCAATGAAATGCCCTCATCATGGGGCGCACGTCTTATTTTTGCTACTCCTGGAACTTTATCATGAAACCAAAAACCTGCTCTTGCCATTAATAATAATACAATTTAAAATGTATTCCTGCCTAGGATCCCAATGTGCAATGCATGAAAAGGAGGAAACAAAAACAGAACCAGGGGCAACCGACTAAACTAAAGTGTGAAGTCCACTTTGGGTTTTCAAAGCAGACGAACATATTTACCGACTCCGATTGCCTGATTTCGAGGCGTTCCATAGCTTGGGTGCCACGCTAACAACAGCCCGGTCACCAAATGAGTGCAACCTATACCTGGGAGTGCCGAGCAGTTGGAGATCAGAAGACCTTCAGGGCGTGATGGGAGTATATAAATCTATTAACATATATATTAGCCGTAAATGTGCAGGGCTGCAATCACTTAAGCTCATAGCACTGCTAGCAGAAACTTCCCCGCGCGTGAGCTCCAGAGAGCTTTTTTCGAGTGGCTATTTGGCCTACGCTGTCCGCACTGGTCACGTGCCTGGGAAGAGGCGTGAGCACCCACACTTTGCTCCACCACACGCGACCTGTCGATCGACTGCGGGGCACCCATTTAAACTGCTAGGTGCGCATGGCAGGGCGATCTTAGAAACTTGCCCATTGTTCAAACTGCCACGCCAAAAGATTTAATCTATTCGGCAACCTATGGATAATTCCAGTGTGATAACTATGACACCATGACATGAACCCGCTTAGCTGTGAATGTTTTTTTATTAGATAGATGACCTATCTTTCGCAATATTATAATTAAGCAACCGATTCACCAACCGTGTGATGCTCACGTAATGGTATAATGACGAATGATTTTGACTGGTCACTCGTATCATGACCCACATTTGGCTGCTGGTTGACAGGTTTTACATGATCGTGATTATTGCTGCTTCTGTTGGCTCTGCTTCTAGTGGCAGCTGAAGTGGAGTGGGAAGTGAATTATGGACCGAAGGTCGTGACCTGGCCTGGAAGCACCGTGATTCTTCCCTGTTCCTTCGCGTACCCCGAGAGTGCTGGATCTAAAGTGACGCTGGCTGTTTGGAAGAAAGACTACGTGCATTCAGGAACTAACGTGTACAGCCTAACAGCTCCAGTGGCATCGTATAAGGACCGGATGTCTCTGGTTGGAGACCTGAAGGAAAATAACTGTTCCCTTAAGATTATCGACGTAAAAAGATATGATGCTTCAACTTATTTCTTTCGGTTTGCGGTGACGAAGAGCTTCACTGGAGCGGGAGGGATTACGCTGGAAGTGAAATGTATGCCACACTAATTTTTATTCATGTTCTTAAGTCGTCCTGAAAATATAGTCATTGCATATCTTTAACAAAGTTATTTTTTTACTTATTTGCTTGTGGATGCATTTTTCGATTTCAAATATTAACATCACAATTTAGGATACATTCTTATACGTAATTTGTAGTGTTTATGCAATCTGATTTGACCTTTTTAGTTTCAGTGCCACCACGTGTTGCCAGTAAGTGTACGCAGAGTTGCCCAACCTGCCGTGCAATAACTTGTCATGGTTCAACGGAGCCGTTTGATTCAATAATGAATCCCCTTTTTTTAAACACTTGGAGTGAATGTCGTGATTTTAATGGCTGTCTGGGGTTATATAAACCCATTAAATACAGCATATACAGATATACAAACATCACCGTTCACGCCTGCAGGTGAATGCATGAGTCGTGAGCTTAAGGTCGTGATTCATCGGTGAATACATTCACCATCACATTACTCGTTGACAACTGTTTTACACGGTAACTATTCACCAATGTGCAATCTGACATTCTCTTCCCAGGGATACTTGAAATGTGCAATGCATTCCGATTGCTCGGCGCTCCTCGCGTTCCACACGATTTGGACATTAATAAAATATATATTAGTGGGTTTCCTTTAATACTTATATATACTTGACGTAAAAGATACTCGAAAATGGACAAGTGAAGTTGAAATGTAAATTTTTGTTCGCGTTTAAAATGGATGAACTGCAAAGATATTTGGTATTTAATGTGTGAAGTAACACTATGATATTACGCATTTATTAAGTAAATATTTGAGTTCAATATCATCCAATTATTTCCATCGCCGTAATCCATAATTCTCTCCCAATGTTATTCATCTGTATTTTCAGATCCATATAAACCCAGATACATCAAAGTAAAGTTTGACCCCGACAAAGTGACAGAGGGCATGAATGTGACTATGACGTGTGAGAGTGACAGCTGGCCCCCGGCTCACAACGTCACGTGGGTCAGACAAATGCGTAATGGGCACAAAGAGTCACTGGCCACGTTCGGAGAAATAATAACAATACGACGAGTACAGGTGGAAGATTCCGGCTGGTACCATTGCACAGCAACGAACACCGAAGGAAGTGGTAGTTCACATAAACATCTAAACGTGTTGTGTAAGTGACATGCAAAACACATCGTTAAATCCCATTACCTGCACCATTGTGTGTTGGCAATAGATATGACTTGTTTACAGGCAGGTGAATTGACCACGCTGATACATTTAACCTGGAGAATAAAGAAAACAACATTAACGGGAAACTATGACAAGAAGCCTTTGTCATAATTTAGTAGAACCAAATTACGCCGTTGTGTGCTATGCGAAATACAGCAGAAAAAAATCGTGAAATAAAAAATGAAGTAAAACCCACAGAGACCTAGGATCAGTGGGACCTGGACCGGTTCTTTAAATGAAATCTTGAATTGTCTCGCGAGACGACGAGTCTGTGTGTACAAAATGTCAGCTCGTTAGGCTTAGTAAATCCGAAGATATTAAGCGTCAAATATATAAACGGACAACAGGGCAAGTTCAATAAAAATGTGTAAAAATGGCCTAATTGTGTGGTTCGAAAAAGCTGTGTGGATGCGATCAGCGTAGAATCTTTGTAAGAAAAATATATCTTCAAAATTAATACAAATACAAAAAGTCGTAAAGTAATACACGTGTAGTGGTGATACGCACTGGGTGTATATGTCGTGTGCCAGCGCGTATGTACGGGTGTGTGTGTGGTGACGCGCGCTGACGGGGAGGAGCAGGCGTCAGTGCGCGGGTGGGGGTAGTGCTCTGATTGGCTGTGTGCCGGTGACGCGCCCAGAGGGAGTGATCGGGTAGCAGCGCGGTGTGATTGGTCGGGGAGTGGAAACACGCGCTGAGCGGAACCGGATCGTAAGGATAGCGCGTGGGGATTGGGTAACTGAGGAGCGGTGCCGACGTTGAGGTCCGCATCCGCTCCGCCTCCCGGGAAGAAGGGGTATATAAGGTGATGCACAGAGGAGCAGGGGGCAGAAGTGGAACCATCTAAGAATGAAGACGAAGGTGCAGAGATAGAGCCCGGAGAGGAGAGTAATGGAGAGTAGAAGAGAGTAAGGTATAGTGTGTAGCCAGCGAGAGAGAAAGGTCTACACGAGCTGAGTGATGTATAGTGTGTAGCCAGCGAGAGAGAAAGGTCTACACGAGCTGAGTGATGTATAGTGTGTAGCCAGCGAGAGAGAAAGGTCTACACGAGCTGAGTGATGTATAGTGTGTAGCCAGCGAGAGAGAAAGGTCTACACGAGCTGAGTAATGTATAGTGTGTAGCCAGCGAGATAGAACGGTCTACACGAGCTGAGTAATGTGTAGTGTGTAGCCAGCGAGAGAGAACGGTCTGCACGAGCCGAGTATGCATACGGTGTAGCCAGCGAGAGAGAAAGGTCTGCACGAGCCGAGTATGCATACGGTGTAGCCAGCGAGAGAGGTGCAAAGTCTACACGAGGCGAGTGGAGAGTGTAGCAGAGGCGCAGAGTCTACACGAGGCGAGAGAGGAGTGTAGCCGAGGCGCGGAGTCTACACGAGGCACAGAGAGCCGGCAGCACAGAATCCAGAGTCAAGAGAAGTGCATTGTGAAGAAGAGAGGCCACGCGTTGTATTGTTACAAGTCAAGATTTAATAAAAGAAGTGTGTTCCCGTCAAGGAGTTTCCTGCCGTCATTTTCCAATACTTCATCTGGCGTCAGAAGTGAAACGGGCTTCCAAGTATGGAGACGAGGAAGACCCGTAGGACCCACGGGATTGACCGCGAGGAAGACCTGGACGACTCGGAGCCGCTGGTGGCGGGGGGTGAGGAAGAGGACTTGCCCACGCTGCAGGGTCCGTCGACGGCGCCGGCCGAGCGACCGGGGACAGACGCCGGGCTTCGTGAGGCGCACTCCCGACTGGCGGAGCTGCTGCTCGCCGCCGCGTCCATCTTGGCGGAGATCAGCTCGTCGGGAGGAGCGGGGACGGTGGGGGACATTTTACAAGGTCGCCCCGCAGATTCCCGCCAAAACGAATGGGGGATTCCCGCCATTGCGCCTGGGCCTACTTTTGGCGGGAACGGCGAGCGCCACGTGGTGGTGGGTTCCCAAGCGCGCGCATCGACGTCATCAGCGCGCGAGGGGGTCCGCCATCTTACGTCTGCTGCTGGAGCCGCCATCTTAGACACCGACGGACAGGCGGAGAGGAACCACGAGGCGGATGACTTCATTTTTCAGCAGCGCCTGCCCACGTTGTCAGCCTTCAAGGCGGAAGGCGGAGACTGGGGCCAATTTCAGCGGAGGTTTTTGGCGCATCAAGAGATGTCAGCGTGGTCCGATGCTACGGCGCTGCGGGCATTGCCCGCCATGCTGGACGACGATGCGCTCGCGGCCTTCAGGGCTGCACGGAAGTCGGACCGCTCCACGCTGAAGGATGCGCTGGGGTTGTTGGCCAGGGTCTACGGGCCTCCCTCTACATGCCGCCACCAGTTCTACGCAAGACGGAAAGCGGCCACGGAGACCGCGCTGGCCTATCGCACGGCGTTGCTGGCTCTTGCTGATGCTGCGTTCCCTCGGATGGACGAGGAGGGCCAAGACGCGATGGTTTTGGAGCAGCTGCTCAAGTTGGCGCAGGACCTGGGGGTCCCTATCAACACAGCTGACGACATTGATATTTCTTCTTTGAGAGTCGCCACGAGTATTCAAGCGCACGAGGCCCTACAACGGAAGCAAGGCGTTGGTTGCAACGCTGCTGTTGTCGCAGCCCCGGGGTTGGTGGTCGCCGAACCCCAAGTCGTCAGCCCACGAGAGGAGGCGTTCGCCACGGGACGACCAGGGGACTGGAGGCCGGGGGCCCGGTCGCCTCTGCGATCGGGCCGAAAGTCGGAGCAACCAAGATCTACTCCGACCCTCGTCACGTGCTATAACTGCGGCCTCCGGGGCCACGTGGTGTCCGGGTGCCGCGCTCCGCGGCAGCGCGCCATGGGAGCTCGGCTGGACGACGACCGAGAGCCCAAGTCATCTCTACAATCCCCGGCAAGTCGCGGCACCTCACACGCTCGGCCTGTTTATTCGGCACACATGGGACGCCGCGTTGCGGCGGAGGAGGGCCGGTTAAGGTTCGGGGATTCGGTTCGGCGAGGGGGGTTCGGCCGGGACCAGGGAGACATTGAATGGGCGGAATTGGGGCATAGAATTGTGGCTGCTTCGGCGGGTTCGTCCGTTGTTACGGGATCTATTGATGGGGTTGAGATTAGGGTGTTAGTGGACACGGGGGCATCGGCAACTATTATATCGGACCTCATTTATAATATTCTTCCAGTCCAATGTCGTCCGCTGCTTCCAGTGGATGTGCCATTTTACGCCGCTAATGGGGGATCGTTGGGCATTATCGGTCAGGTTAGGGCGTCCATTTGCATTGGAGATATCAAATTGTCGGGGCCCGTTTTCGTTTCGTCTTCTTTGGCAGTTCCGTGTCTTTTGGGCACTGACTTTTTGGCTAAAATGCCCATTAAAATTCTTATCGATCAACGATGCATTGAACTGCCATCGGGTCGCCGGATTTCATTTTTGACGGGCCCTACTGACATTCGGACGGCGTGCGCTACGATACAAGCGGTGGCGACGCAGACAGTGCAAGTGCCCCCGGGTTCACAGATGTTGATTCCCCTCCGGTTGCGGAAACCATGGGTGAGGGAGGCTTCGGGACAGAGTATGCTTTTGGGTCCTTCTAACAAGGCTGTCGGGGGTCTTGATTTATCGGTGGCTCACACTTTGGTGCGGGCTGACAGGGATCCGTTTGTGATGGTTTTGAACGCGGGGTCGCGACCAGCTGTCATTCCGCAGGGCACCGTGCTGGCTCACGCGGCGCAGGTCCCTGGGGATGATGGGTTGGTTGCGCAGGTGGGCTCGAGCCCCGCGCGGAACGTTGAGCCAAGGGAAGACCTTGAGTGGGTCCATTCGTTATGTGCCGCCTCGGACGATTTGTCGGCGGCGCAGTTGGGTGCGCTGCGCGAGTTGCTCATTGAATTCTCTGATGTATTCAGTAAACATAAGTATGACATTGGGTGCACGGATTTGTTGCACCATCACATTGAAACGGGCGATGCGGCGCCGGTCAGGCTAAATCCCTTCCGACTGAGTCCCGTGGAGAAGGAACATGTTCAGTCGGCTGTTAACGATATGCTAGAAGCCGATATTATTTCGCCCTCCTCTAGCCCGTGGGGAGCGCCTATTGTGCTGGTTAAGAAGCAGGACGGGTCCCTGCGATTCTGCGTTGATTTCCGTCGCCTGAATAAGATCTCTGTGGCTGACGCGTATCCGCTCCCCAGGATGGATGAGTCCCTCGATGCATTGTCTGGTGCGCGATATTTTTCGACTCTTGATTTGTTATCGGGGTTTTGGCAGTTGCCGCTCGACGAAGAGTCGAAACCTAAGACAGCATTTCGGACTCCAGGGGGGCTGTTCCAGTTTAACCGGTTACCCATGGGACTTCACTCCTCTCCAGCGACGTTTCAGCGACTTATGGAGCTGGTTTTGTCGGGCTTGCAGTGGGATACATGCTTGATTTATATGGACGATGTCATTGTTTTCAGTAAAACGTTTGAGGAACACCTCCGGCGATTGCGAGGGGTGTTCTTGCGAATGCGATCGGCTAAGTTGAAATTTAAACCGGCCAAATGTCACCTCCTTCGTAGGTCCGTTAGATACTTGGGTCACATTGTCGATTCTTCGGGGATCTCCACCGATCCCGCGAAGACGGATTGTGTCGGTTCGTGGCCGACACCTACGTCCGTTTCCGACGTGCGTAGTTTCATCGGGTTTGCTTCTTATTATCGGCGGTTCGTTGAGCACTTCGCCACTATTGCAAAACCCTTGCACGCTCTAACGGCGAAGGGAGTGAAGTTCAAATGGGGACCGGAGGAGGAGGCCGCGTTTCGCTCCCTCCGGGACGCCTTGGTGGGTGCCCCACCCTTGTGTTATCCCGATTTTGCCAGTCCCTTTTTGCTGGACACGGATGCTAGCAACACGGGCATTGGGGGGGTGCTATCCCAAGTCGTTGGGGGTGTCGAAAGAGTTGTCGCCTACGGTAGTAGGGTGTTGTCTCCGGCGGAGCAGCGCTACTGTGTCACCCGTCGCGAGCTGCTTGCCATTGTTTTTTTTTTGTGCAGCAGTTTAGGCCATATCTTTATGGTCGTCACTTTACAGTCCGGACGGACCACGCGGCGCTACAGTATTCATTGAGGGTCGCCCAGCCCTCGGGCCAGTTGTCGCGTTGGTTGGAAGTCCTCCAGGACTATCAGTTTACGACTACGTACCGTAAGGGGTTGCGACACACGAATGCCGATTGCTTGTCGCGGTTGTTGCCTTGTGATGAATGCGCGTGTTTGTCGGGATCGGCGCGCTGTAAACCGACGCTTGCGGGGGAGATGGGGGCACTGGCTGCGACAGCGGGCGCACCGATCGGGGATGATTCCACTGCCTCTCAGGGTCGGGACTCGCTGCTCTCGCTGTCGCTCAGCGAATGGGGCCGCCTCCAGATGGCGGACAGCTCGCTGCTAGCATTGCGCCGCAAGGTTGGGGGTCCCGAGGGGGACCAGGAGCGTACCGGCTCCTATGTACTTGAGCGGGGCGTGTTATTGAAATGGGACAGTTTGTCCCGGCGGAACGCACTCGTGGTGCCTTCCGCTGTGAGGGGGAGGGTTGTCTTGGCGGCACACGAACGCCTCTTGCACTTGGGAGTTAACAAGACGCTTGCCCTGCTTCAGCGTGACTATTACTGGCCGGGAATGGGAAGTGATGTGGTGCATATTCTGAAGGGGTGCGTTGAGTGCGCCAGGCGTAAACCACCGGCCGTGGCAGCTAATCCACCGCTGCAATCTATTCAGGTCTCGCGTACCAACGAGCTCGTTGCACTCGATATTTTGGGGCCCTTCCCAGTCACGCCGAGAGGGAATAAATATTTGTTAGTGGGGGTCGAATACTTTACCCGATGGCCTATGGCGTGGCCTCTCGCTAACCAGTCGGCAGCGGCTGTGACGGATGCCTTTGTCCAGGGCTATGTCCTGGACAAGGGGGCTCCCGAACGCCTGCTGACCGACCAAGGTAAAAATTTTTCGAGTAAATTGTTGCAAGAGGTGTGCGATCTGTTGGGTACCAAGAAGGTGCGTACCTCCCCGTACCACCCGCAGACTGACGGGATGGTGGAGAGACTCCACAAAACCTTGACTTCCATGCTGTGCCAGCAGGTGTGCGAGGCACATGTAGATTGGGACCTGCAGGTCCCGGGAGTCCTTGCTGCGTATAGAATGGCCCCCCATGCAGCTACGGGGTTTTCCCCATTCTATTTGATGTACGGTCGGGAAGCTGACCCGCCAATAGAAACGCAACTTGGCCTGTCCGCTCCACGAACTAATTCTAATTTGGCAGAACATATTAAGTTTAATATTCACAAGCTGACAGAGGCGAGGGAGGCCGCGCGGCTTAATTCGCGGGCTCGCCAAATTGCTAATGAACGGTTGCGGGCACGGAAGGTGTCCATGCACGAATGGAAACCAGGTGACAGGGCCTGGCTGCATTGCCCTCAGGCACCCTTGGCTACGTCGCCTAAATTGTTGAGACCGTGGAGGGGACCCGTGGAGGTCGTGCGCGTTGCACGGCCCCAGTGCGTTCAGATAAAGTGGGGAAAGCGCCGGTGGTACGTTCACCCCTCCCGACTGAAACCGTTCTCGCCTCCATATGGCCTCCCCTTGTGTCGTGATAGCCGGGCGTGTGACGTGACCGGCGACCCAGAGGGGGAAATGTCTCTGCCTGATCCACACGTATTTTCACCTGATCTGCTCCCAGGTGTCTCGGAACTGACAGCTGCCGATCACCGGCGGCCGGATCTCCGCGGCGGGGCCGGCCCTTTCAGGCCCGTTCCACGCCGTCTGGAGCGGCCGGAGCCGCCGGACGGTCGTCAGTGTCCCGCCCCATACGATGGACCAGCCAGACGGACTCGCGCCAGGTCGTGCTACTTTGCATGACCTGCCTCGTGAGGAGTCGGGGCAGTTGGAGCGCCTCGTCACTGCGTGTAGTCGCAGGGACGTGGGGCGCGTTCGTTTCGAATTTGCTCGTATCGTGTTATTGTTGACTTTTCGGGTTCATTGTCAATCTGTACATAGTTATTCTTGTTGTTGTTGTTGTTGTGTTATGTTACGGGGCACACTCGGGGGGTTATGGGGTTTTTTTTTTTTTTTTTTTTTTTTGTTGGTTGTTGTTAGCAGCCGGGCCGGCTGCGAGCTATGTGGGAGGGGGTGATGTAGTGGTGATACGCGCTGGGTGTATATGTCGTGTGCCAGCGCGTATGTACGGGTGTGTGTGTGGTGACGCGCGCTGACGGGGAGGAGCAGGCGTCAGTGCGCGGGTGGGGGTAGTGCTCTGATTGGCTGTGTGCCGGTGACGCGCCCAGAGGGAGTGATCGGGTAGCAGCGCGGTGTGATTGGTCGGGGAGTGGAAACACGCGCTGAGCGGAACCGGATCGTAAGGATAGCGCGTGGGGATTGGGTAACTGAGGAGCGGTGCCGACGTTGAGGTCCGCATCCGCTCCGCCTCCCGGGAAGAAGGGGTATATAAGGTGATGCACAGAGGAGCAGGGGGCAGAAGTGGAACCATCTAAGAATGAAGACGAAGGTGCAGAGATAGAGCCCGGAGAGGAGAGTAATGGAGAGTAGAAGAGAGTAAGGTATAGTGTGTAGCCAGCGAGAGAGAAAGGTCTACACGAGCTGAGTGATGTATAGTGTGTAGCCAGCGAGAGAGAAAGGTCTACACGAGCTGAGTGATGTATAGTGTGTAGCCAGCGAGAGAGAAAGGTCTACACGAGCTGAGTGATGTATAGTGTGTAGCCAGCGAGAGAGAAAGGTCTACACGAGCTGAGTAATGTATAGTGTGTAGCCAGCGAGATAGAACGGTCTACACGAGCTGAGTAATGTGTAGTGTGTAGCCAGCGAGAGAGAACGGTCTGCACGAGCCGAGTATGCATACGGTGTAGCCAGCGAGAGAGAAAGGTCTGCACGAGCCGAGTATGCATACGGTGTAGCCAGCGAGAGGTGCAAAGTCTACACGAGGCGAGTGGAGAGTGTAGCAGAGGCGCAGAGTCTACACGAGGCGAGAGAGGAGTGTAGCCGAGGCGCGGAGTCTACACGAGGCACAGAGAGCCGGCAGCACAGAATCCAGAGTCAAGAGAAGTGCATTGTGAAGAAGAGAGGCCACGCGTTGTATTGTTACAAGTCAAGATTTAATAAAAGAAGTGTGTTCCCGTCAAGGAGTTTCCTGCCGTCATTTTCCAATACTTCACACGGAATAAATTTTACTGAAAGAACTCTCAAAACGAACGCTCGAATGCAAACGTGACTCTTTATTCACAACAGGTGGAGGCGGCGTTGCCTCCTCAGTGACGTATGGGGCCAAGGTGGTGCACGTGACGAAGGGTGCACAGGCCATGCTCCCGTGCTCATTTTGCATTGAAACGTTCACTAAATCGTCATACGTGGAAGGCTACTGGCTCCTCAACAATGAGAGATATTTTACACAATTTGTCTACCGAGTAAGTGACAAATCCACAATAATAATGGACTACCAAGGCCGCGTTTCTCTACCTGGTGACCTGACAGCACGCAACTGTTCTCTACTCATTGAAGATATCAGAATATCGGATGAGAAAACTTATTATTTTTACCCGGAAGTAGATGGTACACGAATAGGTGCAGGAATGGGAATTGAACTGAAGGTCATTGGTGAGTCTTTTTAAAGCATTTTTATTGACAAGGCTTTATAATTATGCACGTAAAGACACATTTCTGAGGGCTTTGACAATTGAATTTGTCAGTCCCAAATATCTAAATAACAGTCTGTATTGCATGTGTAGTGGTGGTGTTGACGCGCGCCGACTGTGACAGTGATGGATCACGGGGCGGCACGGGGTGCGGGGTTGGGCACGCGTTGTGGGCGTGGTATGGACGCGCGCGCCGGGAGTGACGGAGGACGGGGCGGCGCGGCGTGGGTGGTGAGGCGCGCTGAGATGTGGGAAAACAGGATCGTAGCCAGCGCCCAGTGATTGGTCAAATAGGATGGGTGCTCTCAGCGACGTCCGCAGGTGGGGTATAAAGGGGGACGCGCGAGAGCACTCGGGGTTGTTAACCAGTTGAAGATCGAAGACGGAGTTGAAGACATAGTGCCCCGAGACCCCTAGTCCCGCTGTCCTTGTAGGGACCGGGGCCCTGTGTGGCTCGGAGGCGAGACTGTGGGACCCGTGGTCCGACGCCCACGTGGGTCGGGACTGGGGGACCCACAGTCGAGACGGACACCCCGGCAGGGTGGTCCCGAGTAGCTCAGTGGGCGTTAGTCGCCAGAGTAGCTAAGTGGGTGTTGGTCACCCGAGTAGCTCAGTGGGCGTTAGTCGCCAGAGTAGCTAAGTGGGTGTTGGTCACCTGAGTAGCTCAGTGGGCGTTAGTCGCCAGAGTAGTTAAGTGGGTGTTGGTCACCCGAGTAGCTCAGTGGGCGTTAGTCGCCAGAGTAGCTAAGTGGGTGTTTGTCACCCGAGTAGCTCAGTGGGCGTTAGTCGCCCGAGTAGCTGAGTGGGTGTTTGTCACCCGAGATACTACAGTGGGTGTTAGTCACCTGTGAAACGAAGTTGGTGAAATAAAGAGTGTGCTACCCGTGAAGTCGTCTCCCGCCGAGTTACTACATTACACATGTAAGACTACGTACTCTACGTGTCAATGTACATAAAACACAACACAGAGCACAACTTAAAACACGAACATAAAACAACATATATGAGATGTTTTTTGGATTAGATCACGTAAATATAAATGTGTAGTTAAACCCGCCACCACCCGACACAGCCTGTTAGTAAGGTTTGTCACGTAAACAGAACGTGCCAATTCGTTACTAGTTCAGCACACCGGTGTGTTGGTGGGTAAAACCCACCAGCACACCGGTGTGTTGGTGGGTAAAACCCACAATATTGACAATTCGAGTACAATGTCTGCATCTTTTGAGCAACGCTGATGATGCTGGAACCCACAACAATTACAATGTTGTGGGTTCCAGCTTCATCATTAACAATGTTGTGGGATCCTCTTTAACACACCTGTGTGCTTAAACTAGTACCGACTTTGCATATTTTGTTTACGTGACAAACCTTACTGATTGGCTCTGTCGTGGTGGCGGGTTTAACAACACATTTATATATTTACGCGATCTCACCCAAACACCTCTATTATGGATACTATTGGTCGCGAAACCCTACTGTGTGTTAAACTGACTACAACATTCTTAAAAAAATAATACTCGTGGGCTTTATGCCATGAATGTCTAACCTAAACGTCACAAGCGTTTACTCGTATAGACTAAAGCGTGTGTTAATGTCCACTCCTCTGTCTTTGCATCACAGCGGTACCAGACATCGTGCTCGCACAGCAAGATGTGCCGGCACTGGCGATTGGACAGCCGGCCTCCCTGAGCTGCAGTGTAGCGAACGTGTACCCCAGGGGCTCGATAAACATCACCTGGTGCGAGGATGTCATCACTGGAGGAGTGATCACGGAGACTGAAACGGCGCTTCCAGATGGAACGTTCAACATCACAAGCAGACTTAACTTCACGCCATCAGCAGACCATTGTGGAAAGAAGTGTCCTTGCTCTGTGCGGGGTGTGAACCTCCGATCAATGCTCCAGGAAACCATCGCGTTGTATTTTGAAAGTAAGCAATGCACTTTGCAATGATAACAATAAGTGGCAATATACTGGACAAGCATCTAGATGAAGGAGAATGTCTCTGTCGATTGCCAGACATTATTTTGTGTTGGTCCATACACCTTTCCCCCAGTTGTTGGAGATGGAAATAATTATGTTTACATCGTTTGGGTAACATCCGCTATTCAGTGAGACTTTCAGCAAATGGGTGGATAGTAATTGACACAAATAGGCAAACAGTCAACTATCAATTCATTATTAAACTGGAAAAATTACCACTTTTTTCCCAACCTGGTCAGAACTCACAAAACCAGTATAGTGTAATTCGCAAGTCACTTGGGGCATTATACTGCCAATCGGAAGCAAAACATGAAATTATTGCGATGTTGAACCCCAATTGAGTAGTGTGAATGAGCAGACGGTGCGTAGTAACATCATGGTTATCGCACACCATCGGCAGTAAACAGGCGGCGGAATGGACTTTTAAAATGTTGCTTAAATCCACAAATTCAAAAGACGACACAATCGATGGCAACATGGCTTGTGGCGCAGAATCTGATTCTGCCCACGAGTACACTAATTGCACACGATGGGCATGTACGTCGCAACGCCATTTTATATCGCAGAAAATACTTGTGAAGAGTTATTTTGTGCATACCGTAATTCTCAATTTTACTGAGACGAAAGCTGCAGAGTGTACTTTTTCTTCTTCCAGCATCGGGCATCAGTGAACGGATTTGTCTCATATCTCTGGCAGCACCTATTCTGGCCTGGGGAGCTGTGGGCTTGTTTTTTTTCTATTTAAAGAAAAAGAAAGGTAAAAACTGCATAAAATAACAATATTGTTATACAATACACATCTTGTTCAAAGAATAGCATTACTTTATTGTGCTGTAATGAATGCCGTGTATCAAAAATATATCACAATCATCATCGACCCTTGTCGAGCCATTACTGGATGAAGGCATAAAATAAAACAAAATAAATCACGTTTCGGGCGCAACACAAGCATCCATCATCAGGTGGACGCTTGTGTTGCGCCCGAAACGTCGTAATTTATTTGTTTTATTTTCTACCTACGTGACCTTACCGAACGAACCAAAGAGTATGGATTCCTGCAGTCACGAAAGATTCAAATTAAGGTTGAAGGTCTTTCCATATCGTCGTCATCCATCATGGTGCTGCAGCGCCCACAATCCATCTGCGAATAAACTGGCGTCATCACTCCATTTCCGTGGCGGTCATATTCCCGGGCACATTCCCTCCTTTGGCTGTCATGCCATCGCCAATCCTGTCCATCCACCATCGTTCTGTCTAGCGATGTGTCCTGCACAGGCCGGCTTGCCCTGCTAACAATGTCGCTGAATTTGGGGTTGTCCTCTTAGATGCGTATGCCCTAAAATAGCTGTTCAGCCGATCACCTCACCCACCACCTCACCAATCACCTAACCAAACATCTCACGAATCATTTCACGGTTCATCTCACTGCTCATCTCACTGCTCACCTCACAGAACATCTCACCGATCAGCTCACAGATCATCTCTCCGATCATCTCTCGGAACATCTCACCCATCAACTCACCCATCAACTCTTCGTCGAGTGGTGTCCTCCTCAAGCACATTTGATGTTTTTAACAGTCACATACATTAATGTCTCTAGTTTGGAGATATTTTTTTCTCCCAATATTTCTCCCATTATGGTAATTTCTAGAATCTCCCTCAATTCTTCTTTTTGCACAGCTATTGTTCCATTTTCGTCAGCGATTGGGTTTTTGATCGATCTTTTTGATCGATGTTACAACCAGTACATAACGCCATTACTTAGAAAGAATTAAACTTCCAATCAGTGCATATTGGCCACTATAAAATGTATTATCCAAAGAAAACCCATGCCATAACTGCTCATGTGCACTGACTTGAAAAGTGTCTTGTGCTGCCATATTGCTACGTTGCTTTTCATTAGCAAATTAAGTTTTCAAAACACACCATTTTTATAGTCATATGCGATGTTAAGAATATGTGAATTGCAGTAACTAAACTACATTGAAATCTAACAGTGTAGAAAAATTTCGACATGTATTTGGAAAAACACATCGCCCTGTCATGCCCTCTATCGTTTAACTCTGTGTGTGGCATTACATTTCTTTCCTACAGCACCGGCCATCACTCCAACTGAACATAGAGAAGAGGTTCAAGTTTACGATGATTTGGTTCTTCAATGTCATTCTGCTTAAACAGTTTTCAAAACCAGGAAATGTCTATTTCCCACAAAGTAGAGCTTTACAAATGTCTTATGCTATACATGAAAATACAGGACTGCTTACAACTCCATGAGAAGCCTACAAGATGGGTTCAGCCCACTCTATGGACTGAATTATTTCTTTAAACTGCGATCATGTTTAATTCTGCACCACATTGGTGACCTGAAGCCTCATTTGGCATCGGTCTCCATTTGATGTCCAGTTAACCAAAGTTATGGAAGTTACATTAAATATGAATGACTTTGCTCACAAAGTGACAAAATTCAGTATTTTGTTGTAATATGATAGGTTGCAGTGTAAAAAAAGGAAATTCACTCCCTGCGTGGCATAACTTATGCTCTTACCGCCTATTACAGGATAACTGTACTCTATACATCTTAGTGCCCCCTACTGTTTGTACATGTGTGTAATGTTTTCAATCCAAATTTTCTTTACCCAAGTTTTATAATCGTGCTTAGAAATTCTGCAATAGCGTACGCGTCCGTGCTTGCTCAAATGTTCGCCATGATGGAACGACAGCCCATAGAATAGTGCCTTAACACACGTCTTCCTCACAAAACTTTGTAAATGAAGAGAAATGGCTCCAAGTGGATGGCAACACGATTAGCATTATGAATGTCTGTAAATAGGGGTCCTAATAAACAAACACACATATCACTTTGGCAATTCAAATACATAATTGGGGGTGGGTGTTTCACTTCTGTTGTGCCACGTATGTATCAGGACTTGTATGTTAATGCTGATTAAATGTTTGGAGGTGATCTCTCCAATATAGATTTGACGATTTCATGGTCATGAAGGAGGCTTGTTATACGGTGTATGTCCAGGTAAATTAAGCGTCGCCTTCACTCAACAAACACTGCTCGCTCTTGCACGGATTAAGGAAATTTGCGGAATCAAAGTCTTACACAACGTGATATATGTGTAATATACTGTCAGACAGTCCATGCCTTATCAGTAGTGGGATTCTATCTGGAGGAAAGGTTAATGGGCAGAGCTACCATGGAAGCCTCTGGAACATTCTCCAAGATTCCAAGAGGGGCGTGGCCAGAGGCGGGGCTTAGCCTGGGAAAAGGGAATATAAGCGGGAAGTCGCGGAAGGGTTGGGGTCGGTGGTTGAAGATTGAAGAGTAGCTCCCCGTCGCTACTGCCCCGCCATCTCCACCAGCCACGTGGCGGCTCGACCTCCAGCCGCTCAGTCGCTTCCCAGCGCGCCGCCAGCCAGCGGTGCGGTGGAGAGCGGGGTGAGCGCCACGTGGCGCGGGGCAACGCAATCACGCCAAGAACGAACGACGGCATCCGCGTAACGAGAGGAGTCGTGGCTGTGAAGAACCTTTAATAAATAAAGTTATCCCGTGTCAGAGCCACCTATTACATATGTATTGCAATGATTGGTATAATGGAGGTCCAACCACTCTCATATTGTATGTAATTATCGCAATTTGTGATAGTAATGAGCTACCTCTCCACTCTTTAACTGCACTCAAATTCAACGTCAGCTCTTTTATGCGCTGCCAATGGAGGAGGGGATCCCTCAATGGCTTCATAATAAAAATGCACACAATTATTTGAAAAAAAAAAACACACGTATGGGGTACATGTATTTATGTTCCTGAATTTAGTGGCGTAGTATCGACATCAGCTCAGGGGGTGCAGAAATCGGGTCAGGTGGGGCACCACGGTTGCACTGAGGCGATTATATATCGCAGCTCTTCTTGCCGAATCACATCTTTAAGCATTTTCATTAAAAAAAGACAATTAAACCACATCTAGATTTGAAGCTTTCGTGACTGCAAGGAATCATATTCTTAGGTTTTTTCGGTAAAGTCACGTAGGTAAAACATCAAAATTGTGTTGCCTCCGAAACGTCGTGATTTTTTTTTTATTTTTTTTTCATTAAACCACGTCTGTTCTTTGACACTGTTGTTGAAAACATATCTCATGGTGGTTGCAAGGAGGGCCCGACTCAAAGCTTTGGCCACCAGGGGGGCCAAGGCGCCCCCTGCCTGACCCCCATGCTCATTACGCTGCAGGTGATCAGTCTTAACTCGTGGCTGAGATTGGTTGGGTGAAACACTCCGAATCTGACGCAGGAAGAGGGATGTCGGGAGAGGAACTGGAAGACAGAGTTCCTGGAACGACTTAACTTCCCTATGTGTCTTACTGTTGCTCGAGAACCAATTTTTATTTTATTACGAGAAATTTGCATTGGATTATTAATTATAATGCAACGTGAAAGAGTGTATTGGGCTTTGGTGAGATCGGTTTCCTGGGATTCTGTGAATACATTTAATTGTGCATCTGATGGAAGAAATACTGGTCATGCTGTGTCAAGTTCACATGTTATTCCCCCGTTCTTCATGAGTTTCCTCTGGGTTATCCCATGGATAAAAACGCAGACAAATGAACAGGTATAGGCCAAACATCCGATGTCGATAAAATTACATGCAATTACTCAATTGTGATTAAACAGGAACATCACACCCTACTGTGCAACCCTTGCAGCACCTTCCTCAGAATAGTTGAGACTTAGAAAGTATACAGTAGAGTATTTAACAAGCGAACTTACTATCCTGTATGAGAACAAAAATTGATTGGCTAGCTGGAGGGATGGTAGGAGGGAAGGATGGACGTGTATAAAGGCCGTGCGAGTTTGTTTATAAAAGAAAAAAGGTAAAAAGCAAGTTTTTCAATGCACACTTTTATTTGCACTCAAAAGTATCAAGTAAATTATTTTGACCCCAGAATTAATCAAATTTGATGTGCTGAACAAAAGTGCGTGGCTTACAGAAAACAAATTAAACAAATCGAAAGGAAACCACCAACTTTCATTCAGCAACATCAAATTGTATTATGGGGTCAAAATAACGTGTTTTATACTTTTTAATGCAAACAAGAGTGGGTGCATTTACAAGCTTGTTTTTACTGTGAAAACTTGGAACTATTCAACGACTATTTGATTTTACCAGGTACGGCCCACGAGAGCCTTACAGAAGCGACATGGCCACAAATTATAGCCCAATTCAATGGTTTATCACGCGGAAATTTATAGCAGCCATATGCTCTAAGCGCATGTTTCTAAATGTGGAGGGTAAAAACCAGAGTACCCGCACAAAAATCCACGCGACCATGAGCAGAACAGAAAAACTCCAAATATACAGGCTTCAGGGTCAGTATGGAAACCAGGACTTCCTGTATACCAGGCAACGTAGTTAGCATGACCCTGTACAGATGACAATGATGCAGAGGTGTGGACTCGAGTCATGTGACTTGGACTCGAGTCAGACTCGAGTCATGAATTTGATGACTTGCGACTCGACTTGGACTTGCATAACAATGACTTTGTCCCACCTATGAGATGTGGACTCGAGTCATGTGACTTGGACTCGAGTCAGACTCGAGTCATGAATTTGATGACTTGCGACTCGACTTGGACTTGCATAACAATGACTTTGTCCCACCTCTGCAATGATGGACTGCGTATGTCAAACCTTGACCCTCCAATAAATGAAAGGATGTGCATTGCTATATGTGTACGTAATGAAAGGTTGATAACACGCAGCGCGCATATGCACAACACCGTTTTGAACGTGCACAGATGAAGCACTTTCATTTCATTTAAAGCATTGGTTTCACCAACAATGATTAGAACATTTTTTAGACAATTTGAATAGTGATAACATAACGTAATTTAATTCAAAATCATGTTCACGGCTCTCACCTGTTCACTCTACTTCAGCATAAGCACGTTGGCCTCAGCGCTTCGGAACGGACGTGACAAAGCACACGTTATTATTCATTACGATTATGCCCGTGGAATTATTTTCACAATATCAATAGTTGTAGATATTGTCATTGTTGGTCTCGCGCTAAGGCAGAGGGAACCACAACGGCCGCTCCGGCGCCATGACGAGAGTTGAAAGAGCCCGCCCCTGATTGGTCAGGGCCTCCCCCAACAACAGCCGCTCCGATTGGACGAGATCTTCACCCTTGTAACTGGGTTCGACCATTCATGATTTAAAATAGGGGGGGGGGGTGGGGGTTTGTCGAAATGTTCCGAGCATTAATTACACAATTAAATGAAGTACATAACGCTAAGCGGCCGAAGATCCGCGGAAACTGGATTAATTATGTGAATGAATTATTGCATTGTCACGCGAGACGAGTCTGTGTACACCATGTCACGTGCATTAGGCACCGCAACAGTTGATCGGCCCTTGTCAGCAGCAAGAGCTTTGGATATCCAACTTTTTGGAAGTTCTGCTCGGGAGGGCAGCCAAAATGGTAAAATAAAATATATTTCAAAAACTTTATTAAAAACATGCTTTTATGAAATGTACTAAAAAGTAAAAATATCGATCGTCACAGCGTCAACATGAATGTACTGTAGTGATAGAAGAACTCCACGACTCCAGGAAGTGGGCCCGAAGCTTGTCATAACGTAAGGGACCGTGAGCAATTACAGCCAATGTCAGTTGACCGTGGACAATTAGACCCAAGCCGAAACATAACATATAAAAAATAATATTTAAAATATATATTTTTTCATGATAGAATATAGTATTGTCATCAGTATGACGTAAGTATACCAAGTTTGCAGTCGATACCACATTGGGAAGTGGGTTAAAATTGAGTTACAAGATTAGAGGATACAACAACGACGACAACAGAGTGAGTTAAATAAAAGCGTATAATAATAAAAGCATGTAATAATAAGAAGAACCCGCAGAGCGTTCACCCAGAGAAAAGGCACAATGACGCCTGTCTGAATGCAGAGTCAACACCATCACCCCGCACAGAAATCCTCTCTCATTGAGACGCTCATACATCGGGCTACGAAAGTGTCAGATGGCGATGGTCTGACAAGTGAAGTTAAACGTGTTAAAGAAGTGCTGCAATTGAACGGTTACAATGATGCACAAATCAACAGGGCATTGAATGCCAAAAGCAAATAAAATTAAAACTATTACAATCGAGTATATTGCGGGAGTAACTGCTGAACTAGACAGATTTTTCGAAAAACAAACCATCCGAGTGAGATTTGGCATGATAAATAAAATACAGAAACAAATAATATGGTCCTAAAGATGAACTACCAAAGCCATTAATAGAAAGTGTGTACCGGATGAATTGCTATTGTGACAAATGCTATGTTGGTCAGACAGGACGAATGATCAGCTTGAGACTAAAAGAACACCAAAGGAATATTAAATACTCCCAAATACAACTGTCAGCAGGAGCAAAACACGTGTGGCACAAGGACACTCAATTGATTATGATAATGTTGAAGTTTTGTGCAAGCCTAGTTACTACTGGCCAAGACTAATTAGAAAATCTATTCGAAATGGACTGTTTTGTGTCGTCACAAACCTTACTAATAGGCTGTGTCGGGTGGTGGTGGATTTAACGACATTTATATTTACGCGATGTAACCAAAAAAACCTCTATCATGAAAAACATTGATTGGCGAGCTGCAGAGATGGTGGGAGGGAGGGACAGACGTGTCCAAAGAACGTGCGAGTTCCCGTTTATTAAAAAAGAAACAAGAAGTTGAGTTTTGGACGTCACAAGGCTGGTTCCCTTTTCTCATGAAGTATAAAACAAGAAAACTGATTTAATCAACTTCTCAGATGAGAGCATTGCTTGTCATTACATCCAAAATAAGGCTGGACATTACAGAGGTAAGGATAATTTTCATTGTTGTATACTTTATATTGATCATTTTTCTTGCACTTGTGGTTTGGGGCGAGATGTTATCACCCTCGCCTGGTATACAGGAGGTCGCGGGTTCGATCCCGACCATGATGCCTGATGTATATTTGGAGTTTGCATGTTCTACCCAAGGTCGTGTAGATTTTCCTCCGGTCCTTGGGTTTTTCCCTCAACATTAACAAACATGCATTTAGGGTAGTTGGATTGTATACATTTCCACACGGTAAGCCACTTCGTTGAGCTATCATTTGTGGCCAGGTCACTTCTGAAAGAGAGCTCAATAAGCTCCGTGGGCCTTACCTGGTAAAATGAAAAAATAGTTTAGTTAAAAACCTTCATAGCTTTACCAAAAGTTAAAACGCCGTGCAAAACTTACTCTATTTTTCCTAGATTTTAGCAATTTTACATTCCGTACAAATCTTGCAGCCATGATATGAGCTAACTTCCAGAATCACAAAGATCCCCCCATATAGCTTTTTACAGACTATTGGGGCAAGTGCTATTCGCGTGTATATATGCAAAGATGAAAGATTTCTAATGGTAAAATCTTTAGTGTCGCTAATGATCACCCGACAAGGCACGAGGAGGAGGTTGAGGCAGCACCGCATCTGGACATCTTTGTGCAGTATTCCCAGCGCAGATGTTAACACGTGGCACGAGATGCATGCAGTGGTGTGGATGTACACACACCGATTTGTGTACAAATGGAGTACTTTATAATTCTGTGGAAGTATTGCGGCAAATGTTTACTAAATCGTGAATATAATTCCCCGGTTTTGGTAACCATGTTGAATCAATCACGTCATCACTTCATCTGTTACAGCCTTCCATGACTTATTATAAAAAACGGGATGTTTTACAATGAGTTATTTGAATGTTTTTGTTCGAATTTTTTACATGTTTTCTTAGCTGATCATTGATGATAATCATTGAGGTTAAAAATAAGTAAAACAATGCTTCTGTGCTGCTGTATCGTGCCATTGTACCCAGGTTTTTTGTATTTCAATGCTATGAGAATGCATTTCCACGCGCAAGGCTTGGCAGTGTTTGGCAGAATGTGGATCGGTGTCATTTGTTGGTTTGCCTTGAGACACCACCCAGAAGGTACGTTATGCCATGCACACAAATGTTACACCGTCTCATACGAACATGGCCAGATGGCCTGCCATATCCACCCCTCCATGGCACATTGGCAATGAAATGCCCTCATCATGGGGCGCACGTCTTCTTTTTGCTACTCCTGGATCTTTATCATGAAACCAAAGACCTGCTCTTGCCATTAATAATAATACAATTTAAATTGTATTCCAGCCTAGGATCCCAATGCGCAATGCATGAAAAGGAGGAAACAAAAACAGAACCAGGGGCAACCGACTAAACAAAAGAGTGAAGGCCACTTTGGGTTTTCAAAGCAGACGAACATATTTACCGACTCCGATTGCCTGATTTCGAGGCGTTCCACAGCTTGGGTGCCACGCTAACAGCCCGGTCACCAAATGAGTGCAACCTAGACTTGGCAGTGCCGAGCAGTTGGAGATCAAAAGACCTTCAGGACGTGGAGTCTCTAAATCTATTAACATATATATTAGCCGTAAATGTGCAGGGCTGCAATCACATAAGCTCATAGCACTGCTAGCAGAAACTTCCCCGCGCGTGAGCTCCAGAGAGCTTTTTTCGAGTGGCTATTTGGCCTACGCTGTCCGCACTAGTCACGTGCCTGGGAAGAGGCGTGAACACCCACACATTGCCCCACCACACGCGACCTTGCCGATCGACTGCGGGGCATCCATTTATACTGCTGGGTGCGCATGGCAGGGCGATCTTAGAAACTTGCCCATTGTTCAAACTGCCACGCCGGAAGATTTAATCTATTCGGCAACCTGTGGATAATTCCAGTGTGATAACTATGACACCATGACATGAACCCGCTTAGCTGTGAATGTTTTTTTATTAGATAGATGACCTATCTTTCGCAATATTATAATTAAGCAACCGATTCACCAACCGTGTGATGCTCACGTAATGGTATAATGACGAATGATTTTGACTGGTCACTCGTATCATGACCCACATTTGGCTGCTGGTTGACAGGTTTTACATGATCGTGATTATTGCTGCTTCTGTTGGCTCTGCTTCTAGTGGCAGCTGAAGTGGAGTGGGAAGTGAATTATGGACCAAAGGTCGTGACCTGCCCTGGAAGCACCGTGATTCTTCCCTGTTCCTTCACGTACCCCGAGAGTGATGGATCTAAAGTGACGCTGGCTATTTGGAAGAAAGACTACGCTCATTCATCAATTAACGTGTACAACCTAATAGCTCCAGTGTTTTGGTATAAGGACCGGGTGTCTCTCGTTGGAGACCTGAAGGAAAAAAACTGTTCCCTTAAGATTATCGACGTAAAAAGTTCTGATGCTTCAACTTATTTCTTTCGGTTTGTGGTGACGAACGGCTTCACTGGAAAGCGAGGAATTACGCTGGAAGTAAAATGTATGTCCCACTTATTTTTATTCATGTTCTTATGTCGTTTTGAAAATATAGTCATTGCATATCTTCAAAAAAGTGTTTTACTTATTTACTTGTTGATGAATTTGGCGATTTCAAATATTAACATCACAATTTAGGACACATTTTTATACAGCATTTGTAGTGTTTATGCAATCTGATTTGGCCTTTTTAATGTCAGTGCCACCACGAGTTGGCAGTAAGTGTACGCAGAGTTGCGCAACCTGCGTGCAATAACTTTTCATGGTTCAACGGAGTCGTTTGATTCAATAATGAATCCCCTTTTTTTAAACACTTGGAGTGAATGTCGTGATTTTAATAGCTGGCTGGGGTTATATAAACCCATTAAATACAGCATATACAGATATACAAACATCACCGTTCACGCCTGCAGGTGAATGCATGAGTCGTGAGCTTAAGGTCGGGATTCATCGGTGAATACATTCACCGTCACATTACTCGTTGACAACTGTTTTACACGGTAACTATTCACCGATGTGCACTCTGACATTCTCTTCCCAGGGATACTTGAAATGTGCAATGCATTCCGATTGCTCGGCGCTCCTCGCGTTCCACACGATTTGGACATTAATAAAATATGTATATTAGTGGGTTTCCTTTAATACTTATATATACTTGACGTAAAAGATACTCGAAAATGGACAAGTGAAGTTGAAATGTAAATTTTTGTTCGCGTTTAAAATGGATGAACTGCAAAGATATTTGGTATTTAATGTGTGAAGTAACACTATGATATTACGCATTTATTAAGTAAATATTTGAGTTCAATATCATCCAATTATTTCCATCGCCGTAATCCATAATTCTCTCCCAATGTTATTCATCTGTATTTTCAGATCCATATAAACCCAGAGACATCAAAGTTAAGTTTGACCCCGACAAAGTGACAGAGGGCATGAATGTGACTGTGATGTGTGAGAGTGATAGCTGGCCCCCGCCTCACAACGTCACGTGGGTCAGAGAAATGCGTAATGGGCACAAAGAGTCACTGGCCACGTTCGGAGAAAGAATAACAATACGACGAGTACAGGTGGAAGATTCCGGCTGGTACCATTGCACAGCAACGAACACCGAAGGAAGTGGTAGTTCACATAAACATCTAAACGTGTTGTGTAAGTGACATGCAAAACACATCGTTAAATCCCATTATCTGCACCATTGTGTGTTGGCATTAGGTATGACTTGTTTACATGCAGGTGACTTAACCAGGCTGATACATTTAACCTGGAGAAGAAAAAAAACATTAATGGGAAGTTATGACAAGAAGCCTTCGTCATAATTTAGTAGAACCAAATTACGCCGTTGTGTGCTATGTGAAATGCAACAGAAAAAAACTTGTGCAATTAAAAATAAAGTAAAAAACACAGACCCAGGATCAGTGGGATCTGGACCGGTTCTTGAAATGAAATCTTGAATTGTCTCGCGAGACGACGAGTCTGTGTGTACAAAATGTCAGCTCGTTAGGCTTAGTAAATCCGAAGGTATTAAGCGTCAAATATATATACGGACAACAGAGCAAATTCAATAAAAATGTGTAGAAATGGCCTAATTGTGTGGTTCGAAAAAGCGGCGTGGATGCGATCAGCGTAGAATCTTTGCAAGAAAAATATATCTTCAAAATTAATACAAATACAAAAAGTCGTAAAGTAATACACAAAATAAATATTACTGAAAGAACTCCCAAAACGAACGCTCAAATGCAAACGTGACTCTTTATTCACAACAGGTGGAGGCGGCGTTGCCTCCTCAGTGACGTATGGGGCCAAGGTGGTGCACGTGACGAAGGGTGCACAGGCAATGCTCCCGTGCTCATTTTGCACTGAAACGTTCACTAAATCGTCACACGTGGAAGGCTACTGGCTCCTCAACGATGCGAGAGATTTTGAAAACTTTGTCTACCGAGTCAGTGCCAAATCCACAAGAATAATAGACTATCAAGGCCGCGTGTCTCTACCTGGTGACCTGACAGCACGCAACTGTTCTCTACTCATTGAAGACATCAGAATATCGGATGCAAACACTTATTTTTTTTACTTGGAAGTAGATCGTAAAGTAATAGTTGCAAGAATGGGAATTGAACTGAAGGTTACTGGTGAGTCTTTTTAAAGCATTTTTATTGACAAGGCTTTATAATTATGCACGTAAAGACACACATTTCTGGGGGCTTTAACAATTTAATTTGTCAGTCCCAAATATCTAAATAACAGTATGTATTGCATGTAAGACTACGTACTCTACGTGTCAATGTACCCATGCTTGCAATACTGTGGTGAAAATGTTATTGCGCGTTCAGAAGCAGTGTCGGTTTTGTGCATTCGGAACTTGACTGAAATCGAATACATCAAATCCACTCCCTTTATATATAAACATAAAACACGAACATAAAACACAACATAGAGCACAACTTAAAATACGAACATAAAACAACATATATGAGATGTTTTTTGGATTAGATCACGTAAATATAAATGTGTCGTTAAACCCGCCACCACCCGACACAGCCTGTTAGTAAGGTTTGTCACGTAAACAGAACGTGCCAATTCGTTACTAGTTCAGCACACCGGTGTGTTGGTGGGTAAAACCCACAATATTGACCATTCGAGTACAATGTCTGCATCTTTTGAGCAACGCTGATGATGCTGGAACCCACAACAATTACAATGTTGTGGGTTCCAGCTTCATCATTTACAATGTTGTGGGTTCCTCTTCAACACACCTGTGTGCTTAAACTAGTAACGACTTTGCATATTTTATTTACATGACAAACCTTATTGATTGGCTCTGTCTTGGTGGCGGGTTTAACAACACATTTATATATTTACGCGATCTCACCCAAACACCTCTATTATAGATACTATTGGTCGCGAAACCCTACTGTGTGTTAAACTGACTACAATAATACTCGTGGGCTTAATGCCATGATTGTCTAACCTAAACGTCAGAAGCGATTAATCGTATAGACCAGTGGCGGCTGGTGATATTTATTTTTGGGGGGGCGCATTTTTTTTATTTTATTGAGGGGGGCAAATAAATATAAAGCAGTGCCAAAAACCATTTTGACTACTTGAATATAAATTTTGATGATCTTTATTTACATTTCAGACCAAAAGAAGTACCAAAAAGCATGTTTCCTACTTGAACATAAATGTTTCTCTTTTATATACATTTCAGACCAAAGTACCAAAAAGCATGTTTCCTACTTGAACATTAAAACGTTAGTTTCATGCTATTATCAATATGGCTGCGGCTACTTTCATGACGTTTGCATTTGTCAGAGAGATGTTTGAGGTCTCTTACCCCCGTCGTTGTCCACAAAACTTCAGTGCCGACACTTTGAAATAAAAGACAGGGAAAACAAAAAAGAGAATTGCTAACATCACATCCAGCCAGCCACCTCCGTTTCTCATAACAAGCGCGGGTGAAGCTTCGTGTGTAGCTTCGTCCTCTGTCACTGGCCTGCTGCTGGATTTGTAAATCAGGTTGGTCCAGTCCGAGATCCTTTATCTTTTTTATTTCTTCCAGCGAAAGCCTTGTGAAAGGGTTTTTTTGTAAATAAATTACAGAATTTGGATGAACTGCTGCCATTGTTTACACAAAAAATTTGATCAGCCTAGCAAGTGTCGAAGTGGTGTGGCCTGCGCACTCGCAGTAGTGGCCCAGAGCGTAAATTTGAATGACAGGTGACGAGAACCAATCAGATTGGATAAAATAACATGTATCCAATTCTGATTGGCCAGGGACGCAACGACTTGCGCCCCGAGGAGAATCTTTAAGAAACCAATTAGAGACCAGCTTCAGGTCACATGCTGTCCGAAAATTTAAAGTCTCACATAGACATCCATTTGTCCGGCGCCCCGCATGAAACACATTGAAAAACATAGAAAATAGTTGACCGATTAAAGCCAGTTTTTATTAAATGCTGATGCTTTTCTTACTACCAGCCGGCACATCTTTATGTATTTTTATATAATTTTTGTATATGTATATTCTTGAATCTTGATGGGGGCGGCGCCCCTGCGCCCTCTATTGACGAGCCGCCACTGGTATAGACTAAAACGTTGTGTTAATGTCCACTCCTCTGTCTCTGCATCACAGCGGTACCAGACAGCGTGCTCGCACAGCAAGATGTGCCTGCACTGGCGATTGGAAAACCGGCCTCCCTGAGCTGCAGTGTAGCGAACGTGTACCCCAGGGGCTCGATAAACATCACCTGGTGCGAGGATGTAATCACTGGAGGAGTGATCACGGAGACTGAAACGGCGCTTCCAGATGGAACATTCAACATCACAAGCAGGCTTAACTTCACGCCATCAGCAGACCATTATGTGAAGAAATGTCCGTGCTCTGTCCAGGGTGTGAACCTCCCGTCAATGCTCCAGGAAACTATCACACTCCATTACGAAGACAAAGGTGATGAAAACTCAATATCACAAGGATTTTCCAACGCGGTCCTCTCCTTGTTGAGTGAAGGCTCTGTCGATTAACGGGGCGTCTTTAATGGACTTGCCGGAGTGAATGGCAATGCACGCTGTGATTTTTCGATGTCCGTTATGATCCTCGGCGAATTAAACACATTCACACAGAGCATATCTTATATTTGTAGATCAGTGTAGAACGTGGTACTTCTCTTTTCCGCTTTGATGTTTGGGGGTGACGGCAGATCTGGATCTTATTTTTGTCTATTCACACATTTTACTGTCCGTGTCCTAGTAGCATTGTGGAATACACAATGGTAATATGAATAGATTCATCAGCAAATTATGCGTCACCTCTTATTTGCACAAGAGCAGTGAGTTCTGGGTGACTGGTCCATGCAGGAACTTTAGTGGAATCAACCTGGCCATGATCGCCACCATCATCAACACCTCTATTGCAATGATCATTTCCACTGTCATCAGCACCACCACCATCATCAACGCCCTTAACCATTATCACATCCATAATCATCACCATCCTCATCATCACCTATACCACGATCATCACTACCATTATATCCATCAACAGGTGATGAACGCCTTCAAAATCTTCATAGGAGCATGACGACAATAACTTTAAGTGCTTCAGCCTTGTCACCCTTTCACAAACACCATCCAAATGGCTGAATTGACATGCTTTTTTGCCTTCACAGATCACTTGGATATAGTCATGCTGGTGGCTGTCGGAGTCGTTGCATTGGGCGTGCTGTTTATTCTGCTTATCATACTGCTCATTCTGCGAAGACGGAGAAGGGGTACACTGCTTTTTCGCAATTGCTTCCAACCAACGTACAGAAAAAAAACATTTCAGAAGTGTGCAGTAACGCACGGCTCATTTCTCAGCCCATTGCAGATGAAGGCCTTCCCATGCTGTGTCAGTTGTGGGAGTTTTTTTACCATATTTCGCCATGCTGGTCAGTGCTGGTTGAGGGCCCCCCTTTATTAACTTGTTCAGATATCACTCGCAAAGAATGTTTGCGAGCCATGGCTGGGAATTGAACTTAGGTTACTGGGGTCATAGTGTAGTGTGTTCCTGGTTTGGCAGTCAAGCCAACCGCAGCTAAAGTTATTGGCAATCAAAATGTAGACATTTGCGATAACCAGGCAGGCCTTCATCCAGAAATGTTGTAACAAAGGATTGTAAAAAAAATACTAGGGGTGCACAATTGGGCGTGATAGTACCCAATCGCCAGTCTCCACCCAAATTCTACGTTGAGCTAATCCAATCAACTCCACGATTCCTCAGATCCAATTGCTGAGCAGCAAAATGCTTTTCCAATGTATCAATTTAAACGGGATCACTTTTTGCAAAATAACATGACACAGAACTGTGACAACCCTGACAACAGAATGTTAACAAATAATGACGGTTATATTTTTGTGAATCGCTGCAGTTTGTCTAATGGTTGCAATCCAGAGGTCGCCGGTTCGATTCCATCTTCTGGCTCGGCAGTTGAATCAATTGTGCGGGTTTCTTAAGTCCCACGTCTCGAGATGACTGGGAACGGAGTAATAAACAAATCAGAAATCGAACAACAGGGTTTAGAAGAGGTTTATTCGCCATTGACCACATACTAATAATCAGATTCTGGAAAAGACCAATTAACTTCAATTAACCATTACGCCTAGCCTTCTGTAGACTTACGAAAAGACACTTTATCTAAAGTAGAAATGTATTGATCATCGAAGCTCTCACAAACCCAGGCCGAAATACAAAACATTTAGAAGATAAAGGGGTCTTTTTTATTTCCATAAAGCAGAAAAGCCGCACTAGAATGACACGCAGAAAGTGTCACAGTACATTTCAAGAGGGGAGTAAGACAAAGGTGATATGCCATCACACAAAAATGTTCACAGTGACGCCTGTCCAAAATTACATGGGAGAAACAAAGGCATAACTATGAACGCAGAGAACATCACCGTCACGTCCACCAATGGGAATAAATTGCAGGAAATTCGACAAGAACCTAATAGAGAAGTATGGAACGCTGGGCTCTGGAAAAATATCAGCAAAGCAAAGGTACAACCAGTTCGCCAAACAATTTGAGATCGCTGTCAGAGGGACACAATTAAATGACAGAGCCGAGATTATCTGGGACAGCGATTGAAGGTGGATCATAAAAAAAATGAAATGAAGTGGCGGACAAGTGCAAAATTGTATGTTTTGGGAATCTGAGCTTGATTATGAAAAGTAACAGTATTCATGCGCCTAAGGAATCCGTGTGTACTGCGTGCAATGACATGGTTCAGAAAACATGGCCATGAACACGGAATATAGAACAAAACAGAAATTTATGCACAAACAGGAATGCTGTTAATTGATTAGAGAACATATATATGTTGAACTGCTTTCGCATCATACATAGTCAACCATGCTAATCGGAGGTGCGGGGGGAAGGACAACAAACTATAGGTCTCTGTGTGAGTCTATGGGTATCTGTGTGAGTCTATGGTTATCTGTGTGAGTCTATGGTTCTCTGTGTGAGTCTATGGGTCTCTGTGTGAGTCTATGGTTCTCTGTGAGAGTATGTGGGTCTCTGTGTGAGTCTATGGTTCTCTGTGAGAGTCTGTGGGTCTCTATGTGAGTCTATGGTTCTCTGTGAGAGTATGTGGGTCTCTGTGTGAGTCTATGGTACTCTGTGTGAGTCTATGTATGTTGAACTTATTTCGCACCATACGTAGCCAACCGTGCTAAATCGGAGGTGGGGGGGGAACAACAAACTAACCACAAAAATTATTTCTAAAGAATTTTTTTCAATCTAGATTTAATAGTGCACAGCTCCATCGGATTTCTAATATACAGGTTAATGACGTCATCCATGACGGTTGGGTCGGACACATTACCAGAAGGGATGACGGACGATGATCAAGAATACTGGAGTGGCAGCCAAGGCATGGAATTACCGTGGAGATGGAGCAATGCAATGAGCTTGCGCGTAGGCCGCTATGTGGATTGGTACATTGCAGAATTATGAGTCGTGATGGTGGCTTGGGGAGGGGTTCATCCAGCAGTGGATTGACCATGGATGATGTTGATGATGGGTGGTTTACATGAGGAAGGACATTTAAGCGAGGTTGTTTTTTTGTTTCCGAAAAAGGAAATTTAGCAACATTGTGGTAGTCGTTGCCTTATCTGCCTCAACCATTGAGTTCCTTCTGCTCATTTAAGGACCCACCAGAGCATGCAATGTTTCTGATGGCATTGCCCATACATATTTCGTAACCACGTGTGTCTATTGCAAAGCCAAACTTTAAGCGGATACAATATAGACAGTAGAAACGTGACGAACTACAATTGTTCACGTGTCAAAACACGTCTCCTCTCTGCCCTCAACTTATCATCTCTGGGTCGAGGATTAAATATCCCAAACATGGCCTCACTCAACGTTTGAAATTCCGTTAAAAGAAAAATATAAAGCCCGCTACATAATACCGTGCATATATATTGTCAAGAGAGCAAATGGTGCGATAATGGCCATGGTATTTGGTCCTCCTAGAATGCCTTGCATGTCACGTGACATCACCACTGGCGTGTGATGCACACACAGCTGTTTTAGACAACCGCCATATTCTGTGCGTAGGTTGAACTTATTTCGGGCTGTTCGCAGCCAACCGTGCTAATCGGAGGTGCAGGAAAACGAGACACATGTAATCCAGATTAGTTTTTGTTCGGCATCATCGGTGCGGCGAAAGCCATCATTGGCCAACAGATTTTTTGTTCGTACCACTGGGACTTCAGTGTGGCGAATTTCGTTCTACTCCGATGGCCTACGACATGGGTTGCGTGCATTATACATGCAGTTTGGTGGTGTCATGTGACATGCGAAGAAGGCATGATGGGAGCAGCGATCCTTTTGTCACAATCACGTGTTTTGCTCTCGAGGAATTATTCTCGTCTCCAGCCTGCATGTGCTTGTCTGTCTGATGCACTGTGCGTCGCCGTTTTACGGAAAGTCTCAGAACTGGTTCGTGTGTTTTTTTCTCGCTTTTCTATATTATCTTAAGCAAAGCAAAGCCGACCTCACGAGTGCCTGCATCCAGAACTGATGCCATCGGCGCAACCTCCGTCCAACAACGACTACAGCCTGGATGCAAACCCGCGAGACGCGGTTCCGAGGGCTAGAGATACGGGGTACGATAAGCCTACCAGGGTGTCTGCAGACGAGGCTGTGTACAGCAATGTGGAAAAGAAGCCTCGAAAGGCCAACAAAGGGGCTTCCAGTGCCCAAGGGCTGGGCCGTGCGGGCCCAGAAGTCGACAGTGCAACACTTTCAGGCGAGTGCACATTTCAGGTGTTACCCTGTTGCGCGTCTTGAGTCGGACCTGCTCGGGGTTTTTTCTTTTTTACAAAGCCCTCTCATCGCATGTTCAGTGTTGAGCGCTGGGCAGGTGGCCAGACACGTCAAGCACAGCGTGATAACGGGGGGGGGAGTAGTTTGCGCATATTCCGAGGGCTCGAGGCTAGGCAGGTACCCTCTTATCGGCGGCCCCACACAAAGCAACACCGCATTATGATTAGGGAGCCCCATATGTCTCCTCGTATTTTAACAATTCGTCAATTCAACCAAGCGGTAACGACGACGCGCGACCCTTGCAATCAAGCGCTGTGGTTCTCGAATAAATTGGTGGATCACACAGGGTATGTGTGATCTTCCTTCCCGTGGATTGTCGAGGTGCCCAGACCCTGACTTGAGGGATGGCGGGAGAGCAAGTAGACTAATCTCCATCTGTTTCCATCTTCTACGGAAAGGGAGTGTTGCCCCTGCCAGCAACATGGGTTTCCTCCGATTGCTCAGGTTGTTTCCTCTCACCTTGTATGAACAGTTATAAATTGGCCAAAATCAGCGTAAAATTAAACACGTAAACATTACACGCATTCTATTCTTTGGGTCTAAAGCCAGGGACCCTCCTGAAAGAAAGCCATTGTACTCAGTTTGCCTTTCCTGTATTCGTAATTATTATTCATATTGATTATTCTTACGCCACATTCATCACACAATGTGAGAAAAAAACATCGTTTAATCGAATCGCTATCCTTAAATCGTGAGGGCTGAATTCAAGTTCAAGTTCATTTATTAGGTATAGCCCTGTGAGCCATTCGGCTCTTGAATCGGGTGCAACCGCAACAAACAAAAACATGAACAAGAAAATATCTTAAAGTGAATATATATGCAGTGGGGCAGGGGGGATGCTCAATCACGGAAACCCCCTCAATGTTGACTAATCCCCCTGCCCCGCCCCCGGGCCCCCCACGATGTCCATTGCTAAGACACCACTTCCTCATGCGTGTCAAGTGCCTCCTAGAAGGGGCCCAAAATGTACCAAGGCCTTCCTCTTAAATCATTAACGGTGCATAAAACTCGGGTTTTTGCCACCTGCCACGGTTTCTTTTTCTGGGATTGTATTCCTTCAGTCGTGGCTGCATGCTCTGGCAAATCTCTAAATATTTCTAGGACACTGAAAGTCAATATTGTTTTGGTCAGTTGTGCAACAATAACAATACACCGCTCAAGACGACACATTAACGTCGTGCCCTTCCTTGTTCCCGATATTTTGAGATATATTTTGTCCCGTAGTATATCCAGAAAATGTGTATGCCTCAGAGCTGAATAACCTGGATGTTTAAAAGTGGTTGTCATCTCACAGCGGACGCATAGTTACAATTTGCATGCATTTTCTGTTTTAAAAGTTCAACATTTTATTTTGTCTTCTTTGCATGTTTATGTATTTTCCAGTTGAACGTTAAATAACTAAAATTTCAGTGGCCTACTACGGCCTTATTTTAGCTCCTACGGAGGGCTTTTTTTGGGGGGGGAGGTTGGCCGCCAATTTTGTAAATCTGTTGGATCAACTTTTTACCCCCACATTTAGGGGGTAGGGGGTCCACTTTCATAATTTTTTTGATTCAGGAATTCTGAAAGGCTCTTATCATTTCATTGACGGACCAACGGACAAACGGAATGCCGGACTTTTATATTCGAAGTCTGTGCAATTGTGCATTATATACAGTACGGCATAGATTACCGCAGACACATTTTGCAATACTTTTTTTGTATCTTAGAAGGATCGTGTTCAATTATAACTGTCATTAATTCTGAATTCTCCATTCACGCATCACCCGACGCAACAGATACAGTCCCCAGCACTCTACCACAGAAACAGCCCAGGACCTTGGAAAACGAGAACGCGGTAACCTACAGCAAAGTCAGCTTCATGGTGAGTTCTCATTCCATTTGCGCGGTGTTATTGTGTTGTGGAGTGGGACAGCAAATTAGGGACCCTGTTTGAACATCGATCGTCCACTCGGAGACCTCAAAATCAAGTATAACACGTGGAGACTGCATTTCTAGCATCCTGCGATTTCCCATAATTCAGGCGAGCCATCCAGTTATAGATTCCCCGTGGTGATGAATATACCGTATATACATTGTTAGTTCATTCCAATTTGTTGCATTACTCTTTGGTTCTTTCGGTAAAGTCACGTTGGTAGAAAAATAATAGATCACAACGTTTCGATCGCAGCACAAGCAATCGTCATCAGGTGGGACAACCACAGCCAGAAAAGACTGCTGAAGTAGATGAGAGATCTGCCATGGCACGAGGTTATATAGGCCTCGGCAGTAGGGGGGGAGAGAGAGGGGGGGAGGCGGGGCAGAAAGTAGACCCCGTGGCAGCACCCGAGTCACTGGAGTAATAAAATGGACCACCGCGGCAGCACTGGAGAGGTTGGCTGCAGGGAGGGAGAAAGAAGGAGGGGGAAGAGGGGGGGCAGAAAGTGGACCCCGCGGTAGCACCCAAGTCACTGGAGTAGAGATCGGAGAGAGATGCACAGAGAGAGAGAGAAAGACGCAGAGAGTCGGAAATAACAGCTGACATAGGCAGGTAGGATGGAAACATCACAGTCAGTTAATACTTTACCTGGTTAATAACTTCCTTCCAATGATTGGTTAGTTTGTACCCATTTTCTCGGTTGAAGTTGTGTCTGTGTTTATATATCTGGATGGCTTCATGAACAAATCTCTGATAATAGCCGGTGGGTTTGCAAAGTACCTTCGTCTTGGAAAAGTCAATTTCGTGTAAGCCCACTGCGTTAAAATAATTATCAGCAATGACAGAGGTATTGGTCCTACCGTGTTTCAGATCTGCCTTGTGTTCGCGAACGCGGTCCGAGACATTTAGTTTCCCCAATGTAACTGCTGCCGCAGCCACAACTCAGTTTGTAGACACCCGGGTATTGCATATCAGGAATCACATCATTTACAGATGGGATAAAATCACGGATGTTGTGTACTGTCTTGAAACGAACCTGGATCTTGGGTTTGTTTAAGATTTTGGAAATCTTTTTGGTAACCCCTGCTATGTATGGTAAAGTGATGGTTTTTGTTGGATCATCAGAAGGTTGTCTCTGCATGGCTGGGGAGACAGCTTTGCGGATTGTATGGTCAGAATATCCGTTCATCCTGAGGGCTTAGTGTACATGCTCCAGCTCACTGGCTAGGTGATGCTGGTCAGAGATGCAACGTGCCCTATGGTGTAGTGTTTTGATGAGGGAATTCTTCTGGGCTGGATGGTGGAGGGAGTCAGGCTTTAGATAGGCATCCGTGTGGGTGGCTTTCCTGTAGACAGTGTCCCAACGAGCCATCAGGTCTCTTTCGATCAAAACATCCAGGAATGGTAGCTTGCCATCCTTTTCCACTTCCATGGTGAATTTGATAGATGGGTGTATGGAATTTATGTGGTTGAGAAATTGGTTCAGTGCTGGCAGGCCATCTCACCTACTTCAGCAGTTTTTTCTTGCTGTGGTTGTCCCACCTGATGACGATTGCTTGTGTTGCGATCGAAACATTGTGATCTATTATTTTTCTACCTACGTGACTTTATCGAAAGAACCAAAGAGTATGGATTCCTGCAGTCACGAAAGCTTCAAATCAAGATTGTTGCATTACTTTCTTTCAAAATGTTAAATAATGTAAACGATGCAGAGAAAAATAAGGCGCATTTCTTGTGGCTCGTCTTGAGGATACAAATGTAGTACAGGACTTCGGAGACGATAATTGTGAAGGCACCTTTTATTAACACACACGATCTCGACTACACACACTTGATACAACACTAGCCGTCTAACATCGACGGCGCTAAGGTAGCTGGCAGGTTGTCTAGCAGCGCAATGTCGAGCGATGACAGAGACGGCAGTGACGATGGTGACAAGACAATCCGATTACCACAAACAGCCTCTAGCTACGGCTCTCAGCCCCTTTTATCTTAGCAGCGTGGCCTCGCTCCACCGTGGCCACGCCCCCCTTCTTGAACCCACTAGCAGGTTCCAGGTTCTTCCAGATGGACCCCTCCTGTTCTTCCACTCTGCCGACACACCCGCGTATACTGTCGCTCACTGGCGTGTGTACTATTTGTACACCGCAGTTGCCGCTTTTGGTCACCAGCCGGCACTTTTCTTGGGGCTCTGGGGACTTGCACAAATGGCTTAATGGACTCAACAGAAGAGTTTGACCGGGCTCCAGCCTCCGGTCCTTCGCAAGAGGCGGCTTCGGGAGAATTTCCAGGCTTCAGAGGCTTGGATCCTCTGGGCGGCACAACGCAATCTTTCTGAAGCACAGTTCCGGGACCAGCTGCCCCGGCTCGTCGGACACATTAGACACCAGCCGTACAGGACTTGGGGATGAGCTGTCTATCTGGGGATGAACATAGGGCTTCAGACGTGACGGGTGTACAAACTAACGGCGACGCCCTGCCTGTATCCGCACACAATGTGGCCTTTTAATTTCCACCACTTCAACGGGACCTCGCCATGGCCGATGTAATTTGGGGTACGTACCCAGTGGTACCTGTAGGTAGTGTAACCAAGTCCTGTCATCAATTTTCCATGGAAGCAAGTACTCATGCTGCCCCGTGCTCTTTTAATTTTCAGCCTGCTTTTTGGCGTAATTTTCCCTCGCTGCTTTTCACGCGCCTCGAACAATCATACGAGCATGACCTGCATGGGCGCAGGCATGGTGGCCTTCCTTTTTCCCCAAAGCCATGCCCAATTGAGCTTCCATGCGGGGTTCGTTCTCTCGCCCGTACATAAGATAGAACGGGGAAAATTCCATCGTGGCATGTGAGGTCATCCTGTATGCCACTAGGACCCATGGGACGTGCAAATCCCAGTCCGTTTGCAACTCATTAACTGCCTAACAGACCATCGGTCCTGTGCAGGCGTGTTACCATGCCATCCGTTTGAGGATGGTATGGTGACGTTCTGATCTTTTTGGTACCCAAAGCATTGCATACCTCCCGCAGCAATGTCGACGAGAAATTCCGCCCCTGATCTGTGAGAAGCTGCTCAGGCACTCCCTTCTCCATCACGTAGCTATGCAAAAATGCATCGGCGATGGATGCGGCTGATTGGTCTGGTAGGGGGCAAGCCATTGGCCACCAGAAAAAATATTCCACACCGACCAAGAGGAATTTATTTCCCTTTTGGGTAGCCGGAAACGGCTCCAGAATGTCAAGCGCAACCAGCTCATTAATTCGGGATAGACTGCAATGGAGGCTGAGCCTTTCTCACCGGTGGTTTACGGCGTGCAATCAGTGCAGCCCTTGACCAGGCGGTACACATCGTCTGACATACCTGGCCAATAAAAATTTTGCTGTAGCATCAGCAACGTTTTCCGGACTCCGAGATGCATTAACTTATTTTTGTGCACCACCCGCGTCACCCTACCCGCAGGGCGGTGGGGACCACTGTACAATAGCGCTGCAGCTCCTCATCCCACCTGATCAAAAGTCCTTCATGAAGGACTATATGGGACACTCCCGTCGTGACAGAATTTCCGCTTTTCGCCGCAGTGCAGCGCCGCAATTTCAAAAGTGTCACGTCCTCTACCTGCAGCCATCCCCACTCGGCGTGCATGAGGCCCAATGTGCTGTCCCTAGGTGTGACCACCTCGGCTGGTACTGCGTGACTTGACGCCACCACAACATGCGGTGACCCAGCCTCAGGTGGATTACACCTGGCAGCACCCGTCGAGCACGCACATCGCACACTCAGCGGCAGGCAGGACAGGGCATCTGCGTTGCAGTGCCTCTTAAACCCTTTCGCGAGATTACCTTAAACGAGTACTCCTGCAGTATTTACAGCCAGCGTGGAAGCTGGCTGGACGGCTGGTCAACTCGCAAGGAGTATTGGAGAGCCGCATGGTCTGTGCGCACAATGAAGTCCCTGCCATAAAGATATGGCCTATACTGCTGTATGAAATATACCATGGCCACAAGTTCCCTGCGTGTCACACAGTATCGTTGCTCCGCGGCAGACAGCACGCGGCTAACATATGCGACCACTCTCTCCATCGTTTTTTACCTGGGACAAGACTGCTCCTATGCCCGTGTCACTGACGGCAGGGAGAAATTTGGATAGCCGAGGGGAGGCACGTTAGCAAGATGATCATGCAACGTGACAAACGCGGCCTCCTCCTCCCACTGAAAGTTCTGTTTTTTTGCGGTCAAAGCGTGTAATGGTTTGGCAATCGTCGCGAAATGCGGAACGAACCGTCGGTGATATGTCGCAAACCAGAGGAAGCTGCGCACTTCACCCACCAACTTTGGAGGTTAGCCAATCACGCACGCACGCCGTCTTGTCCGGGTCCGTGGTTATTCCGGACGCGCTGACAATATGGCCCAGATACCGCACAGATGTTTGTAATGGATGACATTTTTCCGGTTTCAATTTGAGATTGGCCACCCGTACCTTGACGAACACCGAACGCAATCGCGTTATCTATGCCTTATCAGTCCTACAAAAACAAAGCATCTGCCTGAGTATTTTACGTAATTAAATCCTTCCCTCCCTCCACTCCCCATGAGTGATGGTGGGCAGTTGTGAAGAGAGTGGAGAATTGTTCATACCTGGGTAATGTGCTTATAACCAGCTCTGGTTTTGTAGCAGAGGTCTCACTCCTAATCAGTCAAGTGGCATCAACTTGTGATCATCTGCGTAATTCTGTGTGGAAGCTGCATATGAAGCTCCGGATCTCTTTGGCCATAGTTATGCCCTCCCTCCTCTCCACTTGCGAAACGTGGAGCCCTTTAAAGAAACATCTGCGAAAGTTTAAACCATCCAGGCTGCCCTGCCTACAATCCATCCTGGGTTTAAGCAGACTGGATTGTTTTTAGGAGACCATAGATCCTTAAAAGAGTCCATTGTGAGCTCCTCTGGCAGGCAAGGCTGCGTTGGCTGGGTCATGTAGCCCGCATGCCCAGCCACCACATACCCAAGCAGCTTCTGTATGGCCGGGTAAAAGGGGCTAAACGGGCATGTCACGAGCTACAGAATAGATTGAGCTGATGCAGTACAGAAGGATGTGGAGCTGGTTGGACTTGCTGACTGTTACAAATGGTTTAAAAATCGTCCTCTGTGGAGGGGGCTCATGAAGGACGCTAGTGGACAGTTGGAGGCAGTCGCCCTCAAGAAACAGTGGAGAGCGGAGGAGCTACGCTCTCAACAACGAGCGGAGCACCGGGCCGCTAAAAACACGCAGCAAGTTGGCATAGTAGGGACCACAGGCGATGGATCTGCCAATCACCTCAGTCGACCCATGACACCTGAGTCTGTTCCATGACCTCCTACCAACGAGCCTTCAACACTTCAAGTGGCCTCAAGGTGCATCTAGCTTGGGACAAGTGCCGTGGCGATGTCATCGTCACTTAAGTGATGAATGGCGGTTTGTTGTATGCAGGAATGTCTTTGTGTGTGCATGAGAGAGTGTGTATTATGTACGTGTGTATCGTGTAGCATGTCGGCCTTCATACGTGCTCGATATCAGTCTGTTAAAATGCTCTGTGGGGGGTGCTGTCTTTGTCTATCTGGGACAGTGTATACATGTGTTGGGAAAGTATTTGTATACGATTGTGCACGATTGTATGTACACACACATTCGTGAGTGTGGACGTGTGTGTCTGCGTGCATGTTTGTGATGGTGTGTGTCTGTGTGTGTGGACGCAAGGCAGACTCAAGGTTGCTCGCTACTGCCCCCAACAATCCAATGAAAAGTTACGCAAATCCCCTTGCCTATATACCCTGTCCCACGTGGAATTGGAATTGGGAAAAATCTTGGTCTACGCAATTTCGAGAATTTCGTAAGCCGTTTGGTACTTGGGCCCCAGGTCTTGGTAGTACAGTGGTATATGGTTGAACGGAGACGTCATCCTTGATTTAAATTATGTGTTCCCTGTGGAAGTAAAGTTCCAGTTCATTGTGAAAGAGCTAACGACTAATCCTGTGAACCTCCCTCAATTGGATGGACGGAGTGTTTTTTTTTTGTTTAACACGTAGGCTTTCACGACCAATATCATCCATAATATAGGTTTTTGGGTTAGATCGCGTAAATATATAAATGTGTCGTTAAAACCCGCCACCACCCGACACGTTCTGTTTACGTGACAACCCTTACTAGTTGGCTGTGTCGGGTGATGGCAGGTTCTAACGACACATTTATATATTTATGCGATCTAACCCAAAACCAATATTATGGATGTTTTTTTTTATCTACTGGAACGCTTAATTAATTTACGACTAAGTTGTAAATTAGTGCAGGAGGAAATGTTTACTTACACTGTTGTGTACTTATCTGACATTAAAGCGACTTTGTCCAACAGTGCATTGATCATGGCTGATGATCACAACGATTGTAATATGCCATCACCACTAATGTCAACGCTCCCTGCTCCCCTCTTGCTGCTTTGAAGGGAAATTGATTAAATAATTTAGCCTACTTTACATCTTTTTTTTAATTTACAGCACTAAGTCATTGGCAGTGTTGAGGATTATAGTGATACATTGTTTTCTTACTTTATTTTCTTATTTTATTTTATCATTTAAAGCGCAAGGGGCCAAGAGTTGTGTTGGAGAACCCTCGGCGGGAAGATCAAGTGGAGACATGCTGTGGTCCGGCAGACGGTCAGACCACCCATCCTGAGCAAGCATCGAGGCCCTCAGGAGACGAAGACGGAGCTGGCCCCGGCTACGGCAGGGATGGGGATGAATGCGCCGGTGTTGCCGATGAATGTGCCAGTATTGGCGACGATAATTACGGAGGAGGCGTTGAGAACGAAGGCGATATTGTTTACGCCACGTTGTCATTTGGCAACCCTCCGGGGAAAGACTGAACACAGCTTGAAATGTACTTTTTTTTAGCAAAAGTGTGCAAAAAAAGTGCTCATTCATATAGAGCTTATTAAGAGCAACTTGCCACATCACTTTTAAATTCCGTGTTGAAAGAAAAAAAACACATTACTTGAGTTAAAATTGTACTTCAAGATAGATTTTCTCAATGCTGAAGTCATTTTACAAGTGGATGCAATATAGTTGAAATAATATTACAGTCGAAATTTTATTGTAAGAGGTATTGGACTGCAGGAGCAGCTCGGACTGACTTGCTGCGACTCCAATCTGTAAAAAAAAAAGTGGATTGTTGGAGTTTCTCAATGTTTATTATATAAAAGCCGAATTGACCAATTCTGCGATGTGGATCTGTAGTTAAAGATTTTTGCATGTTGAGACTTAATATCCAAGTCAAAGTAATGCAGAAATGCTTAACTACTCCACAGATAACGTAAGCACAATTTTTCCTGTGCTAGATACACCTTTGTATATGTACTATACCTCCGTTTGCCTTTGTATATCTGTCTTTCATTGGTTTGTCTCTGTGCACCGCTATTTTTCTCTGTTTGATTTTCCGGACGTTTCCCGCCTCTCCTCTTGTTGCCGGATCTACGTCTTTTTTTTAATCTCCATTCGTTTCTGTATCTCAATCTTCGTTAAAGCTCCATTTGACTCTTGTCTCCATCTGCCCCTCTTGTATCTCTGTGTTTCCCTGCATCTCCACGTAAATAATGACAAATCTTCAGGGGAAAAAAACCCCTCGGATTTTCAGGAGTACCGCCCCTGCAATATTAGGAGCTTTTTTGTGAACCGTGGGAGGTGCCGTACATTTTAGGATTCGCAGATAATTGGAATGTGGATTTGTGGAAATCTACCTGTGTACCGGAAATAACCCATCATTATAGACATTGTGGTCTGAATATTCAAGTGAGCATGGGCAGTGCCTCGTCTACAATGGCAGTCCTGAACTTGGGGTTAAAATTTGCACATTCCCGTGCCAGCGACAAATCTATCGAAACGATTGTGCACTTCCTGCAAAGCGCTAATTCTATCGGCACCCTTGAGTACGATGGACTGAGTCGACCACCCTTGAGAATTTAACCCATGACCCGAGTACACTTTTAGCATTCTGCCATAGGACCACGTGCATATTAATGACCGGTAGATTGTATCCAACTAATAGGATTGTATATAGCTTGCTTTACACATTCTCATTGAAATGGAATCGATATTTTTTTAAGCAGTTTCTGTAACTCAAGATATAACTAAAATTACATTTTATGCAGCTGTTAACGTGTAGATTCTGGTCTGTATCTACTTATAAAGTAGAATTGCGACTCTTTGTGCTCATTTAGCCGGGCCAGGTTGTGGATGGGCTATGAACATCACTTTGGAAGAGTGGAGAGATAAGTTTGGAGTGGCGTAAATGGCTAGTTCAGGTCGGGAGTGCTGTCCAAGCATCAAGTAACATAGGGGGAAGACTAGAAATGCCAGATGATGGGATACTGTCAGGGCAGATCTTGTAGGTTGCATGTGTACTGTGCAGCAGCTGTGGAGGATAAAACATGGCATTGGTGAGGTGTGGTGGCATCAACAGCTTGATTACGATGACATCTTGATGCTGAGCTCCGTATTGGTGTGCAAAGTATTGAGTCTCGACTGCAAAACATTGTTATCTGTATATCTACGCAGTGGCTACTGATAGCATTGGAATATACATTTCATGATTTTTTTCTTCAATTTGATGTTTGTGTTTGAGTATTTGTCTAGGCCTCGCTGTGCGCTGCGTTGCACCAATATCCGAGTAGATAACCTCGCATTCAATAAAGCTTCAGAGCCAGGGTGAACATCCAACTCCAAACGTATTTAATGAATTGAACGAGGTAAAACTGATGGAAAAACACAGCACAAATACAGCATCTGTTAATACTTGGAAATATCAATACAATGAATGAACACTACAGCATCATAACATTGTCTTAGATAACATGAAACTCAACAATAGATCCTGGATGGACCAGGCACCTACATTAGTACTGAATAGCTATACAAGAGAATAAGCTACTGTGTTAAGAGCACATCGTGTGATCACCATACTGCAGCCCTAAATGTATAGCCTTATTATTTGTTTCTCTCGGTTAAGTCACGTCTAAAGATAAAATAAGAAATTAAATTAAATTATAGAATACGACGTTTCGATTGCAACATCGTCGTATTCTATTATTTAATTTATTATTTTATCTTTAGACGTGACTTAACCGAAAGAAACAATAATTCCTGCAGTCACGAAAGTTCTAAAATTAATATGTATAGCCTTACACAACACTAAACTGTGGATGAGATTTTTCGTCATCCTTGCTCTCAAGATCGCAAAAAGGTTACATGGGTACAAGTCTGACTCGACTTATTCAATTACAAGTAAGATTCACAATGAGGCAAGTGGCATGCTTCGTTGGTAACTAGGCCTCATTTATCATAATTTAACAGCATTATAAAGGCATTTACAGCATTATAACGGTCATTTTAACATTATAACAGCATTTCCAGTATTATAAGAACATAAACGAACTTACAGACAATGCTTCTTAAAGTCCCACAATGAACAGATGCACCTGTGGTCACCGAGACGTTATTTGTGCCTCCATTTTGTACTCTGTGTAATGGCTGACACCCGCGTGGTTGAGAGGGAATCTAAAATCGTAACTTCCTGGTCATGTGACCAAACGCGGCATCAAAACAGGAAATTCCTGTGTACACACACCCCCACATCTGCCGTGAGACAAACACCTGCCGTGAGACAAACACCTGCCGTGAGGCAGAACAGTATTATTAATCAGTATGTAGTGTAATACAGTACTTTTTTGTGCTAATTTATATGCAAATTTAAATTGTGTTTTATAAAGAAGGCACACCACTGCCTGAGACATCACTTATTATATATTTTTTTTTCATTGTTATTGACGAATGTATTTGCGTTTTTTGTTATTTGTGCTTATGCACCACTGCCGACGCACTATCCCAGAGAGAAAAAAAAGTTAAATTGTACAGATTAAGTTGTGTACAAAGATATGTCTAAAATCAAATCATGGAACTAAGATCGAAAACTATATTCCTTCCAAAATAGAAAACAGAATTCAACTTTTAAACTTATTTATATGTCCACGTTCCTTGTTAGGTTTATGGAATGTTAGTTTCCATCAGCAATTTAAAAAAAAAATTGCAAGGAATACTTTTTTTTACAACGATGCACATCTAGGACACCGTTGTTGCCAAAGTGGTCAGCAACTTCTTGGCATGATGTCAATTCGAAATTAAGGAGCCTGAAATTTTGTAGCATGAAACCATACAGTAAGTGCTTACCGTTACGAACACTGAGCTGTAGTCCACATTAACACATTCATTAATCCACACACATCTGTTGTAAACGGCGGTGTCAACATGTTTGAACAAGAACCAAAACCAAATGAAAGAAAGGAAAACGTTTGACCACTAGGGGACGCTGTTCCATATTATTTGGCCTTCAAAATGCTCTTTTTTTTTAAGGAAAACTGATTCAAACTGGTTTAAATACCATTTTAAAAGGAAAAAAACATGGTTTTACGTGGAACTGTTGCGTAAACTGCACTAAAACCGGATTTGCAGTAACTCACGTTTACGGAAAAACTATGCCTAAAAAATATATCTAAAGGTTTTGATTACAAAAGAAAGCTGTCTGAAAAAAATGCAGAGGGACATTCCGTGAGCAACAGCCGTTTAGTGTCGTGCCGAAACAAAGCAAACTTGAACCGAAAAAAATCTGCACATTCTCCGGATTTATAAGACGTTTCGGAAAGTGGCACGCAAAACCTTGTGTCTGGTGTAAATAAATGAGTTTTTTAAATCGAATAAATTCGTTTTCAATCTCAGGCATGAGTTCAAGCGGTCGCCGGAGTGAGCTTATGAGGACACTCGCGTCCTCGTTCATCATCGAAGGTTTGATGTCGGTCGCAGATGATAACTGAAGAAGGGCCAACCACCGAAACATTGGTTCTGTATATTTATGTATGTTTATTTTACTTTGAAGGCCACAAAGACAATGGTCCCCCGTGTAACCTTTAACAGACTGCAGGGGCAAGTGCTGTTAGCAAAGTAGCAGCGCGTGTAAAGAAGCAGGCATGAAGCGGTGACGTGGCCAGCGCCACGCCCGGCCGTCTTTGTCTCCCCCAAGTGGCGACAATGTTCCACATCGCAACTCGGTACTTTACCCATTTGAGGCCGAGTCGACCTAGGGGAGGCCCGGGACCGGTTCAGATAATCGTAATGAAGATGATCAACTGCCCTTTGAATTTCTGAAGCATGTAAGGCTGCACCATGTACATGCGGAGATGATTATTGTTATATATTATTAAAATTATTATTTACATGCAGACGGCAATCGGCGTCATCACAACTCCGACTCATCGCAAAGATAGCCACGAGGTGGCGGCGACTCACGGTAGAGATGACTTCAAGCAAGCGCACACTAACCACACCCGCCTTTGTCTCCCGAGTGGCAATGTTTACACACCGCACCAGGTACTCATTTGAGGCTGAGTCGACCTAGGGGAGGCCCAGGACTGGTTCAGATAATCCGTCACTGGCGTTGGTCGTGAGTGGGAATCGAACCCGGGTTGCCAGGTTCGTAGCGCAACGCGCTAACCGCTACCACCTCCGCTCCCCACACCAGCAGCAGCAGCAGCAGCAGCAGCAGCAGCAGCAGCAGCAGCAGCAGCAGCAGCAGCAGCAGCAGCAGCAGCAGCAGCAGCAGCAGCAGCAGCAGCAGCAGCAGCAGCAGCAGCAGCAGCAGCAGCAGCAGCAGCAGCAGCAGCAGCAGCAGCAGCAGCAGCAGCAGCAGCAGCAGCAGCAGCAGCAGCAGCAGCAGCAGCAGCAGCAGCAGCAGCAGCAGCAGCAGCAGCAGCAGCAGCAGCAGCAGCAGCAGCAGCAGCAGCAGCAGCAGCAGCAGCAGCAGCAGCAGCAGCAGCAGCAGCAGCAGCAGCAGCAGCAGCAGCAGCAGCAGCAGCAGCAGCAGCAGCAGCAGCAGCAGCAGCAGCAGCAGCAGCAGCAGCAGCAGCAGCAGCAGCAGCAGCAGCAGCAGCAGCAGCAGCAGCAGCAGCAGCAGCAGCAGCAGCAGCAGCAGCAGCAGCAGCAGCAGCAGCAGCAGCAGCAGCAGCAGCAGCAGCAGCAGCAGCAGCAGCAGCAGCAGCAGCAGCAGCAGCAGCAGCAGCAGCAGCAGCAGCAGCAGCAGCAGCAGCAGCAGCAGCAGCAGCAGCAGCAGCAGCAGCAGCAGCAGCAGCAGCAGCAGCAGCAGCAGCAGCAGCAGCAGCAGCAGCAGCAGCAGCAGCAGCAGCAGCAGCAGCAGCAGCAGCAGCAGCAGCAGCAGCAGCAGCAGCAGCAGCAGCAGCAGCAGCAGCAGCAGCAGCAGCAGCAGCAGCAGCAGCAGCAGCAGCAGCAGCAGCAGCAGCAGCAGCAGCAGCAGCAGCAGCAGCAGCAGCAGCAGCAGCAGCAGCAGCAGCAGCAGCAGCAGCAGCAGCAGCAGCAGCAGCAGCAGCAGCAGCAGCAGCAGCAGCAGCAGCAGCAGCAGCAGCAGCAGCAGCAGCAGCAGCAGCAGCAGCAGCAGCAGCAGCAGCAGCAGCAGCAGCAGCAGCAGCAGCAGCAGCAGCAGCAGCAGCAGCAGCAGCAGCAGCAGCAGCAGCAGCAGCAGCAGCAGCAGCAGCAGCAGCAGCAGCAGCAGCAGCAGCAGCAGCAGCAGCAGCAGCAGCAGCAGCAGCAGCAGCAGCAGCAGCAGCAGCAGCAGCAGCAGCAGCAGCAGCAGCAGCAGCAGCAGCAGCAGCAGCAGCAGCAGCAGCAGCAGCAGCAGCAGCAGCAGCAGCAGCAGCAGCAGCAGCAGCAGCAGCAGCAGCAGCAGCAGCAGCAGCAGCAGCAGCAGCAGCAGCAGCAGCAGCAGCAGCAGCAGCAGCAGCAGCAGCAGCAGCAGCAGCAGCAGCAGCAGCAGCAGCAGCAGCAGCAGCAGCAGCAGCAGCAGCAGCAGCAGCAGCAGCAGCAGCAGCAGCAGCAGCAGCAGCAGCAGCAGCAGCAGCAGCAGCAGCAGCAGCAGCAGCAGCAGCAGCAGCAGCAGCAGCAGCAGCAGCAGCAGCAGCAGCAGCAGCAGCAGCAGCAGCAGCAGCAGCAGCAGCAGCAGCAGCAGCAGCAGCAGCAGCAGCAGCAGCAGCAGCAGCAGCAGCAGCAGCAGCAGCAGCAGCAGCAGCAGCAGCAGCAGCAGCAGCAGCAGCAGCAGCAGCAGCAGCAGCAGCAGCAGCAGCAGCAGCAGCAGCAGCAGCAGCAGCAGCAGCAGCAGCAGCAGCAGCAGCAGCAGCAGCAGCAGCAGCAGCAGCAGCAGCAGCAGCAGCAGCAGCAGCAGCAGCAGCAGCAGCAGCAGCAGCAGCAGCAGCAGCAGCAGCAGCAGCAGCAGCAGCAGCAGCAGCAGCAGCAGCAGCAGCAGCAGCAGCAGCAGCAGCAGCAGCAGCAGCAGCAGCAGCAGCAGCAGCAGCAGCAGCAGCAGCAGCAGCAGCAGCAGCAGCAGCAGCAGCAGCAGCAGCAGCAGCAGCAGCAGCAGCAGCAGCAGCAGCAGCAGCAGCAGCAGCAGCAGCAGCAGCAGCAGCAGCAGCAGCAGCAGCAGCAGCAGCAGCAGCAGCAGCAGCAGCAGCAGCAGCAGCAGCAGCAGCAGCAGCAGCAGCAGCAGCAGCAGCAGCAGCAGCAGCAGCAGCAGCAGCAGCAGCAGCAGCAGCAGCAGCAGCAGCAGCAGCAGCAGCAGCAGCAGCAGCAGCAGCAGCAGCAGCAGCAGCAGCAGCAGCAGCAGCAGCAGCAGCAGCAGCAGCAGCAGCAGCAGCAGCAGCAGCAGCAGCAGCAGCAGCAGCAGCAGCAGCAGCAGCAGCAGCAGCAGCAGCAGCAGCAGCAGCAGCAGCAGCAGCAGCAGCAGCAGCAGCAGCAGCAGCAGCAGCAGCAGCAGCAGCAGCAGCAGCAGCAGCAGCAGCAGCAGCAGCAGCAGCAGCAGCAGCAGCAGCAGCAGCAGCAGCAGCAGCAGCAGCAGCAGCAGCAGCAGCAGCAGCAGCAGCAGCAGCAGCAGCAGCAGCAGCAGCAGCAGCAGCAGCAGCAGCAGCAGCAGCAGCAGCAGCAGCAGCAGCAGCAGCAGCAGCAGCAGCAGCAGCAGCAGCAGCAGCAGCAGCAGCAGCAGCAGCAGCAGCAGCAGCAGCAGCAGCAGCAGCAGCAGCAGCAGCAGCAGCAGCAGCAGCAGCAGCAGCAGCAGCAGCAGCAGCAGCAGCAGCAGCAGCAGCAGCAGCAGCAGCAGCAGCAGCAGCAGCAGCAGCAGCAGCAGCAGCAGCAGCAGCAGCAGCAGCAGCAGCAGCAGCAGCAGCAGCAGCAGCAGCAGCAGCAGCAGCAGCAGCAGCAGCAGCAGCAGCAGCAGCAGCAGCAGCAGCAGCAGCAGCAGCAGCAGCAGCAGCAGCAGCAGCAGCAGCAGCAGCAGCAGCAGCAGCAGCAGCAGCAGCAGCAGCAGCAGCAGCAGCAGCAGCAGCAGCAGCAGCAGCAGCAGCAGCAGCAGCAGCAGCAGCAGCAGCAGCAGCAGCAGCAGCAGCAGCAGCAGCAGCAGCAGCAGCAGCAGCAGCAGCAGCAGCAGCAGCAGCAGCAGCAGCAGCAGCAGCAGCAGCAGCAGCAGCAGCAGCAGCAGCAGCAGCAGCAGCAGCAGCAGCAGCAGCAGCAGCAGCAGCAGCAGCAGCAGCAGCAGCAGCAGCAGCAGCAGCAGCAGCAGCAGCAGCAGCAGCAGCAGCAGCAGCAGCAGCAGCAGCAGCAGCAGCAGCAGCAGCAGCAGCAGCAGCAGCAGCAGCAGCAGCAGCAGCAGCAGCAGCAGCAGCAGCAGCAGCAGCAGCAGCAGCAGCAGCAGCAGCAGCAGCAGCAGCAGCAGCAGCAGCAGCAAACACACGAAGCTGCATCATCATCATGAGCATCATACGCCTTGAAAGACCCAAACATCCGCGAGGTTCATAGACCGCCACCGCATCCATTGCACCAACCAAGTGTATTATAATTGATGACAATGATGGTGGTGATGATGTAGTACGGAGACTGTTGTACCCACCCAGACACAGAGCCATGGGACGGGTGGCGACTCAAGACTCGGTGGCCGATCCACAAATACGGAGGCAGGTGAGGCATCGTCGTCCCAGCAGCGATTACTGTATAGTTATTCAACACTCCACTACTCCTGACTCGGCAATCATCTTGCCTGATCGACCACCTCGAACTGCTTGTTGTTGTGTTTAGTTTGTTGTTTTTCAACCGAGCACCTCCGATTAGCGTGGTTGGCTACGTACGGTGTGAAAGAAGTGCAACATGGTACATATCTCAATGTACAGCATCAACAGCCACACACAAAAGACATATCTATAGATTCACCCTGAGACCCATAGACTCGCACACAGATCTATAGATTTACTCTGCAACCCACAGACTTGCACATAGATATGTAGATTCACATATAAAACCAGGCTCATACATGGGCCCTTAGGCTCACACACAGCTCGAATAAACTCACACACAGCCTATTAGGCTCGCAGATTTCTATATATGGACGTGGAGGCATAGCACGATGTAACACAATGTTTGTTTCTGGGTAGTAAGTGTCCTGGTCACAAAAGCAAAGTTTGTGGTGAATAATAGCTATTTTCTGTACTTTTGATGCATAAACAATTGGAAAATAACACTACCCAGGAACAAAAAAAAATGTGTTACACAATATATGTCATCAACATTGCCACTCCGCAATTCTCGACGCAGCAATCAATCAGCTGGCGCCTTAACAACTGGTCTCCAACAACAACAGCAGCCACGCGACTAAAGGAAGTGAGCTATTATCAGTATGATGACAAAATTGGTCATGAAACGCTTTTCAATGCACACACTTTTATTTGCACTCAAAAGTAGAACAGACGTTTGTTTTACCCCCGAAATGAATCAAATGTTGATGTGCTCAAGAAAAAGTGGGTGGCTCGCATAAATTAAATTAAACACATAGCGTCTTATGGTCTAACACCGTTTGAGACGAGGCTCAAAAGAAAGCTGTCTCTGGTGTGGACCAATCAGTTTCAAAGACAATGCATTTATTATCAGAGTATGTTTTTTGTTTGCATTCTGACCCCAAGTATTGTGGTTAATGCAGACATGATTCCTTGTAAAAGGTTTCAGTTTGGTGTTTTAACATCTTAACACCTGTTTTGTTGCCAGAATAAAGGGGCAAACCTATCCTCATTTTTTGGTACTGGCAAAGGAGGTCCCATGATGTAGACTTCCTGTTTTATTGCCAGAAAGGGGTAAAACCTATTCTTCATTTTCATCCTTCGATGCTGGAAAAAAGGGTCCCATGAGCTCTTAGACAACGGTAGTGAAAAAAACAAAACCCCCAACATCGTAGTAGCGTGGAGTTGCATCTACACTTGAATTCGGGCTCACGATCATTGCGAAAATGACGCATTATCACTGAAGCAAAGGAGCAGACGCACGCGCCCCTCTCGCGGGACGCCTTGGAGCCACGATTAAGGGCAACTCGCAAGCAAAGCGTAGAGTTAAAAACGCACACTCGCTCGTTCAGGAGGAACTTCAGGGTCGTGCCTATCCCGTGGCACGCGGGCTTACTGCGACACCTGAGAACAAAGCGGGCAGCCGAGGCGTGCCGAATGAATTGGTATATGTTGAAACTCGTGAATAGCGAGGGGTTTAAACGGTACTCGTGGTCCTCGACTTACGAACATAGTGAGCTACGTGACTCGTTCGTAAGTCGGGGTGTGTCTTTACGTGCCTTTTTGTTTTAGCCGACATCACCGACCTCGTATCGGTAGATGGCAGCAAATGTTCATTAACACAGATTCCCTGCTGCTGCTGCCGCGTTGGCGACGATGCACACTCACAATTAACAACAACGGCTCAAACCAACACGTGGGGTCAATAACACTGAGTGTGGCCTTTACAAGGAGCAATATAAAACAGGCGACGTTTCGGGAAATGGCCCTTTTTAAATCCTTTATATTAAGTTCGCTTGCTTGCTTGCTTGCGTGCTTGCTTGCTTGCTTACGACCGTGCAAATATTTCGGTCGTTTTTTAACCCACTTCCCGTGATCAAATCGAGCTGACATTTTCCACACAGACTCGTTGTGCGAGACAATTAATGTTCGTGAAAAAAAATTTCAAAAATGTTACACTTGTTAGGCAAAAACAATTTATTTTACATTTATTCAAATACAACTCATTCATGGCTTTGGCTGAACGTCACAGTGTAGGAGCCCAGAGCGTAAACCCTCCACAGGCCGTGGCGGAGTAGCGCAGTTGGTAGCGCCCTCACTTCCCATGCCAAAGGTCGCGGGATCGATCCCCGCGTCCTCCACAGGCGAATATATTTTTAAATCCTTTATATTAAGTTCGCTTGCTTGCTTGCTTGCGTGCTTGCTTGCGTGCTTGCTTGCTTGCTTACGACCGTGCAAATCTTTCGGTCGTTTTTTAACCCACTTCCCGTGATCCAATCGAGCTGACATTTTCCACACAGACTCGTTGTGCGAGACAATTAATGTTCATGAAAAAAAATTCCCAAAATTTTACACTGTTTAGGGAAAACAAATTAAATATTTAATTACCAATTGTTTAATACTGGCAGACAATCATCTGACCCATTGGTGGCAGCCATCTCAAGCCAGAGGACGAGAAGACTCTAGCCGCCACGCATATAAAGGATTTATAGTGAAAAACTTAGTTTTTACGGGTTTACTTGTTCATGGTATACGGAGAGGCCGGAGACGTATACAGCGATCTCCAGAGAGGTAGAATGGCCTCAGTCGACCTCTCTGTGTGCTATGAAGAAGGGCTATTGCCCGACACGTCGCCTATTAGATTGTATTTTTTCCAAGGCCACCCAGTGCTTTGAATGTATTGAGTGGGGTTTTTTTTCTCGCCATCACATTTACGTTGTCCTGTGGGGTATTGGAGTCGCGTTTTAACCAATGATAATTTTATTCTACTGAATGACAACAAACATAGATACGATGTGACGTCTGATGGAAAATAAGAATAGGCTTTACCCTTCCCGGCCTTAATACTAACAGGAGGTGTGAAGATGTTAGTACACCAAATAGACAAACCAAGTCTGCATTAACTACGCATGAGTCTTGTGTTAAAACATGAAGAACAAACGTGCTCTGGTCTGACACTGGTGAGACTAGGCCATAAAGAAGGCTGCTGTATCTGGTGTAGGCCAATCAGTTTCAAAGACAATGCTATTTATTATCAGAACATGTTTGCATGGTCACCACAAACAAGTTCGTGGGTTTAATGCAGACTTGATACCTTGCAAACAGGTTTCTATTTGGTGTTTGAATATCTTTTAATGCCGGAAATGGTAAAACCTATTCTTATTAATCTTTTAAAACAGTCTGCCTCAGCAGCAGACCATGCTTTCCCACCTGATGACGGACGCTTGTGTTGCGCCCGAAACGTCGTGATTTATTTTACTTTATACCTACGTGACTTTACCTATTCTTATTTCTCATAAACGTGCTTTCAAAACAACGTTGTGCATTGTCCTTGAAACTGATTGGCCTACGCCAGAGCTGCAGCCTCCTGTATGGCCCCGTTTCTCCACCGGTGTTAGTGGGTCAGAGAACAACGCCAAAAATGCGAGCACAGCAAGGGCAATGCAAGTATCAAAGTGTAGCGTCGGACATACGTATGCACACACCGCCTGTTTACTTACCTGCAGTTACGGCCAGCGGTATGTAGGGGGTGCCAGCCTGTACAAGGGGATAGAGAGAGAAAGCCGGACCATAGAGAGGCTGGGTTCTCCTCCCCAACCGCAGGTGAGGGCTGGGGAGGGGAGGGGCCTTTCCAGGATTCTCTGGAAGATTCCAGAAAAGGGGCGGTACCGGGGGCGAAGAGTCCCCGGGACGAGTATAAAAGGCGGCTCTCAGGTCGGCTCGAGGCAGTGCTACGAAGACTGAAGACCAGCTAGGTTAGGACCCTGGGACTTCGGGACCCGACGTCCTTTTAAGGACTGGGCCCGAATACGGACCAGTGGTCTGGCTGGGTCGGGTCAGCCAGTCTCCCCTAGGTCACCCCTAGCCAGAGGGCTTTAGCTTACCCCGAGTGATAGAGCCCGGAGGCTGTACCTCCTTAGTGAGCGGGGTAAAGGGGTGCCGTGATACGTTGTTATAAATAAAAGTGTTGCCTCCAAGGTATGTCGCAAGTCTCCTGGAACCCACTACAAAAGCATTGATAGCTCGGGTCGAGCAGCTAATATACCTTTGGACGTCTGAACACCTCCTGTTATTAATGCCGGAAAGGTTAAAGCCGATGATATTTTTCAAAATTTCCATGCCACCAAAGGGGTCCCATAATGTTATGTTTGTTGCGAGACATTTGTGTGTGTGGAAAACCGGGTTTAACCGGTTTTTCTCATTCGGTTACCGGTAACGTGAAAACAAAGCCAGATTTTAACCACCATAATCTCTACCCTGTGCATCCGCGCGATTAATTGTTGAATATATTCAATTAAATACATATTCGACTATTACCATACTCCATTTATTTAGCTCCTCCTTTAAAAAAACGTCACAGTGTTCTTGACGAGATGCGTTGCCTTTGTTTGGCATTCATTCGTTCCAACGGGCGGGTTCCCCCCGTTTCGCCCTCTGCTGTTCGCGGCTTGGAACTTGCAACACTGCAAATCTCAGCGCCCGTCGCGCTATCGGTATCGGCTTTCAGACGAGCTGATTCGTCGTCTCTTCGAGGGTTTATACCACCAACAACCGACCCGCGTAAACAATACGTGGCCAACTACGAGTTACTGTTTCAGCACCACCGGCGTGTTGGAGAGTAAACCCACGACCATTTGCAATTCGAGTCGCCGTGACGTTTCGCTGGTGATTTGGACAACGGCTAGCTTCGTCGGGCCATGTAGCCAGAATTGTGAAGAAGCCTTCCCGTTTCCGGTCCTAAATAGATCTGAGAAACGTCACAGTACTCGAATTATAATTGATTTGGGTTTACTCTCCAACACACCGTTTGTGCTGAAGTAGTCACTCATTGGCTACGATTTGGATAGGTTACAAACCTTGCCAATTGACTGTGTCGGGTGGTGGTGGGATAACGGCACATTTCTATTTACGCGATCGAACACAAAATACCTTTATTCTGAATAATATTGATTTGATTTAACGTGGATCAGAGAACTCATGGGGTCAGGATATATGGAGTCTCACCTGCAAGAGTGACCCGACCTGGGTCACCAATAAGACGCAAGCAAAACGAACACGAGTACTGTACTGTACATCGATTAAACAAATATAAATCTGTGCAAAAAAAAACCCAATCGTGTCAAATGGAAAACTGACAACGTTGCACAATCTCAAACCGTGATATTAAATTCCCTGCAGCGTAAATCGTCTGGGGCAGGTTATTTTTGTCAAGACTGATCACAGAACAATTCCACGATTAAAGCTACGGAAGTATGAAAACAGATCTATAGGGTGACCACAGCAACAATATGTAAACAGATGAGGACGTAAATATGTCATCAACATTGCCCTTAAAATATAAAATCATGAGCAGCTTTTGAAGGTCGCTCTCCGCGGCAGGGTGAGTGTGAAAAGCGCCGCCTGCGACGTTGTGGTTCCAGAGATCACTCAGATGTGCCTCTGTGATGTCCACTTCCGCGCGTCACTTCTCTGCACGCAAAGAGATAGGGGGGTCCTTTCGTCTCAATACCCGAACGCCGAGAGCACAATCGGAACAACATATATTGGAGAAAATATTTGTAACAAAAATTTTGCGTGACATTATTCTGCCGTGGCAAGGCGGGTGGGGAACTTGTGCTGCCTTGCTAATATGTGGACACAGAGGTCACCTGTACACACGTGTGTGTTCCTGTACACTTCAGTCCAGTACAAGGACAATGCATTGTTGTCCTGTACGTACTGTTGTCCTCCCCCGACACCTCCGATTAGCACGGTTGGCAACGTACGTGCTTACGTGAACTTCTTTCGCACCGTAAGTATCCAACCGTGTTAATCGGAGGTGCGAAAGAACTTCAACATGCATATGTACACGCGTGTTCCTGTGCACGTGTATTTCCGTACACACGTGTGCGTTAATGTGCGCGCTTCGGCGAGCGGTCGTGTAGCTCACGGCCACCAATACCAGTGACGATTATCTGAACTGGTCCTGGATCTCCTCCTCCCCCCCCTCCTGCTCGACTCAGCCTTAAATGAGTCCGGTACCTGGTGCGGTGTGTAAACATCGCCACTAGGGAGACAAAGGCGACCGGGCGTGGTGTTGGCCACCCACCCCCTCGTGTGCCGTGCCGACCTTCATAGGTGCTACTCGCTAATAGCACTTGGCACAACAAGTCTGTTGAAGCTAATAGGGGGTGGGCGAGAATCTTTGTCTTTGGGTGTCCAGTACATGTGCATTTATGTATACAGTATAAATAAAAGATAATTACTTTGATGCAATTGACGAGGCATTCATATCTCGACGTTTCGTTGAACTGGCTTTGTTCAAGAACGACTAGGTTGTTGGAGAGGTGTAATTTTTTTTTTAAAAGCAGGAATAAGTGGGGTGGGAAAGGGTAGAAGCGCAGGCCCTGCAATGTCTCGCTCTCGCCACTGCTGGCGGAAGAGGCCTACACTCGAGGTGAGCTCTGGGGAGACCCTATAGACTAGTATAGAAGTCCTGTATCCTCCTCTCGCACGCTGGCCTGGCGTATTTATTTACTAAACTAAAACATATTAATTTTACCAGGTAAGGCCCACACTAAGCTATCTTTTTTTCAGAAGCGATCCGGCTTGCACAAATGATAGCTCAACAAAGTGGCTTATCGTTTGGAAATTTATTGCAACCCAAATACCCTAAACGCATGATGTTTATTCGAAATGTGGAGGGGAAACACCGGAGGACCCGGAGGAAAATACACGTGACAAAGCGGGGAGAGAGACGAAAATTGCAAATTTCCAGCAGGCGTCAGGGTCAGGATCGAACCCACGACCTCCTGCATACCAAGCGAGGTAGTAAACATCTCGCTGCCAGTTGTGAGTACCCACACTTTACCCCACCACACGCGAGACCTGTCGATAAATGACCTGTCACGTACAGATTTATATTGCTGGGTCAGGATCCGACGAACATAACAACAAGAGGATCGTTCTATCTCGAATTCGGTGTAAAATACACATATTTAAAGAGCCGCAAGGCACTGTGTGGTGAAGACGAGACGGGTAGTCCTAAATAAATATCAGCTCTGGAACTACAGGTTTACGACTCCTGCTCATGGTGAACTGGACTTCCATGGTGAACTGCACTTCCATGGTGAACTGGAGTCACATAGTGAACTGGCATCCCATGGTGAACTGGAGTCCCATAGTGAACTGGACTCCCATGGTGAACTGGACTTCCATGGTAAACTGGAGTCCCATAGTGAACTGGCCTCCCATGGTGAACTGGAGTCCCATGGTGAATTGGACTCCCATGGTGAACTGGACTTCCATGGTGAACTGGACTCCCATGGTGAACTGGACTCCCACACAATGCGTACTCACAGCAGCTGTACGCTGCGAGTTCAACTCACAGCCTCCCCGTCCACCCCCTGTCCTAGCGGGGTGGGGGGGGTCTCGACCGCCACCCCCTCCCCTATTCTCCCCTCTGTTTCCGTCCCTGATCATCACCCACCCCCACTCGCCCCCCCCCTTTTCCTCCCCTTTACTCCGCCCGCTCCCCCCACTTCCTCCCCTCCGCCCAGCGTCCTCCCTCGCTCCACACGTGGCCCCCTCCCACCCTCACCTGCTCCCCCCTCTCGCCCTTTCCACCTTCGTCTACCCCCTTTTACCCCCTTTGCCCCCACCCCACCCCCCCTGTCATCACCCCCTCCCTTGCTCCAATTAAATACGATACTGGGGCCTCGCAGCCCCTCCTCCCACCACCCACCCCCCCCCATCCACCTCCACACACGCGCGCACACCTGTCAAGCAAAGACAAAGGTCTCGCGTGCAGCCTCTTGCAGGCAATTGAGGCAAGTGCTTTTAGTGCGTAAAGCGCCGACGATGATCGCCACAGCGCACGACGTTGCCTCGTCGAAGGCTGAGCCGACCTAGGGGAGACCCACGACCGGTACCGGTTGAGATATTCGTCTTCTGGTGGTTGACCGCGAGCGGGAACCGTGGCGTGCCCAACCGCAGCGCCACCGCTCTTAAAAGCTGACCTGATTCCATCTGCCGGCGTGGCAATTTGAACGTCGGTTCCGCAATCCCCCCCCTCACCACGTTCCCTTCTCTCCTGCGCCCTGTGTCCACGTCCCGCACTTTCGACGACTTCGCCGCTGCTGTTCGCCCGTGATCGAAGGGCAGGTGACGCGTGCCGTGGGGTCAAATGTGGGTGCTCCGAATCTCTTCTCCAGACGCGTCTTTGTCTCTGCTCACCGTGGAAGAGGAGACCGAATTACCCCCCTCTAAGCTCGACAGTTGTGGTGGCGAGATGTTAACCACCTCGCCTGGTGTACAGGAGGTCGTGGGTTCGATCCCGACTCTGACGCCTGCTGCTGTATATTTGGAGTTTGCGGTGTATCTCTCTCTCATCATCATCACGGTGGCTAGGAGATGTTAACTACCTCGCCTGGTATACAGGAGGGCGTGGGTTCGATCCCGACCCTGACGCTTGCTGCTGTATATTTGGAGTTTGCGGTGTCTCTCTCTCTCTCATCATCATCACGGTGGCTAGGATATGTTAACTACCTCGCCTGGCATATAGGAGGTCGTGGGTTCGATCCCGACCCTGACGCATGCTGCTGTATATTTGGAGTTTGCGGTGTCTTTCTCTCTCTCTCCTCGTGGTCGCGTGCATTGTTCTCCGGATCCTCAGGTGTTTTCCCGTCGCGTATTTGGCTGCGAGACATTTCCACACGACGAAATGTCGCTTCTTAAAATGAGCGAATACAGCTCAGTGGGCCTTACCTAGTAAAGTTCAAAAAACGTTTGTTTCAATAGAGGGGCCACTTCCGTCAGCAGCGGCGTGATCAAGCACTTGCAGGGCTGCGCTTACATCAATGTATTAAACCCCACCCCAAATATCCACAGCCGTAAGACGCTCACACACACCCTTAAAGGGTGCTTAGAGGAGCCCCTGAGATCTCCCATCGGGATCGATACCGGAAAAGCTGTCTCTTTAAAATGGGAATAATATTACCGTGCGGTTACTATAACCGTGTACCACCATGGGCTACACCAAAGACAAAGATCCCCCGTATAGCCTGAACGGACTGTTGGGGCAAGTGCTGTTAACGAGCACCTTTGCAAAGCCGGCACGGCACACGAGGGGGTGGGTGGCCAGCACCACACCCGGCCGCCTTTGTCTCCCTGGTTGCAATATTTACACACCGTACCAGGTACTCATTTGAGGCTGAGTCGACCTAGGGGAGGCCCAGGTCCGGTCCAGATAATCGTCACTGGTGTTGGCCGTGAGCGGGAATCTAACTCGGGACGCCAGGTCCGTAGCGCAGGGCGCTAACCGCTCCACTCGTACCATCACTCACCACTCACACTCATTACACACTCTCCACACACACACAGCCACAATCATTCCCCACACACACTCATCACACATTCTCCACACACAGACAGCCACAATCACTCACCACTCACACTCATTACACACTCTCCACACACACACACAGCCACAATCATTCCCCACACACGCAAGCCACCATCACTCACCACGCACGCACACTCAACACACTCCACACGCGCGCACAGAGGAAGCCACAGCGCCATAAACACTTCGCGTCTCATCCGCTTTTATTTTGTTTTCTATCGATCGCAGTTTCGAGCGACTTCCATAGAAAACAAGGTCCACTGGTAAGAGCGCGGTTTGGGGAGGGTGACAGAGTGGGGGGTGGTTGGGTGGTTGGGTGGTTGGGTGGTCCCTCTTCAATCAAGGAGGACCGGGGGGGGGGGGGTGCGTGAGTTTAGTGGCCTCTCAGCCTCTGGGCAGAGCCGTCCCTCGAGTGCACGACTAATCACGGACGACCGCCCCGGGCCCCGCGCTTTGGTGGGAAGAGTGGGGGGGGGGCGCCCGCGCTTCGACGTCACGGTGCCAGATGTAATACTTTCGATTTATTTTGAAGGCGTTGTGGGGGGGGGGGTGTCACACTGGATGAGTTGCCCACCCATATGGACGGCCCTGTCTCTCTGTGTTTGTTAATTTAGTTGTAAGAGAGAGAGAGACAGAGAGGAAGCGAGGCAAGGGTAGAGGGGAGTAGCGTCACGCGGGACCCGATACAGACCAACGCTGACCTCATCTATTTCCCTAGGCTAATGGTGATGTCATTAGGAATATATTGTGTACCTGTGTGTGTACGTGTGGTGATGCATCTCTCAGTGTGTGTGTGTAATACGCGTGGCGTACAACGTTCTTGTGTTCATTTTAGCAGCATTTGATCACTCGTGCGTGTGTGTGTGTGTCCGTGTTGGGTTTAGGTGGAAGAGAACGAGTGTGGTACCGCCATCTGAAATGCTTCTAACCTCTTTAAGAAATCATCGTTAACCGCATCAACATCATCACCACCATCATCATCATCACAATATATGAAGTCATCACTACGATCATCATTGCCTCTCGCGATGAGAGTTAACGTTCATCGGGTGCCATCATCATAATTACCATCATCATCATCATCACCTTCATCATCACCATCATCATCACCACAATGCCCTAATCACGACCTATGTCAACCTTCATAATCGGAGTCATCATCATCACCACTAAATTACAACCCCCCAAAAAATATACTACCGTTTAACATTTAATCACAATAATAATCATAAAAAATAAATCACACCACGCGCGTTGTAACACGGGGGGGGGGGCTACATCATTAGACATCACTCGATGTGGTGGGGGCGGGGGGGGGGCTAGGGGGGTGAGGTGGGGGGGGGGGTGAGGCGGGATGGCGTCACGTGAGCTACCAACACAGAGTAATGATAAAGGTAGCTGAGTGGGGAGGTGATTTGGTGGGTGGGTACGTGGGGTACACTTCGGTAGGCGGTTGCACTGGATAGGTGGGGTAAGGTTGCGGTGGTTGGGGTATGCGAGTAAGTGGCTCGGCAGATTGGTAGCTGGGCAGGTAGGGAAGCGGGTGTACAGGTGGTTGTGCAGGTAGGCACGTGGCTGGGTAGGTGGCTGTGTAAGTAGGTTTATGGGTATACTGACTTTCAGCTGCGTGGGTACGTGGGTGGGCGCGCAGGTGAACTGGTTGGTATCTGGATGCCCAGGTGTGTGGGTAGACAGTTGAATCAGGGAGCTTATAGCACGCAAGCCAAGCGAACGGACGAACTGCTGAGCGAATCGATGAACAGAGAGGGCTGGACGGCCAGGTGAGTGTTTCGGTGAGCAGTTCGCCGGACGGACAATTTGATCGGTTCAGTATATAGACAGGTGAGTGTTTCGGTGAGCGGTTTGCCGGACGGACAGTTTGATCGGTTCAGTATATAGACAGGTGAGTGTTTCGGTAAGCGGTTCGCCGGACGGACAATTTGATCGGTTCAGTATATTGACAGGTGAGCGTTTCGGTGAGCAGGCAGCTGGACGGACAGGCAAAGTATTGTGGAGAGCAGTGGACACGCGAGCGAGCGGGCGAACGAGCGAGCGAGCGAGCAGTGGACACGCGAGCGAGCGGGCGAGCGGGCGGGCGAGCGGGCGAGCGAGCGGGCGAGCGGGCGAGCGAGCGGGCGAGCGAGTGGGCGAGCGGCTGATCTTCCACCACCGCTCCTCCCGCCCCCCCACCATCACCGAAGAGGGTGCCGGGCTCCTCTCACTTGGGCGCCGGCACGAGGTCGTCGATGCTGCCGCCCTTCTCGAGGCGCTTCTCCATCTCGACGAGCAGCTTCACGCCGTCCACCACCATCTGGACGAGCTCCACCTCGGAGAAGCCGATGCGGTCGGCGTTGGAGATGTCGAAGACGCCGCCGACGGCCGCCGTGTCCACGCCGCCTGCCAGAGAGGGGGGCTAGATGTTAACTCCCTCGCCTGGTATGCAGGAGGTCGTGGGTTCGATCCAGACCCTGACGCCTGCTGTATATTTGAAGTTTGCGGTGTTTCTCTCTCTCATCATCATCACGATGGCTAGGAGATGTTGACTACCTCGACTGGTATGCAGGAGGTCGTGGGTTCGATCGTGACCCTGACGCCTGCTATATATTTGGAGTTTGCGGTGTCTCTCTCTCTCTCTCTCATCATCATCACGGTGGCTAGGAGATGTTGACTACCTCGCCTGGTATGCAGGAGGTCGTGGGTTCGATCCTGACCTTGACGCCTGATGTATATTTGGAGTTTGCGGTGTCTCTCATCATCAATACGGTGGCTAGGAGATGTTGACCACCTCTCCTGGAATGCAGGAGGTCGTGGGTTCGATCCTGAACCTGATGTCTGCTGTATATTTGGAGTTTGCGGTGTTTCTCTCTCTCCCGCGCGGTCACTAACACACACACGCGCGCGCGTACCCGTGCCGCGCTTCTGCAGGCGCAGGCGCTTGAGCGTGTCCCCGAAGCCGGCATGCTTGCTGAGGTGGGGCAGCTTGATGTGCACGCCGGCACGCAGCCCCGTGCCCAGGTTGGAGGGACACGTGAGCACGTAGCCCAGGTGCTCGTTCCACATGAACGGGTGGCCCTTCTGCTTGAAGATATCCTCGATCTGCCGCCGGGGCCAATGAGGTGGGTGGGTAGGTGGGGCGAGGAGGAAGGGGGCGAGGTGGGTGGGGGGGTGGGGGGTGGGGGGGCGACAGGGGGAGGGAGGGGGTGGGGACATAGGGGGAGGGGGGCAAGACGTGGCGGAGACCGACGGTTAAATCGAGGTGTAGGAGGACCAGGAGGAGGGAAGGATGTGGGATGATTGGAGGAGGAGGACTAGGTGGAGGAGGGAGGGGAAGGCAGAAGGGGATGGAGGGGAGGGGTGTAGGTGGAGGGGGGAGGCCGCTGCTCACCTTGGTGAGGCCGGTGCAGAAGCGCTGGAAGACGGACTTCATGTCGCCGCCCTTCTCCATGGAGATGACGCGGAGGTGATCCTCCTCGTTCACCCACACGAGGAACTTCTTGGTGTCGTTGTGCCTGTCCACCAGCACCACCAGCATCAAAGACAAAGATCCCCCGTGTAGCCTTAACATACTGTGGGGGCAAGTGCTGTTAGCGAGCACCTATAAAGGCCGGCACGGCACACGGGGGTGGGGGGTGGGTGGCCAACACCACGCCCAGCCGCGTTTGTCTCCCCAGTGGCGATGTTTACTACACAGCGCAGCAGGTACGCATTCGAGGCTGAGTCGACTTAGGGGAGGCCCAGGACCGGTTCAGATAATCCGTCACTGGCGTTGGCCGTGAGCGGGAATCGAACCCGGGTTGCCAGGTTCGTAGCGCAACGCGCTAACCACTACCACCACCGCTCCCCACACCACCAGCAGCACCATCACCACCACCACCATCACCACCATCACCACCATCACCACCAGCACCACCACCAGCACCACCAGCACCACCAGCACCACCACCAGCACCACCAGCACCACCACCACCATCACCAGCATCACCACCACCAGCACCACCACCAGCACCACCACCAGCACCACCAGCACCACCACCACCATCACCAGCATCACCACCACCAGCACCAGCACCACCACCAGCACCACCAGCACCACCACCACTATCACCAGCATCACCACCACCAGCACCAGCACCACCAGCACCACCACCAGCACCACCACCAGCACCACCAGCACCACCAGCACCACCACCACCAGCACCACCACCAGCACCACCACCAGCACCACCAGCACCACCAGCACCACCACCACCAGCACCAGCATCACCACCACCATCACCACCATCACCACCAGCACCACCACCACCAGCATCACCACCACCATCACCACCATCACTACCACCACCAGCACCACCACCAGCATCACCAGCACACCACCACCAGCACCACCACCAGCACCACCACCAGCACCACCAGCACCACCACCAGCACCACCACCACCAGCACCAGCATCACCACCACCATCACCACCATCACCACCAGCACCACCACCAGCATCACCACCACCATCACCACCATCACTACCACCACCAGCACCACCACCAGCATCACCAGCACACCACCACCAGCACCACCACCAGCACCACCACCAGCACCACCAGCACCACCACCAGCACCACCACCACCAGCACCAGCATCACCACCACCATCACCACCATCACCACCATCACCACCAGCACCACCACCACCAGCATCACCACCACCATCACCACCATCACTACCACCACCAGCACCACCACCAGCATCACCAGCACACCACCACCAGCACCACCACCAGCACCACCACCAGCACCACCACCAGCACCACCAGCACCACCACCAGCACCACCACCACCAGCACCAGCATCACCACCACCATCACCACCATCACCACCATCACCACCAGCACCACCACCACCAGCATCACCACCATCACCACCATCACTACCACCACCAGCACCACCACCAGCATCACCAGCACACCACCACCAGCACCACCACCAGCACCACCACCAGCACCACCACCACCAGCACCAGCATCACCACCACCAGCATCACCACCACCATCACCACCATCACCACCACCACCAGCACCACGGGGAGGAGAGGGGAGGAAGAGGGTGAGAGTAGAGGAGGCGATCGTGAGATAGAGGAGGAAGAGGGAGGAGGAGGAGGATGTGGTGGGGAGGGGGGGAGACGGAGGAGGTGGGAGGAGAATGTGAGATGGAGGAGGAGTTAAGGTGATGAAGGAGGAGGAGGAGGAGGCAGAGGTCGCAATCGGGTACCCGATATCCGTACCCTACCCGATACCCGGCTACCCGTACCCGGCCGGGTAGGGTACGGGTAGCCGTTTGCGACCCTGGTGCGTGTAAGGAATCAAAACCCGTTTGCGACCTCTGGGAGGAGGTGATGAAGGAGGAGAAGGAGTATCAGGAGGAGTAAAAGGATGAGGTGGAGGGGGAAGTGGAGCGTTCGGCTAAGTTTCGCGATTTGAGTCACGCATCGGAAATTTGTCAAATTTTCCGACGGTGAACCGGACTGACTGTGCCGGCACACGGAAGCTGCCAGTGACGTCCACCGAGAGCGAAGCAGATGGGCGCGTAGGAGTCGTGGTGGCATAGCCATCCTCCTCGTCATCACCACGTGACGCGCATCTTCAAATCTCTCCATAGACTTGCCCCACCTCATCTCGCCTCTCTCGTCTCCCTCTCTGTCCCTCCTTCTCCCTGTGCCCAATTATGTTGTCTATCCTTCTGCCGATAAACTCAACACTGTCCATAGACTCAACACTGCACCATAGACTCAACACTGCACCATAGACTCAACACTGCACCATAGACTCAACACTGCCTCTGCACATGAAGAAGTCCCCTTCATTAACCTCCTCCCGTTCCTCTCGCAAAGCCTCACCTCTTGTCTACCATCGCCCATTCCCATCCTCTTCCCTCCCCTCGCCCCTCCACTCCTTCCCGTCCCTCCCCTATATCCCTTTCGTGAACCCCAAGTATCCCTCTATATCGCTGCTGTCACTCGTTCTCCGAAACCTTGTAAGCACGCGCACCCCCCTGCCAACACCGTGATCATTTAGATGATCACGGTCAATTACCACGACCGCCGCGGTATTAACCGGGGCAGCCAGCTGATGCTCGCCACCAACTGCCACCACCAACCCCACGTACCAAATCCCGCGGCCGTCGGGCCAATCGCGGCCCATGCCGGACGCGAGCAGCAGCGGGGAGACGGGCTTGTCGAACAGGAAGTGGTCATCGATCAGCTGCTGCTGCTCGGCGTCAGTCATGCTCTTGAGCGCGTAGTACTTCCCCTGCAGATCCCCATCCAGCTGGCTCAAGGCTGTTGGGAGGTAGGAGGGGAGGAGGGAGAGGGGAGGAGGGAGGAGGTAGGGGGAATTGGGGGAGGAGACGGGGCTTAGTGGTGTCACTAATTTGTTTTTTTCTTTGCGGGATTAACAGAAGTGTCTGGCACGTGACCACAGTAGCCACAGCCGTAGAGAGAGGTACAGTGGATGTGGTGTGCCGGGTATGGATAATATTGTCCGGGTCATTGAGCTGGACAGACCACCTGGCCTAAATTATACGCTGCGTCTCACCACCTCCCACTCTCAATGGAGAGATGATGATGACGATGAGATCTCACCCCCACTCACCCTTGATGGGCGATGACGATGATGACGATGATGGTGATGATTAGATGAGAGGTGGCTCCCCACACCCACTCGATGGACGATGATGGTGACGATAACAACGATGGTGATGACGACGATGATGGTGGTGATGATGATGATGATAACGGTGATGACGATGGTGACCACGATGATGATGACGATGATTATGATGATGGTGACGACGATGATGACGACGATTATGATGATGATGGTGACGACGATGATGATAACGGTGATGACGATGGTGACGACGATGATGATGATGACGGTGATGACGACGGTGACGACGATGATGATGACGGTGACGATGATGATGACGGTGACGATGATGATGACGACAATGACGACGGTGATGACGACAGTGACGACGATGATGATGACGGTGATGATGACGGTGACGATGATGATGACGACGATGATGACGACGGTGACGACGATTATGATGACGGTGATGACGACAGTGACGATGACGATGAGCTGTGCCCCCCTCCCTGCCCCCCACCAACCCCTCCCCCCCCGACTCTCACCCTCGATGGAGAGGCTCTCGATGGCTCGGCGCTCCCCGCGGCTGCAGTGAGGGGGGAGGCAGAATCCCCGGATGCTGCGCCCGGTGCGCACGCGGCTACTCAGCACGTAGTCCGGGTCCAGGTCGTCCCCCCCCTGCACGCACAGCAGAGACAAAGGTCCCCCGCGTAGTCTCCAACAGACCGCCGGGGCTAAGGGCTGTTGGGAGGCGCACGAGAGCGAGGGTGCGGCCGGCTTCCACGCCCGGCCGCCTTTGTCTCCCCCGGTGAAGACGTTCGACGCACACCGCGGCCGGGTACGGACACACGGACGCAGCGTCTTTACCCGGTGAATTAATTATACGTAACACACGAGTGACTTTAACCCTTGTAAGGCTTTGACCACCGAGGATATGTGGACAGATGGACAGAAAGAAGGACAGATGGACAGACAGACACACAGACAGATGGAAAGACAGTAGGTCCAGCAGACAGATGGACAGATGGACATACAGACGGACGGACGGACTGACAGGCAGATGGACAGTCGGTCCAGCAGACAGGTGGACAGACAGGTAGACAGACGGACGGACTGACAGCTAGACGGACCAGAAAACAGATGGACAGACAGTTGGACCGACAGACAGACGGATAGACGGACTGATAGCCAGACGGACGGAGAGTCGGACCAGCAGACAGACGGACGGATAGACGGACTGATAGCCAGACGGACGGAGAGTCGGACCAGCAGACAGACGGACGGATAGACGGACTGATAGCCAGACGAACAGAGAGTCGGACCGGCAGACAGACGGACAGACAGACGGACGGACAGACGGCCCAGCACCCCGCGAGCGCCGTGGCGCGCACCTTGAGGTGGTCTGCGTCGATGTCGGTCTTGTGCTTGTCCGTAGGGAGGTAGCCGTTGTGCCGGTCCTGGATGATGGGGTCAAAGAGCTCCTTGAACACCTCGTAGGACTCCTCGTCTCCCGCCACGCAGCCCACCGTCATGATGAACGGGTGGCCTGTGGTGGTGTGGTGGGGGGGGCAAGTGCTATGAGCATGAGCAGCAGCAGCAGCGGCGGTGGCGGCGGCTGTTGAAGGCCGGCACAGTGCCACACGAGGGTGTTGGAGGAGGAGGCGGAACAGCAAAACGACACGAACTCTCTGTGCTGAAGCCCCTCTCGTTGTGGCTAGCAGTAGGGCTAGGAGATGTTAGCTACCTCGCCCGCTGTGCAGGAGGTCGTGGGTCCGATCGCGACCCTGACACCTGCTGTATATTTGGAGTTTACGTGTCTCTCTCATCATCATCATCCTCACGGTTGTGAGATGTTACCTATGTCGCCTGGTATGCAAGAGGTCATGGGTCCGATCCCAACCCTGACCCCTGCTGTATATTTGGAGTTTGCGTCTCTCTCTCTCTCCCCCCGTGGTCGCGTGGATTTTTCTCCGGATCCCTCCGTTTTTTCCTCTCCACGTTTAGAATAAACGTCACGCGTTGAAAGTGCGTGGCTGCTATAAATGTCCACATTACATGATGAGCAACTTCGTTGAGCTGTCATTTGCAATAGCCAGGTAGCTTCCTGAAAAGAGCTACGCAGCTCAGTGGGACCTTTACCTGGTAGAATAGTTTAGTTTAGTTTTTTATAGAGCTCCTGATCTTCTCTCACTCCCATCGTTCGTACGCAAGGGTCATCGTCGTCGTCATGATCATTACAATGACAACTATTATTATGAATCACCATTCACGACCGCCGCTGCCGCGGTAACAAACGCTCGGAGCGACTCACCCGGGTTGTCCACCCCGGTCTGGATGATGTCGTCCAGGGTGAAGCCGCTGGGGGTGTGCCTCTCGCGCAGGGCCGCGTACATCTCGGGCGAGAGCACCTTGGCCATGTGGTTGTTGTGCTGGCTCAAGTCCGGGAACTCGGCCTCGGACGAGTAGCGCAGCTTGAACGCGTTGTGGGTGTTGCTGAACGGCATGGTGGCTCCTCCTGACGGCGCACGGGCACGCAGACGGACGTCAAACGGACGGACGGATGAATGGACGGACGGATGGACAGGCGGGCGGATGGACGGATGGAGGAACGTCAGACAGACGAACGGACAGACGGGCGAGCGGATATGACGGACGGACGTCAGACGGACGGACGGATGGAGTCAGATCCATAGACGGATGAACGGACGGACGGATGGACAGGTGGGCGGATGGGCGGATGGAGGAACGTGAGACAGACGAACGGACAGACGGGCGAGCGGATATGACGGACGGACGTCAGACGCATGGACGGACGGACAGATTTGACAAACGGATAGATGGACGGACTGATGTCGGCGAGACAGGCAGACGAAGGGTGGGAAGGAACACATCGTCCTATGTACCAACACAAAGATCCCCCCCCCCATAGCCTTAACATACTGTTGGGGCAAGAACTGTTATGAAGGCCGGCACGGCACATGAGGGGGTGGGTGGCCAGCACCACGCCCGGCCGCCTTTGTCTCCCGAGTGGCGATGCTTAACGCGTCGACCCATATACAAAGAACACACGCACACAGGCACAGACATGTGTACGAACACTAACGCCCGACTCGCGACCAATTCATCGGAGTCGGTGCGGTGAACAAATTGAGATATTTACACGGCAGTGCCTAGCCCTCTTGCTGTACAAGGCAGTACAGCGAGTGGATTAATCTCCCATCTGTTTCCATCTGTACGGGGATAGGAGTGTTGCTCTCCCCCTTGTGCAAGGCGTGGGTTTTATTCGGGTGCTTCGATTTCTTCCCACTTGGTATAAATGATAGGCGCCACGGTGGCTAGGAGATGTTAACTACCTCGCCTGGTGTACAAGAGGTCGTGGGTTCCCGACCCTGACGTCTGCTGTATATTTGGAGTTTGCGGTGTATCTCTCTCCCCAATGGTTACTTGGATTTTTCTTCCAGGTCCTCCGGTTTTCCCTCCACATTTAGAATGAACATCACGGCGTTTAGAGTATTTGGCAGCTGATGTGAAATTTCCACATGGTGATGATGATGATGATAAGCCACTTCGTTGAGCTATCATTTGTGACGGTCAGGTCGCTTGCTGAAAATGGAGCTATGTAGCTTAGTTGGCCTTAACCTGGTAAAATAAAAAATAAAATAAAAAAATGTTTAGTTTTAAAGCAGGTAGCGGTGTTAATAATTAAGCGCGGCGACATAAATCGGGCGTGTGACTGGAATACAGAAGAAAAATCGCTTTGGGAGGAAAACGACAACAAGAAAAACCTCTGACCTTGCAACATCGGTTTGTGTGTTGCGTGCGGTTTACGATGTACACGTGTCTCCCCCACCCCTCCCCTCTCCACCCCCCTCTCCGGGCCCCCAACACCCCCCCCCCTCCCACATCTTGTTAATCAGTTCAAGAGGTTTTGAAACTCAATGACCATCCAGCACGGCCTGCGTTGACCCAACCGCAGCTCGATATGCCACGGAAGGGGGGGGGGGGGTCGTGGTGTTGGGGGTCAAGGTCATATTGATTGGCGAGCCGACATGGACATTCAAAGCGTGGGTATTTGCACCCCTCTTCCAATACGCCGGGCAACACTGGGACAGAGAAGATGCAACGACGTCTACCTCTCTGGCACAGGTGAGAGGGGGTGGTCCGGGAACGTCGAAGTCGTTACCGCGCTCTGCACTACGAACCCGGCGAGCCGAGTAAGATTCCCGCTCGCGGCCGACACCGGTGACAATTGTCTGAAGCGGTCCTGGGCTTTCCCCCTAAGTCAACTCAGCCTCAAACTAGTACCTGGTGCGATGTGTGAACATCGCCACTGGGGAGACAAAGGCGGTGGGGCGCGGTGCTGGTCACCAGAGGTGTGGACTCGAGTCATGTGACTTGGACTCGAGTCAGACTCGAGTCATGAATTTGATGACTTGCGACTCGACTTGGACTTGCATAACAATGACTTTGTCCCACCTATGAGATGTGGACTCGAGTCATGTGACTTGGACTCGAGTCAGACTCGAGTCATGAATTTGATGACTTGCGACTCGACTTGGACTTGCATAACAATGACTTTGTCCCACCTATGAGATGTGGACTCGAGTCATGTGACTTGGACTCGAGTCAGACTCGAGTCATGAATTTGATGACTTGCGACTCGACTTGGACTTGCATAACAATGACTTTGTCCCACCTCTGGTTGCTGCTACTCCGTGACGTCATTTATTAAAGGGCCACCACCGTTTAGACGTCTCGTATTCACCCACGTTGCATGGCGACTATTGAAATATTGAATTGTGTGTTGGTGGGGGGGGTTATTTTGTTTCAGATCGAATTCTATCAAAAACACATTTCTCATCGTTATTTTTTTTTGTTCCCCCCCTGGGGCGAGACGGTGGGGGCCGGGGGAGATTTTATTATTTGTACGTGCTATGGAGAAGGGCCATTTCCCGAAACGTCGCCTATTATATGTGTCCTCTTTAAGGGCACGCACAGACACACACGCGCGGTGTTATCGACAAACGCGTTGTTCTTTCGTCCTCTACAGGGGAGGGCATCTCGAGGCGAGACTCGAGGGGCGCATCTGTCGTGCTGACACTCACAGTGCACGCGTTGTACACAGCGCAAATACCATCGCGTTCGATCAGATTCAGAATATATATACCGGAGGAATCCGATGAGCTATGAAGCTCTTTTTTTATAGATGTCCGGTGGAATATAATAAACAATAATAAAAAAAAAATGTAAAACATCTTTGTAATTTTCTTAAAAATGCCAGCAAATCAAAGCGCCTTCTATTGCATCTCATCTCAAACGTAAGAATATACCAATAATGATAACATTTTTTAAAAACATCTTTGTCATTTTCTTAAAAGTGTCAGCAAAACAAAGCGTAAGAATATAACAATATTTATAATATATTTCTAAAATAATCTTTGGCATTTACTTAAAAGTGTCAGTAACTCAAAGCGCCTTCCATCGCATCTCATCTCAAACGTAAGAATATAACAATTATGATAATTTATTTTTAAAAAGCATATTTGGCATTTACTTCAAAGTGTCAGCATATCAAAGCACCTTCTATCGCATCTCATCTCAAACGTAAGAATATAACCATAATGGTAATTTATAAAACATGTTTGGCATTTACTTAAAAGTGTCAGCAAATCAAAGCGCCTTACATCGCATCGCATCTCAAACGTTCAAAGCCCCCCCCCCCATTCCCAGTGGCAGCTGTCCCTGTGCGGAACAACGCGACTCGACCTGCAAGTTGAGCCCTCGTCTGACAGTAAGAGGCGCAATGTTTGCCTCCATGCGAATCTGCGCCATTCACATCTGTGCCATTAAATCTATTCATGCGCTATTATATCCGCTATTAAATTTGTGCTAATAAAACTTAGAACTACAGTAAACTATTTTTATTTTATTTTAACAGATAAGGCCCCACTGGACTAAAGAGATTATTTTTTCTGAAGCGACCTGGACATCACAAATGATAGCTCAACGAAGCGACTTATCATCGTCGTGTGGAAATGTAAAGCAGCCACAAACTCTAAACGCTGATTCTAAGTACGGAGAGAAAAATCCACGCGACCACGGGGAGAGAGAGATACACCGCAAACTCCAAATATCCAGCAACAGGCGTCAAGAGTCGGGGTCGAACCCACGACCTCCCGCATACCAGGCGAGGTGGCGAACATCTCCTAGCCACCGTGGCGCCCCATTCCGACCGTGACACCGGCACGCAACGATTGGCCTACTCGTTTCTTATGGCGTCACGGGATCTTTAACGTCCACTGTGAGTGAATCAGCAGACGGCGAGTACTAGGCTATGGTTAATGCACCCGCGTTATTAACCAGGGCGCCCTTCCGGATTCGAACCTCTGTGCCACGTCACCGCTCCATACGTTGGATGATCGACTTCCTGGATGGATCAATAAATCTATAGATGGAGGGATGGGTAAATGGATGGCTACAACAATCGATGGACAGATGGCTGGTTGTCTGTAATGATATAGTGGCTACATTGATCTATCTATAGATGGACTGCTGTGTAGGCAGATCGATGGGTGTACGTATAGAATATTCATATGGCTTGGCAGACGACTGATTGGATAGCTGGCTAGAAGGCGAAAGTTGCTATATCGATCAACCTATAGACGGACTGCTGTGTAGACAGATTGGATTACGTATAGAATACCCAGAGATGGCTTGGCAGACGGCTGATTGGATGGCTGTCTGAATGGAGAGGCAGAGGGGATGGCTGGCTGGCTCAATGGCCACGTGGCAAATTCACACCCTGAATGGATGAGACGGCAGATGGATGGCTACAGCCTGAGCGACCAATGTATAGATTGATTAATAGCCAGATTATGCGTTTAGGACAGGCGTTACAGAAGACTGGCCCAATGAATGGATTAACTAACGGATATATAGATAGATAGAACGAACAGGTGAGTGATGGAATAGGTCAGTATATTGGATAGACGGATGACGGGTGCGTGAACGAATGGTTATATACAGAGAGCAGCCTAAATGAACGAATCAGTGAATAGACAGACGCCTGTTTCAATGAATGAATTACGTATGGACGCATGAACCGCGCGAATGAATGAAGGACCGGATTTGATAAACAGTTCTGACCGGCGTATTGAACGAAACGTAGATATGAATACAGGAAGACACACACGTGACGAGCTGAACTGAATTGGACGGATGAGACGAGAGATGCAATTAGCAGACGGGGCTGACTCTCAGAATCTTCGGCGCAATCACCACAGACAACCGACACAACCAGCATCAGCAGCATCAGCAGGATCAGCAGCAGCATCATCAGCAGCAGCATCAGCAGCATCAGCAGCAGCATCAGCAGGATCAACAGCAGCAGCATCAGCAGGATCAGCAGCATCATCATCAGCAGCAGCATCATCATCAGCATCATCAGCAGCATCATCAGTAGCAACATCAGCAGCATCATCAGCAGCAGCAGCATCAGCAGCATCATCAGCAGCAGCATCAGCGAGCACAGCACCGCACGAGAATTTCCATACGGATATCCGACCGTTTGAAATCCCTAGCTCGCTTGTGCTCCAAGCTCCACATTCCATAGCGCGCATAGGGGTTTATGGAGGAGGGGGGAGGTCAGCCAATGTTCTTTTCCCCGACCCACCCATCCCCCTCGCCGTCACCAACCCCACCCTGCCCACCCAGCCACCCCGTATCCCATCGGACCGTAACCGCTACTCCGTCACACACACACAGGGTTCAGCACCATCATCACCCGGCACCATCACCATCATCATCACCATCGTTAGTCCCACCCCCCCCTCCTCCCACGCGAAGCATTGATGAACGTGGGTGAGCGAGCGAGCGAGAGGATGGATGATGGGTGAGTTGGACGTGAGCTCGTTTACCCGGCGGAGTCGAAGGCGGAGTGGAGAGAATGGAATCCGCGAACAGCAGGAAACACGGGTAGGGCGAGGGCGGGGAGGGGGGGCAGGAGAGGCGGGGGGGAGGTAGGGTGGGGGGGTAGGGTGGGGGGGAGGGTGGGGGGGTCTTATGGGAGAGCAGAGTGGTGGGAGGCCGAGACGTCACATATACGGCGGCGTGCGTGTATGCATATACGTGTTAGTTTGACTCAGCCTCAAATGAGTAGCTGGTGCGGTGTGTAAACATCGCCACTTGGGAGACAAATGCGGTCGGGCGTGGTGCTGGCCACCCACCCCCTCCTGTGCCGTTCCGGTCTTCATAGGTGCTCGCTAACAGCACTTGCCCCGACAGTATGTTAAGGCTATATGGGGGATCTTTGTCTTTGTATATACGTGAATGTATATACGGGGGGTGGGCGGCGGAGGGGAGGTGGAGGGAGCGGTGGCGCAGTGATGAGAGCACTGCGGCGGCTGTGATTCCGTACGACCCCCGTCGTACGGAATCACAGCGGGCGATTGATATCGATATGTCTATCTGAACCGGTCCTAGATAATACCCCTGTCCATCAACTGCACACTGGCCAGAGTGGTGAAGTATGGTCAAGCACCCCCCCCGCATCCGCCCCCCCTCCTCTCCGCTCGTGTGCCGTGCCGGCCTTCGTAGGTTGCTGCTCGCTAACAGCACTTGCCCCTACAGTCTGTTGAGGCTACACGGTTGGGTGGGTGGGCGAAATATTTTTGTCTTCGGCGGTGCGAAGGGGCCGTCCATAAATGACGTCACGCGATTTTGGACGATTTTGGACCCCCCCCCTCGTCACACGGCGTCACAAAAAGTCAGACCACCCCCCTCAAATATGACGTCACAAAGCTCTGCCCCCCCCCCAAAACCATATTTCCATTTTGAAAATAAAACATGCTTCAAATTGCGTATTTAATGTGGCGCTGCACTCTGATGTTGGAGTGTTGTTATAACAATTAGTATTGTTATTTTAGAAACTCTTAGGTTTTTTCGGTAAAGTCACGTAGGTTAAAAAAGAAATAATAAAATATAAATAATAGAAGAAATAATAGAGTATAGTGTATAGTGTTGTTATAACAATTCTATATTTATTTAAAGTTGCGCATTTTGATGTGACGTCACATTTCTAAAACCCGCCCCGTCCCTCGTCACACATCGTCACAAATGTCTGACCCCCCCCCCCCCCCTAGGTGCGTGACGTCATTTATGGACGGCCCCACAGCGGATCACAGAGGCATCCACGCCAGTGCCGTCCCCTGCCCTGAGTGGGTGACCGCGCGCAGAGCGGCAGCGTTGTCGAGACCTCTGCCCCCTGGGCTCTGTCGGAGCGATACGCCGCCAAAGAGCGGTCGTGAAATGACCGCGTGGCAGAGGTCGCAAACGGGTTTTGATTCCTTACCCGTACCCGTACCCGGCCGCACCAGGGTCGCAAATGGGTACCCGTACCCGTACCCAACCCGAAATGAGTGACAAACGGTTACTCACCAGTGACTCACGGCCTACCCGTACCCGTACCCGGCCGCACCAGGGTCGCAAATGGTCACCCGTACCCGTACCCGGCCGGGTACGGGTACCCGTTCCCTACCCGTGCCCTACCCGAAATGAGTGACAAACGGTTACTCACCAGTGACTCACGGCCTACCCGTACCCGGCCACACCAGGGTCGCAAACGGGTACCCGTACCCGTACCTGGCCGGGTACGGGTAGCCGGGTATCGGGTAGGGTACGGGTATCGGGTACCCGGTGCGACCCCTGCCGCGTGATGGACCCCCCCCCCCTCCTCTCTCTCGCGTGTCTCGCTCCGACCGCTGGACTCGGCGATCGCGGCCGCTGCCGTTCGATAGCCCCGAGGGACTTGCCACTACGACGACGATGCGTGATACAGTGTGGCGATCAGCAGCAGCAGCAGCAACAACATCAGCAAGAGCAACAGCAGCAGTATCATCAACAGCAGCAATATCCTCAGCAGCAGCAACAACATCAGCAAGAGCAGCAATATCATCATCAGCAGCAGCAATATCAGCAGCAATAGCAGCAATATCATCATCAGCAGCAGCAATATCAGCAGCAGCAAGGGCAGCAATATCATCAACAGCAGCAATATCGTTATCAGCAGCAGCAGCGATATCATCATCAGCAGCAGCAGCGATATCATCAGCAGCAGCAGTGTAGTTTTTTTGATTATCATCAGCAGTCGCAGCAACAGTGTCATTATTATTGTATTATTATCGTCAGCAGTAGCGTCTTGCTTAAAGGCTTGTGGGGAGCTGTGAGCGAAGTGGTCAGCGCACTGCGCTACGAACGCGGCGACCTGAGTTCGATTCCCGCTCACGGCCACCGAAACCACTGACGATTATCTGAACCGGTCCTGAGCCTCCCCCGAAGTCGACCGAGCCTTAAACGTGTCGTGTGCCTGGCGAGATAAAGGCGGATGTGAGGTCCAGCCACACCATCACCTCGTGTGCCGTGCCGACCTAAATAGGTGCTCGCAAACAGCCGCAACATTCTATAAGGTGAATACCATATATCTTTGTCACTTCTGTTTGTTATCAGGACAAATCAATGAATAATCTATATATCTATACCAGCGCCAAACCCTCCGGTAAATCACGTGACTTCTGGGCGTGGCCACCACCCCCCACTCCCGAGTCCCTCCCCTCTCCCCGCCCACTGTGAAAACAGACGCTGCTTCTCCTGCGTGCAGAACGCCGCCACAGTGGCTAGGAGATGTTAACTACCTCGCCTGGTATACAGGAGGTCGTGGGTTCGATCCCAACCCTGGCGCCTGCTGTATATTTTGAATTTGCCGTGTCTCTCTCCCCGTGGTCGCGTGGATTTTTCTTCGGATCCTTCAGTACCCCCCCCACCTCACATTTATAATCGACGTCATGTGTTTAGAGTATTTGGCTACTGTGAATGTCCACACGATGATAAGCCATTTCTTTGAGCTATCATTTGTGGCCAGGTCGCTTCTGAAAAGAGCTGTATAGCTCAGTGGGCCTTACCTGGTAAAAAAGTGAAAAATTCTACTTTTAGCTTAGTTTATTTCACTTCTTCTGATCGCTCATTCCTTCTATAGTCTCCCCTCTCTCCCCTCCTCCCCTCTCATCATCATCACCACCACCACCACCCTCTTCATCATTCCCGACATCTTCGCCCCACCGTTCCCCCTTCCCCTCTCTCGCCTTCCTTCCCTCTCCCTTTCGTTTTCGCTTTCTCCTTCCATTACATCCTTGACTTCACTTCCCTTCCCTTTGTGTGTATGTAGGCAATGAAAAGAATATTTACAGTTGTTAAAAAAAATCATCCTATTTTTTTTATTCACAATAGTAACGATGCATCGATTAAAAAAATCGATTATGCCCAATATAGATTCGTCGATTCTATTTTTAATCGGATTCGTTGCACGTCACGAGTTCCCGCAGAAACCGGAGGAGGCATTGACAATGCACTGCAATCAAATTCAATCGAATCGCGGCACCAAATCGTCGCAATTAATCGATTCGCTAGGGCGAGGTCACCGTTAGGAGCCTGATCAGGAAATGCGTGCGCACACCGGTAGCAGCAACTGAGTGTCACGTGGTTTGCGGCAACGCTTGCGGGGTCACGTGGTCTGTCAGAACACTGCCCCTGCTACCTAAATCTATTGGTATCTACGCTCAGCCGAACAACCGGTTGACCCTATAACTCCGTGCACTCACTTCGTACCGTACCATCCACCTTCACGCTTACCCCCCCCCCACCCCTTCGACCAGCCTCATCCACTATCACGCTCCATCCATTCCTCCTTCAACCCCCCTAACCCCCCATTGCTAACGGCCGTCAACTAACCCACACCCATCCTTCGCTTTTATTTTGCCATTTTGTGCCGCAGTCGGTAAGCATTGTCAAGGCGCATTGGCGACATGCGCCTTTATTTCGTCGGGAGGAGGAGGAATCCGATGAGCTATGAAGCTCGTTTGTTTCACAGATGTCCGGTAGGATCACGGGTTCAGAAAGTCACAACAACAACAAACATGGAACCTTTTAGCCAGTATCAAAGTATGAAAAAATAACAATAGGTTTACACCCTTGCTGGCAATAGTAAAACACGAGGTGTTAAGATGTTCAAACACCAAATAGAAACCTTTTGCAAGGAATCAAGTTCGCAGTTACCACAAAGTACTTGTGGTGAACGTGCAAACAAACATGCTCTGATCATATTCTTAGGTTTTTTCGGTACAGCTATCGTGCTGTGACTGTTCCACCTGAAGACGGAAGCTTGTGTTGCTTCCGAAATGTCGTGATTTTTATTTTATTTTTTTATTAATTTACATTTTTTACCTACGTGACTTTACCGAAAAAACCTTAGAATATGAACCCTTGCAGTCACGAAAGCTTCAAATCTAGAATGCTCTGATCATTTTTATGCATTGTCTTTAAAGCTGATTGGCCTACGCCAGAGACAGGAGCCTTCTTTGGGGCCAAGTCTCAGCAGCGTCAGAGCAGAGAACGCCAAAAGGCGACCAGCACAAGGACAATGCCACGATCAGAACATTTATAACTCGGGGTGAGCAGCTACGAAATGGGACCTTCTGATACTGGAGTGGAGCGGTGGCGCAGTGGTCGGCGCGCTGAGCTGTGAGCCGACCGACCGACCGACCGACCCACTTGAGTTCGATTCCCGGCCACGGCTGTAACGTCAGCGGCGAGTGATGTCTAAATCTGTCCTGGCGGTCTTTGTTCTCACGTCCACTCGGTCGACTCAGCCTTCACTTAACAAGGAGCGTCTGGCGCGGTGCGTCAACGTTACCGCTGGAGAGACAAAGGCGGCTGGACGCGTTTCAAACCACACCACTGCCTCGTGTGCAACGTTGGCCTTAATAGGTGCTCGCTAACAACACTGACCACCCCCCACCCCATGGTCTAAAAACGTAAAATATAATATTGTACCTTTGTCTTGTTACGCCTAGTAACGAATGTTCTCTCAGCGGTGAACACAACGAAGTAATGTACGGAATTCGTGTTTAAAAATCTTGTCGAAATCCAAATTTAAAACCTAATTTTCGCACGGCACGTATGCACGACAGCATATAGGCAAACACATAGACAGTCTATAGAGACAGTCTCTATAGAGACAGTCTATGGCGCATAACCTAAGGTCGCTGTACCGTCATCTGACAGTGATGGCGACTGTGAAATTCCTGCAACCCACGCATCCCAACAATCGAACGCGGACGTTGAAAGACACAAAATGTTGCGAACCCATGCACATTCACATCGCGAGAAAATGCATTTCTCGTGATCTGTAATGATACTTAACGTGCGTTGCTCCATGCCGCGCCACGCATAGCCAATTCTCTATCAGATACAGATGTTCCGTACTCTGGAATTACTGTATTCACATTGCCAAAATATCATCATCATCATCCCTCAATTACGTGAAGCATGGACTGGGGGTCAGTCTGATGGTGTGTCAAACTAGCCAGGAGGTCTCCTCCTCCATGTAGCCGAGCTCACAAAAAGACAAAGATGCCCCGTATAGCCTTAACAGACTGTACGGGCAAGTGCTGTTAGCAAGCACCTATGAAGACCGGAACGGTACAAAACCCTTACGAATTGGCTGTGTCGAGTGGTGGTGGCGATTTTAACGACACATTTATATTTACGCGATCTAACAAACAAAAACAACATCTGTTGTGGAGTGGCACCATTGTTGAGTTTTAATGAAATTGCGCGTCAGGTTTATGCGATGGCGATTTTTTTTTAGGTTTTACGGGCGTTTTATGCTGTTACTTGTTATGCGGTTAAACGGCAATTTAGTTTTTATAACATGCAGTGCGTGCTCAGATGATGATCATAATATTGCGCTATGTAAATGCGTAGGTGCGTGTTTGTAATTATACATTTGTTTTTATTTGTATCACATCTAAGGCAGGCACGTTCATTACGGAAATGCGAAAACATCGACAAAGGCAACACACACGTGCACATCCATTACAAATACACCAACACACACGACGCACACTTCATGGACACAAAGATCCCCTGTATGACCTCAACAGACTGTTGGGACAAGCGCTGTTCGCGAGCACCTATTAACGCACCTCCGATTAGCACGGTTGGCTACGAAAAAGTGCGATAGAAGTTCAACGTGATACGTACAATGCCGGCACACTGCACGATGCAGTCATCATTAAGCCCTGCCGCCTGTGTCTCCCCAGTGCTGGTGATTGCGCACAGCAACGGGCTACTAATTTAGGGCTGGGTTGACCTAGCCGACGACCAAAACCGGTTCGGATATCGCTCGCTACTGATGTTGGCCGTGGTGGTCAGGAATCGGTCCATGACGTCGCCGTGTTGGTGGTGGAGCAGCGCGCTAACCACTGCGCCACCGCTCCCACGTACTCACGCAGGCACGCGCATCGACACACACACACCTACACACATAGCGACACACCACCCACACCCAATTCATCCCCCTCCCACTGTCCCCTATAACATTTTGGGGGCACACGAGGGGGTGGGTGGCCAGCACCACCCCCGGCCGCCTTTGTCTCCCCGGCGCTGATGTTTTTACACACCGCACCAAGTACTCATTTGAGGCTGAGTTGACCTAGGGAATCCAATCTACGTTTTCAGCGTTCGTAGCGCAGTGCGCTAACGACTGCACGACCGCTCCCCACCTACACGCACAGACATACTTATACACACGCACACGTACACACCTACACACACGCGCACACACGCGGATACCGATGCGCACACCTACACACACGTACACCTACACACATGCACACCTACACACACGCACACCTACACACATGCACACCTACACACACGCACACCTACACACGCGCGCGCCCCTACACACACACGCATACCTACACACACGCACACCTACGCACACGCACACCTACACGCACGTATACGCACTCCTACACACACGTACACACACACACACGCACACCTACACACGCACGCACGCGCGCACCTGTTCGCGCAAGCGCGGATAAGACGCGCCGAATGCACGGAACGCGTCTAATCATCCGCGCTCACCTGGGCGATTTCTCACGAGATGAAGGAAGTCGAGGGCGCAGCAGCTCCTCCGGCGTGGAGAGTGAGAGAGAGAGTGAGGCGGGTGACAGAGGCGGGGTCGGTCCGTGTGCTGAGCGCTCGAAGACTCAAGGTCGCTGCGTCAGCCCCCGCCCTGCCCGGCGCGTTTTATGCGAGACGGGCACCACGAGGCCATTGGTCGCGAGAGGGAATGGACCCCCCCCTCATCCCCCCCCCCACAATACCCCCCACCCAACCGCAAGGTGCCCCCCCCCCCCACCATCCATCCCATCCACCACTCACCCAGCCATCCACCCCCCCCCCATCTCATCCACCCCCTTCCCTCTCACCCCCTACCTCCCTCAACCGCCGCCGCCTTGACCACCACCACCAACATCGTACAAAAAAAGACAAAGATCCCCCGTGTAGCCTTAACGGACTGTTGGGGCAAGTGCTGTTAGCGAGCAGCTCCTATGAAGGCCGGCACGGCACATAAGGGGGTGGGTGGCCAGCACCACGCCCGGCCGTTTTTGTCTCCCCAGTGGCGATGTTTTTACACACCGCACCAGGTACTCATTTGAGGCTGAGTCGACCTAGGGGAGGGTCTGGACCGGTTCAGACAATCGTCACTGGTGCTGGTGTTGGCCGTGAGCGGGAATCGAAGTCGGGTGGCCGGGTTCGTAGCGCAGCACGCGAACCACTGCGCCACCGCTCCCCCCATCGTCATCACCACCACCACCCCCTCCCTCCTCTCTATGCGTCTATAGTGATGTCCAGTTTTCACCGCCTGAAAATTACTGTATCGCCCTCTCTCTCTCTTTCTCTCCCTCACTTTCACAGCTCTCCTCTCATCTCTCGATGACTCGCCCGCTCTCTCTCCTCCGTCGTTGTCTTCCTCCACGCGCCTCCCACACTCGACGATTCTCTCCCATCCCTTCCGTGTCTCTACCAGCTCTCATCTCACTCTCATCTTCATCACCATCCATCAATGCATTTCTCTCTCTCCGCCATTCTCTCTCATCGTCATCGTCCATCCATCATTTCTGTCTCTCTCTATCCTGACTCCCTGCAGCATCCGTCTCTCTCAGTCTCCCATTCTCTCTGTCTCCCACGTACTCTCCCGTTTCCCTCGGAAGCGGTAGTTCAAGAGTAGTGGTACGTGCCGGTATAAAACACCGCTAGGGAGAAAAATCCGGACTGTATCGCATCTTGTACCGACAAAATAGGAACACTTGTAATGGGATGGAGAAATGTAATTTAACACAAATTTTTGTAAGTTAAAATATAATTCTGCTACAAATCATCGGCCCATGCGCATCGCTGTATAATTTCACACCGGAACACACATACTCAGCCTCGTGCAACGTCGAAGAGATGATACAGTCTGCATATATACTGCATGTGTTCAAATGTGTTTCGTAAGCTATTCATTTATGGACGTGGGCCCGTATGTATGCGGGCGATGGTCAAGGTGAATAACGGAGTGTGTGCATCCAAGGAATGGAACGCGTTTGTAGAGCTCCACCACCGGTGAGATGGAGCAATGGAATCAGGTCGTAGATCGGTGGCATCGCAATGATGGCGAGATGTTAACTCCCTCGCCTGGTATGCAGGAGGTCTTGGGTTCGATCCCGACCCAGACGCCTGCTGCTGTATATTTGGGGTTTGCGGTGTCTCTCTCTCTCTCTCCCCGCGGTCGCGTGGAATTTTTCTCCGGGTCCTCCGGTTTTTCCCTCCACATTAAGAATCAACGTCACGCGTTCAAGAGGATTTTTGGCTGATGTACATTTCCACGCCTTTGATAACAAGCTACCACTTCGTTGAGCCATCATTCGCGATTGCCAGGTCGCTTCTGAAAAAGAGCCGCGTAGTTCAATGGGCCTTTACCCGGTAAAATAAAATGATAAATGAAAAGTGAGCCGTGACGGCGGCTCGGGATGGATTGACCATGGGCCAGAGCCGTCCCTGGGGTACACGGCGAATCTGGGGCGACCGCCCCGGGCCCCGCGCTTTAGGGGGTGGGGGGGGGGGCGCTTCGACGTCACGTTGTCGGATGTAGTACTTCGTGTTTGGGTTGAAGGCGTCAGGTGAGTCCACACATTGGGATTTGTCCCGCCCTCGGCACCGCGCTAATGGACGGCCCTGACGATGGCTGTAGATGATGCTGATGATGATGATTGCAATATGTAAATCAATGTAGTTTAAGTAATATTAATATTGTTTTTTTTCCGACCAAAGCAGGTGACTGGAGGTTGACCTATGTTCACATCACGACGGGTGACCTTTAAAAAAAGGTCCCAAAGATCGCCTCGCCCGCAGAGGTCAAACTTGCGTGACCCCTGCCGTTCATCACTCTAACTCAATAAAAGCGCCTCTCAGCCCACGTAGTAGGGAATCATACACACGTATGTGTACACACATACACACACATACGTGTGTGTATGTGTGTGTACATAAACGTGTATACACATAAACACATGTGTAGCGGTTACCTCGCTGCTCTACCAACCCGACTACCCGAGTTCGATTCCCTCTCACGGCCACCAACACCGGTGACGATTATTTGAACGGGTCCTGGGCCTCCCCTAGATCGACTCAGCCTAAAACGAGTACCTAATGCAGGTGTGTAAAATATCGCCACTTGGGAGACAAAGGCGGCCGGGCGTGGTGAAGGCCACCCTCCCCCTCGTGTGCCGTGCCGACCTCCGTAGTCGATGCTCGCTAGCAGCACTTGCCTGAACAGTTTGGTAAGGCTATACGGAGGATCTTTATCTTTGGAGCGGTGGTGCAGTGGTTAGAGCGCTGCATGTGCTCCGACCCCATCTGATTGTAAATTCATCATCATTAACCAGGGTCAATCCACTGCTGGATCGAGGCCTACCAAAGTTGCTCTCGCCAGCCTCTCGCGAGGCAACACATCCACCCAGCACCCTGCACGCGAACTGATTTTATCGCTCCATCTCCTCGGGGTGGGGGTGGAGGAGGGAACGCGTTCCATTCCTTGGCCGCCGCTCCGTTATTATTCTTGAAGATCCCCCAAATAAACTTGGTTCATGACTATAAATGACCGTGTCCCTCTTTGCTGTTTTTGTTATTCTGGATTCCTCCCGGCAATGTCGTGTAACTGCCGCCATTGAGCTGTAGCCTATGAGTCTTTATGCAACTCTATGGATCTCTGTATAACTCTATGGATCTCTGTATAACTCTATAGATCTATTTGTGACTCTATGGATCTGTGTTTAACTCTTTTGATCTCTGTATAACTCCATGGATCTCTGTATAACTCTATGGATCTATTTGTGACTCTATGGATCTCTGTATAACTCTATGGATCTCTATGTCACTCTATGGATCTCTGTGTGACTCTATGGATCTCTGTATAACTCTATGGATCTCTATGTGACTCCATGGATCTCAGTGTCACTCTATGGATCTCTGTGTCACTCTGTGGGTTTCTATGTGACTCTATGGATCTCTACGTGACTCGATGGATCTCTGTGTCACTCCATATACCTCTATGTGACTCTACGATCTCTATGTAAATCTATGACTCTCTAAAAACTCTATGGATCTCTATGTAACTTTATGGACCTCTATGTGACTCTACGGATCTCTATGTAACTCTACAGATCTCTATGCAACTCTATGGATATTTATGTAAATCTGTGGCTTTCTATGCAACTCTGTGCATCTCTATGGATCTCTATCTATAACTGCCCCGTAACTGCCACGGTCGTGGACTGTGGTCGTCCGTGGAACCGAGCTGCTTAGCTCAATGGGAACGTCACCCGGCGGAGACAATTGCGAGTCCCGAGTCTGGCTCCTCCAATTGGTGAAGTATGGACACCAGAGGTGTGGACTCGAGTCATGTGACTTGGACTCGAGTCAGACTCGAGTCATGAATTTGATGACTTGCGACTCGACTTGGACTTGCATAACAATGACTTTGTCCCACCTATGAGATGTGGACTCGAGTCATGTGACTTGGACTCGAGTCAGACTCGAGTCATGAATTTGATGACTTGCGACTCGACTTGGACTTGCATAACAATGACTTTGTCCCACCTCTGATGGACACTCAACACCCACAACCGCGCTCGGCATGGGCAGGCCCTTCGACCAGCATTGCGAATGACGAATCACATTCTGCACGAGTATAATTCACCGCCCCCGTGCAATTGCATCAGCACATTGATTGTAATTTAGATTTTTGGGGAAAATATATATTGTTTTAATGTTAGATTGATTTTGCTGATCACTCGCTATTGCCAATGATAGTAAACCAAACCCTGTGAGCCATTTGTTGAAACCCATTAAGACGTGAACAATTTCATTACGATAGCCTTTCCACATCGACCATGATCCATTGACTGTTTGATATAATTAAATAACGATTGACCAATTATGACCAGGAATATGTGTAACCTTGACCCTAACCCTGACATTGATGACACAAACAACGTCTCTACTGTGCATATTTACAACACTAACTCGCAGTGCTTCGTCTATCCACCGCTGGATGAAGGCCTCTCTCCACACCCTTGTCGGTCGTGGAGAGGATGTTTGACCATACTTCACCACGCCGGTCAGTGCGAGATGATGAAGGAGGGCGGGGCGGGGGGGCGGGGGGTATTGCCAAGGACTGGTTCAGATACCACTCACCACTGATATTAGCCGTGGCCTGGAATCGAACTCAGCGGGCCTAGATTCACGCTGCACAGAGATTTAAAAAAAGAGTTAAATAACGCTGCTGCCGATGATTGATAATAATCGATGACGGCGATGATGAAAATCGATTACACCATCTGACGCCTGCATGATGGAGTTTCCGGCGTCTCTCTCCACGTGGTCGCGATTTTTTTCTCCACGTTGAGAAATCGACATCCGCGCGTTCAGAATATTTGGCTGCTGCTATAATTGTCACGTGATGATGATGATAGGCCACTTTGCTGAGCTATCATTTGTGGCCAGGTCGCATCTGATCAAATAGCTCAGCGGACCTTACCTGGTTTAAAACACAACCCAACAAAGTTTAAGAGTTCATACTCTTTGGTTCTTTCGGTAAAGTCACGTAGGTAGAAAAAATAATAGATCACGACGTTTCGATCGCAACGCAAGCAATCGTCCGCCTGATGATGATTGCTTGCGTTGCGATCGAAACGTCGAGATCTATTGTTTTTTCTACCCACGTGACTTTACCGAAAGAACTAAAGAGTATGGATTCCTGCAGTTACGAAAGCTTCAAATCAAGATTTCAGAGTTTCGCTTATTTATCCGGGAAATGAATCATCACTTGAGTCACGGGATTTATTTTCAGAAGAGTGATGCTACTCTGGGGGGTACGTGGGTCTGGCCCAAGTTAATTCGTCAGAGATTGGCATCGTTTGGGAAAAGAATGCGCGGAGGGACCCCTGAGAAACCCCCACCACGCACACCGAGGGGACAAGAAAGCTCTCGGAACGATTTGATTTTCGTACTTGGCGATGTTCACGACACGGACGTGGTGTTATGTAAGAGCGGACGTGGGAGAGGGGGGGTGGAGAGGAGAAGGGGGGGGGGGCAGAGGAGAGAGGGGCAGAAGGGAGAGGAATGGAGAGAGAGCGAGGGAAGAGGAGAGGGGAGGAGAGAGGCAAGAGGAGAGACAGAGCCGGGGAGGCAGAGGCAGATATCAAAGCATAATAAGTCGGCATATGGCTGGCGTGTGTTTGTGTGGGTGTTCGTGCGTGCATTGTGGGGAGCGGTGGTGTAGCGGTCGCGCTACGAACCCTGGCCAGCCGAGTTCGATTCCCGCTCACGGGTCTCTGGGCCTCCCTTAGGTCGACTCAGTCTCAACTGAGTATCTGGTTGCGGTGTGTAAGCATCGTCACGAAGGGAGACAAAAGCGGCCGGGCGTGATGCTAGCCACTGCACCTCCTCGTGTGCTGTGCCGGCCTTCGTAGGTGCTGCTCGCGATCAGCACTTGCCCTCAAAAGGCTGTTAATCAGCCGCCTATACGGGCGACCTTTGTCTTCGCATATGTTGTGTGCGTGCCGTTGTGTGGGAATGTGTGGAGGAGGATTCATGGGATACGGGAACATGTGGGATGATGGAGGAGGAGGAGGAGAACGTGGGATGGAGATGAGATGGAGGTGTGAATAATGACGCCGATGACTTCCTCTCGTGTTGCCAGGACACGCGGTCGCTGTGTTTGCTGAAGGGAATTGGGAATGGGAGATAAGGGGTGGGGGAGGGAATAGTGTATGAAGCAATCTTGCTATATCACTCACTCACTACATCACTCATTCACAACATCACCCACTCACTACATCACCCACTCACAACATCACCCACTCACAACATCACCCACTCACAACATCACCGACTTACAACATTACCCATTCACAACATCACCCACTCACAACATCACCCACTCACTACATCACCCATTCACAACATCACCCACTCACAACATCATCCATTCACAACATCACCCACTCTCTACATCACCCACTCACAACATCACCCACTCACAACATCACCCACTCACAACATCACCCACTCACAACATCACTCACTCACTACATCACCGACTCACAACATCACCCACTCACTACATCACCCACTCACTACATCACCCACTCACAACATCACTCACTCACAACATCACCCACTCACAACATCACCCACTCACTACATCACCCACTCACAACATCACCCACTCACAACATCACCCACTCACAACATCACCCACTCACAACATCACTCACTCACTACATCACCGACTCACAACATCACCCACTCACTACATCACCCACTCACAACATCACTCACTCACAACATCACTCACTCACAACATCACTCACTCACTACATCACCCACTCACTACATCACCCACTCACAACATCACTCACTCACAACATCACCCACTCACATCACCCACTCACTACATCACCCACTCACAACATCACCCACTCACAACATCACTCACTCACAACATCACCCACTCACATCACCCACTCACAACATCACCCACTCACAACATCACTCATTCACAACATCACCCACTCACATCACCCACTCACAACATCACTCACTCACAACATCACCCACTCACATCACCCACTCACAACATCACCCACTCACTACATCACCCACTCACATCACCCACTCACTACATCACCCACTCACATCATCACCCACTCACTACCTCACCCACTCACAACATCACCCACTCACAACATCACTCACTCACAACATCACCCACTCACATCACCCACTCACAACATCACCCACTCACTACATCACCCACTCACATCACCCACTCACTACATCACCCACTCACATCATCACCCACTGACTACCTCACCCACTCACAACATCACCCACTCACAACATCACTCACTCACAACATCACCCACTCACATCACCCACTCACAACATCACCCACTAACTACATCACCCACTCACATCACCCACTCACTACATCACCCACTCACATCATCACCCACTCACTACATCACCCACTCACAACATCACCCACTCACAACAACACCCACTCACAACATCACCCACTCACTACATCACCCACTCACTACATCACTCACTCACAACATCACCCACTCACTACATCACCCACTCACAACATCACCCACTCACTACATCACCCACTCACTACATCACCCACTCACAACATCACCCACTCACAACATCACCCACTCACAACATCACCCACTCACAACATCACTCACTCACAACATCACCCACTCACATCACCCACTCACAACATCACCCACTCACAACATCACCCACTCACTACATCACCCATTCACAACATCACCCACTCACAACATCATCCATTCACAACATCACCCACTCTCTACATCACCCACTCACAACATCACCCACTCACAACATCACCCACTCACAACATCACCCACTCACAACATCACCCACTCACAACATCACTCACTCACTACATCACCGACTCACAACATCACCCACTCACTACATCACCCACTCACTACATCACCCACTCACAACATCACCCACTCACAACATCACCCACTCACTACATCACCCACTCACAACATCACCCACTCACAACATCACCCACTCACAACATCACCCACTCACAACATCACTCACTCACTACATCACCGACTCACAACATCACCCACTCACTACATCACCCACTCACTACATCACCCACTCACAACATCACTCACTCACAACATCACTCACTCACAACATCACTCACTCACTACATCACCCACTCACTACATCACCCACTCACAACATCACTCACTCACAACATCACCCACTCACATCACCCACTCACTACATCACCCACTCACAACATCACCCACTCACAACATCACTCACTCACAACATCACCCACTCACATCACCCACTCACAACATCACCCACTCACAACATCACTCATTCACAACATCACCCACTCACATCACCCACTCACAACATCACTCACTCACAACATCACCCACTCACATCACCCACTCACAACATCACCCACTCACTACATCACCCACTCACATCACCCACTCACTACATCACCCACTCACATCATCACCCACTCACTACCTCACCCACTCACAACATCACCCACTCACAACATCACTCACTCACAACATCACCCACTCACATCACCCACTCACAACATCACCCACTCACTACATCACCCACTCACATCACCCACTCACTACATCACCCACTCACATCATCACCCACTGACTACCTCACCCACTCACAACATCACCCACTCACAACATCACTCACTCACAACATCACCCACTCACATCACCCACTCACAACATCACCCACTCACTACATCACCCACTCACATCACCCACTCACTACATCACCCACTCACATCATCACCCACTCACTACATCACCCACTCACAACATCACCCACTCACAACAACACCCACTCACAACATCACCCACTCACTACATCACCCACTCACTACATCACTCACTCACAACATCACCCACTCACTACATCACCCACTCACAACATCACCCACTCACTACATCACCCACTCACTACATCACCCACTCACAACATCACCCACTATCAACATCACCCACTCACATCATCCATTCACATCGCCCACTCATATCACCCATCCACCCATCGTCACTGACAGAAGATGGTAGCGTCGCCAGCACCACGCAGGGCCGACTTTGTATCCCCATCGCTGATGTTTTGCTCACTGCACCAGGGCACGCATTCGAGGCTCAGTCGACCTTGGGGATGCCCAGGACCGGTTCATGATCATCGTCACCGATATTGGCCGTGAGTGGAAAATCGAACTCGTGTCGTAGCCGGGGTTCGTAGTGCAGTGCCGCTAACCGCTACACGACCGCTCCCCACAGCTCCAGACACACGCACGCTGATGCATACTAATGTGCACCCAAGGACACACACGTCCCTTGTGTGTTCTCGTTCTTTCGATATCTGAATTAAAAATTCGCCCCCCTCTCTAATGCCTCTCTACCCCATATCTCCCCTCTGTGACTCTCTCCTCCTTCAAACTTCTCCCCCCTCTCTGTCTCTCTGCTCCATCCTCTCTGCTCGCCTACCTCTCTCCCCCCTCTCTCTCTCCCCTCTCTCCCATCTCTCATCCTTTCCTCTCTCAAATCTCTCCCCTCTCTCTCCTCCCTCTCTCAACCTCAGTCGACTCTCCCCCCTCCCCCTCTCTCCCCCTTCTCCTCCCTCTCTCCCCCATCTCTCATCCTCTCCTCCCTCAAACCTCCCCCCTCTCTCTCTGCCCCCCCCTCTCTCCCCTCTCCCCCATCTCTCATCCTCTCCTCCCTCAAACCTCCCCCCTCTCTCTCTGCCCCCCCTCTCCCCCCCTCTCTTTCTCTGCTCCCTCTCTCCTCGCCCCCTCTCATCCTCTCTGCCCCTTCCCGTTGCCATGGCGACTCCCCCCCCCCTCTCTCTCTCCACGGCGGTGCTGCTCGCGTCACGGCTCAGAGAGCGACGCGTACAGTGACTACACACAAAGACAAAGAACCCCCGTATAGCCTCGACAGACTGTTGGGGCAAGTGCTGTCAGCGAGCGCCTATTGAAGGTCAACACGGCACGCGAACGGATGGCGTGGCCAAGACGACGCCCACCGCCTTTGTCTCCCCCAGCGGCGATGTTTACGCAACGCACCGGGTACTGATTTGAGGCTGAGTCGACCTAAGGGAGGCCCCAGGACCGGTCCTATACCGTCGTCGCTGGCGTTTGCCCGTGAGCGGGAATCGAACTCGGGTCTCTTGCGGGTTGGAAGCGCAGAGCGCGAACCGCTGCGCCACCGCTCCCCACGCACCTACAAAGACAAAGATCCCCCAGGTGGCCTCTTGGCAGACTGAGAGCGCAAGAGCTGTCAGCGCGCACGCGCACGCACGCGCAGCCACAACTCCGGTTGGCGTTAGACGTTGAAATAATGCAAACATAGACGACCTTCAACAATAACATTTCCCTTGTCAAGTCCCCCCCCCCTCCAAGTCCCCCCATTCCCCCCTCTCCCAGCCCCCACCCCCCACAAGCCTTTAGCATCTGCATAAATAACATCATTCGTTCTACAAAAAAAACAAAGATCTCCCTTATAGCCTCTACGAGACTGTTGGTGCAAGTGCTTTTAGCGAGCAGCAGCAGCAGCAGCAGCAGAAGGCCGGCACGACCACACGAGGGGAGGGATGGCCAGCGTCCTTCTCGCACGCTCCCCCGAGAGGCCACGTGGAGTCACTCACCGACACGCCTCATCGCCTGCGTCGCTATCGCCGCGTTCCACAAAACGCGAGCGGACGCTAAACTCCCATTGCGACACTCGATATTGGAACGCGCGGCCGTCTCTGCAGTTAAATCCACCGCTGGATAAAGGAGCTCCTCGCCGCCGTATCGGTCGCCGGGATTTGGGTGACCATACTTCACCGCGCTGGTCAGCGTGAGATGGTGACGGTGGGGCGGAGGGATGGAGGCGAGGCATAACCGGTGCAGATAATAACCCTGGGTATGGAATTAAACTCCGTAAATATCTTCATTCATAATAAAGGGGTCTTGGGTTCGATCGCGAAAATATAAATGCGTCGTCAAACCCGCCACCACCCGGCACAGCCAATTAGTAAGGTTTTTACTCTGTAATTCTTTCGGTAAAGTCACGTAGGTAGAAAAATAATAGATCACGACGTTTCGATCGCAACGCAAGCAATCGTCATCAGGTGGGACAACCATGCACAGCAAGAAAACAACTGCTGAAGTGGTGGTTGTCCAACCTGATGACGATTTCTCGTGTTGCGATCGAAACGTCGTGATTTATTATTTTTTCTTCCTACGTGACTTTAGCGAAAGAACCAAAGAGTATGGATTCCTGCAGTCACGAAGGCTTAAAATCAAGATAGGAAGGTTTGTTACGTAAACAAAACGCGCCAATAATTTACTCGTTCAGCACCCCGGTATGTTGGAGAGTAATTCCACAAGCAGCGTCATCGTGGGTTGTCTTCATATCAGGGTGCGCTAACCACTACGCCACCGCTCCACCATTGTCCAAGGGGCCGTCCATAAATGACGTCACGCACCTAGGGGTGGGGGGGGGTCAGACATTTGTGACGATGTGTGACGAGGGGGAGGGGGGGTTTGAGAAATGTGACGTCACATCAAAATGCGCAACTTTAAATAAAAATAGACAACACGTTCTACTTAATTAAATAGACTTTTTAATATAAAATGTTTTCTCCTACAACATCAGAGTGCAGCGCCACATTAAATACGCACTACAATGACAATAGTTTAAAGCAATTTGAAACATGTTTTTAAAAATTGTGACGTCATATTTGAGGGGGCGGGGGTCTGACTTTTCGTGACGCCGTGTGACGAGGGGGGGGGGGGGGTCAAAAATCGTCCAAAATCGCGTGACGTCATTTATGGACGGCCCCTAACGACGAATGCCGACCCGGTTCAGATATCGCTGTGCCACTGATGTGCGCCCTGTGACCGGGAGTAGTCAAACCCAGGCGCTTCAAGGTTGCGAGTGCGCTAACCACTGCGCCACCGCTCAACGTCCGTCTCCGACACACGCACATCAAAAATGAGGACAACTCAACTCGTGGCGCAAGTATAAATCATCGGATGCATCTGCCGTGTCACATTCAGACTTCTGTTACTGCTGTTGCTCGACTGTTCTGGTCTGGGGCTGTTCTGGTCCTGAACTGTTCTGGTCCTGAACTGTTCTGGTCTGGGGCTGTTTTATGTGGCTGCTTTGCCCATGCTTGGGGATTGGTGTACTTGCGCAATTTGAACGCACGTACTTTATCTATTTGTTTTTAGTGACGTGCTTACCTTTCCTATACTTTGTACACCGATCGTTTTTTATCTTTCTTGTAACTTTCTGACCTATCTTTCTTGTAACTTTCTGACCCGCCCATGCTGGACATCTATGAAAAAAGAGCTTCATAGCTCATCGGATTTCTTCAAGATAAATAAAGATTCTGATTCTGATTCTCAATTCCTCCCAGGCTTTTTGCGCTCTAACGGAACGATCCTTATTTGGGCACGAACACCCCCCCCTCCCCCCAAAAAACCCAAATATATAGGGACAGCCCGGATCTAATGGCTCCATATGTATTAGCATAATTATTAACATAACTATTAACATAATAAGCAATGTTAAAATGAACATGATAAATAACATAATTTATCATTCGTTCTGCCGCGAGATTATTGCCCTCCCCTGACATTGCCCGTTGGACACGCGCCGACAGAGCGCTTCATCAGCGGTCACGTGCTCGCCTGCTGTGTGTGTGTGTCTGTGTGTGTGTCGGTGTGTGTGTGTGTCGGTGTGTGTGTGTGTCGGTGTGTGTGTGTGTCGGTATGTCGGTGTGTGTGTGTCGGTGTGTGTGTGTGTGTGTCGGTGTGTGTCGATGTGTGTGTGTCGGTGTGTGTGTGTCGGTGTGTGTGTGTCGGTGTGTGTCGATGTGTGTGTGTCGGTGTGTGTGTGTCGGTGTGTGTGTGTTGGTGTTTGTGTGTGTGTGTGTCGGTGTGTGTGTGTGTGTGTGTCGGTGTGTGTGTGTGTCGGTGTGTCGATGTGTGTGTGTCGGTGTGTGTGTGTGTGTGTGTCGGTGTGTGTCGATGTGTGTGTGTCGGTGTGTGTGTGTCGGTGTGTGTGTGTCGGTGTGTGTCGATGTGTGTGTGTCGGTGTGTGTGTGTCGGTGTGTGTGTGTCGGTGTTTGTGTGTATGTGTGTCGGTGTGTGTGTGTCGTGTGTGTGTGTGTCGGGGTGTGTGTGTCGTGTGTGTCCGTGTGTGTGGGTTTGTGTGTGCCGGTGTGTGTGTGTCGGTGTGTGTGTTTCGGTGTGTGTGTGTCGGTGTGTCGGTGTGTCGGTGTGTGTGTGTCGGTGTGTGTGTGTCGGTGTGGGTGTGTGTCGGTGTGATGGTGTGTGTGTGTCCGTGTTTGTGTGTCGGTGTGTGTGTGTGCGTCGGTGTGTGTGTGCCGGTATGTGTCGGTGTGTGTGTGTCGGTGTGTGTGTGTGTCGGTGTGTCGGTATGTGTGTGTGTCGGTGTTTGTGTGTCGGTGTGTGTGTGTCGGTGTGTGTGTGTGTGTGCGTCGGTGTGTGTGGGTGTGTGTGTCGGTGTGTGTGTGTGTCGGTGTGTGTGTGTGTGCGTCGGTGTGTGTGTGCCGGTGTGTGTGTCGGTGTGCGTGTGTGTATTGTGGAGACAAAGGTGGCCGAGCGTGGTTCTGGCCACCCACCGTTCCGGCCTTCATAGGTGCTCGCTAACAGCACTTGCCCCAACAGTCTGGTATCGGCTGTACGGGGGCATCTTTGTGTGAGTTGTGTGTGTTGGTGTGTGCGCGTGTACTGGCCGTGTGTCGCTGTGCGTGTCTGAATGGGCTGTGTGTGATAGGAGGTGTGTTGTTTGTCTTTGTGCGTTCTCGCCCTCTCATTAGGGCCTCGCGAACAGAACTCGCCCCAACGGTCTGCTGGAGGCTACACGGGGGACCGTTGTCTGTGTCTGTATATCAGCACAATACGTCATTCGTTTCCCCATGCGCGACTCCTGTTGTGTGTTTGTCACGTGTGTGAGTGTGTGTGCGCGCGTGTGTGTGTGGGTGTGTGTGTGCGCGCGTGTGTGTGTGCGTGTGTGTGCGTGTGTGTGCGCGCGTGTGTGTGTGTGCGTGTGTGTGCGTGTGTGTGTGCGTGTGTGTGTGCGTGTGTGTGCGTGTGTGTGCGCGCTTGTGTGTGTGTGCGTGTGTGTGCGTGTGTGCGTGCGTGTGTGTGTGCGCGTGTGTGTAGTGTGGAGCGGTAGTGCAGCGGTTAGCGCGCTGCGCTATGAACCCGGAGACACGGGTTCGATTCCCGCTCACGGCCAACACCAGTGACGATTATCTGAACCAGTCTTGGGCCTCCCCTAGGTCGACTCAGCCTCAAATGAGTACCTGGTGCGATGTGTTAACATCGCCACTAGGGAGACAAAGGCGTTCAGGCGTGGTGCGAGCCACCCACCTCCTCGTGTACCGTTCCGGCCTTCATAGGTGCTTGCTAACAGCACTTGCCCCTCCAGTCTGTTAAGGCTATATGGGAGATCTTTGTGCGTGTGTTCGTGCGTGCGTGTGTGTGTGGGGTGAACAGTCGTGTAGAGGTTAGTTTTGCTGCGCTACGAACCCGGCGGTCCCGGGTTGAATTCCCGCTCACGGCCAACACCAGTGACAGCTATCGGAGCATGTCTCCCTTAGGTCGACTCAGCCTCAATTGAGTACCTGGCGCGGTGTGTAAATATCGCCACTAGGGAGACAAAGACGACCGGGCGTGGTGCTGTCCCCTTCCCCCCCCCCCCCAACCTATGAAGGCCTTCATAGGAGCTCGCTTACAACACTTACCCCAAAAAGTCTGTCCAGGTCTTATAGGAGATCTTGTATCTCGTGTGAATGTGTATCAGTGTCGAGATCGGCCTCTGTGGAGGAGGCTCGTGAAGGAAACGACTGGGCAGTGCCAGGGGGCCCCGCGGAAATATTACAGCTGACACCGTGACGTCGAAGCGCGCCCCCCCCCCCCCCAAAGTGCGGGGCCCGGGGCGTTTACCCCGATTCGCCGTTGCCCTGGAGACGTACGGCTCTGCGTCGCGACGTCACATCATCTGCACGTGCGACCAAGAATCGCGAACTCCACCCTTCTGCTCGGGTTCTCGTCTCGAGCGACGCAACATCGCCCCACGCCTCACCAATCCTCGTCCTCCACCTGTAAAGCTTTCTTATTGGCTGCCCGCCGTCTTCCATCTGGTCACGTCTCTACGGGTCATATCTCCTCTCTGGACGGGGTCAAGCCGTGAAAGCGCTCTTCGCCCGTCGATTCGAGAAAGATAAATGTGCAATTGGCTACCGCTTGCTGGCCAATGCGCCTCCACTCGAGGGAGAACTAAACTGTGTTTTGTTGTACCCGGGGAGGCCCACCGAGCTATTTAGCTCAGAAGCGACCTGGCCGCACGTGATTTCTCGACGAAGCGGCTTGCCACGTGGACATTTGCAGAAGCCAAATACTCGAAAGGCTGCGACGTTGATTCGAAATGTGGAGGGGAAAAACCGGAGGACCCGGAGAACAATCCAGGCGATCACGAGGAGAGAGAGACACCGCAGACTCCAAATATACAGCAGGCGTCAGAGTCGGGATCGAACTCACGACCTCCTGCATACCAGGCGAGGTGGTTAACATCTCCTAGCCACCGCGGCGCCCCCAACACGCCAATTTGAACGGTGCCTTGGCCTACTCTTCCACGCTGGCCAACCCACACGTGACCCCACCGCACGCGGCCAGCCGTCTCGTTGACTTACGAGCACGGTTAGCTCCGATGAGCGCACTTCGCTACGTACGGTGCGAAAGAAGTTCAACATACATAGACTCACACAGAGACCCATAGACTCACACAGAGACCCATAGACTCCTCACACAGAGACACATAGACTCCTCACACAGAGAGCCATAGGCTCACACAGAGACCCATAGACTCCTCACACAGAGACCCAAAGACTCACACTGAGACCCATATACTCACACAGAGACTCATAGACTCACACAGAGACCCATAGACTCACACAGAGACACAGAGACTCACACAGAGACCCATAGACTCACACATAGATCCATAGACTCACACAGAGACCCATAGACTCACACTGAGACCCATAGACTCACACAGAGACTCATAGACTCACACAGAGACCCATAGACTCACACTGAGACCCATAGACTCACACAGAGACTCATAGACTCACACAGAGACCCATAGACTCACACAGAGACACAGAGACTCACACAGAGACCCATAGACTCACACATAGACCCATAGACTCACACAGAGACCCATAGACTCACACAGAGACCCATAGACTCACACAGAAACCCATAGACCATAGACTCACACAGAGACCAATAGACTCACACAGAGACCCATAGACTCACACAGAGACCCATAGACTCACACAGAGACCCATAGACTCCTCACACAGAGACCCATAGACTCACACAGAGACCCATAGACTCACACAGAGACCCATAGACTCCTCACACAGAGACCCATAGACTCACACAGAGACCCATAGACTCACACAGACCCATAGACTCCTCACACAGAGACCCATAGACTCCTCACACAGAGACCCATAGATTCCTCACACAGAGACCCATAGACTCCTCACACAGAGACCCATAGACTCCTCACACAGAGACCCATAGACTCACAGAAACCCATAGACTCACACAGCGACCCAAAGTTTGTTATCCTTTCCCGCACCTCCGATTAGCACGGTCGGCTACGTACGGTGCGAAAGAAGTTCAACATACTGCACAGCACATTGCTGGGCTGTTGCCTCACATGCACTGCCGGGTGGACAGAGGTGCGAGTGGTGGAAGAAACCTGCCCCCCATTCTTTCAACATCCGTAATAAACTTTGTTAAAGAGTAACTTTCTTAAAGACCGCTCGCTGCCCGGGGTGGGGGCTGGAGGTAGCAGTGGGCGATGGAGGCCGGGGGGGGGGGTTGATTGGAGCCGGGGAGAGGTCCGTAGGTGGAGGAGAGAGGTGTGAGGTGGGTGGGTGTGTGTGGGGGGGGGTCGGTAGGTGGAGGAGAGAGGTGTGAGGTGGGTGTGTGTGGGGGGGGTCGGTAGGTGGAGGAGAGAGGTGGGAGGTGGGTGTGTGTGGGGGGGGTCGGTAGGTGGAGGAGAGAGGTGGGAGGTGGGTAGGTGTGTGTCGGGGGGGGGGGGGGTCGGTAGGTGGAGGAGAGAGGTGTGAGGTGGGTGGGTGTGGGGGGGGGGTCGGTAGGTGGAGGAGAGAGGTGTGAGGTGGGTGGGTGTGGGGGGGGTCGGTAGGTGGAGGAGAGAGGTGGGAGGTGGGTGTGTGTGGGGGGGGTCGGTAGGTGGAGGAGAGAGGTGGGAGGTGGGTAGGTGTGTGTCGGGGGGGGGGGGTCGGTAGGTGGAGGAGAGAGGTGTGAGGTGGGTGGGTGTGGGGGGGGGGGGTCGGTAGGTGGAGGAGAGAGGTGTGAGGTGGGTGGGTGTGGGGGGGGGTCGGTAGGTGGAGGAGAGAGGTGGGAGGTGGGTGTGTGTGGGGGGGGTCGGTAGGTGGAGGAGAGAGGTGTGAGGTGGGTGGGTGTGTGTGGGGGGGGGTCGGTAGGTGGAGGAGAGAGGTGTGAGGTGGGTGGGTGTGGGGGGGGTCGGTAGGTGGAGGAGAGAGGTGTGAGGTGGGTGGGTGTGGGGGGGGTCGGTAGGTGGAGGAGAGAGGTGGGAGGTGGGTGTGTGTGGGGGGGGTCGGTAGGTGGAGGAGAGAGGTGGGAGGTGGGTAGGTGTGTGTCGGGGGGGGGGGGGTCGGTAGGTGGAGGAGAGAGGTGTGAGGTGGGTGGGTGTGTGTGGGGGGTCGGTAGGTGGAGGAGAGAGGTGGGAGGTGGGTGGGTGTGTGTGGGGGGTCGGTAGGTGGAGGAGAAAGGTGGGGGGAGGGGACAGGAGAGAGGGAAGGTGATCGGCAGGGGTCGAAGGGAGCAGAGAGAGAGGTGGGAGGTGGGTGGGTGTGTGGGGTGTGTGGGGGGGTCGAGGCTAGTGACACGCGGGGGGGGGGGGGGCTGCGGAGAGGGCACAGAGGGCGCATTACGCGTGACCAGGTGGCGCCGTGGGGGGCGGGGCGGGGGGTCCCCTTTGGCTGTTGGCGACCTCTGCGCACCGCGTCGCCTTCCTCGCGGTGCCAGATAAAAGGGTAAAAAAAACAATTATCATATTTTTTTACTGGCAAATGAGGTTCCAATGGTGTGCGGTAAGTTATTGGCTGGGAGTGGGACGAGGGGGTAGTCCTGTAGGATTTTAATCAACTTGCCTATTGAGGCGCGTGTTTACAACCACCGCGCCTGGAGATCGAATCCCACTCACCGACGACCTCGATTGCAAGTCCAATGTGTTAACCGATTACGTCACGGCTGTTCCCCCCCCCCCAGTCCCCACCCCTCCTATTCCATTGCGTGTATGGCGCGGTCTGTAATCCCATTCACATCCCCCCCCTCCCCCCTACTGGGCCTCGTCGCTAAACTGCTGATGAGCCGATTAACGGCGCGTCCTTGACGTTTTCCGAGATACAAATCCGGCAATCCCGGTCATCGCCTGGCGCTTTTGACTTTTATTTATACAGCACGCACCGCGACAAATACTTCTTCTTTTCAAACCTGGGCCGTGACCAGCCACCGCTGAGCACCGCGGTGAAGTATGGTCATTGGTCAAACGCATCCCCCAACAGTGATCGACCACGGTAGAGATTCGTGGAGGCCTTCGTCCAGGAGTGGATTTTCAAAAAGCGCTGTTGATTTGTGAGGTCATTTATATACACATATATATAAGATAAAACACGTGTGTGTGTGTGTATTCAGATGTAAACATGTCATCGTCAGATGTGGTCAATCCACTGCTGGATAAAGGATTCCTCACTGCCATATCCCACGATCCGGAGATTGTAACGATCCACCAACGAATCATCTGCACGCGAACTGATTTCCCCGTCGCTCCATCTCTCATCAGTGGCCGCCCTCTCAGCGCCTCGTTCCATACCTGGGCTGCCTCTCCGTTATTGGTCTCGACCAACATCCACCGATTTACCCATTCACCCACCCATCCACCCACTCACCCATCCACCCACTCACCCATCCACCCACTCACCCATCCACCGATCCATCCAATCACCCACCGATCCACCCACTCACCCATCCACCCATCCACCCACTCACCCATCCACCCACTCACCCATCCACCCACTCACCCATCCACCTATCCACCCACTCACCCATCCACCCACTCACCCACCGATCCACCCACTCACCCACCGATCCACCCACTCACCCATACACCCACTCACCCATCCACCCACTCACCCTTCCACCCACTCACCCATCCACCCATCCACCCACTCACCCATCCACCCACTCACCCATCCACCCATCCACCCACTCATCCATCCATCCACCCACTCACCCATCCACCCACTCACCCATCCACCGATCCACCCACTCACCCACCGATCCACCCACTCACCCATCCATCCATATACCCACTCACCCATACACCCATCAACCCATCCACCCACTCACCCATCCACCCACTCACCCATCCACCCACTCACCCATCCACCGATCTACCCACTCACCCACCGATCCACTCACTCACCCATCCACCCATCCACCCACTCACCCATCCACCCATCCACCCACTCACCCATCCACCCACTCACCCATACACCCACTCACCCATCACACCATTTACCCATCCACCTATCACCCATCCACTCACCCACCCATCACCCCTGACAGCCAATGACGCGTCCTTCCCAAGCCCCGCTTAACTCTCCTTAACGCTCTGAATGTTGATTGAAATTTAGGTGCCTGTCGTGTTCTCTAATCCACGTGTTCACCCCCCCCCCCCCCCTGTCTCTCTGCCTCTCAAACCAAATCCCCCCCCCCCCCCCCGATCAATCGACGCGGCTTCCGGAGGCCTTCATCCAGCAGTGGATTTAACGTGGCTGAAAATAATCAATGTTTCGATTTAAAGCTTTCGTGACTGCAGGGATTCATATTCTTGGTTATTTCGATAAAGTCACGTGACTTTACCGAAAGAACCAAGAAGAACCAAGAAAAATAACACTGGTCAACAAAAAAAAACATTTTGTTTTCTGGCCTGGACTTTTGCAGCTGTTCTAGACTAATTTCAGGGTGCTGATTCCAAATCTGAACTCAGATTTGCTCTATCACATCTCATTTTTATGCTATCGGCATACCCCATTTTCATTGATTTTACCCGAAATTAACTCTGTCACTTATGATTGCAAGTTGTTGCGAGTCAGTGACTGATTTAGTGTTAAAATATGGTGCTGTATTTGTAGGATAGTGTGTTCATAATATCATTTCATGTAGATATCCACATTTATTTAATATTTTTCTTCCGCAGTTTTTATTGAAAATGCTATATTTGATATCTCAAAAACCTGATGCGATAGACAAAAGCTGATGCCAGATTTGGAATTAGCACCCCAACATTACCTTAAAACCGTTGGAATACCTTATGCCAGAAAAAGTGTGTTGACCAGTGTAATCAATGTGTTTAAGAGACGATGTGCGTTCGCTGCACGTGTCGAACCACGTCGCTGCGTATCGCGGAGCAGATCGCTTGGAAGTTGAACGCCATCTCTCTCCCGTGAGCAACCCAGTTCAGCGATTGTTCCCAATCGGTTGTAGAGGCGATCACACGCATAAGCAACTTATTGTGGTGGTGGTGATGCGTTGTCAGTGGTGAAACTGACTGCCGATGAAACACCGAATATGGAAACCGATCCAACGTTTTGGCTTGTATCAGAATCCACGCGGCATTGCTGACTAAAAAAAAATGCACTCCCAAAATCAGAGGATTTCTTTATACTCTGGGATTTTTGCACACAGTGTTGGTGTACGGTGCTTTTTCTGCAATATTTTTCTGTCTTTTCTTGGATTGTCTGTTTGCACATAGTCACTTTAAGATGTTTTCTTGTTCTTGTTCATGTTTTGTTTTTTGTTTGTTGCGGTTGCACCCGATTTAAGAGCCGAATGGCTCACAGGGCTATACCTAATAAATTAAACTTGAATACTCGAGGAATCCGACGAGCTATAAAGCCCTCCTTCACAGTTGCCCAGAAGGTAGGTCCGTGATGGCTGATGGAGATGTATAACGTTCGAACACACACGCGGTGCGCGCCCTGTTGTGTTCCCTGTGGACTGTGGAGGGACAGAATAATGGGACGGAGGCACGCTTGGTCGCGTACGGCGCGATGGAAGTTCAATGTACACACGCATCTCAACTGCCCTCGGCTGGCTGGCACCACACCTGGGAGGGCAAGAGTCACTTACACCCACCTAGCCGATTTATTGAACTTCAACCGTTGCCAACAACTTTATTGCCGTCTTCGATACCGTGGCAGGCTGCACCTATGTTTGCACAAAACCAATATTTGGCCGATATATTTAGGATGGGGGAGGGGGGCGCAGATGCTAGCGCGTTGCACTGTGAACCTAGCAACTCCAGTTTTCCCGGCCCCACCACCACCACCAACAACTTACGCTCCGTTTGTTCCGCGTTGAACTAATCGACTCCTTCCCCATTCAAATTACAACTCGTTCCACGCTGTTGCACGCGTCCGATCATTGTTGAACACGTCCCGCTTGACGCGCTCGGGAATGAACGCAGTCTGCGTGGAACGGAGCCGATTATAATCGACACGTACGTGTGTGTGTGTGTGTACGTGTGTGTGTGTGTACGTGTGTGTGTGTGTGTACGTGTGTGTGTGTGTGTGTACGTGTGTGTGTGTGTGTACGTGTGTGTGTGTACGTGTGTGTGTGTGTGTACGTGTGTGTGTGTGTACGTGTGTGTGTGTGTACGTGTGTGTGTGTACGTGTGTGTGTGTGTGTACGTGTGTGTGTGTACGTGTGTGTGTGTGTGTACGTGTGTGTACGTGTGTGTGTGTGTGTGTACGTGTGTGTGTGTGTAGCGTAGCGGTTAGCGCTACGATGCGCTACGAACCCGGCGGCCCGAGTTCGATTCCCGCTCACGGCCACCAACACCGGTGACGATTATCTGAACCGGTCGTGGGCCTCCCCTAGGTCGACTCAACCTCAAATGAGTACCTGGTTGTAGTGTGTAAACATCACCACTGGGGAGACAAAGGCGGCCGGGCGTGCAGTTGGCCACCCAACCCCTCGTGTGCCGTGCCGCCCTTCATAGGTGCTCGCCAACGGCACTTGACCCAACAGTCTGATAAGGCTACACGGGGGATCTTTGTCTTTGTGTTATGTACACGTGTACCGCCTGCGTGTGTGCGCGTGGCAGGTCACGGGACAGAGGCACGTGCCATGCGCAGGTTAACTCATGTGCCAGGCTAGGTGCAGGAGGTCACGGGATAAGCCCAGGTGCCATGCATGGTTGACTGCGATAACTGGAAAAACCACACCACCTTTGCTCCCCACCGCCACTGTGTACACACGGAAGTCACGCAACTACAGCGTTTAACAGACTATTGGGGCAAGTGCTGAGAGCGAGCACCATTTTAAGGCCGGGACGGCACACGGGGGGGGGGGGGGTGGGTGGCCAGCACCACGCCCGGTCGCCTTTGTCTCCCCCGGTGCTGATGTTTGCGTTGACCTCGCAGAGGCCCAGGCCCGGTTGCGATAATTCCCCACGGTATGTTGGCCATGCCGTGCGGTGGGAATCGAACTCGGGTCGCCGGGTTCGCACGCTCACTCAGCGAGGGCATCGATCCGAGCCCAAGGGAATGAAGGGGAACTCTCCACCCACGCCCCCTCCCCTCCACCCACGCCCCCTCCCCTCCACCCACGCCCCCTCCCCTCCACCCACGCCCCCTCCCCTCCACCCACGCCCCCTCCTCCTCCGCCCCCCATAGTCGCGTAACCCTCGCGACCAACATACCCCCCACCACCACATCTCTTACCACCCCACCACCACAAACTCTCTAAACCCCCCCCCCCCCGTAGCTTCCAGCCCCTCCCGCCCACCCCCACGAACCCTGTCGACTGTAGACCCCCCCCCCCTCCGGTAATTCCACCCCTCCCCCCGCAGCCCTCCCCCCGCAGCCCCCCCCTCTGCTTCATCCACTTCCCAACATAACACCCCCCAAAACACCCCCATACAGCACCACCACTGGTACTGTACACCCCCTCCCTCTCCCCGTCTCACCCAATATTACCCCCCCATCACCACCACTACACCCCCCCCCCCTCGTCCCCCAACAGCCCGCCCCCCCCCTGAAATAAGTCGTACGACGCAATGTGACTTTCCCTCCGACTAGCACGGCTGGCTACGTACGGTGCGAAAGAAGTTCAACATCTTCTGGCTGGCCGTCGAACAAAGGCGGTCACCGCCTCGCGCGGCGCTTTCAGATGCGCTTCTGCGGCCGTCTGGAACGCTCTTCCGTCCCATATTAGGAATCCGCTGGAGATTGCACTTTTAAATCACCTAGATTGACAAACGCGTTTCTTTAGAACACTAGCACGGTTGGCTACGTGCGGTGCGAAAAAAGTTCGGCATCCTCTGGTCTAACACCGTTTGAGACGAGGCTAAAAAGAAAGCTGTCTCTGGTGTACACCAATCAGTTTCAAGGACAATGCATATATTATCAGTGTGTTTTAAAGTCTTGATTTGAAGCTTTCGTGCAGGAATCCATCCTCTGTGGTTCTTTCAAACCTTTTTAAACAGTCTGCCTCAGCAGCAGACCACGCTTTCCCACCTTGATGACAGACGCTGCTGTTGTTGAGCCCGAAACGTCGTGATTTATTCTATTTTATACCTACGTGACTTTACCGAAAGAACCAAAGAGTTTGTTTTGTGTTTGCTTTCTGACCACAAGCATTGTGGTCAATGCAGACACGGTTCCTTGTAAAAGGTTTCAGTTTGGTGTTTTAACAACTTAACACCCGTTTTGTTCTTCTTGGTTCTTTCAGTAAAGTCACGTAGAAGGGAAATAATAAAATAATAAAAATAAAACATTATAAAATAATATAATAATATAATACTATCATATAATAAAATAATATATTTTTTATTTTATTATTTCCCTTCTACGTGACTTTACCGAAAGAACCAAGAAGATGAATCCCTGCAGTCACGAAAGCTTTGAATCGAAATTTACGCGTTTTGTTGCCAGAATAAAGGGGGAAGAAACCCTCTTCTCATTATCTCAATGATCGTTGTTGGGTTACTGGAGGCTCCGTCGGTGGACTGGCCTGCCGGCTTGTAGCTCTCGCGAACACGAGAGGAGCACGCGACTGGGATTTGACGCGCACGCGAAATCGCCCACGCGGGAACATTCACGTTGTTTTTCTAAAGTCCGTTACTCGTGGCCAACATCTTTCATTTATTTACTTATTTAAATCCTCTGTTGCTTTGTGGGCTTCTTTTTTTTTCCCTCCTTCGCATTTCTATATAAACACAATAAAATACGTGCATGGCGTCGCAGCAGTGGAGGCATGGGGAGCAGGGGGAGGAGGAGGGAACTTGAAACGTAAACATTGAACCCCTGCTGCCGTGGCTAGGGGTGGTCGCGTTTAAGGACCGTATTCTGTTGAACTTCTTTCGCACCGTACGTAGCCAACCGTGCTCATCGGAGGCGCGCGTGGAAGGACAACAAACTAAACGCGACAATTAGTTCGAAAGAAATGAGTATGTCAATAGAGGTGATTTAAAAGTGCATAGCTCCAGCGCCTTCCTAACATCGGAAGGAAGAGCGTTCCAGACGGCAGCGGAAGTGCATCTGAAAGCTCGATGCGGTGTGTGAGTCCATGGGTCTCTGTGTGATGAGTCTACGGTTTTCTGTGTGAGTCCATGGGTCTCTGTGATGGGTCTACGGTTTTCTGTGTGAGTCCATGGGTCTCTGTGATGAGTCCACGGTTTTCTGTGTGAGTCCATGGGTCTCTGTGTGATGAGGCTACGGTTTTCTGTGTGAGTCCATGGGTATGTGTGATGAGTATACGGTTTTCTGTGTGAGTCCATGGGTCTCTGTGTGAGTCTATGTACGTTGAACTTATTTCGCACTGTACGTAGCCAACCGTGTTAATCGAAAGGACAGCAAACTAACATTCTCCGGAGTGTAAGACGCAACCCACCCCAATCCATCCACGCAACCAACCCTGAATTTAAAGCAAAAGTTGGGAGTGTGCGTCTTATAATCTGGTAAGGGTGTGTGTGTGGGGAGCGGTAGTGTAGCAGGTAGCGCGCTGCGCTACGAACTCGAGTCGACATCGATTCATGCTCACGGCCAACAACAGTGGCGAATATCTGAACCGGTCACGGGCCTCCCCTACGTCGACTCAGCGTCAAACGAGTACCTGGTGCGGTGTGTAAACATCGCCACTAGGGAGACAAAGGCGTCCGGGCGTGGTACTGGCCACCCACCCTCTCGTGTGCCGTGCCGGCCTTCATAGGTGCTCACTATCCGCACTTGCCCCCAACAGCTTCTTGAGGCTACACGGGGGATTTTTGTCTTTGTGATCACACACGAGGTGGTGGGTGGCCAACACCACGCCCGGCCGCCTTTGTCTCTCCACTATTCATTTTTTAAACCGCACCAGGTTTCCATTTACGACTGAGTCGACCTAGGAGAGGCCGAGGCCTGGTTCAGACAATCAGATAATCGTCACTGAGGCTGTCAGCGCCCCGCGCTACGAACCCTAAGCGCGGTGCGCTAGCAACTACCCCACCGCTCCCCACGACCATACATGGGCTGGAAGGACATCTTGGCACCCCACACTCACCGCCAGTCCTAGCGACTCATCCCCACCACCACCCCCACCACCACCACCACCACCCCCACCACCACCACCCCCACCACCACCACCACCACCACCCCCACCACCACCACAACCCCCACCACCACCACAACCCCCACCACCACCCCCACCACCACCACCACCACCCCCACCACCACCACCACCACCCCCACCACCACCACCCCCACCACCACCACGACCGTGGTGGTGGTGGTGTTGATGATGTTGTTGTTGGTTGTGGACGTGACTATTGTGGTAGACAGTGGTTGTGATTGATGATGATGGTTGTTCATTGTGATCACGACGATGGATGGTTGTTGTTGTAGTCGTGGTGGTGATGATGCTGCCGCTCATGTTAACTAGTTAGTTTTATATTTTTATATTTCCAAATTGCTCGTTCAAACACCCCCCCCCCCCCCCGCTATCCCCACCCCCTCTAATGCGAGATGTTAACTCCCTCGCCTGGTATACAGGAGGGCGTGGGTTCGATACCGACCCTGACGCCTGCTGCTGTATATTCGGATTTTGCGGGATCTCTCTCTTATCATCACGGTAGTGAGATGTTAACTCCCTCGCCTGGTGTACAGGAGGGCGTGGGTTCGATCTCGACCCTGACGCCTGCTGCTGTATATTCGGATTTTGCGGGGTCTCTCTCTTATCATCACGGTAGTGAGATGTTAACTCCCTCGCCTGGTGTACAGGAGGTCGTGGGTTCGATCTCGACCCTGACGCCTGCTGCTGTATATTCGGATTTTGCGGGATCTCTCTTATCATCACGGTAGTGAGATGTTAACTCCCTCGCCTGGTGTACAGGAGGTCGTGGGTTCGATCTCGACCCTGACGCCTGCTGCTGTATATTCGGATTTTGCGGGATCTCTCTTATCATCACGGTAGTGAGATGTTAACTCCCTCGCCTGGTGTACAGGAGGTCGTGGGTTCGATCTCGACCCTGACGCCTGCTGCTGTATATTCGGATTTTGCGGGATCTCTCTTATCATCACGGTAGTGAGATGTTAACTCCCTCGCCTGGTGTACAGGAGGTCGTGGGTTCGATCTCGACCCTGACGCCTGCTGCTGTATATTCGGATTTTGCGGGGTCTCTCTCTCTCTTTCTTCTCTCCCCGTGGTCGCGTGGATTTTTCTTCTGCATCCTCCGGTGTTTCCCCTCCACGTTTAGAATGAACATCGCGTGTTGAGAATATATCTGGCTGCTTCCTCTAAATGTTCACACGACGATGATGATGCTGCTAAGGGGCCGTCCATAAATGACGTCATGTACCTAGGGGTGGGGGGGGGTCAGACATTTGTGACGATGTGTGACGAAATGGGTGGGTGGGGGGGGGTTGAGAAATGTGACGTCACGTAAAAATGCGCAACTTTAAATAAATATAGAATTGTTATAACAACACTAATTGTTATAACGACACCCCTACAACATCAGAGTGCAGCGTCACATTAAATAGGCACTAACATGACAATAGTTTAAAGCGATATGAAGCAAGTTTTATTTTCTAAATAGAAATATGTTTTTTGGGGAGGGGGAAGAGCTTTGTGACGTCAAATTTGAGGGGGGGGGGGTCTGACTTTTGAGACGCCGTGTGACGAGGGGGGGGGGGTCAAAAATCGTCAAAAATCGCGTGACGTCATTTATGGACGGCCCCTAAGCCGCATCTTTGAGCGATCATTGTGCGATCGCCAGGGTCGCTTCTGAAACAAAAGGCAGCTCAGCGGGGCCTTTGGCGGGCAAAATATAAACAATAGTTTGTGAGTTCAGTTTTAGTTGGAAGCGCCTCGATCGTTGTCCGCTATCCAACAAGAGCCGAGAGGCGAAGTTGCTGCTGCTGCTGCTTCTGCTGCTGCTGCCCGGCTCATTGGAACTTCGCTTTGTCAATAAATAAACAAAGCGAACGCGCCCACCGGGGCTCATTGATTTGGCCACTCTGCTGGAACTCAGCCGCCTTCACGGGGAGGAGGGGCGGGGGGGACAGACACAGGCGGGGGAGGGAGGGGGGCTAGGGGGGGGGGGGGGATCCAGGGTGGGAGCAGGTGGGGGAGGGAGGGGAGATCGATGTGGGAGGTGGAGGGGGAGCGGTCAAGGCGGTTCGTGAATTGGGGAGAGGAGGGGAGCTGTGGGGGATCAACGGGAAGATAAGAAGGGTCCGGGGAGGAAGCAGAGGGACCCACGGAAAGGGGGGAGGACTACGGCCGAGGGGATCAACGAGGGGGAGGGGGTCAAAGGTAAAGTGGAGGGGGGGAGGATCGGGGGGGTAATTAACGAACCCCCGAACCCGCACCTCCACGCCCACGACTCACACGAGATGCACTTCACCTTTGCACCGACCTTCACGCACAAAGACAAAGACCCCCCCCCGCCCCCGTGTAGCCTTAACAGACTGTTGGGGCAAGTGCTGTCAGCGAGCAGCACCTCTGAAGGCCGGCACGGCACACGAAGTGGGTGGGTGGCCAGAACCACGCCCGGCCGCCTTTGTCTTCCCAGTGCCGATGTTTAATACGCACCCTACCCAGGAACTAATTTTAGGCTGAGTCAACTGAGGGGATGCCCACGACCGATTCACATATTTGCCACCTGTGTTGGCCGTGAGCGGGCATCGAACTCTGGTGGCTCGGTTCGTCTTGCTTGTGCGCTAATCACTGCGCCACCGCTCCCCCTGTCATACCAAACCTACACCACCTATTCTGTACGCACGTACAGGTGCGTGCACACGTGCTCACGCGTACACGTGTACACGTGCTCACGCGTACACGTGTACACATGCTCACGCGTACACGTGCACACGTACACGTGCTCACTCAACCTTAACCCGACTCCGACCTTACCACTGAGAATCAGTCTTTGTTTTTACTGCAGGAATGCGATGAGCTATGAAGCTGTTTTTTTTTCCCCCCACAGATGTCCGGTAGGACATCGTCACCCTCACCATCACACCCTCACCGCAGCGCCTCTCTCCTCACCTCGCTGTCGCTCCGGATTAAATGCCCGCATCGCCTGTTTTTTTTCCTGAAGCAATGCTGCTACGGCAACCAGCAAGATCACGTATTTTAGAGATAACGCAAAACACCTTTCATTAAACGATTTCCCAACTAAGGAGTGTGTGTGGGGAGCGGTGGTGTAGCGGTTAGCGCGCTGTGCTACGAACCTGGCGCCCCGGGTTCGATTCCCGCTCACGGCCAACACCAGTGGCGATTATCTAAACCGGTCCTGGGCCTCCCCTAGGTCGACTCCGCCTCAAATGAGTACCTGATGCGATGTGTAAACATCGCCACTGGGGAGACAAAGGCGGCCGGGCGTGGTTTTGGCCACCCACCCCCTCGTGTGCCGTGCTGACCTTCATAGGTGCTCGCTAACAGCACTTGCCCCTACAGTCTGTTAAGGCTATATGGGGGATATTTGTCTTGCTGGCAGCCCACCCCCTCGTGTACCGTTCCGACCTTCATAGGTGCTCGCTAACAGTTCGTCTGTGTGTGCACGTGCGTGTGTAGGGAGCGGCCGCACGTGCGTGTGTCAGTTTTATTGCGGAACAAAATCCGAAGGGACCCTTCGCCCTTCTGCCCGAGTCGTCGCCGTGGCGAGACGCGGGGGATCAAGGTGACGTGGGGGGGGGGAGGTGGGGGAGCTCTTCATTACTTAAGTGGGGGGGGGGGGGGGTGTTGTGTAATGGGATCATCGCGATCATCGCGATCATCGCTGTTGTAATTATCACCACAGCTGCTGCTGCTGTCATCGTCATTATCGCCGTCATTATCATCGCATTCCCGAAATGCGAATGTGGTATCATCCAATTTTATACTGTGGATGGACTTGCCCCCGACATGGGAATGTGGAATTATACAATTGACAGAACCGGATACTGTGGGTGACCTTCACACGGGAATGTGGATTCAATCGAACGGTATAAAATTGAACGGAATGGATGGACTTGACCCCGGCAAGGGAATGGTGAATGCCCAACCCGTTGGCTGGCTCATTCTGCCTGCGCGCGCGCGCAGACGGCTTTGTACAGTGCGAAGGATGAAGGGGGCCGTGGTGGTGGTGGCTGTGAGCCGCACCACGTGGCGTTGAGATCCCATTACAAAGATAAGCCGCGGGATGATGGTGGGGGGCACTGGGGGAGTGGGGGGTTGGTGGTGGTGGTGGTGGTGGGGGTTGCAGAGTTCGATTCCAGCTCACGGCCACCAACACCGGTGACGATTATCTGAACCGGTCCTGGGGCCTCCCCCTGGGTCGAACACACCGGCGGGCTGAAGTGGTAACTAATTGGCGCGTTGTGTTTACGTGGCAAACTCCTTACTGGTTGGCCGTGTCGGGTGGTGGAGGGTTACGACACAACATTTATACTTACGCGATCTAACGCGAAAACCTTTATTATGAATTCGGGACCCACGCCGTCTCGTGCTCGCCCACGTGTGCATCGTGCCAGTCTCTAAATGTTGAGTTGTTTTTTATTCGAAATAAATGGATCTTCTTGGGTGTTTTTAGTTTCCCTGCAATAGACGGAATAGATTTGCCGCTTGCGGGGATCGAACCCGCGCCCCTTGGCGCAATTAGCACCGCGGTCAACGCAGCTGAGCTGACTGGTCACGGCGAGGAGCGGCGGCGTAGTGATTGGGTGGTGGTGGTGGTTGAGAATGTAGTGAAGGGGAGGGGAGAGGTGGTGGTGGTTGAGGTGGAGGGGAGGGATGGTGGTGGTGGTGTTTGAGGATGAGGGGGAGGGGTGGTGGTGGTGGTTGAGGTGGTGGTGGTTGAGGGGGAGGGGTGGTGGTGGTTGAGGATGAGGGGAAGGGGTGGTGGTGGTGGTTGAGGTGGTGGTGGTTGAGGGGGAGGGGAGGGGTGGTGGTGGTGGTGGTGGTGATAGTGGTGGTGGTTGAGGTGAAGGGGAGGGGGTGGTGTGGAGGAGGGGGGAGCCGTCTCCCCTCTCGGCTGGGAAGACGTCGACTGAGCGTCTCAGCTGTTCCACAGCGTCGCGTGGCAACGGCGGACTCCCCACACGGTGACACAAAGACAAAGATCCCCCGTATAGCTTGTTTTACAGATCGTTGGGGCAAGTTATGTTAGCGAGCATCAGTAAAGGCCGGCACTGTGGCACACAAGAGGGTGGGTGGCCAGCACCGCACCGCATTTGTCTCCCCGGTTGCGATGTTTACACACCGCATCCAGGTTCACATTTAAGGCTGAGTCGACCTAGGGGAGGACCAGCAACCTGGTACAGATATTCGTCACTGATGTGGATCATGAGCGGTAATCGCACTCTGGTCGCCGGCTTCGTAGCGCGGTGCGCTAAGCACTACGCTACCGCTCCCCAGAGCCTACACACACACAAAGACAAAGATCCCCCCTACAGCCTGAACAGACTTTCGATTTAAAGCTTTCGTGACTGCAGGGATTCATCTTCTTGGTTCTTTCGGTAAAGTCACGTAGAATGGAAATAATAAAATAATAAAAATAAAACATAATAAAATTCGATTTTATTATGTTTTATAAAATATAATAAAAACAATAAAAGAATATTTCATTATGTTTTATTTGTATTATTTTATCATTTCCATTCTACGTGACTTTATTATGTTTTATTTTTATAATTTTATTATTCCCATTCTACGTGACTTTACCGAAAGAAGCAAGAAGAAAACAAACCTGAACAGACTGTTGGGAACAGCGCTGTTAGCGAGCCGACACGGCACGCGAGGGAGCATTTGTCCATGCACCACGTCCGGCCACCTTTGTCTCCCCAGCGGTGACGTTTACGCACCGCACCAGACACTTATTTGAGGCCGAGTCGACCTAGGGAGGAAGCCCAGGACCGGTTCAGACAATCGTCAACGGTGTTCGCCGTGAGCGCGCAATCCAACTCGTGTCGCCGGGTTCGTAGCGCGCTAACCACTGCGCCACCGCTCCCCGACACGCACGCACAGAAACAGTGACACACACACATACAGCTGAACACACACACACGTGCGCACACACACAAAGACAAATATCCTTATTGTACACGTAAACTGTTGCGAGTAACTGCTGTTTGCGAACGCCTTTTAATCGATGTGCGGAAAACTGTGCACGAGCATGTTGGCATATCCTGCAGCACGTACGCCCGATCGCCTTCGTCTCTCTCTATTGCTACGTTTGTGCAAACGAAAGTGCCCCACGCGCTAAGTAAATATGAAGGGTCTGCAGTTCCATGTTTGGTCAGACTAAAGAGACACAAAGCCCTGGTATACACATCAGACGCGTGGATGTACACGCAGACATACACGTGGGTGCACGCTGACTCGTGTGTGTACACAGACACGTGTGGGCATGCAGACACGTGTACACGCATAGACACGTGTACATAAGGAAACGCGTGTGTGTGTGTATGCACACACACACGTGTGTGCATATGTACGCACAGGCATGTGTACACACGCATACACATGTACACACGCAGACACGTGTACACACGCACGCATACAAGTGTATACAAGTAGACACGTGTACACGCACGCAGACACACACAGACACCTGTACACACGCAGACACGTGTACACCAAGACAAGTGTGCACGCGCTAATACGTCTACACACATGCCGAGACACGTGTACGCACATACACGCGTATACACACACGGACACGTGTACGCGCAGAGGTGAATCATGTTGTTGCATTCCAATGTTAACAGTTTTTTCTTTAAATCTTCGTAAAGTCCACCTTAGGAATTCTGTGGCGCGAGTGTTTAGCAGTCGGAGCCCGTGACGTTCTCTACGCACAGGCATTCGTGATCTCTGCCACTCTCCCCCTCGCTCTCTCCCCCCCCCCATTCTCTTGCTTCGCCTTTCTCCATCCATCCCATCTCCCTCCAGCTCCACGTCTCACCGGCTCATCTCTTCTCTCCCTCTCTCCAGCAACTAGCCTCCAACTATTACACATTTCGGCTAGGAGATGTTAACTACATCGCGTGGTATGCAGGAAGTCGTGGGTTCGATCTCGACCCTGACGCCTGCTGCTGTATGTTTGGAGTTTGCGGTGTCTCTCTCTATCTCTCTCCCCGTGGTCGCGTGGATTTTTCTCCGAATCCTCCGGTTTTCCCCTCCACATTTTTTGCACATTCCCACACGGTGATCAAAAGCCACTTCGTTGAGCTATCATTTGTGGCCAGTCGCTTATGAAAAAAAAGTTGTAAAGCTCAGTGGACCTTGCCTGGTATAATAATAGTAACAAACATAATCCCTCTCTCTCCAATTTTATCCATATCCCTCTCTCGCCCTCTCTCCAAATCCACCCCATTACCTGCCTCTCCCCATCCATTCCATCATCCCTCTCTCTCCATCTGTTTACAGCTCTCCCTCCCTCTACCCCTCCCTCTCCTTCTCTCTCTCTCCTCCACTCTCTGCCGCCGTGACCCAACTAAGCCGGGACGCGCCCCGGATCTCGCCGGACTGTGGGAAGCCAAGCAGGCGTTTGGGCCTGTCCAGAACTACAGCGCTGTAGCCCTCAGTGATGGACATGAGCAGCGGCCACGTGACCTCCAGTCGGGTCATCCTCGCGGCAGCCGGCGGCTTTTGGCAAAAGCGGTCACCGCGTTTGCGCGCTTTCAGATGCGGCCGTCTGGAACGTTCTTTCCTTTTTGCGATATTGGGAAGCCGCTGGAGCTATGCCAGGGGGTGGGCAAGGACTCCGTCGTGACGTTGTCTATTATGGACCGTCTCGTATTTAGGTGCATTGCGAATGAGATTTTTTAAAAAATGGCTCCTCTTGTTATTGTGTTTGCCGACCGCTGAGCTAATCAATTTGAAATCTCGATTGGAACACTCATTTCTGTAGAACTGCTTTGTAGTGTTTAGTTTGTTGTAACTTTTCCAGCACCTCCGACGCGCACGGTTGGCTACGTACGGTACGAAAGAAGTTCAACATACAGATATACACCATCACCGCCTCATCATTATCACTATCACAACCTCCTCTTCATAATCATCACCATCACCACCTCATCATCACCATCCTCATCTTCACCATCACCACCTCCCCATAATCATCACCGTCACCACTTCATCCTCACCACCTCATCATCAAGCCACTTTGAGCTATGCACTTTTAAATATGGATTTAAAAACGAATTTACTTGGAACTGCGTTTTGTTGGTTGTCCTTAACCCCCCACCCACCCCACCCACCCCACCCCGCCCTGCCGCACCTCCGATGAGCACGGCTGGCTACGTACAGCGCTAAAGAAGTCCAACGCACACAACGCACACGTGCAGGAGGAGTCGGAGGCCGTCGGACTGCGAGAAGGGCTGCGTGCAGAACGAGAGCGAGAGAGTGAGCGAGAGTGTGAGCGAGCGAGAGGTGGGGGTTTACATAAAGCAAAGTTATTATTAAAGAAAAAATTACGAAATGATGAACGAAGCAAAGTGCCGACTACACCGAGCATCTTCTTGTTTCCACTGATCGTAAAACAAAGAGCAGCAGCAGCAAGCAGCAAGCGGGGGTAAACGAGCCAAGGGCACGTTTCTCTCTTTCTCTCTCCCGCTCTCTCCGTGTCCAAGTAAGGCAGCCGAACGACGCCGCGGGAACGGACCGTGCGTCACGCGCTCTTCCCTCCGCCCGGACAGCATCGTCGGATCGAGCGCGCGGTGTCTCCTGACACATTTCTCTGCACGTGGCGACAAAGGAAGGAGGGGGGGGAGGCACACCGCTGTGTATATGCCCGTGAAAGTTCACGCCATATAAACACAAAACACCACCACCCCGCAAAGACAAAGATCCCCCGTATAGCCTGTAACAGACTGGTGGGGCAAGTGCTGTCGGCGAGTAGTGGGGAGCGGTGATTATATGATCGTCTGAACCAGGCCTCGGCCTTTTCTAGGTCGACTCAGCCGTAAATTGACACCTGGTGCGGTGTAAAGATCAGCAGTGGAGAGACAAAGGCGGCCGGGCGTGGTGTTGGCCACCCACCCCCTCGTGTGTGATCACAAAGACACAGATCCTCCGTCTAGACTGTAGGGGCAAGTGCTGTTAGCGAGCAGCACCTATGAAGGCCGGCACGGCACACGAGGGGGTAGGTTGGGCCAGCAACACGCCCGGCCGCCTTTGTCTCCCCAGTGGCGATGTTTACACACCGCAACCAGGTACTCATTCGAGGCTGAGTCGACCTAGGAGAGGGCCCAGGACCCGGGTACAGGTAATCGTCACTGGGTGTTGGCCGTGAGCGGGAATCGAACTCCTGTTCGTAGCGCAGCGCGCTAACCGCTGCGCCACCGCTCCCTACAATACATTATTTATTTATGTTACTACAACAAACAACATTCCATGGGTGCATGGTGATTGATGATCCAGTAGGATGGTAATGTAAGGGTCGTGCGTTGTTGGAAGGAATTATGTCAGAATCATGATGATGATGATGATTACCATCATTTGCCATCGTAAACATCGTTGCCGTGATGAGGATTGTGATCGCAAGCATCGTCATCATCATCGTCTTTGCGACTACAATCATCATCATAAAATACACAGGCGTCACCATTACCACAACTACTTCAACCACAATCATCATAGGCGTCATCATCATCACGATCATTGTCACCATCACGATCATTATCATCATGATCATTATCATCACGATCATTATCATCACAACGATCAATATCATCACAACGATCAATATCATCATAACCACTGCCATAATCAACAATCGTCACCCATTGTAATAACAATCACATCCATCATCAGCAACAGCATCGACCAAAACAATTGATTATTAACGCAGCCACCATCATCATCATCACTGTCATGATAACAATCAGCACCATCATCATCACCACCACCACCACCACTCGTATCATCACCATATTAATCACAGCCACAACTATCATCATCATATTACAGTCACAACAACCATCACGATGACAACAACCGCAACCCAATCAGCATCGCATCCACCACTCACATCGAGGCGTCAATCAGAATCAGAATCTTTATTTAGACCACAGGAGGAATCCGACGAGCTATGAAGCTCTTTCTCATAGACGTCCAGTAGGGGGCGGGTCGCCTTTTTCCATCTTCGTATCATCCCAGTAGCGGGGGGGGGGGTAGGGGGCAGGGGGGGGGGGGCAGGGGGGGGCAGGGGGGCGGGGGAAATTCCCCCTCCTTTGAAAGTGTCGAGATCCGCCTCTGCCCCCCCACCCCTCCTTGCCCCCCCCCCCTCTCCACCTTACATCTCTCCATTTGTTCATCGCTAACGAGCTGTTGGTGTTGCAGCAGCAGCAGCCGCGGAGTAGGAGCCGTGCTGAGTTCGCGTTAGAGTCACGGTTAAGGGTTGGAGTTTAGGATTATTGTGGTGGGCCTTCGGGATCGGGTCACGTGAAGGTCACGTCATGGGTTAGCGTCAGCGTTAGGGTCAGGGTTAGGAGTTAGGGTCATTGGAAGGTTTATGGCTAAGGTTAGGGCTCGAGTCAGGGTCAAGGTCAGGTTCACGGTGAAGGTCAGGGTTGCCCAGTGGTTCACACACTGCGCTATGAGCCTGGCGGACTGGGTTCCGAGTCCGGGCCACGGCTACCATCAGTGGCGAGAGATATCTGAACCGGTTAATGTCCCTCCCTCCCCTTCACCGACCCGCATTGACCAGCCTGGTGAAGTTTGGCGAAATGACCGACCCGGCGTGGGGAGGCTTTCATCATCCTCCAGCATCCTCCAGCCCCCCACAAGCCCCCCCCCCCCAATTCCGACATAGCCCCCGACCACCCTATACAGCCACTGCTGTATCACTTGGACATCTGTGGAAAAAAAAGCTTCATAGCCCATCGGAATCCTCCAGCGTCCGTAAATATTCTGATTCCGATTACATAAACAGAAATCCGTAGTCCATCTTCTTGGTTCTTTCGGTAAAGTCACGTAGAATGGAAATAATAAAATAATAAAAATAAAACATAATAAAATAATTCTCACGACGTTTCGGCCACAACGCAATCAGCCGTCCTCAGGTCCTCAGGTAAAGAACAGGTCTGTCGAGAAGACATTCAGACGCTGTCTTCTCGACAGACCTGTTCTTCACCTGAGCTTTAAATAGAAATCCGTAGATTCCTTCATCCACCAGTAGATAAACCATGCCAAATAGCAACGGTGATGATGCAGCGGAATTCCATTCTGGATCTCCACATTGAAATAAAACGTATTTTAGTCATACATATTTGTTAGATCCGTCACAGCCTAACATTGGCTTCTCACACACGATGTGATCCCGCACGTGGTTAAGCAAAAACAGTTCTGGAGCGGCCTCGACCTTCATCCGGGTCTCAACAGAGCGTGGATGAGCCCCGTGCGTGCTGCATGAGCGAGGTTTAGAAATGCAGCATTTCTCCTTTCTCCCTCTCCCTCCCTGCCTCTTTCTCCCTCTCCCCGCCTCTCCCTGCCCCCCCCTCTCTCTCTCTCGCTCTTTTTGATTCTCTGCTTTAGCCTCTTTCTGCAGGGGCCGCATGATTGTTGTAATATTTTTCCCACGTCCTTTTGAATTAGGGCTGATCTCTATTGAGGCGTGTGTTGTGTGGCGAGTGGCGTGAGCGACAACGCAGCCGCCCCCTCATCCTCCTCGCCCCCCCCTCTACCCGACCCTTCCCCCTTCACCACCACCACCATCATCACCCTCATCAGCACCGACGGCGAGGCAGCGTCTCCCCACTCCATTCTCTCTACGCCCCCACCCCCTCCTCCTCCATCATGACCGCCATCACCGCCACCCCTATCCTTCACGTCCACCATCACCTACCCCCACCATCACCCAGCATCACCAATCATCACCCACCATCACCCATCAGCACCAATCATCACCCACCATCACCATCACTCACCATCACCCACCATCACCCATCATCACTCACCATCATCGACTCAAGAACCCCTCCTCTTTCCATCACATCCCCCATGCCCCATCACTCACCACCATCACCACCATCAACAGCTCTTCACCAACGAGACCGCAAACTCCTCCAGCAGAAAACGCGTCATTGCGACGCCTTGGCAGTGGTGCGCAAACAACAACAACAACAAACAACAACTCACGTCAACAACACTGTGGCCCCGACAGGAATTCTAATTAAAATCGACGTTTGGGCGATGACCCTTCATCAACATCGATGCGTCACTTTGCGTTGTGGTTTAGCATCCCCCCCCCGCCCGCGACTCAACTACCCCTCCCCCACTGCCCCCCCTCCCCCATCCTCGCCCCCCACCCCACCCCCCCCAGCCCCCCCTCCCCCCCCATCCTCGCCCCCCACCCGACCCCCCCAGCCCCCCCCCCACCCCGAGCGCGTGTGCATTGCGGCACGGCGAGGCCTTCACTGGGAATTAAGTGGGGGGGGGGGATACGAGACAGTTGGGGGGGGGGGTGACGGTTGTGGGGGTGCCTGGGGGTGGGGTGGGAGGATGATGAGATGAGGGGTGGTGGTGCAGAGTGAGATGAGGGGTGGTGGTGGAGAGAGATGCGTTGTGGTGCGTCGTTCCGTCGCATGGCGCAGCGCTGAGAACCCGGCGACCCGAGTTCGATTCCCGCTCACGGACAACACCGGTGACGATTGTCTGAACGGGGCCTGGGCCTCCCGCAGGTCAACTCGGCCTCAAATGGGTAGCTGGTGCGGTGTGTGAATATCACCACTGAGGAGACGAAGGCGGCCGGGCGTGGTGCTGGCCACCAGCCCCCTAGTGTTCTGTGCCAGCTTTTATAGGTGTTCGCTAACAGCACTTGCCCCAAAAATATGTGAATGTTATACGGGGGGTCTTTGTCTTTTGTACGTGCGCGGGTAGTGTTGTAGCGGATTAGCGCGTTGCGCTACGAACCCGGCAACCCGAGTTCGATTCCCGTTCCTGGGCCTCCCCTAGATAGACTCGGCCTTAAACAGCGCTAACAGCGACTTTGCCCACGTACTTTCAACTAAGCATGAACCAAAAAACCGAGGGATACGTTTTTTGTTGTTGTTTAATATCTTAAAACATTAATGTTCGGTTCGTGCCGCGGGCGCTCGGCTATATTCGTCACCGTGGTCTCCCTGCCGCCATCTGGTTCCGTGCGAGCGGAACCCAGCGCCAAGCCAAAAAAAGCAAATTCCTCACGCTTCGAGGAAAATCGGCATCATCATCATCGTCGGAGTCGTCGGTGTCGTCGTTACGTAACAGTGCTGCGAACAACGCTGCTGGAGCGATGTCGAGAGCGAGAGAGGCCGAGAGCCTCAATTTCAAAATTCTGTCCACGTTGGCTGTTGTCCTTCAAAGGTCCTCGAGACGACGATGGCAAATGTGACGGTGGTGCCAACTCTGAGCTTGAGTGTGTCCTGGGTGTGTGGGGGGGGGGGATTAACTCACAGCTTTGATTTAAGGCCTCTTAGGGCTTAGCCCCCTCATGTGTTATAGGGCCTCCTTTAGAGCAGTTGTTGTTCCGCTAATTGTCAGAGGCGGGCGGGAGGGGGAGTCCCTTTCGTCGATGAGGCATCATCAGTGTGAGTGAGGGGCCACCACACCGCTATTTTGACAGCAGCAGGACGACGATGATGGGGGGGGAGGTATTTTAATTCTTTGTGTAGTGGCGAGGGGGGTGAGGGGGGCCGCACTAAAGGCCACCAGGGCCCCCCCCCCCCTAGCAGTGAAGGCCCCTACTCCATAACAGAGGCTTTTGGGATAGTTTAACACGTGCAGGCTGTCGCGACCAATATCATCCATAATACAGGGGGGGGGGTTAGGTTAGATCGCGTAAAAAAACATAATACAGGTTTTTTTGGGTTAGACCGCGTAAATATTTATGCTAATACTTACGCGATCTAAGCCAAACAACGCTGTATTATGTTTTTGGAATAGATCGCGAAAATAGAAATGTGTCGTTAAACCTGCCACCACCCGACACAGCAGCCAATTAGTAAAGGTTTGTCACGTAAACAGAACGTGGCCATTTCGTTACTAGTGCGGCACACCGCTTGTGTGTCGGAGAGTAAACCCACAATCGTGTCGGGGTGGTGGCGGCGGGTTTAACGGCGCGTTTATATTTCCGCGACCTACCCCCTAAAAACCCTCTTATAAGGTCTGCTTGGTTCTTTCGGTAAAGTCACGTAGAAGGGAAATAATAAAATAATAATAAAACATAATAAAATATTATGCCTTATTATTATGTTTTATTATATTTTTATTATTTCCCTTCTACGTGACTTAAAAATATTATGTTTTATTATTATGTTAATTATTATTTTATTATTTCCCTTCTACGTGACTTTACCGAAAGCACCGAGATGAATCCATGCAGTCACGAAAGCTTTAAATCCTCATAAGGTCATCCATTGGTCGCGAAGGCCCTACTCGTGTGAAAGCGAAGAACGCTGCTCAAGGCCCCTTCGTTCCGCGTTGAAGTCACAGCTGAGCGACGGGAGCGTGGCCGGTAGAAGCAGCTGTCTCTCTCAATTACGAGACCGGCGTTCGTGATGCGTCGTCACAGCTATAACCAGTGAGTTTGGGGTTTTTTTTCGTTGAACCTACAATAACGAGACAAAGAAAACAATGAGAGGCGATGGAATCTCGAATTGGAATCGCGACCCTGAACGTCTGAATGTCTTCTCTTGGCGCGTGGTTATATGACGGGGGAACATTCACGGCGACATTTCAGCCCAGATCTAATGGAACAGCAATTGTAACCCCCCCCCACCATCTCCCCTACCTTCCCCATCCCACGCACCTTATAAATAAGACCCGCCAAGGTAACAGAGTAAAGTCGACTCAGCACGTGCAGTCTTTTACAGATTGTGCGTGCGAAGCGGTGGTGTAGCGGTCAGCGCTACGCTGCGCCGCCATCACCGGCGACTCGGGTTCGATTGCCGCTCACGGCCACCACCAGCGACGATTAACTGAACCCAGTACTGGGCCTCCCCTAGGTCGACTCAGCCTCAAAATGCGGTGTGGGCACCTACCCTCTCGTGTGCCGTGACGGCCTTCGTAGGTGCTACTCGCTCACAGCACTTGCCCCAACAGCCTGTAAAGGCTGCACGGGACATCTTTGTCTTTGAGGGGTTGAGTGCTATTAGCGGTGGTGGGAATTCCACATTTCTATGGCCGAGGCGAGTCTATCCATGCGATAACCGCTGTTGACTTCTTCACCACCACAAATCGGTACTCATTTTATTCACCCGGGAGGGAGGCATTGGCGAATGGGCTGAATGAACACCGACAACCAGAACCAGGGATTGAACTCGCACCCTCGCGACTGTGAGCCGCCCGCTCGCTACCCGCCACGCCGCTTGGTCGACAAAGATGCAATGCAGCGGGTAACCCTCGCTTAACGTCGGGGATGCGTTCCTGAAAAACGGTGCGATGACGAATATCGAAAGGACGTCGATCAAAGCGATGCACAGGGTAGCAGTGGGTGGTGGTGGTGGTGGAGGCTGAGAGGCGACGGATGGGAGAGAAGTTGGACGATGCTGTCTGTCAGCGACGTTCAGTGGGGGGGGGGGGGGGGTGTCGAGGCGACGCAAATCGGGTAGCGGCGGTAATTCAGCAACGGCGTATTTGCTAAAACGACGTAAATTTGGCTATTGGTGTAACAGACTAGGGTGGGTAACATCCTTCTCGAATTGAGCAAGGTTAAGATTATTGTAATTATTTGTTTAACACGTAGGCTTTCGCCACCCAATATCATCCATAATAGAGGTTTTTTGGGTTCGATCACGTTAAATATATTAATGTGTCGTTAAACCCACCACCACCCGACACAGCCAACTGGTAGGTTTGCTCTCCAACACACAACCGGGGTTGCTGTACTCGTAACGAATTGTCACGTTCTGTTTACGTGACAAACCTTAACAATTGGCTGTGTCGGGTGGTGGCGGGTTTAACGACACATTAACGCAATCTAAACCCCCAAAAAATCACTGTATTATGGAGTATTATTATGATTACTGGATTAGTATAAGGACATGGGGATGAGATGCGATGGGCAGGGACATGCAGCGCACACGAGGGAAGGCCGCAGTGACATTGGTTTGACCGTGGGCCATAAAAGAGAGAGGGGGGGGGTGAACGATAATATAATTATTTTATTATTTGTAAAGTTCTGCTGTAGAGAGCGAGGTTGTTAAATTGAGAAAGTGCTCGCTGCTGCTGCTGCTGGAGGCGGAGAGGGAGGGAGGAGGGGGTGGGAGGAGGGGGGAGGAGGGAGAGGGAGGGGAGATTGGGGGGAGGGGAGAGAGGGGGGAAGGGGGAGGAGGGGAATGGAGGGGTTGGGAGGGGGAGGGAGGGGGGAAGGGGGGAGGGGAGGGAGGGAGGGAGGAGGAGGAGGAGGGAGGGGTGGGAGGAGGGGGGAGAGGGGGTGGGAGGAGAGGGTAGGAGGGGTAGGAGGGGGAGGGAGGGAGGGGGGAAGGGGGGAGGGGAGGAGGCGCTTCAGTCATCGCAGGAGAAGAGGAGACTCGGCAGCGACAGACGCAGGTGATGTGGAGGGTTCTTGAGGCGAGCGCTGACGTGCAGCCGTGACCACTCGAGTCGGACTCTCCACACGGCCTCACCCCGTGTCACCTCGTGTCACCTCGTGTCACCCCGTGTCACCTCGTGTCACCCCGTGTCACCTCGATACCCTCTCCCCACACCCCCCACACACACACACTTCGTCTCCCCCCCCCACCACGCACACACCACACACACCACACACACACATCGCCACCACACACACACACATCGCCACCCACACACACAATTCGGCTGCCCCCCACCACACACCACACATCGCCCCCCCACCACACACACACACATCACGTCACCCCTATCACGGTGGCTAAACCGCCTTAGGCATTGTTCGGTGAAGTAATGATGGAGGGGACGGGTGGTCGTTATGCGTGTGTGAAAGAGAGCGTGTGTGTGAGTGAGAGCGTGTGTACGTGTGTGTGTACGTGTGTGTGTGTGTGAGAGAGAGTGTGAATGTGTGTGTGTAGTGGGGAGCGGTTGTGTATCGGTTAGCGCGCTGCGCTACGAACCCGGCTCACGGCCAACACCGGTGACGATTATCCGAACCGGTCCTGGGCCTCTCCTACGTCGACTCAGCCTCGAAAGAACCTGGTGCGGTGTGTAAACATCGCCACTGGGGAGACAAAGGCGGCCGGGCGTGGTGTTAGCCCACCCAACCACCCCCGCGTGCGCCACAGTGCCGGCCTCCATGGATGCTCGCTGACAGCAACTTGCAGCCAACCGCCTGTTCGTGGTTATACGGGGGGGACCTTTGTCTCTTTGTCGTGCGTGTGTGAGCGAAAGGGTGGAAGAGAATGGAAGAGGAGGCGCGTGGAACTGAATGAGAATGGCGGTGCCAAGAGGCCGGTTGGCGGTGGGGGGGGGGATTTGGGACATCCCCCAAAGCCGCACTTTGGAAGTTTCTAGATCCGCTCCTGGCGTACCTAAGAGTGAGTGAGACAGTGAGAGAGTGTGCGTGTGAATGACAGTGAATGACAGTGAGTGACAGTGAGTGAGTGAGTGTGTGAATGAGTGAGTGTGCGTGTGAATGAGTGAGAGAGTGTGCATGTGAATGAAAGAGTGATGGAGTGTGCATGTGAATTAGAGAGAGTGTGCGTGTGTGAATGAGAGAGTGTGTGAATGAGTGAATGAGAGAGTGTGCGAATGAGTGAGTAAGTGTGGGCTCGTGAACGACTCAAAAGAGTGAGAGAGAAGGGAGAGCGACAGTGCCAAAGTGGAACCCGGCTCGAGTTCGGCTCCCCGCTCACGGTGACGAAAATCCAAACCGGTCGTGGGCCTCCCCTATGTCGACTCAGCCTCAAATGAGTACCTGCTGTGTGTAAACTTGGGGAGACAAAGGCGGCCCGGACGTAGCGTCGTGACCCCCCACCCACCACCACCACCCTCGTGTGCCGTGCCGGCCTTCATAGGTGCTCGCTAACAGCACTTGTCCCAACAGTCTGTTGAGGCTATACGGGGGATCTTTGTCTTGTGTGTGTGCGTGAGTGCGTGCACGTAGACACGGCGATGATATGGGAGCTTGGAGCGGGAGGAGGAGATGGGGGGGAGGTGTAGAGGGCGAAACTCACGTTCATGGCCACGGCATTTTTAAAACGTTCACCGAGGATATCCTCACCGCCTTCTAATCTCACAAGAGATGCGCAAGTCGAGTCCAGGGGCCGGGTTCCACGTTGTTGTCCCAGGGTGCAAACTCCACGCGGCTCCGTGGCGAAACGCGTGTGTATGTACTGCACGGAGAACTTGTCCAGGTCCTTGCGTGGAAGAACTGCAGTTCGAGCTGAGCCTGACGCTGCTGGCGCTGCTGCTGATGAGACATTGAATGTCGAAACCAATCCTCGCCTATAATCAGCTGTCAGTTCACCAGCATTATTTTGGAGCGAGCCCGGCACAGCTGCTGATGAAACGCTGAATGTCGAAACCAGCCACTACCTCGAAACATCTGAGGATTTACCAGCATTGATTCGAGCGACCCTAACTGCTGATGAAATAAAGTTGGAACGCGAAACTTGAATATCTGAACCGATGGATGGACCTCTCCTCGGTAGTTTCAGGCCTGAAAACGAGTCACTTTTGTGGGCCATAAACACCATCAACTTTCCACCAATGTGTCCAAAAAAAAAAAGAATGCAAGTTTGTAATCGACGCTTCCAACACGTCACTCGACGCGGGCGGGTCAGAGATACCGAGGCGATTGAAGAAGAAAAACGGAGCAAAAAAAGGAACGGAAAAAGCGTGCAAAAGTGACGCGTGCAGAGAGAAACGCCCGATTTGGAGTTGACGACGAGAAGACGGTGGGTGGGGGGAGGGGAAGAGGAGCGCATGGATCAGAGAACGCACGCGGGCCCCGTGACCTCGTCCACGCTGCTCGGGCAAAGCGGAACGCGGCGTCGCGGGCTCGAAGGGGCCGCTGGGTCGTGCTCAGTGCCGGACTAAGCTAGTGCGGGGCCTGTCGCATGATGTTATAAAGAGGCCCTACATAAAAAAAAAACACTTAAATATTAAAACACATTTTTTACTTGCACAGTAACGTAATTGTATTTTTGCATTTGCTATGCAGCCAGATACTACGACAAATCGCTAACCCTAAACACCCAGTCGTTCATAAAAGTTAAAGGCGGTATAGTACTATAGTAATAGAGCAAGTGCAGATTCACTGAACCAGAATTGATAGCTTGAAATAATTTAGCGTGGGGCCCTTGAAAGTGCGGGGCCGTAGCTACATATGTAGTAGTAGCACATGTGTAGTAGCTACTACCCTGGCCATTGACCGAGCAACCCAACGTTCCTACCAGCTCCCTCCGCAGGAATGTGTTTGCCATACGATAATCCGGCACTGCCGGTGCTCGAGAGACGAACAACGGAGTGGCGGAGACGCGGCAGGGAACACGGCCGCCGCGGAGATGGAGCGATGAAATTGATCATTTTCTTTCCATCAACCACACCCCCTCTGCACACCCCCCCCCCCAACATCACCCCGCCTCTCCATCTCCGCATTTTCCAGCTCCGTCCCGGCTGGATGTCTCTCCACAACCCGACCACAACATAATCCGACCCTCCGTTCACGCATCGTCCAGCTCGCTTCGTTCATTATGCATCGCTTCCATTATTCAGCCGGCGGGGGTGGTGGAGGGGGAACTTTGGGGAGGGAGGAAGGTGGGGGCATTGAGGGAGTTGAGTGAAAAAGCGGTCTCAATTATTGAGGCTCTTTGAAAAAGAACAGTGGCGAGTAAGTGGCGGAGCGATGGGTGGCGAGCGAGCCGTGGTGGTGGTGGATGGGCGAATGTGATGTACACGTTTGTGGGAAAGCACCACGCACGACCGCCTTTGTCTCCCCCGGCTGCCCCACTCCAGTGTTCAAGTGTTTAACCACAACGTAGCAGGTTTTAAGGCTGAATAGAACCGGTGAAAAGGCCACCACGGGATCGATACTGTGATCACTCGCCACTGATGTTAGCCATGATCGGGACTCGAACTCAGGTTGCCAGGTTCGTTGCACAGTGCGCGATAACCACTGCGCCCACCGGTGTAGAGATTCGCTCTCCATAACGGGCGATTCGATTCATGGTCGCGATTGAGAAATCCATTTCGGTAAGTCGCTGCGTTCACACTTTACGCGTTTTCGCTCTAACGGGGCTCTCCCGTTTTATAACGCGGAACGCGCCCCGTTATAACGCGGTTTCTGAGCGGTCGACAGCGAACTACTTTCTTGAGCTGCGCGGCTGGCGGAGGAGTACAGTACGCGGAATGATACAGTAACGAGGCTGTGTACCCCGCCATCTCACTGCGCGGTGTGCGTAGTAGCAGCAGTAGTAGTAGTACATCGTACCTCGCCAAAACTCGTCGTCACTCCGTTACTTATGGCGAAATTGTTTTTCGCTTTACGCGTCTTTCGCTTAGGGGCCGTCCATAAATGACGTCACGCGATTTTGGACGATTTTTGACCCCCCCCCCCCCTCGTCACACGGCGTCACAAAAAGTCAGACCCCCCCCCTCAAATATGACGTCACAAAGCTCTGCCACCCCCCCCCCAAAACCATATTTCCATTTTGAAAATAAAACTTGCTTCAAATCGCTTTAAACTATCGTCATTGTAGTGCGTATTTAATGTGGCGCTGGACTCTGATGTTGTAGGAGAAAACATTTATTAAAAAGTCTATTTAATTAAGTGGCACGTGTTGTCTATATTTATTTAAAGTTGCGCATTTTGATGTAACGTCAAATTTGTCAACCCCCCCCCCACCCCTCGTCACACATCGTCACAAATGTCTGACCCCCCCCCCCACCTAGGTGCGTGACGTCATTTATGGACGGCCCCTTAACGCGGCAATTTTCGTGAACTCTTCTTCAATACCGCGTTCATGGAGGGCTTCCTCGTGTTTAAAACCCCATTGCGTGGCACGGAATAGCGCCTCCAGTGGCTTAAAATATTATCAGCGTGGAGTACAGATCAAAAATCACAGCTTGTACTTCTACTGACATGCTCCGACTTCTGTGCACGAACTCCGTGGCCTTCACCACCCCGGTCGGTGAAGGCCACGGAGTGCATCAATAACGGGCACGGCGCGCCGAGGTCTCCCATCCAGCAGTGAATTAACGATGGGGCCTGTGCGTGTTACAGTTGGGTAGGGATGAGTTGGGTTTGTTGGTAGTGAGAATAGGATTTTTGTGACCTGTGTGTGACCTGTGTGTGTGTCTGGGTGACCTGTGGTGTGAGCGGTTATCGCGCCGCACTACGAACCCGGCGACCCGCTCACTTTCAACACCAGTGACGATTATCTGAACCCGTCTTGGGCCTCCCCTAGGTCGACTCAACCTCAAATTAGTCCCTGGTGCGATGTGTATAAACATCGCCACTGGGGAGACAAAGCCAGCCGGGCGTGGTGCTGGTCACCCCACCCCCGCGTGCACCGTGCCGGCCTTCATAGATGCTCACTAACAGCACTTGCCCCAACAGTCTGTTGAGGCTATACAGGAGATCTTTGTCTTTGGGGGGGGGGGGGGTTATCTATTTCATGCATCCGGGAGGGATTGACGAATGGGCTGAGTGCACGAATTATCACCGCTAATTCAAGTGAACATCACAAGATTAGTGATTATATCATCTCTCTCTGGTCTGCCCCTCTCTCCCGTTATCTCACCGTAGTCTTTGCTGAGCTTCCTCTGATCTCACTGCATCTCGCATAAGTCTCGTCTATATTTATTCTGTCCTCTATACAACTTTAAAGTTTATTTTTTATTTCTACCAGGTTAAGCTGTATAGCTTTGTCAGAAGCGGCCTGGCCATAAATGATGACTGAACGAAGCGGCTTATCATCGTGTGGACATGGCAGCAGCCAAATACCACAGATGGCTCCACCTATAGACGTCCGCCTTGTCACCTTCTACACGAACTCTGAACTATTATTTATTTTACCAGCTAAGGCACCAATTACCTCTTTTTAGCGTTTTATTTTCAAACGGGACCTGGCTACATCACAAATTATCGGTTGACGAAGTGGCTGATATCATCATCGTGCGGAAATGTATAGCAGACAAATACTCTAAACGCGTGATTTTGATTTTAAATGTGGAGGGGAAAACCTGGCGGACCCGGAGAAAAATCCACGCGACCACGGAGAAAGAGACACTCCAAACTCGAAATATACAGCAGCAGGCGTCAGGGTCGGAATCGAACCCACGACCTCCTGTATACCAGGCGAGGTAGTTAACATCTCCTAGCCACCGTGGGGGTAGAGTTATACCCATTGCCAAAGTTATTCCTGCTTGTGGCCCTCCCAGATGAATCTGCCACTGTCTGGACCAGGAGCACAGACCTAAACGGCCCCCAAAACGTTAAGCGGCCAGCCACAAGCAGCACTCTCAACGTCGGAGCGAAGTTGCATTCGCGGTTTGATGTTGGGCTGAGTGGTCTTTTTTTTCTTCGACCCATGGCGCACGAGTCGCCCTCTGCCGGTCACGGCCGAAACCAAAACTCGCGCCTCGTATGCACACTCCGTGGTCAATCCACTGCTGGATGAAGGCCTCTCCCCTCCCCCACCCCAAGAGCAGCCGATATCTCTCACGGCCATGCGGTGTAATGGTTACATTGTACTCGGATTAGCACGGTGGGCTACGTACGGTGCGAAAGAAGTTCAACGTACACGCAAGTGCACGCGCTGAATGTTTCGTTACAATGCCAGTCACTGCAGAGGTTCCGTTCAATTAGTCGTAATTTTACGTCCAATTAGCACGGTTGGCTACGTACGGTGCGAAAGAAGTTCAACGTACAGAACACACGTACAATTTGGTGGGCATGTTTCGCCACGTTTCATTATGATGAACTAAAGCTACCGTTCTAGATTTGAAGCTTTCGTGACTGCAAGGATTCATACTCTTAGGTGTTTTCGGTAAAGTGACGTGGGTCAAAAAAAATAATAATAAAATATTATAATATTAATAAATGAAAATAAATCAATTAAATCACGACGTTTCGGAGACAACACAAGCTTCCTTCGTCAGGTGTAAAAACCTACAGCAAAATAACTGAAGAAAGCTTGTGTTACCTCCGAAACGTCGTGATTTAAATGATTTATTTTCATTTATTACTATTATTTTTTATATGTTTTTACCTACGTGACTTTACCCAAAAAACCTAAGAGTATACAGTTACCGTTTTCTCTTGATTGTAATCAGGTGAATGCAGCACGTTTGGTACCAGGAATTCTGAGCCATCACCACGAAGGTGACTTTTAATCATTGGCGTTACCAATGTCACAAAGGGACAGGGAATCATTGTCTATCAACAAAGAACATTTTTTTAAGCACAGAACGTTCTAACGGCGCTTGTAAATTATGCGAGAGAGCGCGTGCGTTTTGTGGGGAGCGGTGGCGCAGTGGTGAGCGCAAACGCGCCACCAACAGACCAAGTTGCACGGGTTCGAATATCGAAACCGGTTATGGTAATCCCCATTGGACCACTGGGGGGGGGAGTAGTGCCTATGGAGAAGGCCGGCACTGTCGCACACGAGTCGGGGTGGGTGAACAGGAGGGCTGACGATGAATCGATTTCAAATCGAAATCGTATATTTGAAACAATGCGATTAGCAAATTGCAAAGGCTGAGATTTTTTGCGATATGGAAAGTCCAATTACTCTCTTATTGGAATTGTTTTTATTATAACTTTATTTATTTAACTTAGCAATTGTTCTATGTTTGATTGTTCTATTTCAATAAAAAAATGTTTTGTAAATACATGTTGGAAGCAATTCATATCTTTTAAGTTATCATCCTTGCATTAGAATATATAGAGCAGTTCATATTTTGATGGTATCATGTGGCAATGCTCCATTACATGTTTTTAATCTATTACACAGTGAATATTGAACTGAAGCTTGACTTAAACAAATTGTATTGCAAATCAAATCGCAATATCTGTCAGAAAAATGGCAATTCGACATTTTCCCCAAATCGTTAAGCCCTCGTGGTGGCCAGCACCACGCAGGGACCGCCTCTTGTCTCCCTCTAGCGGCGACGTCTACACACCGCACCAGGCAGTCATTTGAGGCTGAGTCGACCTAGGGGAGGCCCAGGACCGGCTCAGATCATCGTCACTGGTGTTGTTGGCCGTGAGCGGGAATCGAACTCGGGTCACCGGGGATCGTAGCGCAGTGCGCTAACTGCTACACTACCGCTCCCCGCAGACAAAAATACAAAGCTGCCCCGTATAGCCTGATCAGGCCGTTGGGGCAAGTGCTGTTAGCGAGCAGCACCTATGAAGGCCGGTACGGCACACGAGAGGGTGGGTGGCCAGCACCACGCCCGGCCGCCTTTGTCTCCCCACAGCCACACACACGGCCCAATCCTTAGCCCCCCCTCCCCCCACACATACCCAAAGGGGTTTAGGGTCTCAACGCTCTCTGAAAGCCGCTTTGCTAAACCATTGTGAGCCTCCGCTAAAAATAATCCCACGTGAGTGGAGGCTAAAACCCCAATGTACCACAACACTTTTTTCTTCTTCTTGGTTCTTTCGGTAAAGTCACGTAGGATGGAAATTTAAAAAACACATAATATATATTATTTTATTGTTTTATTTTAATAATAAAATATGAAAAATAAAACATTATATATTATTTTATTGCTTTATTTTTATTATTTTATTATTTCCATTCTACGTGACTTTACCGAAAGAACCAAGAAGATGAATCCCTGCAGTCACGAAAGCTTTAAATCGAAAAATACCACAACACTGTAAACGCCGGCAGGAGGCCGACATTCGCCACGCAGTTACGGCGACATCGTCGAAAGGCACCCAGTGTGCCAGGCTAGGTGCAGCCTCGGGCTATTGCGCGAAAGGGGCTCGTCGGCCAAGAGCTCACGGAGCAGACCCACGGGGCTGCTGATGTGACGCTGTAAATGTCGCAACACGTCCGGCGTTGTGTCGCTTGTGTCGGGCCGAAGATGCTGAAATTACGCATTCTCAGAGAGCCGCGTGGCTGATGGGGGTGTTTACAAAAATGATGAGTGTTGTTTATGTGGAGGGACAGGTGTGCGAAGGACGTGTGTTGTCTTGATTTTAAGCTTTCGTGACTGCAGGAATCCATACTCTTTGGTTCTTTCGGTAAAGTCACGTAGGTAGAAAAAATAATAAATCACGACGTTTCGATCGCAACACAAGCGGTCGTCCTCAGGCGGAAAAAATATAATCCAGTAGTGGAACTGCTGGATTACGTCGTGATCCATTCTATTTTCTACCTACGTGACTTTACCGAAAGAACCAACGAGTGTGTGTGTTGTCTTATTGTGGCGTTACGGGTAAACCGAGCGAGACGATGTTGGTCCACGAACGATGCGCGCGGAGCTAGCGACTGAATGGGCGCGTGGTTATGGACAAGTGGGCAGAGCAATGGGAGGATGGGGAGTGGGAGGAGGAGAGGTCTTGCCAAGTAAACACGTGTCTTGGGCAAGCCTCCCAGACATGGTCAGTACGGCATTTGCATTGCCATCACCACCGATCCTTCTCACCGTTATCAACACCATCGCAACCGCTGTCCGCATCGCACGAGCGTTACCACATGGCACCAGCAAACATTATCACAGACATCATCATAATCGTTGCCAGCGTCATCAGTGTTGGCGCCACCAGCACCATCGCAACGGCAGCGTTATTATCAGCATCATCATCATCGCCTAGCATCAGCAGTGTCGCCAACAGCATCGGGATCACCACCATGCAGCTCGTCAGGATAAACGCCCGCATCGTCGGAATCACCACAGCATCACCACCACTATTCTCACCAGCATCATCAGCAGCAGCACCGCCAGCAACATCAATAGCATGATCAGCAGCGACTAACAGCACCACCATCATCACTATTCTCACCAGCATCATCAGCAGCACCGCCAGCAACATCAATAACATGATCATCACTATTCTCACCAGCATCATCAGCAGCACCGCCAGCAACATCAATAGCATGATCAGCAACGACTAACAGCACCACCATCATCACTATTCTCACCAGCATCATCAGCAGCAGCACCGCCAGCAACATCAATAGCATGATCAGCAGCGACTAACAGCACCACCATCATCACCATTCTCACCAGCATCATCATCAGCAGCACCGCCAGCAACATCAATAGCATGATCAGCAGCGACTAACAGCACCACCATCATCACTATTCTCACCAGCATCATCATCAGCAGCACCGCCAGCAACATCAATAGCATGATCAGCAACGACTAACAGCACCACCATCATCACTATTCTCACCAGCATCATCAGCAGCACCGCCAGCAACATCAATAGCATGATCAGCAGCGACTAACAGTACCACCATCATCACTATTCTCACCAGCATCATCATCAGCAGCACCGCCAGCAACATCAATAGCATGATCAGCAGCGACTAACAGCACCACCATCATCACTATTCTCACCAGCATCATCATCAGCAGCACCGCCAGCAACATCAATAGCATGATCAGCAACGACTAACAGCACCACCATCATCACTATTCTCACCAGCATCATCAGCAGCACCGCCAGCAACATCAATAGCATGATCAGCAGCGACTAACAGCACCACCATCATCACTATTCTCACCAGCATCATCATCAGCAGCACCGCCAGCAAACATCAATAGCATGATCAGCAGCGACTAACAGCACCACCATCATCACTATTCTCACCAGCATCATCAGCAGCACCGCCAGCAACATCAATAGCATGATCAGCAGCGACTAACAGTACCACCATCATCACTATTCTCACCAGCATCATCATCAGCAGCACCGCCAGCAAACATCAATAGCATGATCAGCAGCGACTAACAGCACCACCAACAGTATCATCACGAGCACCTGCAGCATCAGCATCATTACTGCCACCACCACTGCCAGCATCATCAATCAGCAGCAGCAGCACCATCAGCACAAGCCACCCCAAGTGGCTGCATCATCAGCAACAGCAACGTTCCATCAGAGACCCCCGGTGCACGAGGCGGACCAGCTGGAGTGGATGAACAATGACTTTTATTACTCGAGGTTACGTTGGGGGAGGATTTGGAGGAGGGTGGTGTGGCGTGGTGGGTGGGCGAGACGTGGGATGGGGGGCAGTTGTTCAGGAGCTGCAGTTTCAACATGAGAATGCATACCCACCCACCCACACACACCCTCACCCCCCCCTGCCCCCTAGAGATTCGATTACTGTTCAATTCTTTGTGAGATGGGGAGGAGGAGGGGGGGTCTGGATTTATTTTTGATCACCGACAACTTTTTCGTCGTTTCTCGATTGTTGCGTCTTCATCATCTTCATCATCTTCTCCACCTCCTCCCGTCTCGTGTTGTTGTTGTTGTGTTTCGCTTCCCGACAAGCACGACGGGTCGCTCGCAACCGAGCACCGATCCCGGGGGGTGTCCAACGCTGCTGCTTCGCTTGCGACATCTGGCCCGAGATCGGCGACAGCTCCCAGCCGATTCGCTCGCCGCAGGATCGGCAATTTCGGGGTGCGAAATCGGTGCAAGTGGCTTCACAACACGTGCAACTCTCTGTTCGACGAGAAGATCGTGCGATCGTTATGATCGATTCGTTTTTGTTTTGTGTCGGTAAATTCCAGTCCAACGCGCAACATTTGATTGGCCCAACGTCACCTAACGGCCCAAAGTCAACAAACGTTAGCTCAGCGTCAACCAACGTTGCCCCAACGTCAACCAACAACGTCGAACCAACGTTGCGCGTTTACTCGACTGCCACCTGTGCTATGATTGTGGTGGGTGGGGGGCGTCAAGAAACGATTGTGCGTTGTGTCCACGTGTTCACGTCAGTACCCCCACCCACCCACCCCCCTCCAACTCCACTCCATCCACTCTTAACACTCCCACCCCCGGTCCCCCCCCCCAAAAAACACGAAACAAATCTGTCACACGACCAACAGATGGCAGCGTGTACGATTACAGCCCTCATTCCAACACAAACTGGAAATGCGCAAAACCAACGCAGACTTTCTCGTTTCTCCCACAATTCGCGCGCCCACGTGTCAACATTCTTTGCACGCGCTCAACCCACACAGTCCCACACAACCCAACTCCACGACCCCCCCCCCCCCGTTATACATTCGAAATTCGAAGGTGCAAATGCATCGTCAGCATCAATATCAGCAACGGACGAGGAGCAGCGGCAGCATCTTCCAATGGCAGGAAACAGCAGGGCATGTGAATATACCAGAACTGGGAGTGGGGTGAAATGTGATGGAATGTTTCGATTTAAAGCTTTCGTGACTGCAGGGATTAATCTTCTTGGTTCTTTCGGTAAAGTCGCGTAGAATGGAAATAATAAAATAATAAAAATAAAACATAATAAAATAATTCTCACGACCTTTCGGCCACAACGCAAGCAGCCGTCCTCACGTGAAGAACAGGTCTGTCGAGAAGACAGAGTCTTTATTATTTTATTATTTCCATTCTACGTGACTTTACCGAAAGAACCAAGAAGATGTGATGGAATGGTTAAGAATCCTGCAGGAAGATGTAAGCGCCCAAAAACAGCTGTGCGCATACATGAGCGCGCGTTTCTTTTTTGTCGGTCCACTGCTGGACGAGCAGCCTCCACCGCACGTCTTGCGGGCCACGCGGGGTGACTTCTCTCGCGACCACACTTCCACCACGCTGGTGGACGATTGGCGAGCATGGCGAGAGGTCTTTGGGGTTAGATCGCAAAAACCCGCCACCACCCGACGCAGTCGATCAGTGAGGTCTGCCGTGGAAAGCGCGCTCCATATCAATCTTAAATAGAATAGTAAACAAGGCGACACGTTTTTACTTACGCAATCAAACCCTCAAAAAATACTCTATGATGGTCGTGAAAGCCAACGTGTGCGTTCAACTGATTTGGGAGCACTGGCGTGCAGGGCGTACTTATTTGTTACGATTACACTGGTCAACACACTTTTTCTGGCAAAAGGTATTCCAACGGTTTTAAGGTAATTTTGGGGTGCCGATTCCAAATCTTGCATCACATCAAGTTTTTGAGATATCAAATATTGCATTTTCAATAAAAACTGCGGAAGAATATTAAATAAATGTGGATATCTACATAAAATATTATAAACACACTATCCTAAAAATACAGCACCATATTTTAACACTAAAGCAGTCACTGACTCGCAACAACTTGCAATCATAAGTGACAGAGTTAATTTCGGGCAAAATAAATGAAAATGGGATATGCCGATAGCATAAAATGAGATGTGATAGAGCAAATCTGAGATCAGATTTGGAATCAGCACCCTGAAATTAGTCCAAAACAGCTGCAAAAGTCCAGGCCAGAAAAAAATTATTTTGTTTTTGTTGACCAGTGTTATCAGCTGCCACCGGTCCGCTCTCACGACCTTGCGACGCCTCCCACCCCGGGGGCACCCCGGGGTCGACGGCCGCATGCGCGCAGATTCCATCGCTCCATCTCCTCGACCGCACGTCCTTGGCCCTCGGACGTCCGCCACGCTCCTGATCCTTCGCTTGGCCGTCGGCCACGATGACAAAGTGTCTCTCGCCAAATCCGCGGACCCCTCAACTTTCAAAAGACGAAATCAAAACCTCTGCTCACGCCGATACAAAAGTTTTCGTGCAAATCTGGTGAGTTTACGATCTTCAAATAAAATGTTTTGTTGTTTACATAACCTCAACACGTTGGTCATGAAAACAGCCATCAAAATGTTCAATATATATAGAAGAGACCCCGGGGCCGGCCCAAGACACGCTAGCGGTGGGTCTATGTCACTCGGCTGGCCTGGGAACGCATGGGAATTACCCCAGGAAGAGCTAGAGTGTGTGTGTAGTAATGTAGTCTATATCAGTGTAGTGTATAGTGTAGCGTATAGTGTATAGTAGTGCAGTGTATAGTCGTGTATAGTGTAGTAGCGCATAGTAGTGTATAGTGTCGTAGTATATAGTGTATAGTAGTGTAATAGTGTATAGGAGTGTATAGCAGTATATAGTGTAGTAGTGTATAGTGTAGAGTAGTGTATAGTGTAATAATGTATAGTAGTGTGTAGTAGTGTATAGCATATAGTCGTGTATAGTGTAGTAGTGTATAATGTAGTGTATAGTGTATAGTAGTGTATAGTGTAATGTATAGCAGTGTATAGTAGTGTATAGTGCAGTAGTGTATATTGTATAGTAGTCTATAGTATAGTAGTGTATAGTAGTGTATAGTGTAGTATATAGTGTAGTAGTGTATAGTAGTGTAGTGTATAGTGTAGTGTATAGTATAGTAGTGTATAGTGTATAGTAGTGTAGTAGTGCTGGAGTCTGTGGCCAGGGAGAGGGAGGTGTGGACCGCCACTACTCAGGAAGCTGCCGCCGCGACCCTCGCCAGGACAAGGGGGCTGAGAAACGAGCGAAGGAACGTTCTGGGCAATAGGCCTTCTCCATGGCACACGGGCGTCACCTGTTATATATATAAAAAATACGTTCCTTTTGATGCGAGTGTCATTGACGAATGTGTTGTTGAGTGTGTTGTTGCTGCTGCTGCTGCTGTGCATCGCTGCCAACGCAGGACCATCATCATCCAACTTGTATATTTGCCAAAAAATAAACTGCCTTTCTCACCAACAGCCGACCACAAGGCGCCGCCGTGCATTCCCCCATCAGTGCGATGATTCGGCTGTCGTGGCGTTGCCGATTAAAGAGATATTTGCAAGTGACATGGCATCCATCGGGGCCATTCTTTACACAAAAGTCCAAATCGATGGTATTGTATTAATATTTACACCAGACAATAACATTGCATGTTTTTGTTCTGAATGGAGGAGACTTGCCGAGTCCCAACCTCTGACTTAACACCCGCGGACTTTTGAACAGACACGTTCCGTGTTTAAGGCCACGTTCCAAACTCGCTGGTCAAGCAGTTGCTCAGTTTGCTTTCAGTGTAAAGTTATCGCGTTCCATATCGTCGGTTGTCGGTCACAACTCTGCCCGAACCAACATAGTGCCAAACCTACCCTCGACCCTCATCCCAATCGCTCGCCTCTTTAACCCTCATCCTATACATCTAATACGCCCTAAAACTTCAAAGCCCTAACATTAACCCATAAGCCTAACCCCAAAACCTCGACTCTCTAAGCCATAACCTCTGAACTTTGACCCCAAACATTAGCCGCCAAACCCTAACAGTATGCCCTTAACTCTTACCCTAACTCCGAACCCCTAACCCAACCTTCTACACCCAAATATCTAACACCTAACCCTACATCAAATACTTAAAATTACACCCTAACCCTCAACTCCTAACCCGAACAGATTCAACTCTAAACCAAGGAAACAAATGAACAGCGTTCACTGGTCGGAGAAGATATTCCGTTTTTCCTGGGAGTGACAAACATTAGTCGAATATTCGTGTACGCGGCCGACCCAGCCTGTGCAAACGCGAACGCACGAGATGCACGCGCGAGCCGTTTCGCATTTTGGGGTTGTGTCTGCCTCTGAAGCAGCGCGGGGCAGAGGCCAGGCACTACAAGCAAGCTACTCCCACCCCACCCCCACCCCGTGCGCTTTAAATAGCGTTCAACATGACCCCACGTGCGCAGTCCTTGCAGGGAGAAATGCGATAAGAGACGAGAGCCACGGGCTAACGGTTACACACACGCTGACATTTCCAGTTTGACGGTCAGTTTTGTTTGGGGGGGTCCCCATTCCACCCCTGCCCCCCCCCCCCCCCCGTGCATTTCCCCACGTGTTGGAGAGCGGATGCTGCGTGACCTATGCGGTAATTCACCGTTGCGGGGAGCGGTGGCACAACGGTCGGCGCGCACCGCCACGGACGCCCAGTCGAGCCGAAATCGATTCCCCGCCGCTCGCAGCCGGCAACCGTGGCGATCATCCGAACCGGTCCTGGGGCCTTCCCCGGGGTCGACTCGGCCTCAAATGAGTACCCGGTGCTGCGTGTCAATACATCGCCACTGGGGAGACAAAGGCGGCCGGGCGCGGTGCTGGTCACCCACCTCCGGTCGTGCGCCGCGTCGACCTCCAGAGACGCTCGCTAACAGCACTTGCCCCAAGTCTGTTACAGGCTATACCGCAGGGGGGAGGGTAATTTATCTCTGTAATTCATAATTGGTATTGATCTGACCAACCTGGCCTATGCGCTGTGATGAAGGGCCATTACCCAAAACGTCGCCCATTTTCTACTTTTTTCTTTCTAAGGCCGCAGTGTTTATTGACGAACGTGTCGAGCGCTGTTGTTATTTGTGCTCGTGCACCCACTGCCAACGCACCATCCCAAAAATAAATCTGACCAAAATTCGCGTCGTTACGAACCCTCCACCACCCGACACAGCCAAACGGATTTCTCAACGCGTGCACACGTGTTGATCAATGACGCGCCGATTGTAACCAACGTCAACTGACCTCACTGGTGAGACGAAGAGCAATCCTGACAACCAGATTTGGTCATTAGATACGAACAGGAAAATCTGTGGTGAACCCCACTGGCTGTAACAAAAAAATTATGTGTTCCGAGTATCGTGTACACGAGTGTACGTTAGCGGGTGTGCGTTAGTGGGTGTGTATGTTAGTGGGTGTGTATATTTATGGGTGTGTACGTTAGTGGGTGTGTATGTCACATCCATGCGTTTAAGAGTGTGTGTGAATTTTGTACGCAGGGCGGAGCGGTGGCGCAGTGGTTATCGCGCTGCGTGACGGCCCCAGCGACCCGAGTTTCCGTCCCGCTTTTGACCGTCATATCTGAACCCGCCCGTGGGCCTCCCCTAGGTCGACTCAGCCTTAAACGAGTACCTGGTGAGTCGGGCGTGGTGCTGGCCACGCCACCCCCCTTCTTGTGCCGTGTTGGCCTTCACAAGTGCTCACGAACAGCACTTGCCCCAACAGGCTGTGTGAGCTACATGGGCAATATTTGTGTTTGTTATATGTAGTTAATGTATGTCTCCATAAGTGTCCGTGTGTATATGAGGACTGTATATTTTGTATGTGTATATGAGTGTATGTGTGCGTGCATTAAAGTGTGTGTGTATATGCGTGTATTTGAGTCTATGTCTGGATAGAAGTTTATGAAGCGTGAGTACAAACATGTGCATACATGAGTGTGTATCTGTATGATTGTATGCGCATGTACAGGAGTGTATGTGTACATGTGCGTAATTATTACATAATGATAAGCCAGCAAGGCTAGTTGTGTGTGCGTATCGTAAAGCGTGTGCGTGGATGCGTGCACGCGTGAGTGGATAGGTGAGCGAGTGCACGAGTTAACAGGTGGGTGCTACAGTGGGTTGGTAGATGAGTGTGTGGGAAGATGAGTAGGCGGCGCAGGTGAGTGTGCAGTTGAGTGAGCTCGAGGGTGAACAAGCGATTGAGCAAGCGGATGAGCGAGCGGATGAGTGGGCGGGTGAGTGGGCGATTGAGCGAGTGAGCGAGCGGGTGAGCCAGCAGGCGAGTGAGCGGGTGAGTGAGCGGGCGGACGGGCGAGTGAGCGAGCAGGTGAGTGCACGCATGAGGGATGTGTGCGCGAGTGAGCGAGCGAGTGAGCGAATACGTGACTGAGCGAGCTAGTGAGTTACTGAGCTTGCGCGTTGCCGTGGATATATCCTTAACTACTAATTGTCTCAGGGTTAAATACTAATTGTCTCAATCAAAATGAGCAGAAGGCTTGTCCATCGACTTCACATTGACCAGCCACGGAAGACTCCTCTTATAGACGTCTGCCGTGTCGCCTTCTATACAATCGATAAAAACATTTATTTTTTATTTTACTGGGTATGGCCCACTGAGCTCTTTCTTAGAAGCGACCTTGGCACCAATGATTAGCCCAACAAAGGGGCTTTTCACGTGGAAATGTATAGCAGCCGAATACTCGAAATCATATCAATGCACGATTCTAAATGTAGAGGGGCAAGCCGGAGGACCCGGAGAAAAATCAACGCGACCTGACCACGGGGAGAGAGACAAACTCCAAATATACAGCAGCAGACGTCAGGGTCGGGATCGAACCCACGACCTCCTGTACACCAGGCGAGGTAGTCAACATCTCGCCACCGTGACAGTAGCTCTAGAAGCCACCTACCCGCTACGGACAGTGCCTGAAATGGTGAAGAGTTTACAGTTATCACTTCCCGATGCTCTGAGCTATCCCGTCATGGTTATCTGGTTGTGACATCTTGAAACTCGCTGGAAACGTTAGGACGACAAAAGTCTCGGTCTGCGTTGGCAGTGGTATTCTGAATTTAGCGTGTGGACAAAATAACAACCGGGCTTCATATCTTCGAAGTCGATTGCCTTTGTGGCATTGTGTGGCTTATCGTCATCAAGATGTGCACTGGGTGATACCCGATTAACCTAAACTCTGAGTTAAGCCATCGATTCATTTATTTTAGTTTTCACTTGCAGTAACGGTATCGAGTATTCTTTGGACCGAGTATCAGTTGCGTATTTGATGACTGGCATTTTTTATTAAGAGACTTGTTTGCATGAAAATATATATCTGTGTGTGCTTGGCAGTACGGTGTCAAAGCCATCCGTGGCGTGCGATAAAGCAAATAATCTGGACAATGAGGCTGGCTTTTGAGATTTTGTATAATAAATCAATCATAACCTAGACAAATCAAATATCAGAACGACAGCATGAATGCATGAACGGTGCGAGCGAATGTGGACAAGTGTACGGGCATGCACGCGAGGGTGTTCGCATGCACACACGCGTCCGTGCACGTGTCAAAGCGTACGTGTGCGATTGGGTGCACGCGCACACGCGAGAGTGACGTCGGGCGCGCGTGCAAGCGCAGATGTGCGCAAGTGCTTACGTACGCACGCACGCTGAAAAGTATGAGCATGAACGCATGCGTGGGGCACGCGCATTCAGGAATGCGTGCGCACCGACGCGCGTGTGCGCACGGGCATCATCGTCGTCGTTGTTGTCGTCATCGTCGTCGTCATCATCGTCGTCTTCATCGTCGTCTTCATTGTCTTCGTCATCATCGTCGTCGCCGTTTAGTCCTCCGGATCGTCCGACTTGGCGTCCAGGTAGGCGAGGACGCTCTGCGCGGTGCGCACGGCGTGCCGCCGCGCCTCCCGCCCGTGCGCCCAGCCGGCCGTGTCCACGGCGTCGAGCGACAGCAGCTGCTTGGTGAGCAGCTCGTCGAGCAGCGCGTAGCCCCGCTCCGCCTTGTCGCCCCGGAACGCCAGAGCCTCCCGCTGCAGCGAGCAAAGCTGCAGCAGCACCTGCGGCGGCACGGCAAAGGCAGAGATCCCCCGTGTAGCCTTAGCGGACCGTTGGGGCAAGTGCCGTTCGCGAGTTGCACCTAGGAAGGCCGGCACGGTCGCTTGTGGGGGAGGCCCAGGACCGGTTCAAAATCATCGTCACTGGGTGTCGGCCATAAGCGGGAATCGAACTCAGGTCGCCGGTTTCGTAGTGCAGCGCGCTAACCGCTACACCACCGCCCCCCCCTATACCCATACACAAATCCAGGACAAAGATCGCCCTATATAACCATCTGCGCTGTCTCCAACCACCACCACTGCTGGTCACAACAACACACTCTAATAAACTATTTTAATTTACCAGGTAAAGTCCACTGACCTGTGTATAGCTCTTTTTCAGAAGCGACCACGCCACAAATAATAGTCCAATGAAGTGGCTTTTCACGTGGAAATTTATATTAACAAAACGCGTGATGTTGATTCTAAATGTGGAGGGAAAAACCGAAGGTCGCGGAGAAAAATACAAGCGACCATGGGGAGAGAGAGACACGCAAACTCCAAGTATAGAAAACGAGTCGGGGTTGGGATCGAACCCACGACCTCATGCATACCAGGCGAGGTCGTTAACATCTCCCCACCAGGGCGCCCCCTCACTTACACCTCCTCAACCACTCACTCACCGACTCGCCCTCCCACTCACATTCTCACTCACCACACTCCCCCAAGTTGGCACCAGCGTGTTTCTAATTACGGCGCGGCTAAGGAGTAACGGCGAGCCCTAATTATCTGTCGCGTTTGTAATTGGATAACGCTGACGTGTGCGCGCGAACGGGTGGCCCCGCCAACGGTATCCGAACGTTCCCTTCTGCCCCCGGCGAGACCAAGGACCCCCGGGGTGGGCGGGCGGGCGAGGAGTCACCTGCAGTATCGCCCTCTCCGCCGGGTGCAGGGGCGACACGGGCGACGAACGTCCGTCTTCTCCCACCGCCGAAGGCGTCGCCGCCTGCCTGGCCCTCCCCTCGGCCACGGCTCGCCGCAGCTCCGTGTGCGCCAGCAGCCCCTGCACCTCCAGCACGGCGCGCCGCCGGCCCTGCCGCACGTACGGGTTGCGCCCGCTCTCCACGCGGTCCAACCGATCCATGAGCGCCAGCAGGCGGCGCTCGGCCCGCGGGATCAGCCGCTCCTCTTCACCCTCGTCGTCCTCCTCCTCCTCCCCCGCCTCCTCCGCCCGTTCTTCCGTCTCCCCCCCCTCCTCCTCCGTTTCCTCCTCCTCCTCCTCCTCATCGTCCTCCTCCGCCTCGTCGTCCACCTCCCCGCCCCCCGTGGCCAAACCTCCGGCGTGTTTGCCGCGAGCCTTCGACCCGTTGGACAGGCGTCGGCGACGAGCGCTCCGGAACCTCGGCGGACGCGGCCCGCCGTCGGCCACGACTCCCGCCGCCGCCGCCGCCGCCACCGTCGTCCTCATCGGAAGCGCCAACAGCAGCCGCTTGATGTCCTCGGCCTCGGCGGCGACGCCGCGGATCTCCGGCAGGGCGCGGTGACCCTGCAGGGGGTCACGTGGGGCCCCGTCGCCGGGGTCGTGGGCGCCGCCGCGCGTCCACGGCTCCACCTGGCGCAGCAGGAGCTCGGTGCGGGCGACGGCGGCGCGCCGGCGACGCCGCACGTCCTGACGGCCCTGCGCCTCCACCGAGTCGAGGCGCAGGAGGAGGGAGGAGAGCGCAGAGGCGAGGCGGCGAGCGCGGGCCGGGCACAAGCTCAGCTCGCCGCTCAGCAGGGAGAGCAGCACGTCGGTGCGGCGCTCGCTCAGCTCATCTGGGGTGGCGGGGTGGGGGGGTGAGGATTGCGGGGGGTGAGGATTGCGGTATGTGTGTGTGCGTGTGCGCGTATGCGCGTGTGCATGTCAATGGACAGTAGGGGGCGCAGGTGGTGCATCTGCCTGTCATCTCAGTCGGTCAACCCGTGGCACCTGGGCCTGTCCCGTGACCTCCTGCCAGCGGGCGTTCGACACCTCACGTGGCCTTAAAAGTGCACATAGCCTGGCACAAGCGCTATGCTGGTGACATCACCGCCACTTGGTGGAAAATGGCGGTGGTTGTTTTTGTTGTTGTGTCAGCAGAGTGTTTCATATATTAATCATTCATAAATTGCAAACTCATTTATAAATTGAAAACTAATTTCTTTAGAATTACTTTTTTAGTTTAGTTTGTTGTCCTTCCAACACCTCAGATTTGCACGGTTGGCTACGTACAGTGCAAACGAAGTTCAACATACATACAATGTGTGTTGGGGGTAGCGGTAGTGGAGTAGTGGTTAGCGCGCTGCGTTACGAACCCGGCGATTTATGATTTCAATTCCCGCACACAGCCACCAACACCAGTGACGATAATTATCTGAACCAGCCCTTGGCCTCCCCTACTCTCAAATGAGTACCTGGTGCGGTGTGTAAACATCGGCACTTGGGAGACAAAGCTGGCCGGGCGTGGTGCTGGCCACCCACCCCCTCGTGTGCCGGCCTTCGTAGGTGCTCGCTTACAGCACTTGCCCCAATAGTTCTGTTATGGCTATACTGGGGATCTTTGTCTTTGGGGTAAGGGTAAGAGTGCTAGTGCGTGCCACTGGGTGGGGGGGGGGGGAGTGGGGGGGAAGTGGTGGGTTGGGGGGTGGGGGGGCCGGGGTGGGGGGGGCTCTACCTGTGATCTTGTTGAGCTCTGCGAGGGGGGGCCCTTCAGGTTCTACGAGGGGCGCCTCCTCGGCCCACACCTCCACCACCTCCTGTACGGAGAAGAGGAAGCTGACGGCGTCGCTCCGCTGGACCCGCAGGCCCTCGCTCCCCTCCGTCTGCCACAACCACAGCAAGAACCACAACGGCAGCATCAGCAACAACCACAAATAACCACGGCGGTTTTAGCGCGGAAATCTACAACCCCCCCCACCCACCGTCGCCCCGATAACCGTGACAACAACCACAACGGCCGCCACGACGACAACTACAAAGATCCCCCGTATAGCCTTAACAGACTGTTGGGGCAAGTGCTGTTAGCGAGTAGCACCTATGAAGGCTGAGTCGACCTCGGGGAGGCCCAGGACAGGTTCAGACAATCGCCAGCTGGCGTTGGCCGTGAGCGGGAATGGAATTCGGGTCACTTGGTTCGTAGGGCGGCAGGCTGTTCTGCTACGCTACAGCCCCCCACAAGCGCAACTACAACCACCGTTACGACGACCACCACCATGACCATGGGCACCGCAGCATCTATGACCGTCACCACAGCAACTGTGATGGCAACGTCCACGGCTGTCGGCGCGGGTAACGGCAAACACGGCAACAGCAACGACCATCACTGCAGGAGCTGATGGGTAGCTTGCAGCCATAAAGTTAGGCACAGGTGCAAATAAGCGCTGCGTTTTGGTTTCATAGCGGGGAGACAAGGGAGGGAACCATGCTGTAGGTGAGCGGCAAGAGTATTCCTCCCCAGGAAAACATTCCACAATCCACTCTAGAAAAAACGTGAACACATTCCACACTCCACACTCCACTCCAGGAAAAACGTGAACACATTCCACACTCTACTCCAGGAAAAACGTGAACACATTCCACACTCCACACTCCACTCCAGGAAAAACGTGAACACATTCCACACTCTACTCCAGGAAAAACGTGAACACATTCCACATTCTACTCCAGGAAAAACGTGAACACATTCCACATTCTACTCCAGGAAAACCCGTGAACGAGAGGAAGAGTGTCCTTCTCGGCGCCAACGCGCGAGTCCGGTACCTTGATTCGGCACACTTGCATCATGGCCTCCTGGAGCTGCTCCACCAGGGCCTCCTCGTGCTCCTCTCCGTTGCCCACCGCCTGCACCCACTCGCTCGCCTGGCGCAGCACGGCGTGGATCCGGGCCGCTCCCCGGGTGTCGTCCGGGCTCGCGGGAGAAGCGGAGGAGGCCGTGCCGGTGGAGGAGGAGGTGGCGGCGTTTTTGGCGGAGGTGGTGGTCGCCGGACCAGGGCTCCAGGCGGCATGGGGCCGCCATTCAGGAGCTTCGCACATGGCCTGCCACAGCTGCGGGCCGCGACAACGAGAAGCAGGATGGAGTTGGGGGAGGGGAGGAGAAGGACGGGGGAGAGGAGAAGGACGGGGGAGAGGAGAAGGGGGGGAGGGGAGGAGGTTGGAGGAGCAAGAAGAAGGATAGTGTTAGTGAGTCGCACCTATGAAGGCCGGGTGGTCAACACCACGACCGGCTGCCTTTGTCTCCCCAGCACTGATGTTTACACACAGCGCCAGGTACTCGCCAAAGACCAAGTCGACCTAGAGGAGGCCCTAGACCAGTTCAAATAATCGCCACTGTTATTGGTCACGAGCGGGTATCCACCAGTTTTGTAGCGCAGCGTACTATCCACAGCATCATCGCAGCCCACACACACACACGGAAAGCACCTTTCGGTCTGTTTATCAATTGTCTGTTTCATTATTAAACTGCTGCTGAGGAAGTGAACCGGGTGCCTCGGGCTTTCAAAGCATTGAGTTGGCACGGCTGCATCTGAATGCGCCCCGCACTCATTACACACCAAGTGCTTGCCACAGATTAACCACAATATCTTGCCGATCTCGTTATAAGGAGCACAAACCGTCAAGCGAGCTCCGGCCACCCTCGCCCGCTTTCGGATGCGCTTCTGCGGCCGTCTGGAACGTTCTTCCCTCTGATATTAAGAAGCCGCTGGAGCTATGCCCTTTGAAATCATCACCTAGATTGAAAACTCATTTCAATAGAACTGCTTTTTGTGTTTAATTTGTTGTCCTTCCCCCGCACCTTCCATTAGCACGGTTGGCTATGTACGGTGTGAAAGAAGTTCTACATACATATAGAACTAAACTATTTAAACAACGTTTTTTTTTATTTTACCAAGTAAGGCCCACTTAGCTTTATAGCTCTTTTTCAGAAGCCACCTGGCCACATATGACTAAGTAGCTTATCGTATGGAAATTTATAGCAGCCAAATACTCTAAACGCGTGTTTCTAAATGTGGAGGGAAAAACCGGAGGACCCGGAGAAAAATCCACGTGACCACGGGGATAAAGAAAGAGAGACACGCAAACTCCGAATATACAGCAGCAGGCGTCAGGATCGGGATCGAACCCACGACCTCCTGCATACCAGGCGAGGTTAGTTAACATCTCACCACCTTGGCGGCCTAATTGTAGACTAACCGAAACCAGGTTCTCGAGTGTAAAGGGTTAATGGTATCAGCCCGGTCACCGTTGACTGCGTAAAACAAACCCGTCGCATTTTAATTCATGCCACTTCATGCAACCCAGACACGAACAACGATTTGACAGAAAATCAGAGGGTGGAGGAACACAGAGATGAATCTCACAACCTGGTCACCCACCCATGTAGGATTATTCTCAACACAATACACTGCACTATTTTTTTTATTTTACCAGGTTAAGGCCCACTTAGCTACACACAGCTCTTTTTCAGAAACGACCTGGCCACAAATGATCGGCTTATCGTCGTGTGGAAATTGATAGCAGCGTTCTCCCGATACGGTCGTAAAAACCTACGGAATTACTTAAATAATTGAACGGCCAAGCCGGGCGACATCGGTACGGCCGCGGAATCCTCCCATCTTATCTGTGGGGCAGTTTTTTTTAAGCATCATCTCCCTCGTACGCTTGGTGGGTTTTCTCCGGGCCCTCCCGGTTTGGCAAATTTTCGCTCAGTGGCCAAACCGTTCTGCGTGCAGCAGCAGCAGCAGGAGCAGCCTGAACAAAAACAAATCCTTGAAAGTCTGCGAGGCTTTTGCTGCCAACGACCAAAATCCCCCAGAATGCGCCCCGATCTCACTCGGAACTCGGGAGCTGAGCAGGTAATGGAGCTGTGGAAAAGATATCCTTTTATAAAAGCTCATCGAATTCCTCCAGTATAAACACAGATTCTGATTCTGGATGTCGTCACAGGCAGCTGCGGCAGGCTGTAGTGGTCATCAGAACAAAGTGCAGAAACAAATTTAGCGTTAAATTGTACTTCTATGCTGCCCACCCATCAGCAACCCGGCAGGCAACTGACCAGCAAATGATGAAGCCACGGTCAAATTACCCCCCCCACGTCACGTGATCCGGAATCTCGATTTATCCCGGAAAAATCCTATGAGCCGCAAAGCTCACAGACGCCCAGTAGGTTTCACAGATGTCCGGGAGACCAGCACAAGGTGCGGGCGAGGCCCTCATCCAGCAGCGGATTGACGCGCGTCAATCCTGACTGCTCCTCCACATTTCGGATACCAAACGCCAAACCACCCGGTGGCAACCTTCCCCAAAAAACACCGCCGGGCGCGCTCAGTCGAGTCCGCACAGCCCACGGTGCCGGGGTCTGGGTCACCACCTTCACCAGCGCGGCAGCCGATCAAAGGAAGCCCGGCACGGCGCCCGCAGGACACCGGGCAAAGTGCGGGGAGAATCGCGAAACGCGGAGCAGCGCATCACGAAACGTTGAGTTCATTGCGAAACGTGAACTGGAGGGCGCGTCGCGAGCCGTAAGGCGCATTGCGAACCACAGATCGCATCGCAAACCGTGTACACCTTTCTAAACCGTGGACTGCAGTGTAGACCACAGAGCGCATCGCAAAAAGTAGGGCGCGTCCATGAACCACAGAGCACGTGTCGCGAACCCCACTCGCCAACGTCGCAGATTTAACGGAGGCAGCAGAAGCAGCCGTCGACTGGGCCTCACCTGAAGCTGCCGCGTGGCTCTCACGCTTGTGACACAGATCTCTTAAGTCGCTGCTCACTTAAAGTCGTACCCGAGACGAGGAAGAGGAGTTCCACGGACCTATCAGAGAAGGGATAGCGGTCACGCGCGACCGCATGGAATGTGTGAAGTGTATCTCAAATGCATCACCATGAGCTGGTCACGTCACTGCACAAACTCCCACGGGCGTCTCTCCGAAAAGAATTGAGAAAAGTAAATTTGAAAAAATTTTATATGGATTTTGAAAAGATCGTAATCAACTACAACCCCTTTGTCATGCCACTGCTTAGAAACGCCCCCCCCCCCCCGTGGTGCGGCAGTGTCGGGGGTTTGTTTGAGCATACTTCACCGCACTGGGGTTTGGTGAGGGGAGAGCCCCAAGAGTGGTTCAGAAAACATGAAGTTGATGACTACACGTACAACGTACACGTTATAACTACACGGACACGTTATAACTACACATACAAAGCACACGTTATAACTACACGGTCAACGTACATGTACATATTATAACTACACGTACAACGTACACGTACAATGTAAACGTACACGATATAACTACACGTGCACGTACAATGTAAACGTACACGTTATAACTACACATACAAAGCACACGTTATAACTACATGGTCAACGATCCCAGGACAAGATAATTATATATTTTAAGCCTGGGCTTAAACAATCTTAAAGAGCGATTTTAGTCTGACCTCATGTCAGCTTACCATAACTGCATACCAGAGCAAACATTACCATTACTCTATTTATGGTAATTACATTAACTGGATGATTAAACGTAATAGTTTTCGTTCCAAAGGCACCTGGGCACGATAAAACAAAGACACACACAAACATACAACACTTACACACACTCAAACATACAATACCACACTCAAATACACATGCGTATACAAGTGCACAGACACACACACATTAACACACACACACACAAATGAACATAAATGCAAATGAAAGCACACACAAACAGAAAAAGACACATATGCACACAATAAGCTTGCGGACACAATCACAAACACAAAGATCCCCCGTATAGCCTTAACAGGTACACGAGGGGGTGGGTGGCCAGCACCACACCCGGCTGCCGTTGTCTTCCCAGTGGCGACGTTTACACACTGTACCAGGTACTCAATTGAGGCTGGGTCGACCTAGGGGAGGCCCAGAACCGATTCAGATAATCGTCACCGGTGTTAACCGTGAGCGGGAATCGAACTCGGGTGGCCGGGTTTGTAGCGCAGCGCGCTAACGCTACGCCACCGCTCCCCACACACACACAGACATACACACACACACGTATACACACAATAACACAGACCCTACAAAAAAAAACCCAACCTCCCCACCATCCCTTCCACACACACACAATTAACACGCTACTGCAACCCACGCACACATCCAAATATGCAGGCCAAAGCACAAACACACACTCCTACTCCCCGTACGCTAACCCAACACGCGTCAAAAGGCTCACTGGCAGAAGCTCACGTAGCTGGGCGCAGCTGCTATAGGTTAGTTCGACGAGACGAGTGCCAAATGCAGCACCTGTGTGCCAGGTTGCTTGTGCTTTAGCCGCCCGGCACTGTGCTCGTTGTTGTGAGTGTTGCTCCTCCGTCCGTCGTTATTGTTGGAGAGCGACTGCCTCCAGTTGCCCGTTACAATAATTTACAAACCTCCTCCACTGGTTAACAGTCATCGCAGAGTCAACGCAGCTTTGATTCCTTCTGCACCTCATCAGCCCATTTCTTCTCTAGCCCGTGCCGTGCCCATTTACCCCCCCTCTATCCAGTCAAACAGAAGCTGCTTTGGGCATGCGGGCTGCATGACCTAGCCAACGCAACCTTGCATGCCAGAGGAGCTCCCTCATGGGACTGAATCCAGATATTTAAAGAATATGTGAGCTCCTCACAATCCAACCTGGTTAAACCCAGGACAGACCACAAGCAGGTCAGTCTGAATGTTTCAAGCCGAGGCAGATGGCCCTGTAAAGGAGCCAGGTTTCGCAAGCATAGGAGCCAGAGGGGACCATGCTAGTTTCTGAGAAGATCCATAGCTTTGGGCACCACGGTGGCTAGGAGATGTTAAGTACCTCGCCTGGTATGCATGAGGTCGTGGGTTCGATCCCAACCCTGACGCCTGTTGTATATTTGGAGTTTGCGGTGTCTCTCTCCGTGGTTACGTGGATTTTTCTCTGTTTTTCCCCTCCACATATAGAAACATGTGTTTAAGAGTATTTGGCTGCTATTAATTTCCACGCGATAAGCCACATCGTTGAGCTATTATTTGTGGCCAGGTCAAACAGCTATATAGCTCAGTGGGCCTGACCTGGTTAAAAAAAAATAGTTTAAGCTGCAGCTTTATTGGGCGTGGACATGCCAGGCTGCTTCAATGTACACGGCGAGTGGATAATGCTGCTCAGTGAGACCTCTGCCGCAAAAGCGGAGCTGGGTATGCGCACACTCACTGCCCAAGTATGGGAACTCCTTGTATCTGCTTCATATGGATGTCCCTCTGGTACAGCCATCAAAACATCGTCAAGAACGTTCGTCAAAATAATTGGTAAAGTAGTGTTGGGGCCAGAAGACAATCCATGTCGCACCCCAAGGTGAACAGAAAATGGCTTGGCCACGAAACTTTACAAGCACCTGTTCACAATGAAAGTCCTTAAATATCAAAAGCTGAGGGTCTGGGACCCCAAAAGCACAAAGAACAACTAAAAGTCATGACCTCTTTATGATATCAGACATTGCAAATAATATAACAAATTAAAACATAATCAATGAACACACATGCCAACACACGTGCCCACACACTAACATACATATTAAGAAACATACACGTGCATAACACACATATACACATGCAAACTCATGTCCACACGTACCCACAATAATATATACTCAACAACAACGACCGCCATTCACCACTAAATGGCGGTGATGTCACCACGGCGCTTGTGCCATGTTTGGTGCTCTTTGAGATGCACTTTGAGACCACGTGAAGTGTCAAAGGCTTGCTGGGAGGAGGTCACAAGACAGACCAGGGTTCCATGGGCTGATTGACTGAGATGGCTGGCAGATGCACCAACTGCGCTCCCCATTGCGCCAACTCTCAGCGCTTCAGCCACCCGGCACTCCGCTCGCTGTTGTGAGCGTTGCTCCTCTGCCCTCCATTGTTGCTGTAGGGTGACTCTTTACAAACCTCCTCCACAGAGGCTGACCTTGACACTGCTGGTACAAGTCAACGGCAGGTCGCATGTGCGATTAGCACACGATTGGCTATGCATGGTGCGAAAGAAGTTCTACATATATACATACAAGTCCAATCAGTTCCACATCCTTCTGTAACCGCATCATGCCATACCCGTTTAGCCCCATCTATCCGGAAGACCAGAAGCAAGATCACATGCCCACACGCATACCCAAAATACCAATGCACCCACACACTAACTAACACATTCCAACGCACTCGGGCAGGTGTATAATTACATATCTGCGTGCCACACATTAAGTGACATTTTTCAGCTGTCCTGTGCATTAACTCTTTGACGATTCGGTCACTCAGTCATTCTCAAGATTTCATTCCAAAAAGTAACTGCAGGTGCAATGCAAAGAGGTCATTATTTTCCAACACCAGATTCAAGGCAACCCAAAATTTCAATAACCAACTGCTCTCGACTCATACGTCAGCCCTATAAAATATCATCGGCCATGATCCATCCACTGCCGGATGAAGGCTTCCCCAAGCCGTCAACCATCTCTCACGGTCCGCGCGATGCATCAATCGATCAGGGACCCTGCACACGAACAGACTTAACTGATCGTTGTATTTTCAAATTCGCATACCTCGCACGTAGTGGAGAAAAAGAGGGAAAAATGATCGAATGTCGAATCGAATTACGACCCGCGAACCTTTGACGACTGGATCGATATCGGCATAAGTAAGCAACTTGTACCTAGAAACCGCGGGACAGCCAACTCGATGTGCCTCAAGGTGGCCCGAGTTGGCCTGATTTCTCCCAGACCCTGAGTTTAAAGTCACCTGGAGGTGGTAAAACATTAATTTTTATTGGCATTCACAAACATTTTCCGAGCCACTCCAGTCGCCGTACGAGTTGGGCAAGTCTTTCCCCCGCAAAACTTTTACGTTCCCACACGGTACTCACACATGTCAAAGGTGCGGACCGCATCGCTGACAAAAAGTGAACGCTGGTTGTCAAGCGATAGATTAGAAGTTAAATCGAATTTAAATGTTCCTGCTGCCTCCATCTATTTTGATCGTATATGCGTTTGACAGTTGTCTTTTTCACCGGGGGCCAGACTTCTGACCTCACGTCATCAAATAAAATATGGAAACGCGTTTTGGTTGGGACGGACAGGGTGAGAAATTAAGGAGTGAGAGGAAGACTCAAGGTGGTAGAAATCACGGAGAAGTTGAGGCAGAAATGGCTGCTGTGGTTCGGTCATGTTGAGAGACGACAGGAAAATGATGTGGGTCAGAAGGTGGCAAGCGATGCAAGTGGAAGGAAAGAGATCAAGAGGAAGGCAGAAGAAGAGGTGGGGGGGGGGGGGGCGATGTAGTGCGGCCCGAGAGCGGAAAGAGAGATGGCGGAGAAGAGGGCAGCGTGGAGAAGGTTGCCAAGGACAGTGGACACCCCCCACGTGAGTGGGACAACACGTGGAAGAAGAGGATGTTGGTTGGGACAGCATCCCGAGTTCAAACTTGAGTTTCGCGGCTCATGGACACTTGGTGTAAGATGCCACTCTGATGATCAACATCGTCAGGTCATGATCAATCCACTGCTGGATCAAGGCCCCCCGCCCTCCCCAAGCTGTTGAAATCTCTCACGCGCCACTCTAGAATAGGTGTCGTGGTGGCGGGATGTTTACTACTGCGCCTGGTACACAGGATGTCGTGGGTTCGATCCCGACCTCGACGCCCGTATATTTGGAGTTTGCATGCCTCTTTCCCTGTGGTGATGTAGATTTTTCTCCGGCTCCTCTGGTTTTTCCCTCCACATTTAGAATCAACATGCGTTCAAGAGGATTTGGTTGCTATAAATTTACACATGATGATGAGCCACTTCGTTGACCTATCAATTTGCGGCCAGTACGCTTCTGAAAGATAACTCTAAAAGTTTAGTGGGCCTTACCTTGGTAAAAAAAAGAATTCTTAAAAATAGTTTAAATGACCTGTGAAATTTACCACGCAGCAGAAAATTTGCGTCATACCTGTTTGGTAATGCTACGTCGTTTAACATTTAAATCCAAGCATTCCTTTCAGCTGGCGTGCCAACAACCCACATTGTATTTGTGCCAGGGTACATATCATTCTATTATATAATATGAAACATAATAATTAACAGTCGGCCTTTGTCAATTCACTGCTTTAAGGTCATGTCGGTCATCATTGGGGTTGTTTGGCCATACTTCACCACACTGGTCAATGCAGCTGAAGGGGGTTTTAGAGAAGATATCACTCGCAACCGAATAAAACTCGGGTATTTATTATTATTATTACGCTTGTTTACACATGATAACCTCACTGGAGTCTCAAGATTATTTTCAGGAGGTTCCTGAAAAGTCTTGGCAGTTGGGGAGCGGGGATGAAACAATGCTGCTGAGTAATTCAGATTGTAATATCTCAGCATTTGGTGTGTGTCTGGCCAATGCCAGAGAACCCAGAAGGCAAAACTCATTCACAACAGAGCGCCAGAGAATATACAAACTCCACGCAGAAAGGCACACTAGACGGGAATAAAACCTAGGCCCCTTCTTGTTGAGGGGCACGAGTTACCATTGCACCACGCAGGATTGGGCCTGGATTAGTCCTTGGATGGGTGACAAAGACAAAGATCCCCCGTACAGCCTTAACAGACTGTAGGGGCAAGTGCTGTTAGCGAGCACCTATGAAAGGTCGGAACTGTAGACGAGGGGATGGGTGGTCAGCACCACCCCCGACCGCCTTTGTCTCCCCAGTGGCGATGTTCACACACCGCACCGGGTACTCATTTGAGGCTGAGTCGACCTAGGGGAGGCTCAGGACCGGTGCAGATAATCGTCACCGGTGTTGGCTGCGAGCGGGAATCGAACTCGGGCCGCCACGACAAGGGGCGAGCCTCCGTGGTGAGGCGCAGCCAAGAAGGCAGTGCAGCAAACACCTTCACAAACCCACCTTGACCAGCGTGGTGATGTAGGGTTCAATAACAGCCGCGACCAGCACAGTTGTAGGGGAGGTCCCACCCTTCCCCCACTCATCCAGCAGTGGATTGGCGAAAGGCCTGCGCTGTTACTTGTGCCACGCAGTCGGTTAATACGATCACACACGACAGATTCACTAAACACGCCTAAACGTTAAATTCGTTCATTAAAACTTCATTAATTGATACAAATCTGCTACGGAGGTGTGCGTGTGTGTGTATAAACTATGGCTGTTGAACAATAAACCGGTGAGAGTTTTCACAATCAACAACCGGTTCCGTAAGTCAAGAGCCAGAAATCGATTCCAGTGAAATGTTAGCAATGAATGCACCGTTTGTAACGTGCTAATGTGCAAATCGCACGGCCTAAGGGTATATAAACAACTGGTTATATCCATGGAAGAGAACGTTTCTAAAGGTGCAGCCACTGCAATTCCCATTGCTGGCGGAAGAGCCTCCTCCAGAGAGAGAGCTCTAGAGCAGCGGTAAAAAAAATGCATAATGATCATAAATATAGGTTTGCTTAAACAAAGTAGTTGTGCTTATGTGCCCATGCTTAATTTGTGTTTTGATGATTTACCTTTAAAAAAACTGCCCATTTCTCGTATCCCCCAGAAAGGGCATCTCGCACCCCCAGGGCGTGCGTGCACCCCAAGTTAAAAACCAGTGTATTTGGCCTACTCTTCCCACCACTTTACCGCACCCCACACACAACCTGCCGCGCCGGGAGGTGCAGGTGACCCCCCTCCCCCGACTAACGACGGCTCGTCTTGCGACCTCCCGGGCTTTTACGACTTTTCTTATAGTAATCAAGACCCCCCCCCCCAACAGTAACAAGCAAAACTCATATCTACGGACCGCCTAACGACTGCTACTGACGCCGAGTCTGCGCATGTCATGCTCACACAATCAGCGCCATCGGGCGACGAGTGTGAGCATGTTCATGCGAGTGTGAACATGTTCATGCGAGTGTGAGCACAGCAGAGGTCGCAAACGGGTTTTGATTCCTTACCCGTACCCGTACCCGGCCGCACCAGGGTCGCAAACGGGTAACCGTACCCATACCCGGCCGTACCCGTACCCTACCCGTACCTGGCCGGGTACGGGTATCGGGTACCCGATTGCGACCTCTGGGATGAAGCCATGTTGCAGGCGCGGGTGGGTTGATTCTAGGAACTTGAATTGTGAGAAGAGACAAGACGTTGGGAAATGAGTGACAAACGGTGACTCACCAGTGACTCACGACCTACCCGTACCCGGCTGCACCAGGGTCGCAAACGGGTACCCGGCCGGGTACGGGTAGCCGGGTATCGGGTAGGGTACGGGTATCGGGTACCCGATTGCGACCTCTGGAGCATAGTCATGTGCACACTCGTCCATAGATGCGCTGCTTTGCTCTGCCGCCGTATGCGTATTTGCAGTGGAGCCCCATAAATCTGCAGCCGGGCCGAGAGCGAACGCAGCAGCAGCAGCGTCCCTTTTTTAACGCTCTTCACTTCTTTGTAAACATTTCTTCACATTGAAAAAAGTTTTCGCCTTTCGCTACTGCGTCTGAGCAGAGGAAATGTGATGTACGTGCAGAAAAGTACTTAAGGATTTTCAAACGTGCGTGTGTTGTTTTTACTTAATGTTTGTAAAGGTTATGTTAAGTTAGAATAAATGTTTGTTCGGGTTATTTTAATTGATTTTCGTAGTAAATTTTGGTATTTTAATGGCAATGGGTTTCCATGAACGGAACCCCATTGAACAACGTTGCGCCCTATGGGAGACGAGGCTTCGACTTACGACGTCTCCACTTAGCAGCGTCGTCCAGGAACCAATGAGGTCGTAGGTACGGGTGGGGGGGCGGGTCACCTGTACGACCGAAGCGGCGACCTCTGGCGATTGCAAAACCCCACGGCAGCTTCTCTTTGTTTCACTTGTTACATAAAAAAAATTCGTACATTTATTACAAGACATGCCTTGAAAATGTTGTGGATTTGCTCTACAACACACTGGTGTTGCTGTACTAGTAACGAATTGGCACTTTTTGCTTACGTGACAAATCTTACTAATTGGCTGTGTCGGGTGGTGGCGGGTTTAACAACACATTTATATATTTACGCGATCTAACCCCCCCAAAAAACCTGTATTAAATACATGTCTTATATGCGTGGCAAATCGGGTTGTTTTTTTACCGGTTACGTAAAAAAAGACAAAAATAACGAATTTAACATTACCCCCAAATGAATCATGCACTCACTAATTGCCTCATTTGAATAGCGTGCCCATGTCATAACGCTTTACAGCAAACGCGTGGACCCCTACGCTTCACAAGATATTAGTTGGAGAACAGACAACCCCCCCACACACACATTAAACTGGGTGTGAGATCTTACCCAGGGTGTTGTCGTGTTTCAAACTGGGCCGAGTGTGCGAGCACCTATTGCGTGTGGGACGCGGTGGTGTAGTAGCGGTCTGTGCTGCCCCCCCCCCCCCCCCACAGTTCGATTCCAGCTCACGGCCACCAACGATTATCATGAACTGGTTCCTGGGCCTCCCCGAGGTCAATTCGGCCTCAAATGAGTATACCCTTGCGCATTGTGTGAAAAAACATCGCCACTGGTGGGAGACAAAGGCGGTCAGGCGTGGTGCTGGCCACCCACCCCTCGTTCCGACCTTCATAGGTGCTCGCTAACAGCACTTGCCCCCAACAGCCTGCACCTATTTGGGTGGCGTTAATTGACGTTAATTGACGTTAAATTGACGCCAACAATGACAGCCCGGTTGTGTCGACGGGATTCTCTGTGTCACGTGCCCCCCCCCCCCAACCGCCTTTGTTTTTCCACGTGCCGATGTACTGGTACTACCGTTAGAGACCTGCTCCTTCACGTGCTCGTCTTAAGGCCGAGGTGACCTAGAATGGACCCAGATTTTGATGGGGTAAATGCTGTCCAAAGCCACCACCAAAGCCACCCAAAGTTACCCACCACAAACGCAGTACCACCACCAACACAACTTTACAACACGACCAATAATAACCACTTCACTAACATCCACTGTTACCACCACCAACATCATCATCACCACGCCACTGCTAACATCACCATCGTAACAAATAAAGTAAACACTGCCACCACTACTAACACGAGTCTTGTGACCACAACCACCACCATTGACATCACCACGACCATCATAACAACCACCCCAATGATACGATGATGTCGTCTATATGATCATGGAAACATCCTCAGTGGTGATTGTGATACAGTGTACATTATTGATTAAAAATATTATTGTTATACATGGTGGTGGTGGTAGTGGTAATGCTACACTCTAGAATATTCGGATGATTTACACAGTACGTGATTGACAGCTTCTACGAGATTATGATGATGAATCTGTAATTATTCTGGACAAATACAAAGACGATGATGATAACATCCTCGATAACAAGTTACCTGCCCCAATTAATTGGATGTCCTAGCTGATGTTGATAGCGAGGATTTAGATTAGTTATACCATCATATTATTCAGTACTGTACTGTGCACAGAACGATACAGTTTAGTATATTAGAACATTTATGTTCGTGATAAAGACGCGTTCTGCATGAATATTGAATTGTCCTAAGGCTCTCGATCACCGTCACGTAGTTGATATTCTTGATGATAAATTCCACAAAATTAGAATAAAAATTCTACGTGACATTAATGCATTCTTTACGAATATTAAAACATTTAGAGCGACAGATGACGAGCAGTACACAATGTTGATACGTTGATACATCCCCTACAATTATAGTATATCTAGTATAACATTTAAATAGCAGATGTTTGGATTATGACGATGTTTAATACAATTCTTAACGTTCTACGATGCAGTGTACTGTAATGTGCACGTGATAACGACGGCTAAACGATAACGAAACAACTTGATAACGATATTTATATAGAAGCGGTGAATATTGACTAATACATGATGATTATACGACGAAGTAAATGTTGTAAATATAAAGTGTAACAACTGTATCCATGACGCTAGGTGATGGTACAGCAGCAATGGCATGAATGCTGCGTACACGTTAACTTATAGATGATGTAGACGATAAGTTCCTGATGATGAAGTGATGGACGATGATGATAGAGATAATGTAGATAATGAATGTAAAACGATGTTGATGAAGTTAAAGACGACGATGATGATGATACATCCTAGATAACGATATACAGTGCACAACTTACACGCACTGTAATAATTGTGTATGCTACACGAGTTTATAGACGCAGGACTGTATCCCACAATTGTGATTAGTGCCCTATATAAAGAGCTTATCGTAAATGATGATGATGATTATATAACGACAAGTACACGGCTGTACGAAACAGTTCCAATGATTACATCACGGCAGTGATTGCGAAGGCATTGGAAGCTTGCTGGTGGAGGATGATGATGGTGACTTCATCCAGCAGTGGACAGAGCATGACCGAGCTATGATGGTGACGACTGATGATGATGGTGGTGATGTTGATGATGACTATGGTGGTGATGATGTTGATAATGGTGGTGATGTTGATGATGATGGTGATGTTGATGATGTTGATGATGATGGTGGTGATGATGGTGGTGATGATGTTGATGATGGTGGTGATGATGACGGTGGTGGTGATGTTGATGGTGGTGGTGGTGGTGATGTTGATGATGGTGATGTTGATATTTACCTCCGGTGACGACGGGTAACAACAAACTGATGGCGACCGTCAGCAGAAACCCCGAGCGGCAATTATCGTGCGGCAGTGGCGGTGGTGGTCATTGACATTCCCCCGGCTCACGGCTCACATCAGTGGCGAATGAGATCCGATCGCCCCCCCCCCTGCTGCTGCTGCAACAGTGCCACCTCCCCTCGTGTAATAACAAAGACAAAGATCCCCCGCGTAGCCTCGACAGACTGTAGGGGCAAGTGCTATTAGCGAGCAGCACCTATGAAGGCCGGCACGACACACAAGGGGGTGGGTGGACAGCACTACGCCGGGCCGCCTTTGTCTCCCCTAGTGGCGATGTCTACACACTGCACCAGGGGGTACTCGTTTGAGGCTGAGTCGACCTAGGGAAGGCCCAGGACCGGTTCAGATAATCGTCACTGGTGTTGGCCGTGAGCGGGAATCGAACTCGGGTCGCCGGGTTCTAAGCGCAGCGCGCTAACCGCTGCGCCACCGCTCCCCATCCGTGTAATAACACCCTTACACACACAACCCGCATTGACCAGCGTGGTGAAGTATGGTCATGTGAGAAACACAAACTCTTGTATTCTCCACGACTGACACACACCCCTCCACCTTATACATCTCAACGTTCATCGTACAAAGCCCTATCACAAGGGATAAACACAAATAGACAACACACACTTTTCGATTTAAAGCTTTCGTGACTGCATGGATTCATATTCTTGGTTCTTTCGGTAAAGTCACGTAGAAGGGAAATAATGAAATAATACAAATAAAACAAGAAAAAAAATAACATTCCAAAAAATGTTTTATTTTTATTACTTTCTTTTTTTCTTTTTATTATTTCCCTTCTACGTGACTTTACCGAAAGAACCAAGAATATAGTAATGAAATAATAATAATAAAACATAAGATTTAAAAAGAAATATGTTTTTCATAATCAACGTTTTTGGGTTTAGATCGCGTTATTTATAAATGTGTCGTAACCCTCTACAGTACGTGACTTTACCGAAAGAACCAAGAATATGAGACAAAACAAACTTTCTATTTAAACTCAATTACCTTTACACTATGAGATCTCTTTTACCAGTGGCAAAATATAATGGTAGGTTTTTACCCTTTTAACTGGTACAAAACTGACACCTTTATTCAAGGCATCATGTTTGCAATGACCACAACACAAGTAGTCAATAAAGCAAACAAAAAGAAGCAACTCTGATAAGGATAATAATATGCACTGTCCTTGAAGTTGAAAGCCGTCTCGGGTGTGGGCCAATCAACTTCAAGGACAGTGCATATTATTATCCTTATCAGAGTTGCTTCTTTTTGTTTGCTTTATTGACTACTTGTGTTGTGGTCATTGCAAACATGATGCCTTGAATAAAGGTGTCAGTTTTGTACCAGTTAAAAGGGTAAAAACCTACCATTACTCAATTACCTTATACAAGAACACGGGTAAACCGTCCGCTTTGACAGGTATGCAGGAACATCGTCTGTACGTAGTGTGGTCAATGGTAGAGAAACCTTTCTAAACTTCTGTACAAAGACCCCCCCCCCCCCCCGTGTTTATGTGTGTGGCCTTAACATAACTTGTGGGTCAATTGATTTTTGCGAGCACCTATTAAGGCGGGACACGATGGCCATCCATCGGCGTGCTCATGTTAATTACACAATGCACCAGGTCTTAATTTAGGGCTGAGTCGACCTAGAAGCCAGGTGTGGTTCTTGTGACCTTTTACTGCAGCCTTTGTACCCCCCCCCCCCGTTTAGGTTATCGATTGTTACAAAACATGTTAATACATACGTAGGGATCGATGAAACAAAGTTGTTGCTTGATTTCTTTTCGATTATTTGCCTTTAAAAAAAAATCTGGACATGTCTCACCCCCCCCCCCCCCAATGGGGGGCTACGTGCACCCCCAGGTTAAGAAGAACCACTGAGACTGACCTAGGCAGTACCCAAGGTCGCTGTATAAGATCATTGCCACCGATGCCAGCCTTGGAATCGAACTCAGATCGGCGGGTTCGCAGCGCGTTAGCCATTGCGCCCACCGCACCACCACCACAACACCAACCCACACATCCGCCACGCATTCGTAGTGTCCTATAGCTCGTGTATAACACGTGTGTGTGTGTCTGTGTGTGTATTAATAGGTGCTCGCTAACAGTACTGGCCCCGGCGTAGGCTACACACGCCACGCGCGGGTGACCTACAGCTCACGTTACTGTACCAGGCCACGCATTTTAAAGGGACATCACGAATCGCAACCACTTGACACACACCGAACCACCCACCACGTGTCACACACCGCACCACCGACCACGTGACACACACCGCACCACACACCGAACCACCCACCACGTGTCACACACCGCACCACCGACCACGTGACACACCACCAACCACGTGACACACACTGTACCACCAATGCCGGCCGGCGCTGTAACCAACTTAGCCACGGAAGCACAACGACGATGGGACCACGCACGCGTCAAGAAGACGGCCACCACCGCCACCACCACCACCTCCACAACCGCCGCCACCGCCGCCACCACCTCCACAACCGCCACCTCCACCACCACCTCCACAACCGCCGCCACCGCCGCCACCACCGCCACCTCCACCACCACCGCCACCACCTCCACAACCTCCACCACCACCGCCACCACCACCTCCACCTCCACAACCACCATCCCTACCACCACCGCCAGGCACCGGGAGCCCCAGGGCACAAACGGCCGCTCGCGTCTCGTCAACGGCGGTCCACGCGCAGTCAGCACACAGACACATCACACACACAGACAGCACACACAGCACACAGCGCACACACAGCACACAGCCCAATCAGCGCACAGACACAGCGCACAGACACAGCACACAGACAGCACAGACACAGCACACAAACAGCACACAGACACAGCCCAGTCAGCGCACAGACACACACACAGACACATCACACACACAGATAGAACACACACAGCACACAGACACAGCCCAATCAGCACAGACAGCGCAGTCAGCACACACAGACAGCACGCAGACATCACACAGACATCACACAGACACAGCGCAGTCAGCACAGACATCACAGACACAGCGCAGTCAGCACAGACACATCACACAGACACAGTACACAATCAGCACACAGACAGCTCAATCAGCACACAATCAGCACACAGACACAGCACGCAAACACAGCACACAGACACCGGAGTGTGCGCATCTCACCTTCCCAGCCCGACCCGATAGGTAGCCCAACGATGACCCAGCCGCACTACGAAAACGTTCTCCAAAGTTCCCTCCTCCAAGCTTCGAGGCGTCGTCTCCTGCCGCACCACCACCACCACTGCCACCACCACCACTACCACCACCACTCCCCCCCTTGGTAGCCACCGTCTCCTCCTCTTCGTCCGTCACCTTCTGACGTTTCCCTTCTCGCCAATATCGTCTCTTGCTCTCAAATTCCCAGAGGAATTTCGCCTCCCTTCTCTCCTCGTCTTCGTCGTCTTCTCCTCCTCCTGCCCACCAACTCCTCCTCCTCTTCTTTCTCTCTCTGTCGGCCGTTGCTGCGGATTACCACCACCACCACCAGCAGCAACAACAACAACGCCCTAGGGGTGGTAATACTAATGTGCTGCTGCTGTGTTTAATGCAGAGGGCAGGGACTTGCTGAACAGCTGATGTGTCAATAGCGGACACCGTGTGTGTGCGCGTGTGTCGACTGTATACGAGTGTGTATGTAAGTATACGGGTGTGTGTACGTGTGTATTTGTAAGTACACGTGTGTAGTGTGTATTTGTATGCAAGTACAAGGGTGTGTATGTGTACGTGTGTATTTGTAAGTACACGTGTGTGTGTAGTGTGTATTTGTTTTTAAATACAAGGGTGTGTATGTGTGTAGTGTGTATGTAAGTACAAGGGTGTGTATGTGTAAGTGTGTATTTGTATGTAAGTACACGTGTGTGTGTATTTGTATGTAAGTACACGTGTGTTTGTGTAAGTGTGTATTTGTATGTGAGTACAAGGGTGTGTATGTGTAAGTGTGTATTTGTATGTAAGTACACGTGTGTGTGTGTGTATTTGTATGTAAGTACACGTGTATGTGTGTAAGTGTGTATGTGTATGTGAGTACAAGGGTGTGTATGTGTAAGTGTGTAGGGTGTATGTAAGTACACGAGTGTATGTGTGTAAGTGTGTATTTGTATGTAATTACACGAGTGTATGTGTGTAAGTGTGTATTTGTATGTGAGTACAAGGGTGTGTATGTGTAAGTGTGTAGTGTGTATGTAAGTACACGAGTGTATGTGTGTAAGTGTGTATTTGTATGTGAGTACAAGGGTGTGTATGTGTAAGTGTGTAGTGTGTATGTAAGTACACGAGTGTATGTGTGTAAGTGTGTATTTGTATGTAATTACACGAGTGTATGTGTGTAGGTGTGTATTTGTATGTAAGTACACGTGTGTGTATTTCTGTGTGTGTTGAAGCCGCCCTTAATAGACACTCGTTAACACTTACCCCAGCCTGACACAAAGGCGATACGAGAGATATTTGTCTATGCGTGTGAACACACTGTATATGTGAACACACTGTACACACTATGTGGATGTACACTGTATATGTGAACACACTGTATATGTGTACTCTGTATATGTGTACACTGTATATGTGTACACTGTGTGTGGATGTACACACTGTATATGTTCACGTATGTACACACTGTACAAGTGTGTAGTATTACACACTATGTGCACACTGTATGTGTATGTACACACTGTGTGTGCACACTATGTGTATGTACACACTGTATGTGTGTGTTCACACTGTATGTGTGTTCACACTGTATGTGTGTATGTACACTGTATGTGTGTTCACACTAAACGTGTTATCTTTGTACAGTGCGTGTGTGGGCAAGCTGATACACGGAGGCTCGAAGTGGCCTGCAGTTTTCATATACAGTACGTCGTACTGTACACGTGAATGTATGAGTGTGTTTATGTCTGTGTGTTTGTCTCTGGATACGAATGTGTGGTGTGCTGTAATGCTATCGAGGCCTAGTGTGGTTCTTGTGTTTTACAACATACAGTTAGTGAATGACTACTGTATATGCCTTTGTGTGACTATGTGTGTGTGTGACTGTGTGTGTGTATGTGTGTCTGTGTGTGTCTGTGTGCTCGCTAACAGCACTTGCCCCTACAGTCTGTTAAGGCTATATGGGGGCTATTTGTGTCTGTGTGACTGTGTGTGTGGTGTGTCTGTGTGGCTATGTGTGTCTGTGTGTGTGTCTGTGTGTGTGGCTATGTGTGTGGCTAGGTGTGTGTGTGTCAGTGTGTGTGTATCTGTGTGTGTGTCTATGTGTGTGTCTGTGTGTGACTGTGTATCTGTGTGTAACTGTGTCTGTGTGTCTGTGTGTGTCTGTGTGTGTATGTCTGTGTGTCTGTGCGGGCAGGCTAACAGACCGGGACTTGCCGAGTCATGCAGTGGGACGCTGTTGTTGCACGTGGTGCATGTACACTGCGTGCACCTAGCCTGGCACAAGCGTTGCTGTGACGTCACCGCCACTTAGCTAATGGCGGCTGATGTTATATACAGTACTCTGTGTGTATAATGCATGCGTGTGTGTGTCTAACTGTGGGCTGTTGTTACGTACTGTGTGTGTGTGTATAATGTATGCGTGTGTGTACGTCTCTGTGTGTGTCTGTGTGTGTCTGAATAGTGTGTGTACGTCTCTGTGTGTACGTCTCGTCTCTGTGTGTGTACGTCTCTGTGTGTGTCTGTCTCTGTGTGTGTGTGTCTGTCTCTGTGTGTGTCTGTCTGTGTGTGTGTATGTCTGTGGGCAGTCTAATAGGCCGGAGCGTGGAGCGTGTCGAGACCTGCAGACAACGCGCACTGACACACCGCGCGGCGTGCTCGCCTCGGCTGACGTTTGAATTAATTTCTTGGTGCAGAGTCCAACCCCAGCCCCGCCCCTCCCCCACTACACCCTCCCCTCCCCCACCACCCTCCCCTCTCCCCCCCACCACCCTCCCCTCTCCCCCCACTACCCCATCTCATTTCGCCCCCTCCCCACGAAACCCACCCCCCTCTTCCCCCACTACAAAGACAAAAATTCCTCCCGCCCCCCCCGTGTAGGATCAACAGACTGTAGGGGCAAGTGCTGTTAGTGAGTCGCACCTATGAAGGCCGGGGGTGGGAGGCCAGCACCCCCCCACCACCCCCACCACCACCACACCCCGCACCACCACACCACCACCACCACACCCCCACCACCACACCACCACCATCCCCCCCGCACCACCACACCCCCCCACCGCCACCACCACACCCCACCACTACCACCCCCCACCACCACCACACCCCCCCCCACCACCACACCCCCCCCCCGCACCACCACACCACCACCACACCCCCACCACCACCACACCACCACATCCCCCCACCACCCCCCCCCGCACCACCACACCCCCACCACCACACCACCACCACTCCCCCCCCGCACCACCACCACCACCACACCCCACCACTACCCCCCCCCCCACCACCACACCCCCACCACCACACCCCCCCCCCCATCACCACACCCACCACCACACCCCTCACCACAACCCCCCCCACCACCACTACCACCACCGCCCCCCCACCACCACACCCCCCCCCCCCCCCACTAATTACAGCCGCCCGTTCGCCACAAAAGTGTCGGTGACGTCACCACCAGCGCCTGTGCCAGGCTAGGTGCACTCGGAGACCGCGTGAATCGGAATCTCGACTTGGACTGGAGGAATCCGATGAACTGTGAAGCTCTTCATCACAGATCTCTCAGTCGGGTCGGAGCAGCACGTTACGACGACGACGACAACGACGAAACACAAACACCAATGGAGAGCGCAAGGTATCGGAATGGTGAACAAGTCACTGAACATAAATCAACACTAATAAACAAAGTCCTGTATCTAAGTACGAACTTGCAAGGTACTCACACGCCTGCCCCCACGCTCGCTAAGCTCTTTACCGGGTCGGTTAAATGCGGTACCCAGCGAGTGAGTTGGAAGTTCGCTTTTGGCACCGGACCCGATGCGCCCGGCGGAATGCAGGTTGCCGAACGTCTCACGCCGAGACACGCACGGGCGTGTGCGTGTGTGTCGGTGCGTATGTGTAGGTGTGTGTGTGTGTGTCGGTGCGTGTGTGTAGGTGTGTGTGTGTGTGTGTCGGTGCGTGTGTGTCGGTGCGTGTGTGTCGGTGCGTGTGTGTAGGTGTGTGTGTGTGTGTCAGTGCATGTGTGTGTGTCGGTACTTGTGTGTGGATCTGACCTCTGACCATCGACTAGTCATCTGTAAGATGCGCCTGCCATTCTTCCACTCCGGTGGTGGGTGTACACCCAGGACCCCATTCCAACCAAAAGTGGCCTGGTCTCAGCTAGCTGATGAAAGTTGCAAGCGAGAATTTCATCATTGCTTGCAGCTGGGGTTGGCATCGCCCCCCACTCCACCTGATGTCGAGGGTAAATGGGCGAGGTTTAAGACTGTGACTCATGCAGCTGCAATGGCTGCTTTGGGTACGCGGTCCAGACCTCCCCAGAAACCCTGGCTGACGGAGGAGGTGTTCAGGTTAATTGAGAAAAAGCGACAGGCCCACTCTCATCGCCTACAGCATCCAACGTCAGAGAATGAGGAGGTTTACCGCAGCCTTCGCTCGGAGGTTCGGAGAGCCGTAAGGCGCTGTAAGGATGGGTGGTGGTCGCGGATTGCTGAGGAGATGGAGTCTGCCTCAGTGGCCCGCGATCACAAATCACTATTTAACTCCATTAAAAAAGTAACCTTCAGCGCCACACCTATTACCATCATTAGAGGAAAAAACGGTGATCCAATCTACGACCCCCAGGAACAGGTTTGCAGATTTGCTGAGCATTTCTGTGAGGTCCTGGGGGAGGGGAAATCCCTCAGCCAGGAAAACATCATGGCACAAAGTGAGGATGACCCTGCTGAGGCTGCGGTGCCTCAAATATTGGAAGAGGTCACCCCCTGTGAGTGGCTGGCTGAGGTACCAGCTGTTGAGGAAGTACTGAGGGCGATCCGGAGTCTGAAACCAGGGAAGGCACCGGGCAGAGATGATCTCCCAAGTGAAATGCTGAGGGAGGGTGGCGTTTGTGCACAGACTGCCCTATATGACATCATAACAACAGTCTGGACCACTGGACGGGTTCCGCAGGACTGGAAGGATGCCCTGGTGGTCCCCCTCTTTAAGAAGGGGGACCGTACCGACTGTAACAACTACAGGGGCATCTCACTCCTCAGTGTGCCGGGTAAGGTCCTGGCAAGGATTATTCAACATCACCTTGCTAGGCACGCTGAGGAGAGGCTTGCGGAGCCCCAATGCGGTTTCAGGAAAGGGCGGTCCTGCACAGATGCCATATTTTCTGTCCGTCTGCTACAGCAGAGGTGTAGGGAATTCCAAAAAGACCTACATCTCTGCTTTATTGACCTGGTCAAGGCCTATGATACCATCAGTAGGACTGGGCTCTGGGTTGTTCTTCGTGCTTTCGGAGTCCCTGACCCTCTGCTCACGATCATTAAGGACCTTCATGATGGTGAGCGGGCCCGGGTAAAACTACGTGGCCGGGAGTCGGAGCCTTTCCCTGTACACCTTGGGGTGCGACAGGGATGTCCTCTGGCTCCCACATTATTTAACATCTATTTCGACTGCGTAGTTCGTGAAGCCTTCAATAGCTGTACCGGGGGAATTACCATTTGGTACAGATATAATGGGAGGCTGATCGACGCCCGGGTGCGATCAAGGGATGGCTCCCTATTGGTCAACCACGTTATGTATGCCGATGATTTGGTAATAGCTGCTCATTCAGAAGAGGAGTTGGAGACGCTGCTGCTGAGACTGGAGCGTGCCACTAAGAGGTGGGGCCTTACCATCAGCCCCACCAAAACTAAGCACCTGCCTGGGTATTTTGTACCATCGGGCACTCCACCCCCACAACTCCCAATCGGTGATGGGGCAGTTGTGGAGAGAGTGGAGAGTTTCCCATACCTGGGCAGTGTGCTTATGACCGGCTCCAGTTTATCAGCAGAGGTCTCACTCCGAATCAGTCGAGCGGCAATATCTTTTCATCGGTTGCGTAACGCTGTGTGGAAGCTACCTGGTCTGTCGCTCCGCACGAAGCTTCAGGTCTTCTCGGCCACAGTCATTCCCTCCCTTCTCTACGCTTGCGAAACGTGGACCCCCCTAATGGTGCACCTTCGCCGGCTGGAAACATTTAGGCTGGCCTGCCTACGATCCATCCTGGGTTTAACCAGGCTGGATTGTGTGAGGAGCTCACAAGTCCTTGAAAGATCTGGGCAAAGTCCCATCAGTGAGCTCCTCCGGCAGGCAAGGCTGCGTTGGCTGGGTCATGTAGCCCGCATGCCCAGCCACCGCATGCCTAAACAGCTTTTGTTCGGCCGGTTCGAGGGGGCTAAACGGGCGCAGCACGGGCTAGAGAAGAGATGGAGTGATGTGGTACAGGAGGATGTGGAGCTGAGTGGACTTGCCGATGACTGGTACCAGCCGTGTCAAGATCGGCCTCAGTGGAGGAGGCTCGTGAAGGACGCTACTGGGCAGTTGGAGGCAGTCGCCCTCCAACAACAACGGGGGGCGGAGGAGCGACGCTCACAACAACGAGCGGAGCGCCGGGTGGCTAAAGCACAGCAAGTTGGCACAGTAGGGGGCACAGGTGGTGCATCAGTCAGTCATCTCGGTCATCTCAGTCAGTTGACCCGTGGCACCTGGGTCTGCCCCGTGACCTGTCAGCGGGCGTTCGACACTTCACGTGGCCTCAAGGTGCACATGGCCTGGCACAAGCGTCGTGGTGACGTCACCGCCACTTAGTTGCGAATGGCGGTTGTTGTGTGTCGGTGCCGGTCTTGCTTGCAGTCTGCTGGAGACTTACAGCAAAAGTGGGGGGGGGGGGGGTCTTTTGTCTTTGGGGAGCGACGCTCACAACAAACGAGCGGCTAAAATGAGCGCCGTGGCACAGACATCTCGTCGTAGTGTGCACGTGCGGTATCAGGTGATGATAATGGTGACCGTGGTGGCGATGATGACCGTGAATGTGGATAAGGTGGTGGTGGTGGTGGCGATGATGATGGTGATGATCTTAAAGTGCACAAAGCCCCGCTGTGACGTCACCGCTACTGATGTAGCGAATGGCGGTTGTTGTTGTCGATTATGATGAAGACGATGACGACGACGACGATCATTTAAATTCCATTGGTTTCATTTTCAAAGGAGTATCGACCTCTCCCAATGTTGATCTGGCGTTACCTGGCAACAGAGGGTATTTGTTAGCTGATTCCCCACTCATTACCTCACCACCCCGCCCCCCTCCCCCACTAATCCTCACCCTCGCCACAGACAAAAGAACTCCATGACCCCAGAGAGAGGCGTCGTCTCTTCTCGATCTCAGGAGAATTCCGCACGCGAATCGCCTCTGCTGTGCTGCCCGAACGCAGCATTTCGTGCCACGACACCGCACATTGCCGTTGTGCGCTTACGTTGAAGTAAGGGGCCGTCCATAAATGACGTCACGCGATTTTGGACGATTTTTGACACCCCCCCCCACCCTCGTCACACGGCGTCACAAAAAGTCAGACACCCCCTCAAATATGACGTCACAAAGCTCTGCCCCCCCCCCCCCCCAAAATATAAAACATGCTTCAAATCGCTTTAAACTATTGTCATTGTCGTGCGTATTTAATGTGGCGCTGCACTCTGATGTTGTAGGAGAAAACATTTATTAAAAAGTCTATTTAATTAAGTAGAACGTGTTGTCTATATTTATTTAAAGTTGCGCATTTTGATGTGACGTCTCATTTCTCTAACCCCCTTCCCCCCCTCGTCACACATCGTCACAAATGTCTGACCCCCCCCCCACCCCCTAGGTGCGTGACGTCATTTATGGACGGCCCCTAACAAGCAACACGGAGCAATCTTCTCTCGTCACGGGCGAATAATCATGGCTCGCTCTCCGGTGATGGTTGTTGGGTTGAGAGTTTCAAGAGCCACGCTCAATCAGTCCGATCTCACTCCATCACAATTGACAATTACATCGCGTTTCGATCGTCTTCAGGTGAAGATGATTGCTTGTGTTGCATTATCACCACGTGATATTGTATTATTTTTTCCATCTACGTGGCTTTACCGAAAGAATCAAAGAAGATAATTACATCAAAACGAAGTGTGCCTGGCGCACGCTCTGGGTCACTCTACCCGCTTGGCAGTTCACCGACGATCAGACGGAACTTGCTGACATCCCTTCTGAGTGTTCAATTCGTGATGATTTAAACTGCACCAACCTCTGTGGTTTAAAGCGCGCTTACACTGGTCAACAAAAAAACATGTTTTTCTGGCCTGGACTTTTGCAGCTGTTTCAGACTAATTTCAGGGTGCTGATTCCAAATCTGATCTTAGATTTGCTCTATCACATCTAATTTTATGCTATCGGCATACCCCATTTTCATTGATTTTACCAGAAATTAACTATGTCACTTATGATTGCAAGTTGTTGCGAATCAGTGACTGCTTTAGTGTTAAAATATGGTGCTGTATTTTTAGGATAGTGTGTTTATAATATAATTGTATGTAGATATCCACATTTATTTAATATTTTTCTTCTGCAGTTTACATTGAAAATGCAATATTTGATATCTCAAAAACCTGATGTGAGACAAAAACTGATGCCAGATTTGAAATCAGCACCCCAAAAAACCGTTGGAATACCTTATGCCAGAAAAAGTGTGTTGACCAGTGTTATTCTCAAGCGGAGCGAGCGATGGGTCTTGAGCCTAGCCACCAACGACTGCACTTAGTCAGTGTTTTTCTCCCCCCCCCCCCCCCCACTTAATTTCAATAACGGAATCAACTAAAACTATTTACCCGCTAAAGTCGACTGAACTATGATGAGCCCTTGTTGTTGTTATTGCTCAGGGGCGACCGGGCCACAACGTGATGATGGCTCATCATCGCAGTGGCTGGTGTCATCATCGCCGCCGACAAATTCCCAGTCTGAGAAATGTGTGAAATTGACTTGTCAATGATGAGGGACATTGACTCTCGTACCCTGGCTGGGTGTGGGGGCCTGCTTCCCACCCCCGACTCTTCAGGGGGAGCGGTGGCGCAGGGGCAACGAACCCACGGCCACCCGAGTTTGATTCCCGCTCACGGCCGACACCGGTGACGATTATCTGAACCGGTCCTGGGCCTCGCCTAGGTCGACTCGACCCCAAATGAGTACCTGGTACGGTGTGTAAAACATTGCCACGAGAGACAAAGGCGTGGTTCTGGCCCACCAACCCCCTCGTTTGCCGTGCCGGCCTTCATAGGTGATTATGGTTATCATCATCACAGGCGTTCGCAAACAGCACTTGCCCCAAACAGTCTGTTTAAAGACTGCACGGGGGATCTTTGTGTTGACCAGAGGTCACTTTTAAAATAATCTCCGACATCGCTCTGTGAGAGTTAGACTCATCTAAGACGATGGGGGGGGGGGGGGGGGAGTTTGTTGGTGCAGTCATTGATCACCAGGCGGGGATCGTCAGCTCGCTCGAACCCCAGAGAGAGGACCCGAGTTGAATCGCCGTGTTTGGGTGGCTAAAATCAGCTGCTCCGTCTCAGCTGGGTGGGGAGGGGCTGGGTGGGGACGGGCTGGGTGGGGAGGGTGGGGCGTGGGAAGGACAGGGCTGGGTGGGGCGTTTCTGGTCACCCCGTGGTGCCCTTATAAAACTCAACGTTTAACCTACTCACGCCGGCTTGTGCCCGCCCTCACAGTCGGGCATATTTTCGGAATACACCATGCCGCCGTTGACCCTGGCCATTGACCGAGCAACCCAACGTTCCTACCAGCTCCCTCCGCAGGAATGTGTTTCCTGCGAGTGACCCGAGTGAATGCGGACACGGCGGAACGTTTCCTGCAAGCTGGCTTGGACCCCGTTTCATTAGCTCTCCTTTTTATTTTTCGAGACAAACGAAATCCACGTTCCATTGTCAGCACAACACGGGGAAGAGGAACAATTCCACGTCATCATTAACGTCGTCGTCATCATCGATCGTCGACAACATCACAACCATAATCATCATCGCACGCATTAAACAGCGAGAGAAAGAAAGAAATAGCTAGAAAATAATATAATACCGACAAATCAGCTAGCATCTTTACAACCGGACATAACAAACCGCAGCACGAGAAGAACAGCAGAACCCAAAAAAAAGAAAATGTAATGTTTTAAACGACGAGATTAAACATTCCCAGGGTATTACACGAACGCGTCGAGAAGGTTGTGGCCACGTGGACTTAAAATCATTACGTTATGGCCATGATGAAAGTCATTCAATTTCTACTGAAATATACGAGGCAGCTGGGAGGAAGGGGGCGGTGTGGGAGGGAGAAAAAGTCGTGTACTAAACACGGATAGAGGGAAGCAACATGAAAATCCGCTGGGAGGTTTTTGATTTTTTTTTGCTTGTCATGATAAGTTTTGAGGTTTTCAGAGAGAGGTGTTGAGAGTTGGGTGGGTGGTATGGGGGGAGAGGGAGGTGGTGGGTGGTAGTGGTGAGGGAAACCGATTGGTAACGGTGCCGTCCGTTGCTCGAGGCTGGGTTGTGACGTCACAATACATCGCGTTCGACCTCGCGCGCACGTGGCAGCTGACAAAAACCTACGCAAACACGCGGCCCTCGTGCATGCGCGGGTCTATCAAACCCCGTGGCGACTCCCACATACCCTCCCTTTGTGTACACCTCGCGCACGTGAGAAACTGCGGTGGGCTATTGCATGCCTGTCAACCCCCCCTGATCGGTGCCCTACCTTATTACAGAACAATTCAGACATTGTTGGTCACCCCGTGCCCCTTATACATCTCAACGTTCGTCCTACAAAGTCCCATCACAAGGGAGCAACACAAACAGACAAGAGCATTTTTGCCCCGCATTGAAACGGCTGTACGCCGTGTGGACCTGAAAACTCAATTTCCCGGTTCGAGAATTCGGGTAAACCGTATGGGTTGACAAGTATGCTATTGATTTGTAACTCTATTAATATTATTACTACATTGAATTAATCAATAATCCTCTGTTCCCCGTAACTATCCATTGCCTTTACAGAATTCGACGAATCGGGTCGCGATTCTATTTTTGTATGTATTTTAAGGTGTATGTGTGTGCAGAATCGATAGTGGTGGTGGCGGCCATGCAGTTTCCACGAGCCAGTCACGCGCGTCATCAAATACGTCACTGAGCCCATTGTGTCGTCACAGGGGGCGGCGAGAAAAAACATTGTTGTGCTGTACTTTACTCGCACCTCTACGCGCACTCCCCCGCCCCCACTTTCACGAACCTGCACCGACACATCAGGCATGGGAGAGGTCCTTCATCCAGCAGTGGATTGTACACGTACAAACGTCGTACACACGCCGTTAAATTACTCCCGATTACGTTCTTTCGTGGTGCACTGCAGGTCACCGAACGATTCCATTGATTCAATCTCAATCGCATGGGGGATCGTTGTTGCATCATCCCCACCACCACCCTCCCCCCCCTTGCTGGTTCATCTCGCAATGCAGCGAGCATGCACGTGTGAGGATGTGTGTGTATGTGTGCTTGCCCCGAAAGTCTGCCAAGGCTATACGGGGGACCTTTACTTTTGTGTACGTATGCATGCGTGTGCTCGCTAACAGTACTTGCCCCAACAGTCTGTTAAGGCTTTACGAGGGATCTTTGTACTCGTATGAGGAGCGGTGGCGCAAGAGGTTAGCGTGTGCCACGCACACCACGGCGTGCGCAAGCCAACCACGAGTTGGACTTTGTTTAACCCAGGTGCCAACTCAGGTGTGCAGGATTAGAGTCTCATCATTTGCACGAATCGATCAGGGCACAAAGCAAACACCACCACCACCACGTGCATTTCACAAACGGTGTCGGCCCGTCTGCACAAACCCAGGGTCTGACCGTACGCGGGTCCCACCGCGGACCCTTCGTCGATTACGTCACGTGGTGGCAGGGGGTCAAGGTGCAGCCCTGCAAGTGCGTGCTCGTGCCACGGCTGGATAAAGGGGGAGCTCTGGCAAAGTATGGTATTGTGGAATACTCAGTCACGCTGCTCGAGCATATTGGAAGAGAGTGGTGGGGGGAGAGGGGAGGGGGGTGGTGGGGGGGAGAGGGGAGGGGGTGGTGGGGAGCTTCCCACACTGTACCCCACCACACGAGGCGGCCTGTCGTTGCGCTCACACTGCGGTGTTTACCCGTTCGTACTGGTGGATGAGGCCCAGAGGGTGCGAAGGGATTTTTCGAAACTCGCCTCCATCGTTTCAACGTCCGCGCCGGGGAGATGGAGTCGAACAGGCACGAGCCCTGGGATTGCGAGTCCAGCCACGTGATAGCCGTCACAGCGACAACAGCAAGAACAGCATCGGATTGTATTTTGCGTCATGGTGGGGGTGGGGGGGAGAAGTAGAGAACGATGAATGAACCGATTAAATGAACGAACGAACGAATGAAACATACAGGAGTGAACCGCACGAGTGAACCAACCGCGCGTGTGTGTGTGTGTTCGCGCGGGCGCGCGTTCGTAGGAAGAGCGTAGTAGACGTGGGTTTGTCCAGGGCGGAGAGGCGAATTGGGGGAGAGTTGGCGGGTGGGGGTTGAGAGGTTTTGAGAAGGATAGGTGGGGGGGGGGGCGATGAAGAGAAGGGTTAAAGGGCGTTAAGATGGGGACGTGGGAAGGTGAAGTACGGTTCGACTTGACTACTCTTCCTTGCGTTTGGATCCAGGGATTTTGGCTTGAACCCTGCATTCGCACACGCGCGCAAACAAACACACGAAGAAACATTCCACGGCAAATCGTGTAGACCGTTGGAGCAAGTGCGGCTAGCTAGCTAGCTCCCCCCAGTGGTGATGGCTAGCGAGCATTCTTAATGAGGGAAAAGCCGGAGGGCCCATTGAAAAATCCATGCGACCACGGGGAGAGACACGCAAACTACAAATATACAGCAGCAGGCGTCAGGGTCGGGATAAAACCCATGACCTCCTTTATATCGGGCGAGATAGTTAACATCTCATAGCCACCGTGGCGCCCTTTTGCAGTACGCTGCCGACTGTTACTCGAGCGTACGCGGACAGACGGGAGTGACGGGGAAAAAACAACGCAGGCTCACTTACTTGGCCACGAAGCCGTTGATGTGACCACGGATCAGCTCAACGTACTGGTCAATCTGCGCCTGTGTTGGGAGACACGCACGCACCGACCGCATCGCATGAACAGACTGTTGGGTATCAAGTGCTGCGAACGAGCAGCGGCCCGTGAAGGCCGGCAAGGTGCAAACCACGACAGGTCGCGTGACCGGTGCAAGGTGATCATCGAAGGCCGAGTCGACCTAGGGGTGGCCCAGGGTCCAGTTCGGAAGCCACTCACCACCATGTTTTGCCATGGTCGGGAATCGAAACTCCGGTCTGCCGGGTTCGTGACGCAGCTTCGGCAAGCACGACAGCGGGTTCGCGACGTCTTTAGTGTTTTTGGTTTAAAAAAAAAAAGTTTGACTTTAACACATTCAGATTGTCGCTTTCAGTTGAAGCAACGCTGCTGACACAATGCGCTCCCGGAAAGCGTGGCGGTGGCTACGCCGGACGTGGTTGCCGCAGCGAGGGTTGCTGGATCACCACACGGATGGGTTGAGCATCAAAGAGGTGCAATAAAAAAGAGATGGTGGTCACTGCTTTCGGATGCGCTTCTGCGGCCGTCTGGAACGCGCTCTTCCATTCCGATGTTAAGGAAGCCACTTGAGCTGCGTGCACTTTTTAAATCATCATCATCTAGATGGAGAACTTATTTCTTTCAAACTGCTTTTCTGTGTTTCGCTTCTTGTCCTTCATCCCCGCACCTCCGACTAGCACGGCTGGCTACGTACGGTGCGAAAGAAGCCCACACACATACACACACAAACACCTCGCTCGCGAGTTAGAAGGCGGTACAGCAAGTGGACTAATCGTAATCTGTTTAATCCGTCTATACGGGGGGGGGGGATAAAGTGATTCCCCCTCGCGCAAGGCGTGAATTTTCTCCGGGTGCTCCGGTTTCCTCCTCCCCACGTGTATCATCAACACGACGAATCGTCGTCAATTGTCTGAAAAGTCTTATAAAAGTGGCATTGGGACCTCCTGAGGGACAACGTCCTACGGCTCAGCGTGGCTCTCCTTGATAAATAACTCAATTATTACTGCTGTTATTGTAAGGCCGTGTGGCTGGTGTGTGTACAAACTACAAATCCTACTTTCTTATGATATGCGGTGGGACAGATGTACAAAGAAGGAGGCGTGTTATAAGTTGCTTATTTACTGGAAGTAAGGGCCAGTGAAGGCAGGGGGGGGGCCTCTGAGCGAGGTTCGAGCTGCCAACGTGTGGGAGCGTGCTGGTACATGTGAGTGTGTGTACGTGTGTGTGTGTACGTGTGTGTGTGTACGTGTGTACGTGGGAGATTGTGCTGGTACATGTGTGTGTGTGTGTGTACGTGGGAGATTGTGCTGGTACGTGTGTGTGTGTACGTGGGAGAACGTGCTGGTACATGTGTGTGTGAGATTGTGCTGGTACATGTGTGTGTGTGTACGTGGGAGAACGTGCTGGTACATGTGTGTGTGGGAGATTGTGCTGGTACATGTGTGTGTGTGTACGTGGGAGCGTGCTGGAACATGTGTGTGTGTGTGTACGTGTGGGAACGTGCTGGTACATGTGTGTGTGAGATTGTGCTGGAACATGTGTGTGTGTGTATGTGGGAGCGTGCTGGAACATGTGTGTGTGTGTACGTGTGGGAACGTGCTGGTACATGTGTGTGGGAGATTGTGCTGGTACATGTGTATCTGTGTACGTGGGAGAACGTGCTGGTACATGTGTGTGTGTACGTGGGAGATTGTACTGGTACATGTGTGTGTTTGTATGTGGGAGATTGTGCTGGTACGTGTGTGTGTGTGTAAGTGGGAGCGTGCTGGAACATGTGTGTGTGTGTACGTGTGGGAACGTGCTGGTACATGTGTGTGTGTACATGGGAGAACGTGCTGGTACATGTGTGTGTGTGTGTACGTGGGAGATTGTGCTGGAACATGTGTGTGTGTGTAAGTGGGAGCGTGCTGGTACATGTGTGTGTGTACGTGGGAGATTGTGCTGGTACATGTGTGTGTGTACGTGGGAGATTGTACTGGCACATGTGTGTGTGTGTGTAAGTGGGAGCGTGCTGGTACATGTGTGTGTGTACGTGGGAGATTGTGCTGGTACGTGTGTGTGTGTGTACGTGGGAGAACGTGCTGGTACATGTGTGTGTGTACGTGGGAGATTGTACTCGTACATGTGTGTGTGTGTGTGTATGTGGGAGATTGTGCTGGTACGTGTGTGTGTAAGTGGGAGCGTGCTGGTACATGTGTGTGTGTACGTGTGGGAACGTGCTGGTACATGTGTGTGTGTGTACATGGGAGAACGTGCTGGTACATGTGTGTGTGTATTTGGGAGATTGTGCTGGTACATGTGTGTGTGTGTGTACGTGTGGGAACGTGCTGGTACACGTGTGTGTGTGTGTACGTGTGGGACGCGCTGGTACACGTGTGTGTGTGTGTGTACGTGTGGGAACGTGCTGGTACGTGTGTGTGTACGTGTGTGTGTGTACGTGTGTGTGTGTACGTGTGGGAACGTGCTGGTACGTGTGTGTGTACGTGTGTGTGTGTACGTGTGTGTGTACGTGTGGGAACGTTCCGTCGTTTTTCCCTCCCAACAGAGGAGGCTCGCGCTGCCAAGCACGAATATTTGGCGTGACGACAAAAACTCAAAACCAAAAAAATCCGCGCCCACGCACACCCACGCAGCAACACGAACGCACACACGCACACAATCTTAGGCGCGCACACGTGCACAGCGGCCATCATTCGCTGTCGAGTCATGGTGACGTCACCACGCCGCTTGTGCCAGGCTAGGTGCCCTGTGAGGCCACGTGAAGAGTGGAAAATTCCTCGCTGGCATGACGTGATGGGACAGAGCCAGGTGTTATTGATTAACGGAGATGACTGGAAGACGCACCACCTGTGCTCCCCACTGTCAACTCGCTGCCGTTGTAGCCGCCCTGCGCTCCGCTCGTTATTGGGGCGCCTGCCTCCAACTGCCCAGTCAGCGTCAGATCCTGACACCGCTGGTACCAGTCATCAGCGAGTCCACTCAGCTCCACATTCCTCCTGTACCGTATCAGGCCGTCTCTCTCGCCCATGCTGTGCGCGTGCAATAGCCCCCTCTATCCAGTTTGATAGAAGGCGCCACGCGTGGCGAGATGTTAACTGCCTTGCCTGGTGCGCAGGAGGTCGTGGGTTCGATCTCAACCTTGACCGCCTGCTGCTGTATATTTGGAGTTTGCGTGTCTTCCCGTGTTCGCGTGGATTTTTCTCCGGATCCTCCGGTTTTTCCCTCCCACATTTAGAGTCAACATCACGCGTTTATAGAGCATTTGCCTGCTGCTGTACATTTCCACGTGATGTTAAGCCACTTCCGTTGACCTATCGTTTGTGATACAGCCACGTCGATTCTGAAACAAAAGCTACGTAGCTCTGTTGGTACCTTCCCTGGTAAAATAAAAAAAAAATTTTACTGTTTCGTTTCACAGTTTAATAGACAGAATCTGCTCAGGCTTGCCGGCGGCTGGGCATGCGGTCGACACGACCCAGAACAACGCAGCGCCTCTCCCGTTGGAGGAGATGACCGCCAGGACTGGCGTCCGGGATCTTTTAAGGGATCTGCGGAGCCTCTCACGGCCTGCGCGCATCTCCCTGCCAGCGGCTCCGCGTTACGCAAGCGCGGTTCGAGAAGGGAGGAGGGGTGCGTGCCGACCGTGGCCGAGAAGACTTGGAGCAGACGGGGGCCAGATGCCGCGATTCCACGCGGCGTCACGCAGGCCGGTGAAAAAGGAATCGCCGCCGGACCTGTGCCGCCAAACCGGAGCTGGCCGTGACCAACACTGCCCTCGGAATTGGAACCATTCCACCCTTTTGCGTAACCGCCACATTCATCAAGGGGAGTTGCCGGGTGGAGTATTCGGTGGGGTATTTGGCATTGGGTTAGCATTGGGTTAGCCGGGTGGTGAGTACGCAAACGCACGTGGCACATGGTAGGCAGCGTCAGGCCCGGCCACCTTCGTCTCCCCACCCTGCCGCTCCCCCCCCCCCCACTCACCCCGCCCCCCACTCACGCAGCCCTTTGCCCCCACTCACCCAGCCCTTTGCCCCCACTCAACCCACCCCCCACTCACCCCGCCCCCCCCTCACCCCGCCCTCCACTCAACCCGCCCCCCACTCAACCCGCCCCCCACTCACCCCGCCCTTCCCCCCCACTCACCCCTCCCCTCACCCCCCCTACTCACCCCCCCACCCTGCCGCTCCCCCCCACTCACCCCGCCCTTTGCCCCCACTCACCCAGCCCCCACTCACCCAGCCACCCACTCACCCAGCCACCCACTCACCCCGCCCTTCCCCCCCACTCACCCCTCCCCTCACCCCCCCCACTCACCCCCCCACCCTGCCGCTCCCCCCCACTCACCCCGCCCTTTGCCCCCACTCACCCCGCTCCCCACTCACCCCGCTCCCCACTCACCCCGCCCCCCACTCACCCCGCCCCCCACTCACCCCGCCCCCCACTCACCCCGCCCCCCACTCACCCCGCCCTTCCCCCCCACTCACCCTGCCCCCACTCACCCAGCCACCCACTCACCCCACCCTTCCCCCCCACTCACCCCGCCCCCACTCACCCAGCCACCCACTCACCCCGCCCTTCCCCCCCACTCACCCCTCCCCTCACCCCCCCCCCCACTCACCCCCCCACCCTGCCGCTCCCCCCCACTCACCCCGCCCTTTGCCCCCACTCACCCCACCCCCCACTCACCCCGCCCCCACTCACCCAGCCACCCACTCACCCCACTCTTCCCCCCCACGTACCCCGCCCCCCACTCACCCAGCCCCTCCCCCCCCTTCCCCCTCTCCACCCCCCAACCCACGACTCACCTGGTGCTTCTCATAAACAACGGGGATGGTGAAGAGCCCCACCACAACTGTAAACAACAACACAAATTAACACACATCAACAACAGATCAACAGCCACAACAATCATCAATGAGCAAGTCATTTGTGTGCGATTTGTGCGTGTATGATGCTGGGCGATGGTGTGTGATGGTGTGTGATGGTGTGTGATGGTGTATGATGGTGTGTGATGGTGTATGATGGTGTGTGATGGTGTGTGATGGTGTGTGATGACGAGTGTGTATGATGTGCTGCCGGGCCACCGTGTGTGATGCCGTGTGTGACGTCATGCGTGACGCCGTGTGTAACGTGGGAGCAATGCGACGATGTTGCTCACCAATGATGACGATGGTGAGGCCGTTGAAGATGGCACCCACGTAGGTCAACAGCCAGACGAACACGGCAAACTGCGGATGGCACAGGGGCAGCGGCACAGGCAGACAATCAGTTGGGCAGCAGGCAGGTGAGAGGTGAGACGGCCACACAGGCAGAGAGAGCGACCGTTGTACAGGGAAACCGACGGCCAGACAAGAGTGAGAGACAAAGGGATGCGTCAGACTGACAGACGATGAAATAGCGGGGACGGACAGGCAGACAGTGATCGACCGACGGATTCGTACGGAGCAACAGGCGAACGGACGTTCAGATAAAAGGCACGCAAACAGTCGGACAATGCGTCAGGCCGACACAGCCCCGACGGATGACAGCCAGACAACAGTCGGACAAATAGACAGACGGACGGACGGACAGAACGGCGTGACAGGCAGACAAAACAAAAGCAGAACAGAGAGACACTTTTTATTTTACCAGGTAAGGCCCACTGAGCTCTACAGCTCTTTTACAGAAACTACCTGGCCACAATTGATAGCTCAACAAAGTGGCTTATCACGTGTCAATGTACAGCAGCCAAATACTTTAAATGCACGTTTATTCTAAATGTAGAGGGGGAAAAAACCGGAGGACCCGGAGGAAAAACCCACGCGACCACGGGGATGAGACACCGCGAACTCCAAATATACAGCAGCAGGCGTCACAGGGTCGGGATAGAAGCCGCGACCGCCTGTATACCAGGCGAGGGAGTTAACATCTCGCCAACGAACAGACGGACAAATCGCAGCGTCAGATTTTGCCGAGTCGTGGGTCGAGGTCGCGACCTTGATGGAGTCGAGGAGGTCGTGAACCAGGAAGAGGCGCTGCAGCTCGCGCAGCGTGCGGTTCACCCGCGCCAGCGACGCATCCGAGTACTTGCGCGCCACCTCGGGGCTCACCGCCAGGTCCTTGTCCAGGTACTCCCTAGGTAGGCAAGGGGGCGGAAGGGGGGGGAGCGTGGAGGCGAGGGTCACTGGGGGGTCGTCGCGTTGTTGTCCATCGCGACAGTGCTGCGGTGAGCGTGTCTGTGCGCTTGTGTGTGGGGCGGTGCGTGTGAGTGGTGGTGTGGGGAGCGGTGGTGGAGTGGTTAACGCGCTGTGCGATGAACCCGGCGATCCGAGTTCGATTCCCGCTCATGGCCAACGCCGGTGACAATTGTCTGAACCGGTCCTGGGCTTTCCCAAGGTCGACTCAGCCTCAAATGAGTACCCCCTGGTGCGGTGTTTAAACATCGCCACTAGGGGAGACAAAGGCGGCCGGGCGTGGCGCTGGCCACCCACCCCATCGTGTGCCGTGACGGCCTTCATCGGTGCTCGCTAACAACACTTACCCCAACAGTCTGTCAAGGCTACACGGGGGATCGTTGTCTTTGCGTGGTGGTGTGGTGTGTGTGGTGGTGGCGTGTCGTGGTGGTGGTCATCGTGGTGGTGCGGTGGTAGCAGCGATGGTGGTGGGGGGGGGGGGCACCCACTGGAAGGGGTGGGGGGCGTCGGACTTCTGCACGGCCTTGAGCAGGCAGCGGTAGACGCGCAGCGTCAGGGTGAGCGAGAGCACGGCGAGCGAGCCGTAGGCCAGCACGCTCACGATACTCCAAGTGGTGAGCGCCAGCAGGAAGCCGAGCAGCGTCGCGGACACGGCGCCCGAGCGCAGCGGCTCCCGCCACAGCAGCAGCTCCACCACTGCGCCAACACCACCGGAGGTGTTACCATCGTCGTCGTGGTGGTCATCATTTTGATCAACGTCGTCAATGTCATCGTCAACAACAACGTCGTCGTCGTTATCGTCATCGGTAGCAGCAGAGGCAACGGCGTCACCATCATCGTTATCGTCGTCAGCATTGATGATGTAGCCGTCGTCAGCATTGTCACAGCAGAGGCAGCATCATCACCATCATCGTTACTGTCGCAGCATCTTCATCATTATCACAGCATCATCATTATTATCATCGTTATCATAGCATCATCTTCATCATCATTATCACAGCATCATCATTATCATCGTTATCACAGCATCATCTTCATCATCATTATCACAGATTCTTCATTAAGATCATCCTCATCATCGTCACGCTTGCCCAATGAGTCACTGCGAAGGCCACGGCGAGCACGTGTGCAGGGGCAGGGTGCCAGGAGCTCAATGGCACCACGTGCTCTCACACATACAAAGACAAAGATCCCCCGTATAGCCTTAACATACTGTTGGTGCAAGAGCTGTTAGCGAGCACCTACGAAGGCCAGAAAGGCACACGAGGGGGTGGGTGGCCAACACCACGCCCGGCCGCCTTTGTCTCCCTGGTGTCGATGTTTGCACACCACACCAGGTACTCATTTTGAGGCCGAATCGATCTCGGCGAGGTCCAGGACCTGTTCAGAAAATCGTCACTGGTGTTGGCCGTGAACGGGAACCGAACTCGTATCATAGTCGGGTTCGTAGCGCAGCGTAGCGCTAACCGCTACACCACCGCTCCCCACACACAAAAAAATATGCACACACGTAGACAAAATGACAAACAGACATACACGCTGACACAGATATACACAAAGACACACAGCTATACAAACACACAAACATACAGACAAACACATACAGACACATACAAAGATTCCCCGTATAACCATTAACAGGCTCTCGGGGAAAGTGCTGTTAGCGAGCACCTATAAAGGAAGGCACGGCACACGAGGGCGTGGGTGGCCAGCACCACGCCCGACCGCCTTTGTCTCTCCCCCAGTGGCGATGTTTACACACCGCAACCCGGGACTCATTTGAGGCCGAGTCGACCTAGGGGAGGCCCAGGACCGGTTCAGATAATCGTCACTGGCGTTGTCCGTGAGCGGGAATTGAACCCGGGTGGCCAGGTTCATCACACAGCGTGCTAACCGCTATACACGCATGCACGTACACACACACGCAAGTACACACACGTACACACAAAACCCTCACCACGGCCATGTGATCGCACTCGTTTTGGTTGCCGTCAGCACAGCGCAGATGTTTAAACAAGCAGAGAACTCCCCACACTCGCGAGTGACCCGGTGGTCGTTGAGCGATATCATCGCAATGCTCGCCACGAGCTTTAACTCCAGGAGAATGATATTTCAACGTCAACGAAATTGCAGCGCCGTCACGCCATCTGTTGACCCACGTTCGCAGACTCGATGAGTAAAAACTCGGGGTTTTTTTCAGGAGCGTCAAAAGGCGTCCCCCCACGCGTCTCTGCGAACCCTCGATATGTCGCTCCGTGCCCTGTGCCAATGGCCGTCCGTGCCACTGATCCGTGCGGCTCGCAAGAGGTACGGGGCCGTCCATAAATGACGTCACGCGATTTTGGACGATTTTTGACCTCCCCCCCCCATAGTTACACGGCATCACAAAAAGTCAGACCCCACCCCCCCAACTCAAATATGACTTCACAAAGATCTGCCCCCCCTCGCCCCCCAAAAAATAAAACATGCTTCGAATCGCTTTAAACTATTGTCATTGTAGTGCGTATTTAATGTGGTGCTGTACTCTGATGTTCTAGGAGAAAACATTTATTAAAACGTCTATTTAATTAAGTAGAACGTGTTGTCTATATTTATTTAATGTTGCGAATGTTGATGTGACGTCACATTTCTCAAACCCCCCCCCCCCCTTCGTCACACATCGTCACAAATGTCTGACCCCCCCCCCCTAGGTGCGTGACGTCATTTATGGACGGCCCCTAACACGGAGTTCGAAACGCTGCAGAACACAGCAAAGACAAAGACCTCCCACCCACCCCGATAGCCTTAAGTGACCATTGGGGCAAGTGCTGTTAGCGCGTGGCACCTATGAAGGCCGGCACTTCATTGAGCTATCATTTGTGGCCAGGTCGTTTCTGAAATAGATTGACAGGGACTCCTCTACTTACAAACGCGTTAGATTCCAGATGTCTGTTCATAAGTCGATTTGTTCGTAAGTCCAACTTACTCCTGTCGATTACAAACGTGTTGTACGGCGTGTACACTAAACACGGGGAATGGCTTTACAAGTTGTATAATCTCATGTAAATGTAGATGCCACTGATTCTTCATGTTCTGCAGATGTAGATGCCACTGTTTCTTCACGTTCTGCAGATGTAGATGCCACCGATTCTTCACGTTCTGTAGATGGAGATGCCACTGGTTCTTCACGTTCTGCAGATGTAGATGCCACCGATTCTTCACGTTCTGTAGATGTAGATGCCACTGGTTCTTCACGCTCTGCAGATGTAGATGCCACCGATTCTTCACGTTCTGCAGATGTAGATGCCACTGGTTCTTCACGTTCTGCAGATGTAGATGCCACCGATTCTTCACGTTCTGTAGATGTAAATGCCACTGGTTCTTCACGTTCTGTAGATGTAGATGCCACTGGTTCTTCACGCTCTGCAGATGTAGATGCCACTGGTTCTTCACGTTCTGTAGATGTAAATGCCACTGATTCTTCACGTTCTGTAGATGTAAATGCCACTGGTTCTTCACGTTCTGCAGATGTAGAAGCCACTGGTTCTTCACGTTCTGTAGATGTAAATGCCACTGATTCTTCACGTTCTGTAGATGTAAATGCCACTGATTCTTCACGTTCTGTAGATGTAGAAGCCACTGGTTCTTCACGTTCTGTAGATGTAAATGCCACTGATTCTTCACGTTCTGTAGATGTAGATGCCACTGATTCTTCACGTTCTGTAGATGTAAATGCCACTGATTCTTCACGTTCTGCAGATGTAGATGCCACTGGTTCTTCACGTTCTGCAGATGTAGAAGCCACTGGTTCTTCACGTTCTGTAGATGTAAATGCCACTGATTCTTCACGTTCTGTAGATGTAGATGCCACTGGTTCTTCACGTTCTACAGATGCAGATGCCAATTCCCTTTGGTGCTCGTGTTCCCTCTCTACTCTCTTGAATAAACTTACCAAGAGAAGTCTGCACAGTTGCCCTCTTCTTCTACTTTTCATAAACTTGTAACAGGCAATAGCATCGTGAACAGCTGCCGACACCTTAGTCAACCTTTCGCTCTTTGGGTCCTGAGACTCAGAACTAGCCAGTGCTTGACATATAACACCCCCCCCCCCCCCCCCCATCTATTCCACGGCGGTTGAACTCACGACTCTCGGTCTGCAAAGAACAACTGGACACACGGACATGGTTCGTTCGCATCTCTGAATGTTCGTAAGTGAAGAAGTCCCTGTATAGCTCAGTGGAGCCTTACCTGGAGCAGATACAAATAAACTAAATGGTTTTATTTGTATCTGCTCCATCTCTGCGCTACTTGATGCCGCACTGGCCAGCAGGCAGCGCCAGGGAAACACGCTGCCGGCGGCAAATGTGGGAGCTACGAGTTCCGTTTTTGCCAAGTGTTGGCGGAGAGAGAGCGCACACGTGTCCCACTCCTCACTCCGCTCTCCCAAACTTAGCCGCGGCAGCTGGCAACGGTGTATCGCGTTACCCACGCGCCCTGCCACCCGCACAGCGACCACGCTGCTGACACGACAGTGACACCATCACCACCACGGTACAAACCAAACCAAACCGACCACATGAATACCACCCCACCCAACCACATGGACACCCCACTCATGCAGCCACCCGACCACACTAAAACCACAGCGATACCACCACCACCACCATACAAACCACCCCACCAAATGACAAAGAACCACCGTGCAGCCTGAACAGACTGTTGGGACAAGTGCCGTTAGCGAGTAGCGCCTACGAAAGCCGGCACGGAACACGAGGGGGGTTGGGTGGCCAGCACCACACCCGGCCACCTTTGTCTCCCGACTGGCGATGTTTTTACACATCCCACCAGGTACTCAATTGTGGCCGACTCGACCCAGGGGAGGCCCAGGACCTGTTCAGATAATCGTCACTGGGTGTTGGCCGTGAGCCGGAATCGAACTCGGGTCGCCGCTACACCGCCGCTCCCCCCACAGTGCCACCCACGTAACCACTCGAACCACACAACCACCCTAAAATAACCACACCAATACCACCACATCACCACGCGAGCAATGCCAACCTCCGAAGACCCGGGGGAAACCCGTGCAGAGCAGGGCGGGGGGGGGGAGATGCAAACGCCAGCGTGAAAAAGAGTCCCAGGGCTTGGGAATCGAACCCAGGCCCACCCCACCCCTTCTTGCCGAGGCACAAGCTGTTGTGTGTGTGTATGTTGAACTTCTTTCGCACCGTACGTGGCCAACCGCGCTAATCGCAGGTGCCGGGGGGCGGGCGGCAGGACAAACTAAACACGAAAAAGAAATTCGAAAGAAATTTGTTTTCAATCCAGACAATGATTTTAAAGTGCCGTAGCTACCAGTGGCATCCTAATTATCGGAAGGAAGAGCATTCGGGACCAGCCTCCATTGCTCCCCGCCGATGTTGGCCACAGCTTCCTCGGGCGCCGTGCCAGCCTCGCCAATGGCACTTGACCCCAAGAGCCTGGGTGGCTATTTGTGGGCAGGGGGATCTTTTGCCTTTGCTTGTACAGTAGCGTTGAAACTGTCAACTTACATTACGCACAGTCACTGCGCCTCCTTTCCCTCCCCTCTCTCCGTCAAGCGACAAAGCGGCTCGCCGCAAATTAACCGCGGCAACACCTCGCCGACCTCGTCAAGGAGCGTGAAACCATCGTCACGCAAAACTCCGGTCACCCTCACAGCAGCAGCAGCAGCAGCGGCGGCGGTGGCATTTGGCTCGCCGTCGAACAAAGACGGTCGCCGCATCGCACGGAAACGTTTCCAGGTGCGCTCGCGCGGCCGTCTGGAACGCCCTTCCCTTCGGATGAAAACTGCGTTCGGTGCAAAAGAAGTTCAACGTGCACAGAGAGGGAGAGGATGGCTCGGAGACCTGGAGGGGGAAACACAGACGGGCCCGGAAAGGCAGCAGCAGTAGCTACGCAGTGAGCTGGTGGCAATTCCCCCCCCCCCCCACCAAGCTCTGCGGTCCTCTACATATACTGGCCAATGACTGAGTGTTCAAATGTGGGAGGAGATTGGAGCACACAGAGAAAACCCAAGCATGCGAGCGACGGTTGCGAGGGGGCAATACTCGATCCCGCACAGATGCAACGGGTGGGAGCCCACATTTTCTTGCTGGACTGCCTTCCCATGGCAGAAGCCCGCGGCACGGCACGGCACGGCACACCACTTCCTCCTCCTCGACACCCAACGGGAAGGGAGAAAGTTGCACAGCCCATCTCTGCGGTGATCCACCAACTCTGCCTCCACAGTGCCCCGGTTACAGGCAGCCACGTGGCAGCGTAGCCATCGTCGCCACTGCCGCCACCACCCGCGTGTCTGTGCCCGTGTCGTGTTTGTAACTGCCCTCCCGTGTCCTTGAGTTTAGAATTTAAATCTGTTTGGCACAAGCATGGCCGACCTGAGCAGTGGCTCATCACACAGGCGGGGAGAGGGGGGGGCTAGAAACCAAAACGTTAAAGCCGCGAGTCGCTTTCTGAATCACTACACAAGCCCAGAGAGATCCCCCCCCCCACCGTCACCCTGGACAGACCGCTGGGGCCTACGCCGACTGTTAGCGAGCGCCTATTGAGGGTGGCGTGGAGCAAAATGCATCGGAGGAGCGGTGGTGGTGGTCACGGTGATGGCGGCGGTGGTGATGGCGGTGGCGGTGCGGACAGCGGCTACGAAACCCGGCCACCCGAGTTCGATTCCCGCTCACGGCCGACACCGGTGACTTTTATCTGAACCGGTCGAGGGGCCTCCCCGAGGTCGACTCAGCCTCAAATGAGTGCCTGGTGTGTAAACATCGCCACCAGGGAGACAAAGGCGGCCCAAGCGTGGTGTTGGCCACCCACCCCCTTGTGTGCCGTTCCGGCCTTCATAGGTGCTCGCTAACAGCACTTGCCCCTACAGTTTGTTAGGCTATATGGGGGATGTTTGTCTCTTTGGTGTGGCCAAAACTCATTTTAGGCTGAGTCGATCTAGAGGAGGCACAGGCTAGGTCATGATATATTAGGAATTGAACCCGGGAGTCTGTTAAAGGATGCAAACTTTAAACGGGTTAAGATAAGGAGGCTGATACAGACGCTGACATACACAGTGACACACAATGATACGCAGTGACACACAATGATATGCATTGACACCAAATGACACACCCTGCCACACAGTGACACACACACCAAGACACAAACACAATGACAAATAGAATGGCACACACACAAAAGACAAAGATCTCCCGTATAGCCGTAAAGACTGTTGGGGCAAGTGCTGTTAGCGACCACCTATGAAGGCCGGCACACACTGACAGGCACACATACAATGACACACACAAAATTATATAAACTCTTGATTGACACAAACACACACGCTCTGAAAAGACGCACACACACTCGCAGAGAGAATGACGCACGTTCTGAAAGCACGACATACTGACACATTCACAATGTCACGAACAATGAAACGCAACAACCACATAAACCAACGAAACATTGACAGGCAAATACAGACCCCCCCCCACCCCCCATGTAGCCTGCAGCAGCTGTTAGGACAAAGTGCTTTTGGTTAAGCACCTAGGTTCTTTGACAAAGCCTCAACAGACTGTTGGGGCAAGTGCTGTTAGCGAGTAGCACCTATGAAGGCCGGAACGGCACACAATGGGGGTTGGGTGGCCAGCGTCACGCCCGACCGCCTTTGTCTCCCCAGTGGCGATATTTACACAACACCGCGCCAGGTCGTCGTTAGAGGCCGAGTAGACCTAGGGGAGGCCCAGTACCGGTTCTTATAATAATCGTCACCGGTGTTGGTGGCCGTGAGCGGGAATCGAACTCGGTTCGTAGCGGCAGCGCGCTCACCACTACCCCAACCGTGACACACACACACGGGGTCACAATCAGACACACACACACTGACACACAGTGACAATGTCAGTGACACACACACTGACACACAGTGACAATGTCAGTGACACACACACTGACACACAGTGACAATGTCAGTGACACACACACTGACACACAGTGACAGACAAACTGCCACACACTGACACACAGTGACACACAAACTGACACACAGTGACACACAGTGACACACACACAGTGACACACAGTGACAGACAATGTCAGTGACACACAAACTGACACGCGCAAAGCCACGTCGGCACACGAGACGCCACTCTCTAACCTGACTTTGCCATCTTCATGTGGACCCAGTTCAGGCTGCGAACTCTCCCCTCTCCGCTCGCTCGCCTCTCTCTCGCTCTCCCACCCCCCACGCTCCCCCCACTCTCCCTCCACTCTCCCCCCCACGCTCCCCCCACTCTCCCCCCCTCCACTCTCCCCCCACACAGCTCACCCGGCCACCTGACAGTGTACGTTTTTTTTTACTTCTTTTTTACATCAGCGGTGTGGGTCGGGTTGGTGGGTGGCATGTGGTGAGGGTGGGTGGGTCTGTGGTGAGGGTGGGTGGTGAGGGTGGGTAGTCTGTGGTGAGGGTGGGTGGTGAGGGTGGGTGGTCTGTGGTGAGGGTGGGTGGTGAGGGTGGGTGGTCTGTGGTGAGGGTGAGAGTCTGTGGTGAGGGTGGGTGGCATGTGGTGAGGGTGGGTGGCCTGTGGTCAGGGTCTGTGGTGAGGGTGGGTGGGCCTGTGGTGAGGGTGGGTGGTAGTGGTGAGAATGGTGAGTGGTTGATGGGTAAGGGTGAGTGGTGGGTGGTGATGTGCACGTAACAGTTGGTGTGACGGCTGGTTCTGGTCTGTGATGGCTTGTGATGGTGGTTGGTGTGACTGACTGGTGTGTGTGACTGTGTCTGTGTGTGACTGGTGTGTGTGACTGTGTGTGTGTGTAACTGTGTGTGTGTGACTGGTGTGTGTGTGACGGCTGGTGATGGTACTGCTGTAGACGGGGGGAGGGCAGGAGAGAGAGAGCGTGATGTGAACATTCACGTTTCTATATTGGAAGAAACACTCCCGAGTCCCACTCACCCCCCCGGCCCCCCAGCGCCCCCCCCAACCCCCTGATTGCGCAAAAGCTTTGGGCTTAAATCGGCTCCATCGTAATTAGTCATCTCTCAGTTTAAGTCGAAAGGCGATGATGTACGTCCAGGTCTTCGTTGAACATGAATCATGCATTAGTGGGCGATTGGGAATAGCTGTGAGTGTGGCATTGATGATGGTGGTGGTGGTAATTATGATTAAGACGACGATGACATCATCGGTATACTGTACTGCACTTTCAAGTGTTGACCTGCAGTCATCATCACAACCATCACCATCACCACCACTATCATCATCATCATCACCACCACTACCCCAAACGACAAATGTCTCCTCTATACCCTTCATAGACTGTTGGGGCAAGTGCTGTTGGCGAGCACCTCGCTACCCACCACCACTATCACCGCCACCACCACTGCCATCATCATCATTACCACCACCATCATCATCATTACCACCACTGTCATCGGCCTTTCTGAACGGTACGCCGATCACATAGGAGTCATTACACGTCGTTTATGGAGATGATGATGGTGATGATGGTAATGATGGTGGTGGTGATAATAACGATGGTGGTGAGTGGTGATAATGGCAATGATGGGGTGGTGGTGTTGATGGCAGTGGGAGTGATGATAGGTGATGGTGGTGGTGTTTGGTGAAGATTTGGGGAGCGGTGGTGTAGCGGTTAGCGCGCTGCGCTACAAACCTGGCCACCCGAGTTCGATTCCCGCTCACAGCCAACACCAGTGACGATTATCTGAACCGGTCCTGGGCCTCCCCTATGTCGACTCAGCCTCAAATGTACCTGATGCGGTGTGTAAACATCGCCACTGGGGATACAAAGGGCGTGGTGTTGGCCACCCACCCCCTCCTGTGCCGTGCCGGCCTTTATAGGTGCTCGCTAATAGCACTTGCCCCTTTGTGTTTGTTTGGTGAAGATAATGATGGTGGTGCTGTTCGTAGTGATGATGATGGTGGTGGTGATGCTGCTGCTCCACATTAAACCGAATTGTTTTTTACGTGGCGAGGTGAAATATTGGACGGCGGAGTTCAGCCTGCTTACATATTGTCATCGGCCGAGCGTTGGTGACACGCACAGAGGAATATCCATGAAATATGAACACGCCATCCCAACTCACAAGTGGTAAATCAATCAATGCTCACGATGACAATGATGGCGCTGGCTGAAGATAGTGTGGGAATTCCTGATTCCCTAAGCCACGTCATCGTCACACGAGCGCACACACGTTTGTGTGTTTTAAAAAAAAATTATATGCATCACTCATCAGCCGTCGTGAACCCGAGATCATGATTCTTTTTTTTCTGTGGGTGATCATTTGGGAATCTCGTGGTGGTGGTGTGAACACACACAGACAGACACACACTCGCAGTGCCATATATAGCCTGCGTGGGCTGTTGGGGCAAGTGCTGTTAGCACTGCATCCTATTAGATGGCTGGTGTGGTCAACATCACGACCGTACACTATAAGGCACTGCACAAAGCCACACCCGTATAGCCTCACCGGGCTTTAGGGGCTGTGTGTCAGAACCACGCCCCGAGGCTGAGTCGACCTAGGGGAGGCCCAGGACCGGTTCAGATAATCGTCACTGATTTTCGCCGTGAGCGGGAATCGAACTCGGGTCGCCGGGTTCGTAGCGCAATGCGCTAACCGCTGCGCCACCGCTCCACACACACACACGTGCTCATGCACACACACACGCGTGCTCATGCACACACACACACACGCGCGCGCTCATGCACGCACACACACACACGCGTGCTCATAAACACACACACATACACACGCGTGATCATGCACACACACAGACACGTGATCATGCACACACACACACACGGGTGTTCATGCACACACACACACACGTGATCATACACACACACACGTGCTCATGCACACACACACACACGTGCTCATGCACACACACACACACACACGTGCTCATGCACACACACACACACACACGTGCTCATGCACACACACGTGCTCATGCACACACACACACACACACGTGCTCATGCACACACACACACACACGTGCTCATGCACACACACACACACACGTGCTCATGCACACACACACACGTGCTCATGCACACACACACACACACGTGCTCATGCACACACACACACGTGGTCATGCACACACACACACACACGTGCTCATGCACACACACACACACACACGTGCTCATGCACACACACACACACGTGCTCATGCACACACACACACACACGTGCTCATGCACACACACACACGTGGTCATGCACACACACACACACACGTGCTCATGCACACACACACACACATGCTCATGCACACACACATGCTCATGCACACACACATGCTCATGCACACACACATGCACGTGCTCATGCACACACATACACACGCGTGCTCATGCACACACACACACACACATGCACACACACACATGCACACACACACGCGCGCGCGTGCTCATGCACACACACACACGCGCGCGCGCGTGTTCACGCGCAGCTGTCAATGTTTAATGAACCCAAAACCGTGAATATTTAACGAGAAACCCTCACCTCCTGATGGGGTTCAAGCAATAGGGGATACGTGTGGGGAGGGAAAGGGGGGTATCGGGGGGACAGGGACCCCGAACTCTGACCCCCCTCCCCTTCATCCTACACCCCGAGACGAGCACAAGAACCGCCGCCCCCTCCCAATCCGCTGCAGCTTCAGGCGACAAGCCACCAAGTGTGGCCCTGACGTGAGCCTGACGCTGTCAAGCGAACCCGAGCCGCACACCCTAACCCTGACTCTAACTCCAAAACACACACACACACTAACAATACCCACACACACTAACAATACACACACTAACAATACCCACACACACCAACAATACCCACACACACACCAACAATACCCACACACACACACTAACAATACACACACTAACAATACCCACACACACACTAACAATACCCACACACACACACTAACAATACACACACTAACAATACCCACACACACCAACAATACCCCCCCACACACACACCAACAATACCCCCCCACACACACTAACAATACCCACACACACTAACAATACCCACACACACACTAACAATACCCACACACACACTAACAATACCCACACACACACACTAACAATACCCACACACACACACTAACAATACCCACACACACACACTAACAATACCCACACACACACTAACAATACCCACACACACACTAACAATACCCCCACACACAAACAATACACACACACACTAACAATACCCCAACCACACCCTAAGCAACAACACCCTAACCACCCACACCCTAACCACCCACACGCAAACACCCAGACGCTAACCACACCCGGACATCCACCCCCAAAACCACACCCAAACCTCCACATTAACCACCCCCTAACATCACCCAACCCCGACACGATCCACACCATAACCCTCACACCCTAAACACACCCCAACACCACACCCTAACATCCACACGCTAATCACAACCTAACCTCCCAACACCAGAACCACACCCTAACCTCCACCACACCTTTCGATTTAAAGCTTTCGTGACTGCAGGGATTCATCTTCTTGGTTCTTTCGGTAAAGTCACGCAGAATGGAAATAATAAAATTATATAAAATGTTTTATTATTTCCATTCTACGTGACTTTACCGAAAGAACCAAGAAGATGACTCCACCACACCCTCACACCCTAACCACCCCACCCAAAAAAACCCGTAAGCACACCCCATCCCTAACCGTATAAATGAACACACGCGCGCGCACACGCACATGACAGTCTGTGTTATACTGCATGAACAGGCCAATAACACCCACGCACACACTGAGCGAGCTGATGCAGTATGCACGTGTCCACTGCTGCAGCATGCCAGCTGTGACACGAACCCTCACTCAAGACGAAGACGCTCCGTGGAGCCTTTGACAGGCTGTAGGGGGCGAGTGCTGTTAGCGAGCACCTATTAAGGCCGGGACTGCGAAGGGATTTTGGGAGTGGCCAGCAGCACGCCCGGCAGCCTTTGTCTCCCCAGCGGTGATGTTTACACGCCGCACCAGGTGCTCATTTCAGACCGAGTCGACCTAGGGGAGGCCCAGGACTGGTTCGGATATAATCGTCACCGGTGTTGGCCGTGAGCGGGAATCGAACTCGAGTCGCCGGGTTCGTAGCGCAGCGCGCTAACCACAACACAACCGCTCCCCACACACAATGTATACACACACGCAGGTACATACACACAACATATACACACAACGTATGCAATTCGTGTGTACGAGAGGGTAACACAAACAGATGTCGAATATTCAACACGGGAGGGAGGGGAGGCTACGGGGAAGAGGCGAGACAAAGGGAGCAGACATGAATTGGGTGGTGCCAAGAATAGATAGAGGAGAGAGATGGAGAGACACGAGAGAGAGATGGAGAGACACGAGAGACACGAGAGAGATGAATACAGACAAAATATAAAGATAGAGCGACCGACAGAGAGAGAGAGGAGAAGCAATGGGTAGTGAGCATGGCAATGCCGGATGATACATGCAGATACAGATAGACCACAGTCATGTCAGAAGAGACACAGAGAGAGACAACAGAAGGATGGACAAAGACACACACGTTGATACAGAGACAAACACAAGGAGATAGACAAAAGATACAACAGATATTTAGACACACCGCGAGATGTATGGCGAGGTGCTGATAAGGAAAACGCAGCGCGAGAGAGCTAGCTGAGGATCGATTACGAGACAATAGAAGAGGGTGTGGGTGCCTGGAGACGACGGGAAGAGAGATGGGGAATAGCAGAGACAGAGAGGGAGAGAGATCCGGAGACACGCAGAGGTGGAAAGACGATGAGAGAGACGTGGGGAGACGCACAAAACGTACAGGCGGCCATGTAGACACGGGGAGACATTTGGACAGATGCACATTTAGAGGTAGACTCCATATACAGGCTTTTGTTTTAGTTAGATCGCGTAAATATAAATGTGTCGTTAAACTCGCCACCACCCGACACGGCCAATTAGTAATGTTTGTCACGCGAACAAAACGTGGCCAATTCGTTACTGGTGATATTTACGCGATCGAACCAAAAATAAAAACCTCTATTATGGATCATATTTGGTCGCGAAAGCCCGCTGCGTGTTAAACAGAGGTAGACACATTCAGAGACAAAGAGAGACACGCACAGAGAGAGAGACCCGGATACACAACGAGAGACACGGCGAGAGAGAGGGGACACGGGGAGACACACGGAGATTACAGACAGAGAGAGACGGGGAAAGACAGAGAGACACACGGAGATGACAGATCGAGAGAGACGGGGACAAACAGAGAGAGAGAGACACTGAGATTACAGACAGAGAGACACGGCGAGAGAGAGACGACACGGGGAGACACACGGAGATTACAGACAGAGAGAGACGAGGAAAGACAGAGAGAGACACACGGAAATGACAGATCGAGAGAGTGACGGGGACAGAGACACACTGAGATTACAGATCGAGAGAGAGACGGGGAAAGACAGAGAGACACACACTGAGATTACAGATCGAGAGAGAGACGGGGACAAACAGAGAGAGACACACGGAGATTCCAGATCGAGAGAGAGAGACGGGGAAAGACAGAGAGACACAAAAAAATTAAAATAAAAAATATAAAATATTTAAAGAAAAAAGAGAAACACACGGAGGATTACAGATCGAGCGAGAGACATCGGATTGGGGTGATGTGGGGGGGGTAGTTACCGCGCTCCCAGCTCGTCTTCCACAGCTGCTGGGTCTCCATCGCTGAGCGAGACACGAGAGACACCGCGGACAGGGGAGCCGCCGCCTCTCGCGGACAAAACAAAATCGGCGACTTCGCAGCGGACGCCGGAAAGAAGCAGGAGAGAGAGGGGGGGGCGATGGGGCGGAGGTTTGCGAATCGAACCGGTCCCTTCTAACCTGAGCGGTTTAATTTTATTTTTAAACCTGGCGAATGCAGTACTGTGTATATATTTATTTTCGCCTATTTTCACACGCGCGGATGTGTCGCGGACGCCGGATGAATTCACAATGAGCAGAAATTCACGCGAATGGTCGTAAGGCACCAGGAAGACGGGGGTTTGGTGGTGCTGCTGCTGCTTGCATGTGGATGATCGCAGACACTCGCGAGGAGAGAGAGAAAATGGAGAGAGAAATGAAATGTATGAGAAAATGGGGAGAGAGCAGGGGGGGGGGGGGTATGAGAGGGTAGGGAGATGAGAGGGGTGGAGATGAGAGGGGTAGGGCAGAGAGATGAAAGGATGGAGAGAGAAATTGGAAATGGAATAGAGAGAGATGCAGGAAGGAAGAGGGATGGAGATGAAACAGACGGGGGAGAGAGATGAGATGAGAGCGGCAAGGGAGAGAGAGAGAGATGTACAATTGGAAGGGAGAGAGAGAGGGAGAGGCAGGAGAGGGGAGAGAGCGAGGGGGGTTTAAATGGATTATGGGTGTGGTTAATGCAGCATCCCCGTGCTGAGCGAGATGCTGCATTACTCTGCACCACGACTCACTCACCTAACTCGCACTCACCTCTAGCACACAAAGAACCCCTCCCCCCCCCCCGTGTAGCCTTAACAGGCTGTAGGGGTAAGTGCTGTTCGCGAGCACCTATTAAGGCCGGGACGGCGTGGGTGGCCAGCATCACGCTCGACCGTCTTTGTCTCCCCAGCGGCGATGATTTTACACACCGCAAGAGGGTAAACTCATTTGAGGCCGAGTCGACCTAGGGGAGGCCCACGACTGGTTGGCCGTGAGCGGGAATCGAACTTGGGTTGTTAACCGGGCTGGTAGCGCAGCGTAGCGCGCTAACCGCTGCACCACCGCTCCCCACACTGACCGCACCACCACCACCAGGGGTCCCCCTCCCTCCCACGCACACGATGCTCAACACCCCCCCCCCCCAATCGGCACGTCTCACGAGATCGATGCGGGCACCTAAAACTACCCCCCCCCTCCCCATAGGTGGCAAGCAGAGGAGGGGGATCTCCACGGTGGGACTGTGGGAGCGGCTGATCGATCGATCAATTGATCGATCCGTGCGCGAATACTCGCGCCCGTCGCACCAGCTGTGTTCGTTCTCGCGAAGACTTGCGTGGAATCATGAATCCGCTCTCTCGCCAGGGCTTGGAGATGGGAATAAATGTATGGAACTCGTCGGGAGAGTGGGGGGGAGGAGGCCCCACAATTCCACCGCACCCCAAGCTAGATAATCGGGTTATTCCAGCTTCAATAGAATGTCTGAGTGTCTGCGTCCTGGATGCTTCCTGTACCCGCAAGCGAACCAACGCCTCCATCCTCCTCCTCCTCACCACGTCGGTCACCGCAACCTCAGATTACAGCACGGTTGGTGACGTACGGCGCGAAGGAAGTTCAACATACGGTGCACACAGAGAGAGGGGCCATGGGTGGCGGTAGGCCTCGGCAAGGTAAAAATGTAACGTTAAAAAAAACAAGACAAACTTTACCCTACCTTTTACCTTTCCACAATACAATCGCGCTACCCTACCTTTTACCCTTTAGCAGGTAAGGTAAACGGTAAAAAGCAACGAGCCTACCTTTTACCCTACCTTTTACCCTTGCCCCATACAAATTACCCGATTACAGGGTAATTACTGGGGTACTACACATGAAAAAGGTTTATAACGGTAAATGCTGGATAGAGCGCTTTAATCATATAGAATACTCTCGATTCCAATTTGACACGCTTTCTTTGAACTCACTCTGTCTGTTGTTGTTGTTGTCGTTGTTGTTGTATCCTCAAATCTTGCAACTCAATTTTAACCCACTTCCCAATATGGTATAGACTGCAAACTTGGTATACTTAGGTCATACTTGTGACAACGCCATATTCTATCATTAAAAAGATCTGTTTTTAAACATTATTTTACATATGTTATGTTTCGGCTTGGGTTTAATTGTCCACGCTCAACTAACGTTGGCTGTAATTGGCCACGGTCCCTTACGTTATGGCAAGCTTCGGGGCCACTTCCTGGAGTCGTGGAGTTCTGCCATTACTCGTACATTTCAATGAAGCGTGTTTAAAAAAAAATGTTTTATATTACTTATTAAATGGAGGCCACGGACTGCGCCACGGAGCTTTTAGTGGTAAACAAGGCACCGTATTTACCGGGTAATACTTCACGCTTCCTTTACCCTACCGGGTAATTCTTCCGAGCTACCTTTACCCTAGTCTTCACCTTACCCCTTGGCATGTCGACAACTTTACCCTTTACCCTTTTACCCGGTAAAAAGGGTAAATTACCTTACCTTGCCGAGGCCTAGGTGTAGGTGCAGCCACTGCAATTGGCGACTCGCTCCACTGGCAGTGGACAAAGCCTCTCCCCTGCCACTAGAGGGAGCTCTGTAGTCGTAATATTGAGACTGGAGCAATCCCATGAGCTCTAAAGCTCTTTTCACTCAGGTCCAGTAGGGGCACGGGGTCAGAACGTGACAACAACAAACGGTACAAAACACGATCGAGGTTCCAAGTGTAGGAAATGTTAAAACAATCACCTAAACATTTACAAATACAACACCAAACCACCCCCATCCGACCAGGCACAGCCCACTGAGCTAATAACTTATTTTTCAGAAGCGACCTGGCCACAAATGATGGCTCAACAAAGTGGCCCATCATGTGGACATTTATAGCACCAAAAATAATATAAATAATATCAATTCACGATTCTAAATGTGGAGGGGAAAACCGGAGGACCCGGAGAAAGAAAAAAAAAATCCACGTGGCCACGGGGAGAGAGACACGCAGACTCGCAATACTGTATACAGCAGGTGTCAGGGTCGGGATCGAACCCACGACTTCCTGCACACCAGGCGAGGGAGTTCACATCTCGTCTAAGCCAAATCAAGCAAGCGCCTTGAGTGAATACGCTCAATAAGCTCAATACGCTCAATCATTCATTCACACAAATAGAGGATTATAATATGAGCAAGTGTCCTACGTGACTTTACCGAAACAACCTAAGAATATGAGCAAGTGTGAGTTTGTGACTGTCCAGAATTTTTTTGTTAAACCCATTTTTTTTATGAACGCGTAACATCTCCGCGCGCAACGCTATTGTTCAATTAAGCGTTGGATTTCATTGCATTTTGAAATAACGTCAAGTGCTGTAAAAAAAAGTTGATTGGAAAATTGTGCCCGGTTTACAACAGATTTGCGAGACTCGTTTCACGATACGGTAACTTTGTTTTACGACACGGTAACTCTTCGTTTTGCAACCCATCTGCCAACGCGATTCCGAACGCATCTTTTGGGCACACAGCGACGTTTCTCCAGCAGCGTGAAAATTTAAGCAGACGAAAGGCAGAAGGCAAAGTAATAAAGCTCATTATAATTCTCAACATTTACACACACACATATACACACACAAATAAATGCCGTGTGTCTATTTCGGTAACCAAAAATGTCTTGTTCAGTACTGAACACTCTCATGACCTATCGATTTATAGCACTAGGGGACTTTTAACATGCTACCGCATCAAGAATGGTTAATACGTTGATTTTGAAATGTAAACAAAACATATTCCATCATATTGTCTATTAATTTCTTACTTAAGAGTACACTACTTTAGATCTGACTCATTCTAACCTCATTTTCAGAGGCGGGGGTTGGCCACTTTCGCCGATGAGACATCACCACGTGTGAGTGAGGGCCGCCACACAATTAGTTTAAATCATTGTGGGATTTGACAGCAGCACTATGGTGATGGAGGGGGGCGTTTTTTGTGTATTGTCAGGGGCCACACTAAAGGTCACCAGGGGCCACACTAAAGGTCACCAGGGGCCGCACTAAAGGTCACCAGGGGCCGCACTAAAGGCCACCAGGTGCCGCATTTAAAGTCACCAGGGGGCCGCACTAAAGGTCACCAGGGGTCGCACTAAAGGTCACCAGGGGCCACACTAAAGGCCGCCAGTGGCCCCGCGGGCCTTGCAATGAAGAAGCAGGATGCTCTAAGATGGTGGTGCATCCTGTTCTTACACGCTGGCCAGACGAGCTTTGAACGACGATATGGGGGCGGTGTACCCACACGTTACCCCACCGCGCACGAACTGATCCGCCGGAGGAGAGCTCGCTGTCTCCAATGGAATATAGGAGGTGGGCCAGCTCGCCACTCGCAGCCACAGTGGAGGGAGGTACGGCAGCAGACTGGATGTGGTGTGCCACGTGTCTAAACTATTAAACGCACGAAAAAATGTTTGACTCTTTTGTTATTTTACCAGGTGCAAGGGGCCCCACTGAGCTGTATAGCTCTCTTTCGGACGTGGCCTGGCTATCACGAATGATAGCGCAACGAAGCAGTGGCTTGTCATCATCATCGTGTGGAGATTCACAGCAGCCGAATACTCTAAACGCGTGACGTTGACTCTAAATGTGGAGGAGAAAAATCCACTCGACCACGGGAGAGAGAGACACCGCAAACTCCAAATATGCAGCAGGTGTCAGGGTCAGTGTTGAACCCACAACCACTTGTACACCAGGCGAGGTAGTCAACATCTTGCCACCGCGACCCCCTGTATATTGCTGGTATCGCAATCCGAGAACCGCTAAAATAAAATCCCCGTGTGGGTCTCTATCTAGATTTATGGATCTCTGTCAGTGAACAAGAATCACATTCGTCAGTAACCACTGCCTTTGTTGGTGCTATGAAGGGCCGATGTCCGAAACGTCGCCTTCTGTACATGTTTTGTTTGTTTGCTTTTATGGATGCACGGTGTTGTTGACGAATGCATTGAATTATTATCGGTGGTGTAGCAACTACATTATCAGTGTAATGACTACGTTATCAGTGGTGTAGTAACTACATTATCAGTGTAGTAACTACATTATCAGTGGCGTAGTAACTACATTATCAGTGTAGTAACTACGTTATCAGTGGCGTAGTAACTGCATTATCAGTGGCGTAGTAACTATATTATGAGTGGTATAGTAACTACGTTATCAGCTCAGGGGGTGCGACAATCGGTCAGGGGGGGGTCACCCAATATTTGATTTGTCTCTTGGCACGATGGCACCTCGAGGCTCTTCTCGATCGCGGCTCCGCTTGCCCGAATCGCGTCGTCGTCGTCGCTCTCACGGTCTCGAATATTTAACGCTGTCGGGGCGCACTCCGTCTTCGCAAAAAATGCAGCCACCGCAGCTCCCCAGTTACCTCTTTGCAATACACCACGTGACTGCTCTGATTACACATTAAAGTAAAACGTGGAGCGCGAATGAACAGATTTTTTTCACGAGATAAAAATGTGACCGCGTTTTTAATAACTGCGTTGTTGTTGTTTGACACTGTTGTTGAAAACAAATCTCATGGTGCTTGTCAAGGAGGGACCCCCCCCACCGCCAAACTCGGAACTTTGGCCACCAGGAGGGGGCGCAAGGACCCCTACCCCCATGCTCGTTACGCTACGAGTTGTCGATGGCGTTGCGCGCTCGTGGCGGGTCACGTAATCTCCCTTTGCAGCCACGAGGGGGCGCTGCAGTCAACACAATGTGAACAAAATGATAATACGGGGGGTCTCCTCTCTTTACTCCTCTACTTACGAAAATTCGACTTTCAGAGATACGAACAGACCAGGTCCGCATGTCCAGTTGCCTGTTCGGACCGAGAGTCGTGAGTTCAACCGCCGCGAAATGGATGGAGATGGTGGCGTCTACATCTACAAAACGTGAAGAACCAGTGGCATCTACATCTGCAGAACGTGAAGAACCAGTGGCATCTACATCTGCAGAACGTGAAGAACCAGTGGCATCTACACCTGCAGAACGTGAAGAACCAGTGGCATCTACATCTGCAGAACGCGAAGAGCCAGTGGCATCTACATCTGCAGAACGCGAAGAACCAGTGGCATCTACACCTGCAGAACGTGAAGAACCAGTGGCATCTACATCTGCAGAACGCGAAGAGCCAGTGGCATCTACATCTGCAGAACGTGATGAACCAGTAGCATCTACATCTACAGAACGTGAAGAACCAGTGGCATCTACATCTGCAGAACGTGAAGAACCAGTGGCATCTACATCTGTAGAACGTGAAGAACCAGTGGCATCTACACCTGCAGAACGTGAAGAACCAGTGGCATCTACATCTGCAGAACGTGAAGAACCAGTGGCATCTACACCTGCAGAACGTGAAGAACCAGTGGCATCTACATCTGCAGAACGTGAAGAACCAGTGGCATCTACACCTGCAGAACGTGAAGAACCAGTGGCATCTACATCTGCAGAACGTGAAGAGCCAGTGGCATCTACACCTGCAGAACGTGAAGAACCAGTGGCATCTACATCTGCAGAACGTGATAAACCAGTAGCATCTACATCTACAGAACGTGAAGAACCAGTGGCATCTACATCTGCAGAACGTGAAGAACCAGTGGCATCTACATCTGTAGAACGTGAAGAACCAGTGGCATCTACATCTACAGATTATACAAATTTTAAAGCCATTACCCGTGTTTAGCGTACATGGCCGTATAACATGTTTGGAATCGACAGTAGTAAAGCTGGACTTACGAAGAGATCTACTTACGAACAGACCTCTGGAATCGAACTCGTTCGTAAGTAAAGGAGTCCCTGTAATCGATTCTTAAATCTAATCCTTGAGAGCTATTCAAATAAGAGACATCAATCCCTTTCATCACAAATAGAAATGTAAAATGTGTCATATCCTGGGCCTCCACTAGGGCGACTCGACCTTAAATGAGTACCTGGTGCAGTGTGCAAACATTGCCACTAGGGAGACAAAGGCGGCCCCCCTCGTGTGTCGTGCCGACCTTTATAGGTGCTTCTCGCTAACAGCACTTGCCCCCTACAGTCTGTTAAGGTTACAACGGGGATCTTTGTCTTTTTGACCCTGTGCATTCACGCACATAGCACAGCAAAACTATCCTGTATCAGCAAATAATTTGTTTAGTTTCAATCAAATTCCTTAATCAAATAACAGAGCTCGAATTAAATGAGTTGTTCACGGCTGAGGATGATGATGATGATGATAATGACGAACATCGGATATAGTTTTCCCAAGTAATCGAGGGAAACACTCAGATGGACCATGATGACGAATGTGACCCGTCAACCAGTCAATCAACCGGCTGACCAATCAACTGCTGGACCCGTCAACTGCCTGACCCGTCAACAGACCAATCAATCAGCCGACCAAACGACTGCCCAACCCGTCAACCGATCAATCAACCAGCTGACCAATCAACCGACCGACCAATCACCCGGTCAATCAACCGGCCGACTATCCGTTACCTTGGCTCGACGCGCACACAACCGCGGCCAGCGTGGCCCACCAAGGCCTCCCGCCCCCATCGGCCTCCGCGGGCCTCTCTGACGACGAGTCGGGCGAGGGCGACGACGACGACGGCGGCGTCGATGCCGCCGCCAGCCCTCCGGGCTGCTCCTCGGTGGAGGACTGCCGCCCCCCTTCCTCGCGCAGCGCATCCTCCAGGGCCGCCGTCACGTCCCAGCGAGACTCCAGGACGGGGTCGCTGGGCGTCGCTGGCCGCTGGGGGTTCGACGATGACGGCGCCCCTCCGCCAGCTACGGTGCCGGTGGTGCCGGTGGTGCTGGCGGTGGCGGCGGTGGCGACGGTGGCGGCGGTGATGGTGGCGGTTATGGCGGTGATGGCCGCACCGGGGCAAGCCTCAAACTCGGATCGCTCGGGAACCTCGATGCTGGGAGACAGACCCTCCGACTTGGACGAATCGTCCGTGCTCTCGCCCGAAGATGATGCTGCTGCTGCTGCCGTGGTCATCGGTGGTGCGATCGTTGCAGACGGAGGTGGATGACGATGGGAAGATATTGTTGATGGCGGCGGCGGTGGCGGTCGGGTCGGCTGGGCGCTCACCATGTGGAAGCTCATCATGTCCTCCTCCTCTTCATCGTCGTCCTTGTCGTCGTTCCGCGGTTGGCGAGCGGTCCCCTGGCTGATCGTCGCGGCTACATCGTCGCGTTTCCTCGGCCAGTCGCTCGCTTCGCCTCGCGCCGCCGTCATCGCCCGCGTCTCTTCATTGCCGGGGCCCGACCTATTCCCGTCGTCGCCGTCGTCACCACCGCTACCCTCACCATTGTCTCCTTCATCGTCACCATCATCACCGCCGTCATCGTCGTCGTCACCGCCATCGTCGTCGTCGTCATCCCGGCACTTCGCCTCTTGCACTTCCGCCGCCGCCGGCGACACCTCCTCCTCCTCCTCCTCTCTCCGCTTCTCGGCGTCCTCGTCCCGAGCCTTCGACTCCGCGTCTCCCCCCTCTCCTTCCCCGTCCCCGCCGCCACCGCCCCCCTCGCCGTCGACCCCGCGGCGACCCCTCGCCCGCACCACCGACCCGATGGACGCCTCGGACGAGCCGGACTCGTCCGAGCTCGTGGACGTGTCCGAGCCGCCGTTGGACAGGAGGAAGGTGTGCGGCTCGCACGCCCGGCCGGGGCCCGAACCCGCGACCCCCGAAGCTACGAGGTCGCCCTCGTGCGACGGCGCTGCACGGCCCGAAGAGGAGAGCGAGAGAGCAGGAAGCAAGGGAAGCCGGGGAGGGAGTGGGGCGGGCGGGGGGGGGAAGAAACCGGAGCGGGAGGAAGTGGAACACGAACAGACAGGGACCAGGGGGGAGAGGGAGAGACAGAGAGAGAGACAGGGAGAGAGACAGGGAGGCGTGCACACACCGATTGCTCACCGGGAAAGTTTGCAGAGAAGCAGAATTCAACCCCGCCCCCCCCCCCCCCGTTGGCACTGAGATGAGAAAACCAAGCACCAGCAGCCAAGAGATTGTGGCAGGGGATGTAACAATGGGGGGTGTAACAATGGGGGTTGTAACAATGGAGGGTGTAACAATGGAGGGTGTAACAATGGGGTGTAACAATGGGGGGTGTAACAATGGGGGTGTAACAATGGGGGTGTAACAATGGGGGTGTAACAGCGCTGGTGGTGGGGTGGCACCACCACCACCACGTGACGCTCAGCTGAGCTCTTTGGTTGTTGGTCAGTTTGTTGTTGTTGTTCTTAAACAAACATCCTTTTACAGAACCGAATCTCGCGCCACGCGAACACGCGGGAAGCGCACGTGGATTTAGATGTTTTCAGCCAATTCATGATGACCTGTTTAAAATAGCTTCTTAGCTCATCGGATTTATCCAGGATAAATAAAGATTCTAGATTCTAAAACCCACCGACATCAACGTCACTTTACACCGACCGTGGGAAGCTATTTGTTTGTGATTAAAGAAAATGTTTTTTTTGGGGGCTGATTGAATTTTCAATTTCAGATGGATAATTTCAGATCTTTTCCAGGTTCGTTCCACCTACGAACCGAAGATGTTTACGCGCTTAAAAACCCGAGGCCGCACGGGTGGGGGGGGGGGTGAGAGCCGCCAGGCTGCTACCTCTACCACTGTCACTGTCCACGTGTCCCCCGTTGAGCCTCCCAGAAGTCCAGCCGCCTCACGTCACGAGGTGCCACTTGAGGATCAATTAAATTCCTTCCCACCGAGGAGCGAGAATCGCGTGAGGTGGTGAGCGACGTTCCCAAGGCGCCTCCTTTAAACGTCGGGTTTGGCCGTGAGAGAGAACCGATTTTATTGGGCAGGGGCGGTGGTGGTGATGGTGGGTGGGTGGGGGTGGTGGGTGGGTGGGTAAGGGTGGTGGGTGGGTGCGTAGGGGTGGTGGTGGGAGGGTGGGGGTGGTGGTGGGTGCGTAGGGGTGGTGGTGGGAGGGTGGGGGTGGTGGTGGGTGGGTAGGGGTGGTGGTGGGAGGGTGGGGGTGGTGGTGGGTGGGTAGGGGTGGTGGTGGGTGGGTAGGGGTGGTGGTGGGTGCGTAGGGGTGGTGGTGGGAGGGTGGGGGTGGTGGTGGGTGCGTAGGGGTGGTGGTGGGTGCGTAAGGGTGGTGGTGGGTGGGTAAGGGTGGTGGTGGGTAGGGGTGGTGGTGGGAGGGTGGGGGTGGTGGTGGGTGGGTAGGGGTGGTGGTGGGTGGGTAAGGGTGGTGGTGGGTAAGGGTGGTGGTGGGTGGGTAAGGGTGGTGGTGGGTAGGGGTGGTGGTGGGTGGGTGGGGGTGGTGGGTGGGTGGGTGGGTGGTGGTGGGTGGGTAGGGGTGGTGGTGGGTGCGTGGGGGGGGTGGTGGTGGGTGGGTGGGGGTGGTGGTGGGTGGGTGGGGGTGGTGGTGGGTGGGTGGGGGTGGGGGTGGTGGTGGGTGGGTGGGGGTGGTGGTGGGTGGGTGGGGGTGGTGGTGGGTGCGTGGGGGTGGTGGTGGGTGCGTAGGGGTGGTGGTGGGTGGGTAAGGGTGGTGGTGGGTGGGTAAGGGTGGTGGTGGGTGGGTGGGTAGGGGTGGTAGTGGGTGGGTGGGGTGGTGGTGGGTGGGTAGGGGTGGTAGTGGGTGGGTGGGGGTGGTGGCGGTGCAGGCAAAAAGCTCCAGAAGGACATCGCAGAAGCTGCAGGGCAAGCGGAGGGCACACAGAAATAAAAACCATGGGAGGAGGCCGTGTGGCTCTGGGGAGTCGGGAATTGCTTGTGCCTGAGACCCGAGTTCGAATCGGGGTTACGGCCGCCCAACCACAGCGACTACACCGGCTGGATCTCGAGTTTGCCGAGCAGTTGATGGTCTCGGAGCCACACGGTCACCAATGGCTTTACGTAAAGAACCCGAGACTCACAGAGAGGTTCCCTAGAGAGATGCATAGACTTACATCGTGTGGATAACGCACCTCTCTATGCACATGCTCTGAAGAAGGGCCATTGCCCATAACGTCGCTCTTTATGCATTCAATTTAAGGCCACACTCGGTGTTATCGACGCAGGCGTTGCTTTAATTTTGTATATATTAACCAAATGTGGGTAGTATGTTATTTTTTTTCTCATGACTTTAAGATTTTCTAATTTCATGTTGTGTACTAATGTAATGGCACTTTTGAGTGGTTGATTTGTGCCCGAAAGAGGACACACGCGCACGTGTGTGTTTAAAAATAACGATAAAATTGACTTGTGCACCGCTGCCTACGCAGCAGCAGAAGCATTGACAAATCAATTTCTGTGCGTGGACAAGGGGTCACTTGAAGGGAACCTCCGAGGCAGTTCTGCGATATCCGGTTCCGCGGGATCGTCAGAAGGTTCACTGGCCCACCGCGAACCTTCGCCACCGCTTTCCTGGTTCGTCTCGGGCCGGCGCGCCGCCGATGACGGCACAACCGGAGTAACGATTGAACAAAAAACAACAACACTCAAAATAAATACGTGGCTAGGGACGCACATCGTAAAAAGCGGTTCACAGACGACCAACCACCACGTGCTGAACCCTCCCTTACCTGCAGCGCTGGCCGCCCCGGAAGCAGAAAAGAACACGGCCGGATAAACCTCCTCCTCTAGCGGCAACGTGCCCCCTCGCGCCGCCCTCGCGTCGTCATCCTCCTCTTCCTCATCCTCGTCGTCGTCGTCCTCATCCCACGGGGCTGGCTGCTGCTGCTGCTGTTGCGGCTGCTGCGGCTGCGTTTGGAAATCCGCCGTCAGCTCGCTCCACGGATCTTCGTGCGGCTGCCACGGTTTGTTCTGCTGCGCCGGCTGTGCCCGCCCGGGCCCGATGAGGACGTACGGCGGCGACGACGGCGCCGGCACCAACGATGACGGCGACGGTGGCGGCAGCAACGACGGCATCGTCATCGGTTCGACGAGGTCGGACGCCCGGCCATCGAGCGGCGAGCCGGACGCTCCTCTTGCGCCTCCCGCGTGGATGTTGTCGTCGTCGTCATCATCGTCGTCGTCGTCGTCTTCGTGGTCGTCATTGTTATCGCGGGCTCTGAAGGAGGAGTAGGGGACCGTGTACGACGACGCCAGGCTTGACGGAGCCGCCGTCTCCTGCACCGCGTAGCCTTTGGTGCGGTCATCCTCCACCTCGTCGTCATCGTCGTCTTCGGAGTCCCGTGCAGTCGCGGCGGTGGCGGCGGTCGTGGTGGAGGCGGCGGTGGCAGCGGTGTCGAAGGCCGCCCCCCGGTCACGCTGCAGCTTCAACACGTCGCCCACCTTGTCGTCATCATCGTCATCATCATCGTCATCATCATCATCATCGTAGTCCAAGGCCAGGCTACTCTCGAAGGTGACGGAGATCTCGCGAAGTCCGCCGACGACGATCGCAGCCGGAGGGAGCGACGGACCGGACTCCAGGACGATGGGCACCTCGCGGTACCCGAGGGGGGCGGAGGAGGAGGAGGAGGAGTGGGGGGGCGCGCACGGGAAGAGGTCGGGGAGTCCCGGGGGACCCGAGGGGGCCGAGGGGCTGGGGGGCCCCGTGAGGTCAGACAGGAGAGCGTCGATGGCCGAGGGGAGCTGGGAGAGCGGCGGGGCCCCGGGGATCAGCGGGGGCCCCTGCGGCGGAGGGGGCGCACGCACGAAGGAGGCTGCGCGGACACAAGGGGGACGGGGGGCGACAGGGAGGCAAAGGGAGACCACGGCGACAAGGAGGGACAGGGGAGGGACAGGGAGACGTGCAGGAGGATGCAGGGAGCGGGAGTCGCGGGAGGGGGGGGGGGGAATGGAGACCGGGAGGCAGGGATGGAGAGACAAGGCGAGGGACACAGAAGGAGAGGCAGGGAAAGTGCGACAGATGCAGGGAGACACAGAGACGGGGGGGCGGTTAGGGACAGGACCGGGGACACGGCGGGAGAGGATGAACACGGGTAGGGAGACACGGATGGAGAGACAGGGACAGGGGAGGGTGGCCATGCGGAGGAGAGGGCAGGTAGGGGGAGGGGGGGAACGTGGAATGGGAGAGAGAGAGAGAGGGCGACAGACAGTGAGCAGTAAGCAAAAACAGCAAGCGACAGGCGGCATCCAGCGTCAGCGTCCAACCTGAGCCACTCGCACGGGGCAGCCTCGGCTGAGTCTCAAGGTTTGCTATCAAAGAGAGTCCTGTACTAGGCCACCGGAGCGTGTGGGGGAGACGCAGTGGGGGTGGTGAGTGTAAAGCGCCCGGAGAGAGCGGCACCGGGAAACAACAACAACAACAACGCCTCCTTGCCGAAGGAAGACGAGGAAATAGAAGGGGCGGTGGGGGAGGCTTGTGGCCGGAGTTGTCCCACGCACGGGGACGTCCGGCCGTGGTGAATGACCCGCGGTGGACGGAGAGGCGGCCACACCATATCCCGGCCACACCGCCAGCCGGTCGCACCACCTTCTCGGCCACACCACGTTCCGTCCACACCACGTTCCGTCCACACCACGTTTCGGCCACACCACGTTTCGGCCACACCACGTTTCGGCCACACCACATTCGGCCACACCACAACCGTCCACACCACAACCCGGCCACACCACAAATCCGGCACACACCACAAATCCAGCACACACCACAAACCCGGCCACACCACAACCCGGCAACACCACAAATCCGGCCACACCACAACCCGTCCACACCACAACCCGTCCACACCACAACTCGGCCACACCGTGCTGTCGACGCGAAGCGGCATCGCGTGGCCCCAAAACCACTCCGCGCGCTATTCACCGCGGCCCCTCGCACATCACAACATCGGTGTGGTTTTCCCTTGAGATCCCTAGAAATGTTGGTGAAAAATTGTCCAAATATTTGTCTTTTATATAAATATATGTATTATTATATAATTATGATACATGTTATATTATTGAAAATATAATAATATATATTATAGAATGTTATGCAATATATTACGATATTATTAAATGTATATTTAAAATTTTTCTTTTTTGTAAATGTCTAAATCTCGCGCAGCGGGCAAAACCGAGCAGCGTGTAAAACAGGCCAGACGCGACACGTCTACCCCCCCCCATCACCCCCGACTCCCTCGCCGCCCCCTCCAACACCCCCATTTCACCACGGTGCTGCCGAATAACGACTGTGCACCGTGCACTCCGGGTATTGGCTGCGTGGTCTTCATGTAAATAACAGGGAATTGGTTAGTGAAACTGATGCACTGGGGGGGCACCTCCACCGGTGCGTTAGCCCCGGTGTTAGAGACCCTGTGCGTGTTTCCAGACCTGGCCACCGGTTGCCACCTCTCCTGGTTCGACTCGGTGCAGTCCGGGAATCGGCGTCTGCGTTTGGAGCGGCAGCAATCGATTTGTAACCGAGATCTGGTGCCGGCGGCGTTGTGTCGGACTTCATCGCAGTAAGAGAACACATGCCACAGCGCTGGCTGAGAGATCTGTCTTGAGGGTTTGGTCTGAAGTGAAACAAGTATAACCCGTAAAAACAAAGTTTTTCACTATAAATCCTTTATATGCGTGGCGGCTAGAGTCCTCTCGTCCTCTGGCTTGAGATGGCTGCCACCTATGGGTTAGATGATTGCATGGCAGCATTAAGCAATTGGTAATTAAATATAATATTTTTGTCCTAAAAAGTGTTAAATTTTGGAGAAAAAAAATTCACGAACATGCATTGTCACGCACAACAAGTCTGTGTGCAAAATGTCAGCTCGATTGGATCACGGGAAGTGGGTTAAAAAACGACCAAAAGATTTGCACGGTCCTAAGCAAGCAAGCAAGTGAACTTAATATAAAGGATTTAAAAAGTGGCAGCACTACCACCCACCCACTCACTTAACCACTAAGCCACACACACACCCGCTCACTCGCTCATTCATGTTCCTTAGTCAGTAAATTACCCATTCACTCACCTACCCACTAGGGTTCCTAGAAGCCGGTTGCCACCTGTCCAGGTTTTAACTTGAACACGTGGCAGCCGGCGTCTGCGACCGAGACGTAGGTCCGGGTTTGATCTGCGCAACAGGTGGCAACCCGACTCACAGCTCATCCCATTCAGCTAGCGCTCCCTCCGCCACCCCCGCCCCCCTCTTCCCGAAATGGCTCTTCTTGTTATTTTGGTTGCCGACCCCTGTCCTAGGGAGACGCAGATTACATCGCTTGGCGTTAATCACATCAACTCGCCCGTATATTTGTGCTCGAGTGTTAGTGTTCGTTAATTTAAAAATGCCAACGTGTTATAAGTTGGGCGGGGGGGGGGGGGTGACGGGGGGGGGGGCTTGTGAAGCGTTGCCATGGAGATTGGCTCACTGCTCTTTAAATCCGGTGACCCGAGTTCCATTGCCCTCCCACCAGCGTGGTGAAGTATGGTCAGCACCACCACCCCCCTCCCACCCTGGAGTGGAGGTACGGTAAGTCCTCGTTGAATGTGGTAGATGCATCGCATCGTCGCTCACCCCAACAAAGAAAAATATCCACAATAGAGGTGTTTTTGGGTTAGATCGCGTAAATATATAAGTGTGTCGTTAAACCCGCCACCACCCAACACAGCCGACTAGTAAGGGTTGCCACGTAAACAGAACGTGCCAATTCGTCACGAGTACAGCACTAACCAGTGCGTTGGAGAGCAAATCCACAACATTTACAATCCGAGTAACGACGTTTCGCCAGCAATTAAAACCGGCATCATCAGGTCAACAGCCAGATTTGTGGAGAAATCCTCCTGATTCGTTCCTTAAATAGAGGGGTTGATGTGATGCCGTCACTTGTGAGCTCATCTTGCACGAAGTGGGGGCGGAGATTAATGAACTGTCGGGGCAAGTGCTGTTAGCGAGCAGCACCTATGAAGGCCGGCACGGCACACGAGGGGGTGGGTGGCCAGCACCACGCCCGGCTGCCTTTGTTTGCCTAGTGGCAATATTTAAACGCTGCACAAGGTACTATACTCATTTGAGGCCGAGTCGACCTAGGGGAGGCCCATGACCGGTTTAGATAATCGTCCCTTTCGGTGTTGGCCGCGAGCGGGAATCGAACTCCGGTCGCCGGGTTCGTAGCGCAGCGTAGCGCTAACCGCTGCACCACCGCTCCCCACACACACAGATACACGCACGCGCGTGCACACACAAACGCACAGCACAAGTTAAAATGCCAGCGCTGTTTTGATGTCATGGGCGTGAAAACTCGACCCTGCCCAAACCTGTCTGCTCCCCTGTATATCCTTTAACAGATTGTTGGAGCGAGTGCTGTTCTGCATAAATACCTACGTTCTGTATAAATACACAACACAGTACACACAGATCCGCCTACACACCCACAACTGCACAGACCCACAACTGCACACACGATAATAGACAAAGATCCCCCGTATAGCCTTAACATACTGTTAGGCCAAGTGCTGTTTTTCGTGAGCACCTATGAAGGTTGGCACAGTTGCACGAGGGGGTGGGTGGCCAGCACCACGCCCGGCCGCTTTTGTCTCCCTAAGGGCGATGTTTACACATTGCACCAGGTACTCATTTGAGGCTGAGTCGACCCAACTACACACCTACACTACTTCAAAGTCGCAGTGATATTTTCTAAACACGGTTCTTGAATGTAGAGACAAAAAATATAATTCACGTGATTAATTCAACAACGACAACTCGATTGTAACACTCGCCCCATCACTCCCATCAGAGAGTGCGCGCTCAATTAAATACTGAAAGCATTGGAGCTCACACCTCCTGTCGACAGCCCTGCAGGGCCAGTGGTGGAAATTCCACGTCCCTATGGCGAGTGCAAGTATGTCCATGGCACAGCCACTGTTGACTCCCCCATCACAGAGTGGTACCGCGTATTTTATCGACCCCGGAGGAATGATGGGATGATGAGTCGACCCCCACCCCCGCACCCCCATACCGCAGAGCCACACGTGACCTATCACCCCCCCCCCATCATCATCAGCGCCTTCCAACATCTGCAGAGCTGCGATAACAAAAGGGGGTCACCCACCCCCCTGCCCACCACCCCCCATTGAAGTGATTACCAAAGACAAAGATCCCCTGTATAGCCTCGAACAGACCGTAGAGGCAAGTGCTGTTTGCGAGCGCCTATGAAGGCCAGCACCACGCCCAACCAACCGGCTTTGTCTCCCCAGTGGCGATGTTTGCACACCGCACCAGGTACTCATTTCTAAGGTCGAGTCGACCTAGGGGAGGCCCAAGACCGGCTCAGATAAGCGTCATTGCCGCTGGTGGCCGTGAGCGGGAATCGAACTCTTGTCGCTGGGTTCGTAGCGCAGCGCGCTAACCACTGCCCGACCGCTCCCCACATTATTTTGCACACACACACATTGGGGCGTACAAATACACACAACATTTAGATATACACACAATATGCAAATAAACACAAATAGATACACAGTTACATAGATACACACAACAGACAAATATACACACATAGAAACACAGGATCAAGATCATGATGTCATTAAAAAGCTAATGACATGATGGTAAACGAATGACAACAATAATGATGGTTATACTATCATTAAATAAAAAATACGAGGATATGTAATATATGGTGATGATGATAGTAATGATGATGATTATGTAACTAATGTGCACCTTTTGGAGTCATCTGGTCCAACACCATGTGAGACTAGGCTCTAAGGAAAACTGTCTAGGGTGTGGACCAACAATTTCAAGGACAGTGCATACATTATCAGAGTTGTGTTTCTTGTTTGCATTCCGACCGCAGGTATTGTGGTCAATGCAAACATGACTCCTCGTAAAAAAAGGTGTCAGTTTTGTTGCCAGATAAAAGGGTAAAAAAAACAATTATCATCAACAATACAGGGTGCTTCAAGAATATGTGAACACTTCTGAGAATTTGCAACAACACCACGAGGAAATGTGCTGCTTTCGAGCTCTGGAGACCACCTGGAGAAGATTCCAGGCGCGCGTTGACGATGATGGCGAACAAGTGGAGACTCTTTGACTTTTTAAAGCTCTTAACATGAAAAATGTTTTTACAATGTTACAGTGTATTATCCGTTTTTTTTAACATGAAGAACAATAGTCCCATATAAGTGTTAACATTTGTTGAAGCACCCTGTATAATAACACCAGGTAGTGGTGATAATGATGACGTCAATGATGATAGTGGTGATCAAGATGAAGATGATAATTGTTTTTTTACCCTTTTATCTGGCAACAAAACTAACACGTTTTTTTACGAGGAGTCATGTTTGCATAGACCACAATGCCTGCAGTCATAATGCAAACAAAAAACATAACTCTGATAATGTATGCACTGTCCTTATAGACTGCAGGTATTGTGGTCTATGCAAACATGACTCCTCGTAAAAAAATGTGTCAGTTTTGTTGCCAGATAAAAGGGTAAAAAAACAATTATCATATTTTTCTACTGGCAAATGAGGTTCCAATGGTGCAAGATGAAGATGTATAGAAATAATGAGGCGATGATGATAATTCCGTAGCCAATAAGTAAATAACATGTTGATGATGCTGATTTCGCCACAAAGACATTCCGATGAGAATGATGACGAATATACGCAAGCAATTAAAGTGAATAATGTAATGATGGTGGGTGACAATGATGGGTAACTGATGATGATGATGTAACATCGTACCATCACGCAACGCCTCGGTCACCCCTCCTCCGTCCGCGGTCCATCCGCGCACCTCCTCTTTCCCTCCGGCACCCTGGGGCCCGGCTCTGTACAAATCCACCTCCTCATCCACCTGGTCATCTTCACCATCATCCACCTTGGCATCCCCGTAGCCACCATCACGGACATCGCGACGGGGGGTGGCGCCAACCTCCTTCTCGGCCACCCCCTTCACGGCCTCATCGGGGCTTCGCTCCGCTCCGATCCCCTCGACCCCGAGGTCGTCCAGGCCCCCCAGGTCCCCTGGACTGGAGCCGTGCGGCCGGTACACCGCTTGCGATGGGTTGACGAGGTCTAAGATGGAATCGGCGTCATCATCGTCGTCGTCATCTTCGTATTCATCGTTGTGGTCGGAGTCAGAGTCGTGGAGATGCCGAGGGGGCCTCTGTGAAGAGGTGCCGAGTGGGGTAGGAGACCCCTCTCCCGTGGGGTCTAACGGGGGTGAAGAAACACGCGCGTGATGGGGGTGGTGGGGTGTGGGGTGGTGGGGGCAGTTTCCATCCTCCTGGTTCCCTGAACAAAATCGGTTTTAACTTCTCATACAAAAATTATATTGTTCGTTGTTCACCGAATGTCATTTTAACGAGTGAATCTGTGCCGGGAGATCTAAATATCCGTTTGGAACTTTCGCCTTCCTGTGCAGTGGTCTGGACACGTGGAAAAGTGTAGTGACCTCCGATTGGCTACGCACAGTTGGTTATTGTACGGTTGGCTACGTACGGTGCGAAAGAAGTTCAACGTACACACGTGTGTGGATAACAGAAAATGCAATTGTAAGTTCATGCTGTGTTTAAATGCCGCACGAGAGCTCCCCTGTCGCTAGTGTCATGCATAACGTGCGTATTTTGTATCGCTAGCTAGAATTCCCATTGTAGATAGTTATGGATTTCTATATTGTCGTCGTGTTTATGAAATTTTACCCGCTTATTGCATGCGGCCCCATCCCGTGTAACTTGCCGGCTACCATCGCAGACGATTTGGTCGGAGGGTCGCTCTTTGGGGAAAAAAAAGAGCAGCTTTGCTCAATGGAGCCTCACCCGAAATAAACCGACTGAACTATCGCACTGATAAAGGAGGGTCACTTGAAAGGAGCCCCGGAAGCAGTTCTGTGATATCCACTTCTGCAGGCCCGTTGCCTTTAACGCAAGGCGATGCACTGCTCTGCAAGAGATCCAAGTGGACACTTTGCCTCGTGACTTGTTGGGATACATTTTTAGAAAAAGGCAAAATTAAAACGAAAAATTTATCAAGTTTTTACATTGCGTCTTCAATTGACTACATATCTGGTTTTCATCATATGTGAAGTTTCTCTCATCTGTTCACATATTAAGACAATAAATCATAGGCTGCCCCATCTGTCAACACGAGCGGACTCAATAATCACATCAGCGATTTTACATTTTAAGCGTCGACATCGTTTAACCGCGCACGTGGTTTCAAGGAGATGGTTTCCAGAAGATGGTATCTCGAAGGAAGCGGTTAGGGCGACGTTGCAATGATGACGATGATAACGATGATGTTGTGTTTGGCGAATGGGCGAAGGGGGGGGGTTGAAAGCGGGAGGAAGGAGCGAGTGAAGCGTCAGAGAGGGATTTAACGGTGAAATTTCCCCGTTGAGTCTCTGAATTAATGACGATAATTACAATCATAATAACAATAACAACGCTTTGTGTAAAACAGCTGCCGGGGCTCGGAATAAAAAAAAGTGGCTCCCATTACCAACTTCAGTTTAGCCGAAGTAATTTTACCTAATTTTAACGGCGAAAATTACAGCTATTTTGGACCATGCAGAGTCAACGTTTCAGATCTATACGATATATAGATACGGGGTATTTAATGACAACATCTTTCGGCAGGTCGCTTTGTGGTGGGGTAAGACGTGGGTGCTGCTACCTCTTTCACGACGCCTGCCTAGCGTGAAAAATGAGGCCAAAATATGCCCTCTCCGCCAGCAGTGGCATGAGCGGGCAATTGCAGGGCTGTGCCTTTAACGTTCTAATCAATTAATTAATCATTTGTGAATTGGGTGTCAAAATAATCCAAAGGGCACCGATAAAACCGGTTATACGGCCGATTAATTTTCCCTCGTAAAAACCTGGCGGCACAGACGAGAGGCACGCCTTGAAATTAATTTATTAATTTTAACCAAAAATAGTTTGACAGGATGGATGGATGGACGGGTGGCTCTTGAGGCAGACAGCCAGACCAGCAGAGATGAGACCCAGAATGTCGAAACCGATCCAGAGTTTTCTTACTTAAACGAATATCTGCTGAATAATAGAGGTCTGGAAAGCCATAGGCTAATGGACTAATGAGATATTTTGCACTGTATTTTTATGCGGAGATGCAGAAATAAGTTCTGCGTATGTATGATTCTACCCACAATTCTACACGGCAATGCACAATGCGATTGTGTATAGACGATGAACAGATTTGCGTGTGTGTTTTTAAGTGAAAGTTATTTCGCTCAATTGAACGCGAGCTGGGGTTCATCGTCTGTCCACATTCACATGGCAGGGGGAATTTAAACATGGGACAACCACAGCTGGCTTCTCACAAGGTGATTCTGATTTTTTTGTTTATCAACCTCAGAGATATGAAGGGATGAGTTGAACCCAAACCAGCGATTGAATGAACTCAGACCCACATCTGGACAGATACATGTCACCAAGCTTTTGATAATTAATCATATACCAATTCATCATGATCATCAGCCATGATCTCTCAACTGCTGGATAAAGGCCTCCCTACGTTGTTGTAATCTTTCATCGTCCTGCGATGCCATAATCCATCTCACTCCTGCACATGAGCTGATCCCAGCACTGCGGGTTGTCCTGTGGGCCCTGCACTCGCTGCCATTCTGTCACCAGTCTCGTCCATCAGCCATCATCTCTTCGAGCGATGTGTCCTGCCCAAACCCTACTTACTTTTACGAACAGTCAGACGGATAGATAAAGAGGACAGCCAGCCAGGCAGACAAACAAGCAAAGAGACAGACAGCCAAATAGACTGGCAACGGAGGCTCACACAAGCATACAAACAGACAAACAAACTTGCCGATGGACTGACGTACTGACAAGCAGACAGACGGAGGGACGGGCACGCTGGCCAAGCATGTGAAGTACCGGTGAAGACGCTGGACACCCAGGTTGAGGCACACGTATATTTATTTCAGCTTGCCGGTACAGGACAACACTAGAGGGGGTAGCGGCCCCCTCACCCGGATAACTGGGGATACCCCCTAGCTAATCTCACCTATCCCCAAGTCCTCCACTAACGGGCTAGGGGAGGCTAACTGGCCCGACACTGGTGAGTCGGGCTACGGTCTCCGGAGTCCCAGGGTCTAACCCTGGTTCACGGAACCACGCCTCTGGCTCGATCCTCTGCAGCCCTGACAAGGGCGGCGTCGAGGGGAGTCCAGGGCTCTAGCTAGAGGATCTTCACTCTTCCTCCTTCGTTCCCAGACTGAGCCCCGAGCTCTCTCTGTCCTCCCCCTTTATACCCCTCACCAGGATCCCAACCCCCCAGGCTGCCTGACGCGGACGTCGTTGCGGGCACCCCCCCCCGTGTACTCCCGTAACTCCGCCCACTGTGTTTGTTACCCATTGGATCGTATGCACTTACAGCCCTCCCGTAACAGCCCTACATCACCCCCCCCATTACAGCTCGCAGCCGTCCCGGCTGCAACAATTCCAAATAAAGGAACATTTACCCCTCGACCCCGTGTGTGCCTCATTTTTTTTTTCAACGAAATGCAAATTGAAGAACAACAACAAGAACAACAACCATACCCCCGAAAGGAATGTCCGACGCACCCCCCCTCCCGCATAAATACGAAATCCGTAAAAGCACGTATATACAACTAGCCAGGAACTCCCCCCAGCACACACAGCACACCCACGACACACAACGCACCCACAACACACACACCGCGCCCACACAACACAACACACACAGTGTGCAAGGAGCACACCACCGACGCAGCATACAGTAACCATGACACGTGAAGGAAAATAAATAAAAAAAGTTTTTTTTTTTTCTTCTTTTTCTTCCTGCTGTATATTATAAGAGTCTGCGCATTTTAGCGCGCGTCCTTGCCGCAGGCCCGTCACACGGGGCAACCCCGGACGGCGGACCATCCGGTGGCGGCTGTCCCATTCGAGGTGAGGTCGCGATTGAAGTCGCGCGACTGTCGGCATCACCTGTGTGGGTTCCAGGGCGTGAGCCCGTCATTCCCGGTGCACCTGTGGGTGGGACAGCCGGCAACACATCAGGCGAGAGCAGCGACGGACCCTCCGAGTCGGTCGACCCCCCACATGCTTGGCCTCGCGTGCGTGGCGTGGGCCCCCGCACCGCAACAAACGGCTTCAGCCTAGAGGGGTGTACAAACCACCGGCGCCTCCCCCATTGGATTCGAACGCACTGAGGCCTCAAAACCTCAACAACCTCGACGGGGCCCCGCCACGGGCGTACGAGTTTAGAGGAGGTCGCGAGTGGTACCTGGGGACAGTGCAGCCATGCCCTGTCCCCCGGCTTCCACTGCAGCACGTGCGCGCGAGCCAGTCTGAGGCGCTCGTTCGCCTTCTGACGCCTGTCAGAATTTAGCCTCGCCGCATCCCGCGCCTCAGTCAGTTTGTCAAGGTTAAATTTAACGTGATCGTCCAATTTAGATTTGCCCAGCGGCACGGGGATCTGCAGCTGTGCCCGAACAGGTGGGTCGGGTTCGCGGCCATACATAAGAAAGAAAGGTGAAAACCCCGTCGCAGCATGGGGAGCCAATCTGTATGCCGCTAGAACCCCTTGAATTTGTAAGTCCCAATCAGCCTGTGAGTCCGAAACTTGCTGCGACAACATAGACGTGATGGTGCGATGCAGACGCTCGACCATCCCGTCCGTTTGCGGGTGATAGGGAGAGGTTCGAATTTTTTTCGTTCCTAGGAGATCACAGACTTGTTTTAGGAGTTTCCCCGAAAAATTTCTACCCTGGTCGGTCAACAACCGCTCCGGGGCACCTTTGTCCATGACATAACCTTGGACAAAGGCGTCGACGATGGCTGCTGCCGACTGATTCGCCAGGGGCCAGGCCATAGGCCAGCGCGTAAAATATTCGACCCCAGTAAGCAAATATTTATTTCCCCTGGAGGTGGCGGGGAATGGCCCCAGAATGTCCAGTGCGACCAGTTCATTTATTCTGGAGACCTGGATGGATTGCAAGGGCGGGTTCGACTCCCGTGCCGGTGGTTTGCGCTGCGCACACTGAGGGCATGCCGCCAACAGATCAGCGACATCCCTTGTCATACCCGGCCAAAAAAAATTCAGCTGGAGCAAGGCGAGTGTTTTCTGGGTACCTAGGTGGAGGAGGCGCTCATGAGCAGCCCACACCACCTTACCCCGTAGGCCAGAAGGGACCACCAGCCGGTGACGCTGGGATTTCCCGTCCCAATGCATAAGCAAGCCCGCATGGGTTTCCCATGCGTCGGCATGACCCGTCACACGCCCCCTCTCCCCGGCGCGACGACGCAACGCGAGGAGGGAGGCATCCTCCAACTGGAGGCGCCCCCATTCATCAACGGGCAATCCAAGCAGGGAATCTCTCCCCTGTTCGGCGATATCAATGGGGACTACCGTTTCATCGTCGGCGGCCGCCGCCAGGACCGGAACCATCATGTCCCCTACTGGCTTGCAACGCCCCGACCCCAGGAGGCATGCGCATTCGGAGGCGGTTGGCATCCGCGACAGAGCGTCAGCGTTGGTGTGGCGAACGCCCTTACGATAAGTGGTTTCAAAACTGAAATCCTGGAGGACCTCCAACCATCGGGACAATTGTCCCGATGGCTGTTGAACCTTCAGGGCGTACTGCAGTGCCGCATGATCTGTGCGGACGGTGAAATGCCGACCGTACAGATATGGGCGATACTGTTGGATGAAATAGACGATTGCCAACAGTTCCCTACGGGTGACACAATATCTTTGCTCCGTTGGAGACAACACCCGACTGCCGTACGCGACCACCCGTTCCACGCCGTCAACCACCTGGGAAAGCACGCCTCCAATACCTGTGTTGCTCGCGTCGGTGTCGAGCAAAAACGGCCTCGAAAAATCTGGGTAAATCAAGGGAGGAGCCTTCACCAGCGCGTCCCGAAGGGAGCAGAAAGCGGCTTCCTCATCCTGACCCCAGTGGAACCGGACCCCTTTAGATGTTAACGCGTGTAGGGGTTTTGCAATCGTTGCAAAATTAGCGACGAAGCGTCGGTAATATGATGCGAAGCCAATAAAACTCCTGACCTCTCCCACCGTGGTGGGAGTCGGCCAGGAGCTGACACACTGCGTTTTGGCGGGATCGGTAGCAATACCCGAGCGCCCTACGATGTGCCCCAGATAACGCACCGACTCGCGTAACAAATGGCATTTCTGGGGCTTAAATTTCAAATTAGCAGCCCGCATCTTTAGGAAAACCGCCCGCAACCTCTGGAGATGTTCGTCAAAAGTTTTACCAAAGACAATAACGTCATCCAAATAAATCAGGCACGACTCCCATTGCAATCCAGCCAAAACCAATTCCATCAATCGCTGGAAAGTTGCCGGCGCTGAGTGTAAGCCCATCGGCAACCGGTTGAATTGGAACAGGCCGTGCGGTGTACGGAAAGCAGTTTTAGGCTTAGAATCATCGTCCAGAGGAAGCTGCCAGAATCCCGAAAGTAAATCTAGTGTGGAGAAGAATCGCGCTCCCGCCAAGGCGTCCAGCGATTCGTCCATCCGTGGGAGCGGGTATGCGTCGGCAACCGAAATTTTATTAAGGCGCCGAAAATCCACGCAAAACCGCAACGAGCCGTCCTGTTTTTTTAACCAGGACGATCGGCGCTCCCCAAGGGCTGGTGGAGGGAGAAATGATGTCGGCGGCTAACATGTCATCAACAGCCGATTTGACATGGTCCTTTTCGGCGGGACTTAACCGAAACGGATTTTGGCGAATTGGCGGGCTGTCACCCGTGTCAATATGGTGACGCAGCAGGTGAGTGCAACCCAAATCATATTTATCTCGACTGAAAACGTCGGAAAATTCCCTCAGTAGCGTTCTAAGCTGTTGGCGCTCTGAATTTGTCAGGTCCGTCGATCCCGCACAAAGCGCGTCGATCCACCCTTCATCGCTGTCTGAATGTGGGAGCATCCGGGAAGCAGTGCCAACGTGGTTCGCGACAGGTTCCTCGCAGGGCACTGGCGTCGCGTGAGCGAGCACCGTCCCTTGAGGAACCACCACCGTCTGCGATCCCACATTGAGGACCGCGATGAAAGGGTCCCCGTCCCCTCTTACGACGGTCTGGGCCGGAATCAAATGAGGCCCATTAACCCCGGCCCTAGACGGTCCCAGCAAAACACCCTGATCCCCTATGCCCTTAGCGAAGGGCTTACGAAGTTTCAGAGGCACTAGCATTTGAGCTCCCGGCGGCACACGAACAGTTTTAACGACGAACGCCGGTACCGTCGCGAACGCCGACCGAGCCGCCGCAGGGGATGGCAGGAACGCCATGCGCCGCCCCGATGGAAGCTCAATGCATCCTTGGTCGATCAAAATACGAATGGGCATTTTACCTAAGAAATCCGTCCCCAGCAGGCACGGAACCGCCAGCGAGGAGGAAACGAAAATCGGCCCCGACAATTTGATGTCCCCAATAGAAATTTGCGCTCGAATCTGTCCCATGATGCCGAGAGAGCCCCCGTTAGCGGCATAGAATGGGACGTTAACCGGCAGTAAAGGCCGGCTTTGTACGGGCAGAATATTGTAAATTAATTCCGAAATGATTGTCGCCGATGCCCCCGTATCGACCAAGATGCGTACTTCTACCCCGTCAATGTGTCCGACCACGGCCGACGACCCTGACGACGCGGCTACCACGCGATGGGCCAACACGGACCACTGTTTGGGCTCGATTTGAGTCCCCGCAGTGATCCGCGTTGGCCCCTCGCAACGCGACATCGGCCCCCCGTTTGTTGTGGTGCGAGAGCGTGCAACGGGTAGGTGCTTTGGCCAAACATGTGTGGTGCCGCGACTCGCCGGGTCATGTTGCTGGAGCTTGGGAGGAGGAGGCCCGGCGTCCCGTCGAGGCGTCGTCCCGCGCTGTCGAGGAGAGCGGCACCCCGAGGCGACGTGGCCCCGGACGCCGCAGTTGAAACACCGCGGGAGCCCCGGTGGAGACGACGGGCGGTTGAAACGGCTTGACCCGTCCCGGGCCGACCGTACTTCTTGCGCCTGTTGCCGTCGATGGTCGACGGCGAAGAGCTCCTCCGTCGGAAGGGTGGCTGCAGCCACCGCACGCCCTGCCGATGCCCTGCTGGCTTTCCGCCGCAGGGACAGAAGGTTGGCGTGAAGGAGGCGCGCCGCCTGAAGAGAGGTCATCTCGGCGTCCTCCTGTGCGACGACAGCGATGTCCAGGTCGTCTGCCAGGAGGAGTATTTTCTCCGTGACCATCGCGTCCACGCCATCGTCGTCCATACGGGGAAAAGCCGTCTTAGCCAGCGCTAGGAGGCTCGTCCTGTATGCCAGGGGCGACTCCTTCTCACCCCGCTTGCGCTCGTAGAACTGCTCTCTGCATTCCGCTGAAGGTCCATAGACCCCGGCCAGCAGTTGTAGTGCCTTCGGCAGAGTAGACCGCTTCTCTTTCGGCGCCGATGTGAGGGCGGCGAGCGCGTCTGCGTCGAGGAGCGCCGGCAGCGCGCAGAGGGCTTCATCGTCGGACCACCTTGCCATTTCTTGGTGGGCGATGAAGCGTCGCTGGAAGCCGCCCCAGTCGCCCTCTGCACCAACAAATTCTTTCAGCGGAGGCAGCCGTTGTTGCAGCGCAGCGTTCGCCTTGGAAGTCTGTAGGCTGCTATCCCCGGGACTCGGCTGTGCGTCGGCGCGAATGGCAGATGGAATCGCCTGTCGCGGATGTGATGACGCTCCCTCCGCTGGAGATGACGCAGCTGTCCCAGCGAGAGCGGTGTCGGACCCAAGGTTGAGCCCGGCCACGCCCTCCGCAGCTGCCGTAACGATGGCGGGAAATTCAAAGTTGGAGTCTTCAGAAATGGCGGGAAGGCGCTCAGGTCGACGACTCCCCTCGCCCCGTGGTGGACCACCAGCCCCCAGCCGCGTGATGTTTTCCAGCGTGGCGGCAGCGGCGTACAGTAGCTCCGCCAGTCTCTCGTGAGCCAGCCGTAGCGCGTCTGGCTGCGGCCCCTCTTCATGCCGATGCCCCGGTAGGAACGCGTCGGCCCCCGGCTGCGCCATGTCTTGGTGAGCCGCCTCGGGCTCAACGACTTCAGCAGTGTCCTCCTCCGGTACTCTGGCTCGAGCTGTCTGACGTGTTTCCATGTCCGTAGTACTTCTGACACCAGATGAAGTACCGGTGAAGACGCTGGACACCCAGGTTGAGGCACACGTATATTTATTTCAGCTTGCCGGTACAGGACAACACTAGAGGGGGTAGCGGCCCCCTCACCCGGATAACTGGGGATACCCCCTAGCTAATCTCACCTATCCCCAAGTCCTCCACTAACGGGCTAGGGGAGGCTAACTGGCCCGACACTGGTGAGTCGGGCTACGGTCTCCGGAGTCCCAGGGTCTAACCCTGGTTCACGGAACCACGCCTCTGGCTCGATCCTCTGCAGCCCTGACAAGGGCGGCGTCGAGGGGAGTCCAGGGCTCTAGCTAGAGGATCTTCACTCTTCCTCCTTCGTTCCCAGACTGAGCCCCGAGCTCTCTCTGTCCTCCCCCTTTATACCCCTCACCAGGATCCCAACCCCCCAGGCTGCCTGACGCGGACGTCGTTGCGGGCACCCCCCCCCGTGTACTCCCGTAACTCCGCCCACTGTGTTTGTTACCCATTGGATCGTATGCACTTACAGCCCTCCCGTAACAGCCCTACACATGCAAAGAGACAAGTAGAAAGGCACTCACATGGACAACAACGCTGGCATTGCAACGCAGCGGACAACGCATCGTGGATGTGCAAACGCGTGGGGCTGAATGATGAAACGTGGCATGACAAGAGAGGAACTGTGTTATACAACACAGGAATGAATTCGCGAATGAATGGTTGAACGAATGAATGTTGTGACGGAGCAACTTGCCTTTGACAGAGAAGGATGTGGTGTCGGCAGGAGCATACGTGATGTCTGTAACACGAAACACACACGCACGCACACATTCAAGCACGCAAGAGGTGTAACAATGAGCATGATGCCAACAGGATAATTACCAACACATTTCAAAGTGGTTTAAATAGCAGTAAAAGTTTTACAAAAAATCCAAGTTGATTCCGGTTCAAGCGAGTGATGGGTTATGATTGCTATATTTTTTCTGCACACGACGGAGATAGTGGTGGAAATTCCACATTCCTATGGAGGGGTCCGAGTCCATACGTAATGAGTCGACTGATATTTATGTAGTGCAGAAGGATGCTTATCATGAAAGTGGTGATATCAAATCAACGGATGCAGAAATACGATGGACTCATCTGATACAGAACCTTCATGTCAATGACGGCATTTGCCTTTGGACCCGATGCAGTCCCCTTGCCGTGTCCTTTATAGAACCCTGGTTCCGAACCCTTGTCTTGTACACTACAGAACCCTCAGATAATCCATTACAGATCCCTCATATCATCCGATACAGAACCTTCAGGTCATCCGGCACAGATCCCTCCTGAAATCCCATACAGAATCCTTATCTCATCCAATAGAGAATCTTACCCCGTGTCATCCCACACAGAACCCTCATCATATAACACGCGTACCCGCAAACATCTCGAGAGTGAGAGAATTGTGCATGTCCTGGCCTGCTCAATGACCAAACGCCATGCCAGCAACTCTAACCCCAACCACAACCACGCATCCCCTCCATCCAAAGAACCCCCCCCCCGCCCGCTCCTCCTATACCCGCTGGGCACACTCCCCGCTATATAAGTCCGAGACAAACAAAGCCAAAGATCCGCCGTGTAGCCTGCAGCAGACTGTAGGGGCAAGTGCTGTTAGCGAGCACCTATGAAGGCTGGCGCGGCATATGAGGGGGTGGGTGGCCGGTAACACGCCCGGCCGCCTTTGTCTCCCCAGTGGCAATGTTTACACACCGCACCAGGTACTACTTTGAGGCTGAGTCGACCTAGGGGAGGCCCAGCACAGGTTCAGATAATCGTCACCGGTGTTGGCCGTGAGCGTGAATCGAACTCGGGGCGCCGGGTTCGTAGTGCAGAACGCTAACCGCTGCACCACCGCTCCCCCTGCACACTCACACACACACTGCCACTCACACACACTGCCACGCACACACCGCACACACACACTGCACGCACACACACACTGCCACGCACACACCGCACACACACTGCACGCACACACACTGCACGCACACACACACTGCCACGCACACACCGCACACACACTGCACGCACACACCGCACACACACTGCACGCACACACACACTGCCACTCATACACACACTGCCACGCACACACGCACACTGCCACGCACACACACACTGCCACACACACACACACTGCACACACTGCCATTTACACACGCTGCCACGCACATACCGCACACACACACTGCACGCACACACACTGCCACGCACACACACACACACTGCCACTCACTCACACACACTCCCAACACCTCAGACACACGCCCATACACACACCGCACACACACATCGCACACTCACACACCGCAGACTCACACACACACCGCACACACACCACAGACTCACACACACACACACACCGCACACACACCGCCCCCTCACACATACCGCCCCCTCACAGACACACCGCAGACTCACACACCACACACACACACACTGCACACACACAGCACGCACACACACAGCACGCACACACACAGCACGCACACATACACCACGCACACACCCCGCACACACACCACGCACACACCCCGCACACACACACACACACAGCACACACACACACGGCACACACACCACACACACTCACCACACACACCACACACACCGCACACACCACACACACACACCCAACACACACTCACCACACACACACCCCCGCCATGCTGAAGACAATGATGTAATGCTGTTGCCACGGCAACCGTCATCTATGGAGACTTGGCCGCCATTGTGTTAACCCCTGGCTTGAGAAGCCGCGTGAGGAGAAAGCGAGAAATGTTATTGTCTATTAATTTATTCAAATTAAAACAGCCCGCCCAAATAATACCGTGAGGATATAATACCTCATTCGCATATATGTCCCTACAAGTGAATTAAGATTTTTTTTTTATAAAAAATATATTTTTACACATCTCAGCAATGCTGCCTAATAATAAAACAAAATGTAAATACCTCAACACATTTATCAATAACAACACTGTGGTCATTAAATTAATACAATAGGCGACGGTTTGGGCAATGGCCATTCTGCATAACGCACAAACGATAATAATGAGAAAGATTATATTTCCTTATTGCCATTCTAAGGCAATTTTAATGTTCAGGGACATTTCAATATCCCTTATCGATGCACCGATTAAACTATAATAGCTCTAATTATGTGTACTGCGTTGGCAGTGGTGCACAATTAAAACATTTCACACACTAATCACCAAACAATGCATTCATCAAATATATATAATCGGCAACCTTTCAGGCAATGAGCCTTCTTCATAGCACATGGCAAATTACCCGAATCGTATAATAGCTAAATATTTATTCTTAAACTCAACAACACACGCATCATATCTCATGTCGTATTAATGTTATTTTTAATGTACAAGATGGTCCAGATGTCTTGTGACCCCACATTTAATTCTCTATAAAACTTCATATTTTTGTCAGTAAGGTTTATTTGAAACATAAGTGAAAACGCAAAGAAAACATGTTTTTGTGGGTCAATTAATTGGCGGTCACGAGACATCTGGACCACCCTGGTTTGTACAGTTTTGTAATGGTGCAAAGCATCACACAGCCACCTGCAGCCGCTACAGGCCCCAATATTCACTGCAATGTGAAATAAATCGAACCAATTATTATATTCTAGAAATATTTATAATATTGTTCGTTCATATCCGATTGCTGGGTGACAGGTTCAATTTATTGGTGGCACCCACCACTGCGGAGACGGATTGAGGACATTGGCTCGCGGTGGAGGCTCGATCGAGATGGATTGTGGCACTTGCAGGAGGAGGCCTTCATCCAGCAGTGGATATAGACCATGACCAAGCATCATTGGTTGGTGATTGAATGGCAAAATGAAAGTTGGCATTAATCTGCCCCAATGTCAGCAGTGTAGGGTCTCTGAGTTTGCATTGCAGGACGGTGGAGATTGGGACGGATCGGCCCGGCCTTCATCCAGCAGTGGATTTATCGTGGCTGATTGTGACTGTATAGGTTTGGACAGTTGTGCTATACTTATTAAGACATGCACATCAAAACACAGTCAAAATGTAGTATGAGCAAGTTAGGTATGGGTGCAAGTAAGCGCTATATTTTATTCCGATCGTGATCACGTGGAAGCAAGAGGCACCAGATAAAATGTAGTTACAATAAAATAATATAATACACATACGGTCGCTTTCAGCCGATTAAATATGATTCATTAGTCTTTGGTGAGGTATAGGGGTTAAGCGTTTAGGGTTAGGAGTTAAGGTTAGAAGTTAAGGTTCCCAAGTGAGGATGCCATGTTGGGCCCAACGTTGGAATGTGGTCGTAACCTTTGGACAAATAATGTCCAACCCAACGTTCCATGTTTACTGAAATATGATTATAATTTACGGGTGAGGGATTAGGGTTTAGGAGAAATGATTCACGGATTCGGGTTAGTATTAGGATGTAAGAGTTAGGATTACGGTTAGGGGTTATGGTTAGGGATTAGTGGTTGGGGTTTGACGTTGGGGTTTAGAGTTACTAAAGCGCTACAATTCAGTCGTGGGGGTTAGGGGTTAGGTTTACATTTCAGGGTCAGAGGTCACGGTGTTAGGGTTTAGGCTATTGTTTCAGGTTAGGGGCTAGAGTGAGGGAGTAAGTTAGTGTATAGGGTTAGAGGTTAGAGTTCGGGTATTAAAATCATACCTGTCAACCCATACAGCTTACCCCGTATTCTTGTACAGGGAAATTGAGTTTTCAGGTCCATATGGCGTACAGCCGTTTCAATGCAAACCATTTTTTTGTCTATTTGTTTGTGTTTCTCCCTTGTGGTGGGACTTTGTAGGATGAACGTTGAGATCTATAAGGGGCACGTGGTGACCAATAAGGTCTGAAATGGTCCGTAATAAGGTAGGGGCACTGATAAGGGGTTGACAGGTATGTAAAATGTAGAAGTTAGCTTTAGGGTTGGGAACAGTACAGTCCATCATTATCACGATGCAAGGGCAGATAAAGCCCCATCGGTGCCCACTGCACATTCCGTCACGTGTTTTCACTTTCCTCCCGTCTCACGCCAGAATGCTCAAGTCGTGGCCACATCTTTCTGGCACAAACCTCTGACGTCGTAGTCAAGCCACGTTCTCTGCTAGGTCTTCCTGTCTTTCTGGTTCCTTATATTTTTTTCTCCCCAAACAACAACACATTCCTCTGTTGATATGAACAACAACAACACACTTTGAATTTTCCTGCTGTTGTCCATCCCACCACACGTGTGTGTCCTAATAGTGCCAGTCCCCCTTCTCATCACCACCCTGCATCATCAGGTTGTCTTCTTCTGTGTGCAACCTTTTTCTCACATCTACGTTGGTCGCTCTATGTGACCAACGTAGAAGTGCAGTACACACAAAGCCGTCAACCCGTACAGTTCACCCCGTATTCTTGTGCAGGGAAATTGAGTTTTCAGGTCCATACGGCGTACAGCCGTTTCAATGCGGGCAAAGCATTTTTTTTGTCTATTTGTTTGTGTTTCTCCCTTGTGATGGGACTTTGCAGGATGAACGTTGAGAGTTATAATGGGCACGGGGTGACCAATAAGGTCCGAATTGTTTCTGTAATAAGGTAGGGGCACTGATAAGGGGGGTTGACAGGTATGAGTACAGTAATACCTGAACACACTTTTGTTTGCGGGCAGTAGCTTCAGCCAGAAGGCCTGAAGGTAAACCTCAGCGGTCAGGCGCTGTCATGGGATTTTGCACGGATGGAATTAAAAACTGTAAACGCTCTGCTATCAGTGGTGTCCGAATCTGGCCCAGGGACAGGCATAAACACGAGACTCAAATCACAAATACACAACTCACACAAAGATCCCCCGTGTAGCCTGTAACAGACTGTTGGGGCAAGTGCTGTTAGCGAGCACCTATGAAGGCCGGCACGGCTACACGAGATGGGGGTAGGGAGGGTGGTGGCCAGGACCCACGCTCTCTTACCCCACACACAAAGGCACACACATACCCACATCCATGCGTACCCACACACAAAGACCCGCATACCCCCACACACACACAAAGACACACACAGCTCTGTTCGACCTGTGCTCCATTAGCGCACTGATTAGCAGCACTTCGTACCCGGCCAGCCATCTGTCTCCCACACAAAGATCCCTGCTCCCTCCTCTCTACCCCCCCCCATCTCGCCTATTCCTGCATCGATACTCCCCCTCCATCGCATCTACCCGCCCTCCATTGTCATATATACATCCTTCCCCCATCTCCTTCCATCACCTCCATCATTCACCTCCATCCTTCCCTCCTCCTGCCTCCCTCCATTCTGCCACCATCTCCCCCCCCCCCCATCACCTCCATCCTCTCCTCCTCCTGCTTCTCATCTCCCTCCAATCTGCCTCAATTCTACCACCATCTCCCTCCACCTCCCTCCATCACCTCCCCCCCATAACCTCCATCCTTCACCTCCATCCTCCCCTCCTCCTGCCTCCCTCCATCCTGCCACCATCTCCCCCCATCACCTCTCCTCCTCCTGCCTCTCATCTCCCTCCATTCTGCCACCATCCCCCCCCCAATCACCTCCATCCTCTCCTCCTCCTGCCTCTCCCCATCTCCCTCCATTGTGCCGCCATCTCCCCCCACCTCCTCCCTTCCATCTCTTCCTGCATTCTCTCCCCACCCGCTCTCCCTCCCATGACCTCCCCGCAATGAAACTCTAGAAATATATTCTAGCAGGTAGGGCCCACTGAGCTGGACTGTATAGCTCTGCTTTTTTTTAAGAAGCAACCTGGAGACAAGTGATAGCTCAACGAAGTGGCTTATCATGTGGAAATTTCTAGCAGCGAAATACTCTAAATGCACGTTGATTCTAAATGTGGAGGGAAAACCCGGATGACCCGGAGGGAAAACCCGGATGACCCGGAGAAAAATCCACGTGACCACGGGGATAGATAGAGAGAGACCGAAGGAGAGAGACACGCAAACTCCAAATATACAGCAGCAGACGTCAGGGTCGGGATTGAACCCACGACCTCCTGCATACCAAGCGAGGTAGTTAACATCTCACCACCCCAAAATCTACCCCCCTCTCCATCACTCCCTCACTTCCCCACCTCTGTCATCCATCTCTGCCCCCCCCCCACCTTCCCTCCCCTATCTTTTCAACATTCATTCGAGTGCTGATGAGACACAATGTCAAAACCGGTCCAGAGTTTTTCTTGTACTGAACCAACGCTGCTGAAATTACGAACTTCCGGAAGGCCGTGTGGGCTGATGGGATGTGAAAAAATATACTTTTATCTTATTCATGTAGGGAAGATGTTCTTCACTAATCTTCAGAGGGGGCGGGAGGGGGGGGACTTTCACCGAGAAGACATCATCAGCGTGAGGGCCACCACACATCTGAAACCACTGTGGGTTTGACAGCAGCAATGGGGGCGCACTAAAGGCCACAAGGGACAGCCAGTGGCCTGCGGGCCTTGCGATGAAGAACCATGATGTGTAGGGAGACAGATGTGTGGGAAGGAGATATTGTCTACCCGATACATTTTGAAACTGATATTCTCCGCAATGATTATTTTCAATATGATCTAGCAGAAGGAAGGAAGTTGAGGTGCGATGGTGTAAGCCAAGTTTGGTAGCGGTGGCACCAACGGTGCTGGTTGCTGCCTCACAACAAGAAGGGCACCTGGGTTCGATTCCAGATTCGGGTGCCCTCGTGTGCGCATGTTTGTGGAGTTTGTATGTTCTCTCCCCGCTGTTCTGCATTGGTTTTCTCCGGGCTCTCAAATTTCTTCCCGTAGCTCAGACAGCTCACGTACTGTGCAATGTCAACTGGTATTGGCCAAACAATTCCAAGGCTGAAAATTTTACAAAGTGACTTGCAATCGACTCAATTAGGGATTGACACGGCAGCTTCAGCAACGTCACAGAAACACGCGTTTAGAGTTATTTGGCTGCTATGAATTCCCACGTGGTGATGATGATGATGAGCCACTTCGTTGAGCTAATCATTTGTGGTCGGGTCGCTTCTGAAAACGAGCAACATAGCTCAGTGGGCCTTACCTGATCAAATAAAATTTTAAAAAAATGTTAAGTTAGTGAGGCTTTCCTGCGTAAACAAACGTAATTATACATTTAAAACAAAATATATTGCCCACCCCACCCAAACCTGTTTCTCTATCTCGTGCCACTCCAATCCCCGCCGACTCCGGCCTGTTGGGAGTCGCAGGGGGACTCAATTCTCGTGGAGAGAAAAATCTGTCCCATCCCCTCTCGCCAATCAATTGCCTAATCAATGGGCGTGCAGATCGATTCGAGAACACCATCAGTGGCGATGGCAGCCTCGTAGAGTCAGGGGGCGGGGGGGGGGCTGGGGGCTGCGTCGTGCCCCCCCCCCACACACCCCTCTGAAGGATCCTCAGTGCCCCCCTTTCTAAATTATTTTCAGTTAATAACAAAGTGTAGGGGGAAATGTTGAACGTTCAAGTTCTTACAACGTGTTCCATACGTTGTGTGTTCCAGGACTACAAAGACAAAAATCCCCCGCATAGCCTTTAACAGATTGTTGAGGCAAGTGCTGCGTATGTATGTTACTGTATGTTGAACTTCTTTCGCACCGTACATAGACAACCGTGCTCATCGGAGGTGCAGGGATAGGACAACAAAAAGCGAGCACCCATGAAGGAGGGCCAGCACGGCACACGAAGGTCGGTGGCGAACACCTCACGGTGTGTGCACGGCCCCGTGTCTCCTAGGCAAGGCCGGAGCCATGGCGTCAACATTGGGGGGGACCAAATCTTCCAGGGGGTCTGGGGGTCCCCCCCCCCCCCAGAAAAAAAATCTTAATTTGAAAACGAATTTGCTGCCTAAAAGATTAAAAAATTCACTAACACACAGGATGGCCTTTTTATTAATTTTTTACAATAATTTCTAATAGTGTATTGTATTATATTGCACTGTTTTTTCTTTTTTATCTTTTCTTGTTTCATTGTATGTAATGGCAGAGATTAGGGATTAATAAAGTACAACCATAACCACAATCATATAAACAGAAATATATTTTATAGCAATATATTGGGGGGACATTTTGAGCATATTTGGATATTGGGGGGGGATGTGTGTCCCCCAATATATATTATAATTACGGCCTTGCTCCCCGGTGCTGATGATGTCCACTACACACCACACCAGGTACTCACTTTTAAGGCCAACTCGATTTAGGGGGAAGCCCAGTGCCGATTTAGATCATTTGTCACCGATGTTGGCCGTGAGCGAAAATCGAATTCGGGTCTTTGCCGGATTTAAATCGTAGTGAACTAGCCACCGTACACACTAAAACTAAACATTTTTTTTTATTTTACCAGGTAAGGCCTAACTGAGCTAGATCGCTCGTTTTCAGAAGCGACCTGGCTGGCCATGAACTATAACTCAACGAATTCGCTTCATGTGGAAAGTTATAGCAGCATAATGCTCTCAAAGCACGTTGATTCTAGATGTGGAGGTAAAAAAACCGGAGGACCTGGAGAATCATCCCCGTGACCATGGGGAGAGAGAGACGCAAACCCCAAATATACAGCAGACGTCAGGGTTGGGATCGAACCCACAACCTCCTCCATACCATGCGAGGTAGTTAACACCTCCAAACCACCGTGGCACCCCTCAGGGAGTGAGAGCCGGAGCCGATCACGTGACAAGCGCAGTAGAACTCGTTTTGTTTATTATCGAACGTCCCTTTGGATTCACTGTCTCGTGGTCCCTCCCATCCAAACCCTCCCTTCCACCTTCCCCACCATAGCCCCCCCCCTACACCTGCTTTACATTACCACACGATAAGCCACTTCATTTAGCTAATCATTTGTGGCCAGGTCGCTTCTGAAAAAGAGCTTTTTAGCTCAGTGGGCCTTACCTGGTAAAATAAAAAATATAGTTTAGTGATAACAATAGTATGGGACGCCATGAGTATGGGTATGTATGGGTCTCTGAGTCTGTAGAAACGTGAGTTTAGAATATTTGGCTGCCACTGTAAATCCCCACGTGATAAGCCACTTCACTGAGCAATCATTTGTGGCCAGGTCGTTTCTGAAAAATAACTATACATCTCCCTGGCACCTACCTGGTAAAAATAAGAATATTTTATTTGTAGTTGAGTTTAAGGTCACGCGACAGGGCTGGGTGGTGGTGCCACTCCACTGAGGGGCCCCCGGGCAGAAATTATTTTTGGGTGTCCCATGTGACTACAATAAAAACATTACACGAGGCATGGACAAGCTGCGGTACTTAATGATACCAAGGCTGTGTGAAAATCGTGAAGGTAAAGTCTCGTTGCAATGAAAGGAGTTCTTAATTCTGTAGCATTATTAAAATTGTGAGTTCTATTACTTCAAAAACAGGATCTGAATTTGAGCAGATTCCATTTGGCCAACCCCCGAATGGTTCAATAATCTGGTGGGGGGTGAGGGGGGGCAGAGGGGGCCCTTCAGCTACTTTGGCCTCCCCCTAGGTTTGTTTTGCTCATACCGTCTGTAAAAGATGTGGTTCCAGACATACAGTACCCTGGTGTCTACAAACTAAGTTGCCTCTGTGGTAGCAGTTACATTGGGGAAACCAAACGACATGTCTCGGACCGCATCCGTGAACATAAAGCTGACCTGAAACACTGTAGGACAAACACCTCAGCCGTGGCAGATCACTGTTACAACTCAGTGGGCTCACATGACATTGACTTCTCCAAGACAGAGGTTCTCTGCAAGCCATCTGGCTATCATGAGAGATTCGTACATGAGGCGATCCACATTTACAAACACAGAGACAATTTTAACCGAGAAGATGGATTCTGGCTTAGCAATCACTGGAAGGACGTAATAAACCATTTTGATACACATTAGGGTGGGTAGAATAATACATAGTGTTATATTAAAAATGTATAAGGTATAGGGTGGTTTATAGCAATACAGTATGTAATTTAATGTTGGTTTTGCCTATGGAAGTATATAGTACGGTATAGACGCGTGTGATGTAAGAGAATAAAGTTTAGATGGAAGCATATTATATAATTTTTTACAACGTAGAATTTTTCATGTATTACTTACTGTTAGTAACTCAGCTTATTGTAGAGTATAGTAAGTTTACTGATGATGCTATGTAGTTTATACTTTAGTTTGTCATGCAGTTTATACTGTAGTTTTTTACGTGGTTGTTTAGTAACTACAGCTACATACTATTAACATTCCTTTCCTTTGTTAATGCTCCCCCCCTTCCCCCCCCCCTTTGATGCTGCTAATCCTGCATAATGCACGGGCATAGTATTGATTTGGAACCCCCCCCGCCCACCTCCTACGCATTTTCCATATGCTGAATTCCTCTTGATATGCAAATTATTTTGTTTAGGCGCTCTTCTTCCCACCTCCCCCCCCCTCTAACCCAGCTTAAATATACGCTCCAAGCTTGGGGTGTTTCATTCTTCGCCTGAGGATGGCTGCTTGCGTTGTGGCCGAAACGTCGTGAGAATTGTTTTATTATGTTTTATTTTTATTATTTTATTACTTCCCTTCTACGTGACTTTACCGAAAGAACCAAGAAGATTGTTTTGCTCAGTTCGCTTCTGGCATCGATCCCACGTCTGCCAAGAAGCGACGAAGAGCTGGAGAGAGACGGTGGAAACTGAACTCTCCGACCCGCTCCTACTGTTGGACATCTTTGAAAAAAGAAAGAGCTTCATAACTCATCGGATTTCTCCAGGGTAAATAAAGGTTCCCATTCTGGAACGCACACAACCACCGTTCACGACCCGCACCACGAATGGAGAATTAAATAGCTGTCATCTATCCACTGCTGGATGAAGCTGAAGCTCTCCCCCCCCTCCCTCATCGCTCACGGTCCTGCGACTATGCAACAAGCCACCCTTGCGCCCGCACCACGAGCCGGTCCGTCGCTCCATCTCCGCATCGGACTCGAAAATCCTCGAGCACCGTACTGCTGCTGACTACGAGAAGGATCATTCGAGGCGAAGAAATATTTACGAAATTCGCCACAAGCAGCAGAGCCCGAACGGTGACGACGACGGACGGAAGGCTTGACTGCGCGCGTCAAGAGAGTTGGACTTCAACGAAGCCACGGAGGATGCTGGGATATCCTTGGCAGCGTGGGGTGACAACAACTTGTAAGATTGGAATAGAAAGGTGGCCATCAGGAAGGGAGAAAGAACGGAGCAGCGTGTATAGTTAGGCTATGGGCCAGAGCAGAAAACTGGGGCCACTTAAGTTAGCAAAAACTGGAGCGAACTAAAACTGAGTTAGTTTTACTTGAACAATTCTGGCCTTCGCCTGATGATGCTCGTTGTAATTACCGGGTTTACTCTCCAACACACCGGTCTGCTGAACTAGAAACTAATTGGCATGTTTTCTTGACGTGATAAACTTTTCTAATTTGGCTGTGTCGGATGGTGGTGGGTTTTAACGACACATTTATATTTACGCGATCTAACCCAAAAAAAAAACTCTCATGGATAAACTAAAAATGTTCACTGCAGGGCTATTTACATTTGCAAGCCGTATTGTTTGTAGATCTGCTTTCTATTTGCCTGACCTGCTGTTGTTGCTGTTACCATTGGACAATCCTAAAATTCTGCGATGTGCCGTCCGATTGTCTATTAATGATTCCCAGATTTCGCACACGCACAATTTGGATCAAGAGCATTTCACGTAGCTTCCCCAAAAGCTTTCGAACCACCCCGCTCGGTCTCTTGGCATCGCCATTCAGCGATCTCGGTCCTCGTTCAAACCAACTATTATTAAAATCACAAACGTTTAAGCGTGAATGTAATTTTACAACCTAATTGCTTTTGTTAAGTTTTTTTCTGTAATTGTGGAATACTTTCATGTTAGCCTCAATGGACATTACTCCGGAAATTTTATTTTTGAAACCAAAAATAGTTTTATTTCGCAGGTAAAGCCCGCTGAGCTGTGAGCTCTTGTTCAGAGGCGGCCTGGCCAAGTATGAGAATCATTTATAGCAGCAGCCAAATCATCTAAGCACGAGTTGATTCTCAATGTGGGGGGGGGGCAAAACCAGAGGAGGAACCCGGACAACGATCCACGTTGATGTTGGCTGTGGGTGTGGGCTATGGGTGTGGGCTATGGGTGTGGATGTTGGCTATGGGTGTAGATGTTGGCTATGGGTGTGGGCTATGGGTGTGGGCTATGGGTGTGGATGTTGGCTATGGGTGTTGGCTATGGGTGTGGGCTATGGGTGAGGATGTTAGCTATGGGTGTAAGCTATGGGTAAGGATGTTAGCTGTGCGGTGTGAGCTATGGGTGAGGATGTTAGCTGTGCGGTGTGAGCTATGGGTGAGGATGTTAGCTATGGGTGTGAGCTATGGGTAAGGATGTTAGCTGTGCGGTGTGAGCTATGGGTAAGGATGTTAGCTGTGCGGTGTGAGCTATGGGTGAGGATGTTAGCTATGGGTGTAAGCTATGGGTAAGGATGTTAGCTGTGCGGTGTGAGCTATGGGTAAGGATGTTAGCTGTGCGGTGTGAGCTATGGGTGAGGATGTTAGCTGTGCGGTGTGAGCTATGGGTGAGGATGTTAGCTATGGGTGTGAGCTATGGGTGAGGATGTTAGCTATGGGTGTGAGCTATGGGTGAGGATGTTAGCTATGGGTGTGAGCTATGGGTGAGGATGTTAGCTATGGGTGTGAGCTATGGGTGAGGATGTTAGCTATGGGTGTGAGCTATGGGTGAGGATGTTAGCTATGGGTGTGAGCTATGGGTGAGGATGTTAGCTGTGCGGTGTGAGCTATGGGTGAGGATGTTAGCTGTGCGGTGTGAGCTATGGGTGAGGATGTTAGCTATGGGTGTAAGCTATGGGTGAGGATGTTAGCTATGGGTGTGAGCTATGGGTGAGGATGTTAGCTGTGCGTTGTGAGCTATGGGTGAGGATGTTAGCTATGGGTGTAAGCTATGGGTAAGGATGTTAGCTGTGCGGTGTGAGCTATGGGTGAGGATGTTAGCTATGGGTGTAAGCTATGGGTAAGGATGTTAGCTGTGCGGTGTGAGCTATGGGTGAGGATGTTAGCTGTGCGGTGTGAGCTATGGGTGAGGATGTTAGCTATGGGTGTAAGCTATGGGTAAGGATGTTAGCTGTGCGGTGTGAGCTATGGGTGAGGATGTTAGCTGTGCGGTGTGAGCTATGGGTGAGGATGTTAGCTGTGCGGTGTGAGCTATGGGTGAGGATGTTAGCTATGGGTGTGAGCTATGGGTGAGGATGTTAGCTATGGGTGTGAGCTATGGGTGAGGATGTTAGCTGTGCGGTGTGAGCTATGGGTGAGGATGTTAGCTATGGGTGTGAGCTATGGGTGAGGATGTTAGCTATGGGTGTGAGCTATGGGTGAGGATGTTAGCTATGGGTGTGAGCTATGGGTGAGGATGTTAGCTGTGCGGTGTGAGCTATGGGTGAGGATGTTAGCTGTGGGTGTGAGCTATGGGTGAGGATGTTAGCTGTGCGGTGTGAGCTATGGGTGAGGATGTTAGCTGTGCGGTGTGAGCTATGGGTGAGGATGTTAGCTGTGCGGTGTGAGCTATGGGTGAGGATGTTAGCTATGGGTGTGAGCTATGGGTGAGGATGTTAGCTGTGCGGTGTGAGCTATGGGTGAGGATGTTAGCTATGGGTGTGAGCTATGGGTGAGGATGTTAGCTGTGCGGTGTGTACGTGACTGGGTGTGGGGAGGCTGCGTGGGAGCCGCTGGGTCAAGGGACGACGACTGACGTGGTGGGAGGGAAGAGGAGGTGACATGGCAGAGGAGAGTGCCTGACAGTGGGGTTCTGGGGGAGGATGAGGAGGGAGGGAGGGGAAGCTGGGAGGAGGAGGAGAGACAAGGGGAGGGGGGAAGGAGATGCGGGGTGGTGATGCCACCACTGCGGTCAGTGTGTGTGCTGGCGTGAGTCGCATTAAGCGAGCGAGTGAACGCGTGCGTGCTGCGTGCACGTTTGTGATTACACTTGAATGCACGCGCGCGTGTGCCAATGTGTGTGCATGTGCCAATGTGTGTGCATGTGTCTGTGATTACACTTGAATAAACGCGTGCATGTGCCATTCTGTGGATGTGTAATCTTTGTTTTGTGCACGTGTCAGTGTGCGTGTCAGTGTACACGTGACAGTGTGCACGTGTGTGTGCGCACGTGTCAGTGTGCACGTGTGTGTGCGCACGTGTCAGTGTGTGTGCACGTGTCAGTGTGTGTGCACGTGTCAGTGTGTGCACGTGTCAGTGTGTGCACGTGTGTGTGCACGTGTGTGTGTACGTATCAGTGTGCACGTGTGTGTACGTGTCAGTGTGTGTACGTGTCAGTGTGCACGGGTGTGTGTGCACGTGTGTGCACGTGTCAGTGTGCACGTGTGTATGTGCACGTGTGTGTGTGCACGTGCCAGTGTGCACGTGTCAGTGTGCACGTGTCAGTGTGCACGTGTGTGTGCACGTGTCAGTGTGTGTGCACGTATCAGTGTGCACGTGTGTGTGTGTGCACGTGTCAGTGTGTGCATGTGTGTGTGCACGTGTGTGTGTGCACGTGTCAGTGTGCACGTGTGTGTGTGTGCACGTGTCAGTGTGCACGTGTGTGTGTGCACGTGTGTGTGTGCACGTGTCAGTGTGCACGTGTGTGTGTGCACGTGTGCGTGCACGTGTGTGTGTGTGTGCACGTGTGTGTGTGCACGTATCAGTGTGCACGTGTGTGTGTGCACGTGTCAGTGTGCACGTGTGTGTGTGCACGTGTCAGTGTGTGCACGTGTCAGTGTGTGCCAATGTGTGTGAATGTGTCAGTGTGTGTGTGTGTGCACGTGTGTGTGTGCACGTGTCAGTGTGCACGTGTGTGTGTGCACGTGTGTGCGTGCACGTGTCAGTGTGCACGTGTGTGTGTGCACGTGTGTGTGTGCACGTGTGTGTGTGCACGTGTGTGTGTGCACGTGTGTGTGTGCACGTGTGTGTGTGCACGTGTGTGTGTGTGCACGTGTCAGTGTGTGCATGTGTGTGTGCACGTGTGTGTGTGCACGTGTCAGTGTGCACGTGTGTGTGTGCACGTGTGTGTGTGCACGTGTCAGTGTGCACGTGTGTGTGTGCACGTGTGTGTGTGCACGTGTGTGTGTGTGCACGTGTGTGTGTGCACGTGTGTGTGTGCACGTGTGTGTGTGTGCACGTGTGTGTGTGCACGTATCAGTGTGCACGTGTGTGTGTGCACGTGTCAGTGTGCACGTGTGTGTGTGCACGTGTCAGTGTGTGCACGTGTCAGTGTGTGCCAATGTGTGTGAATGTGTCAGTGTGTGTGTGTGTGCACGTGTGTGTGTGCACGTGTCAGTGTGTGCCAATGTGTGTGAATGTGTCAGTGTGTGTGTGTGTGTGTGCACGTGTCAGTGTGTGCACGTGTGTGTGTGCACGTGTCAGTGTGTGCACGTGTGTGTGTGCACGTGTGTGTGTGCACGTGTGTGTGTGCACGTATCAGTGTGCACGTGTGTGTGTGCACGTGTCAGTGTGCACGTGTGTGTGTGCACGTGTCAGTGTGTGCACGTGTCAGTGTGTGCCAATGTGTGTGAATGTGTCAGTGTGTGTGTGTGTGCACGTGTGTGTGTGCACGTGTCAGTGTGCACGTGTGTGTGTGCACGTGTGTGCGTGCACGTGTCAGTGTGCACGTGTGTGTGTGCACGTGTGTGTGTGCACGTGTGTGTGTGCACGTGTGTGTGTGCACGTGTGTGTGTGCACGTGTGTGTGTGCACGTGTCAGTGTGTGCATGTGTGTGTGCACGTGTGTGTGTGCACGTGTCAGTGTGCACGTGTGTGTGTGCACGTGTGTGTGTGCACGTGTCAGTGTGCACGTGTGTGTGTGCACGTGTGTGTGTGCACGTGTGTGTGTGCACGTGTGTGTGTGCACGTGTGTGTGTGTGCACGTGTGTGTGTGCACGTATCAGTGTGCACGTGTGTGTGTGCACGTGTCAGTGTGCACGTGTGTGTGTGCACGTGTCAGTGTGTGCACGTGTCAGTGTGTGCCAATGTGTGTGAATGTGTCAGTGTGTGTGTGTGTGCACGTGTGTGTGTGCACGTGTCAGTGTGTGCCAATGTGTGTGAATGTGTCAGTGTGTGTGTGTGTGTGTGCACGTGTCAGTGTGTGCACGTGTGTGTGTGCACGTGTCAGTGTGTGCACGTGTGTGTGTGCACGTGTGTGTGTGCACGTGTGTGTGTGCACGTGTGTGTGTGCACGTGTGTGTGTGCACGTGTGTGTGTGCCGTCGTGCGTGATTTTAACTGAATACAGTGCACGTGTCAGACTGTGTGCCAATGTTCCTGTGTGGTCACACATAAACGCGCATGTGCCAATGTGTGTGTGCCACGTGTGCCAATGTATGATTATATCTGCATGTGTGTATATACGTGTTGCGTTTGATATGATGTATCGTTAAAATATGAACGTGCGTGCGTGTATGTGTCCGTTTGTGTGATTATACTGTACCCCAATCGTCTCTTAAGAGGCTATATCTGTGTCTCTGTGTCTGCATGTATCCACGTGCCTCCCCTAGGTGGACTCAGCCTCAAACGAGTACCTGGTGCCACCTGGTGCCACCGGGGAGACAAAGGCGGCCGGGCGTGGTCTCTGGCCACCCCACCCCCTCGGTGCTACTCGCTAACAGCACTTGCCCCAACAGTCTGTCACAGGCTACACGGGGGACCTTTGCCTTTATGCTACATGTGCATCGTCCATGTGTGTGTGTGTGACACGTGTTGTTACTACACAAGCTACTCTCGCTCACGGCAACTTGCACCCAACATTCTGTTCTATGACACGGGACCTCCTTTCCCCTTGCCAGTCTGTCCGATTGCTCTCCGAGGTTGTGGTGGTGGGGTGAGGAATCTTTGTCTGTCTGTGTGTGTTGCGTCTCAAGCTGCGACGCTCTGCACAAACCCATCCGTCTGTCTCGCGTGGCTCGCAATCTTCCACCTCCACCACTACCTCCTCCTCCTCTCGGTGTGTTACCCCCGGAGGCTGGCGAGTTCGTAAATGTGCATTGCAGGAGACAGTGGCGTGTCTGTGCGTGAAGGTGTCTGTGTGTGTGTCTGTGCCTGTGGGTGTCTGTGGATGTGTGAGTGTGGGTCTGTGGGTGTGTCAGTTTATGTGTGTGTCAGTGGGTGTGTGTGCCTGTGGGTGTGCGTCTGTGTGTGTGTCAGTGGGTGTGTGTGCGTCTGTGGGTGTGTGTCTGTGTGTGTGTCTGTGGGTGTGTGTCTGTGGGTGTATCAGTGTATGTGTGTGTAAGTGGGTGTGTGTGTGTGTGCCTGTGGGTGTGTCTGTGTGTGTGTCAGTGTGTGTGTGTCTGTGGGTGTGTGTGTAGGTGTGTCAGTGTCTGTTCGTGTGCCTGTGGGTGGTGTGTCTGTGGGTGTGTGTGTGTGTCTGTGTGTCAGTGTCTGTGTCTGGCTGTGGGTGTGTCTGTGGGTGGGTGTGTCTGTGGGTGGGTGTGTCTGTGGGTGGGTGTGTCTGTGGGTGGGTGTGCCTGTGGGTGTGTGTCTGTGTGTGTGCCTGTGGGTGTGTCAGTGTCTGTGGGTGTGTGTCAGTGCACCTAACAGCACTTGCCCCAACAGTCTGTTAAGGCTATTCGGGGGATCTTTGTGTCTGAACTCGTCTGACGCTTGAGGTGAGAGGGGAGGGAGGAGAGGAGGGGGAGGAAGAGGGGGAGAAGGAGGGGGAGGAAGAGGGGGAGAAGGAGGGGGAGGGAGAGGGGGGGGGAGGCGAGGAGAGGAGGGGAGGGTTGAGACGAGGGGAGGGAGGGAGGAGAGATGATGGAGGAGGGAGGAGGGTGAATGGGGAAGGTTGATGGGCGGTGGATCGAGGCGGCCACGCTGGGTACATGACTGACTACGTCTAACACACCAAGCAACGCACAGTGCTGCTGCTGCTGTACCACACCGCTAACACAATACCAAGGCGGCCACTGCAAATCCGACGATACACACAGACTCCCCCGTTCAGAGACCACGCTCCTAAATCTAATACACAACGCACTGTACGTAAAACATTTAATCTCGCAATGTCTAGCCCTAACCTATAACACCTAATACATAACACACACTACACATCAAACACACACCGACACATCACACCCCTAACACACACACGCCCACCTAACACACACATTTTACACACTGCTAACACACACACACACATTTGACACACATCTAACACACAATGGATTTTGGTGCAAAGCCTCTCTTCCCTCCGCAGCAGCCTATATAACAACAACAATAACAACGTACTATGATGCATGGTGGCCATCAAAGCACTCGCCAGGCTCTGCACCCTGCTTAGCTTCGCTCTCGGTGTCAGTCCACGAACCCACGCGCCGCACCAAAGACAAAGATCCCCCGTTTAGCCTGCAACAGACTTGGGGCAAGTGCGAGCACCACGCCCGGCCGCCTTTGTCTCCCCAGTGGCGATGTTTACACACCGCACCAGGTACTCATTTTGAGGCTGAGTCGACCTAGGGGAGGCCCAGGACCGGTTCAGATAATCGTCGCTGGTGTTGGCCGTGAGCAGGAATCGAACCCGGGTAGCCGGGTTCATAGCGCAGCGCGCTAACCACTACACCACCGCTCCCCACCTACACACACACACCTACACACACCTACCTACACAGACACACCTACACACCCCTACCTACACACACCTACCTACACAGACACACCTACCTACACAGACACTCCTACACAGACACACCTACCTACACAGACACTCCTACCTACACAGACACTCCTACCTACACACACCTACATAAATACACACACCTACACGGACACTCCTACCTACACACTCCTACCTACACAAACCTACACAAGGCTGGTCCAAACACCCCACCACCATCACAGTCGAGACTCCCACCTCTGATCCAACAACGGACTAAAACAACGTACACACACGCGCACATTGAACGCACATCCGCTATAACAATAGCAGCAGCAGCATGCACCGGTAGGCACAGCGATGTTGATGATTTGATTGGACCAGACTCGCCTGAGATGTCTACCCCCCCCCCCAGCTCTCACGGTCATCCTGCACTCGAGATGACACCGTGGCTGACGGCTCCTTGGCTGCTACTCCGTTCTTAGTCTCGACCAGCGCCCCCCATCCACATATCCCTTTCAGCCACGACAAAGCCCCGTGTGCTTGTCTGATCGGGTCAGCATGTGTGTGTGTGCGCGTGCGTGTGTTCTCAATTCCAAGTGTTCCTCTTCATGTCTCTCAAGGTAATTCCGAGCGTGGACGTGTCCAGTACACAAGGAAGAAGAGTTCATGGGTAGAGTGAAGGGCACGCGGATCTAGTGAAGACCACAACACTCTAGTGAAGACCACAGCAATCTAATTAAGACCACACTGGGCTACTGGAGACCACGACCATCTAGTGAAGACCTCACTGCTCTAGTGAAGACCTCACTGCTCAAGTGAATACCTCACTGCTCAAGTGAAGACCACACTGCTCTAGTGAAGACCTCACTGTTCTAGTGAAGACCTCACTGTTCTAGTGAAGACCTCACAGCTCTAGTGAAGACCACACTGCTCTAGTGAAGACCTCACTGCTCTAGTAAAGACCACATTGCTCTAGTGAAGACCTCACTGATCTAGTGAAGACCTCACTGCTCTAGTGACGACCTCACTGATCTAGTGAAGACCTCACTGCTCTAGTGAAGACCTCACTGCTCTAGTGAAGACCTCACTGCTCTAGTGAAGACCTCACTGATCTAGTGAAGACCACATTGCTCTAGTGAAGACCTCACTAATCTAGTGAAGACCTCACTGCTCTAGTGAAGACCACATTGCTCTAGTGAAGACCTCACTGATCTAGTGAAGACCTCACTGCTCTAGTGACGACCTCACTGATCTAGTGAAGACCTCACTGCTCTAGTGAAGACCTCACTGCTCTAGTGAAGACCTCACTGATCTAGTGAAGACCTCACTGCTCTAGTGAAGACCTCACTGCTCTAGTGACGACCTCACTGATCTAGTGAAGACCACACAGCTCTAGTGAAGACCTCACTGATCTAGTGAAGACATCACTGATCTAGTGAAGACATCACTGATCTAGTGAAGACAACACAGCTCTAGTGAAGACCTCACTGCTCTAGTGAAGACCTCAATGATCTAGTGAAGACCACACAGCTCTAGTGAAGACCTCACTGATCTAGTGAAGACCACACTGATCTAGTGAAGACCACACTGCTCTAGTGAAGACCACACTGATCTAGTGAAGACCACACTGCTCTAGTGAATACCTCACTGCTCTAGTGAAGACCTCACTGATCTAGTGAAGACCACACAGCTCTAGTGAAGACCTCACTGACCTAGTGAAGACCACACTGCTCTAGTGAAGACCACACTGTTCTAGTGAAGATCACACTGCTCTAGTGAATACCTCACTGCTCTAGTGAAGACCTCACTGATCTAGTGAAGACCTCACTGATCTAGTGAAGACCTCACTGATCTAGTGAAGACCACACTGCTCTAGTGAAGACCACACTGATCTAGTGAAGACCTCACTGCTCTAGTGAAGACCTCACTGCTCTAGTGAAGACATCACAGCTCTAGTGAAGACCACACTGATCTAGTGAAGACCTCACTGATCTAGTGAAGAACACACTGCTCTAGTGAAGACCTCACTGATATAGTGAAGACCACACTGATCTAGTGAAGACCACGCCGCTCTAGTGAAGACCACACTGCTCTAGTGAAGATCACACTGCTCTAGTGAAGATCACACTGCTCTAGTGAAGATCACACTGCTCTAGTGAAGATCACACTGCTCTAGTGAAGATCACACTGCTCTAGTGAAGACCTCACTGATCTAGTGAAGACCACACTGATCTAGTGAAGACCTCAAAGATCTAGAGAAGACCACACTGCTCTAGTGAAGACCACACTGATCTAGTGAAGACCACACTGCTCTAGTGAAGATCACACTGATCTAGTGAAGACCACACTGCTCTAGTGAAGATCGCACTGCTCTAGTGAAGATCACACTGCTCTAGTGAAGACCTCACTGCTCTAGTGAAGACCTCACTGCTCTAGTGAAGACCACACTGCTCTAGTGAAGACCACACTGCTCTAGTGAAGACCACACTGCTCTAGTGAAGACCTCACTGATCTAGTGAATACCACACTGCTCTAGTGAAGATCTCACTGATCTAGTGAAGACCTCACATACCTAGTGAAGACCACACAGACCTAGTGATCACACAGACCTAGTGAAGACCACACTGCTGTAGTGAAGAACTCACTGGGCTACTGGAGACCACGACCATCTCGTGAAGACCACACAGATCTCGTGATCACACAGACCTAGTACAGACCGCACGGATCTCGTGAAGACCACACTGCTCTAGTGAAGACCTCACTGCTCTAGTGAAGACCACACAGACCTAGTCAAGACCACACAGACCTAGTGAAGACCACACAGACCTAGTGAAGACCACACAGACCTAGTCAAGACCACACAGACCTAGTGAAGACCACACAGACCTAGTGAAGACCACACAGACCTAGTGAAGACCACACAGACCTAGTGAAGACCGCACGGCAATCCACAACGCGTCGCGTCTCTCACCCGGCGAGTCTGAGCGATGCTGATCACGCCCGGGCCACGGAGCCGTCTCGCGATGCTTCTGCGGCTCCGTCTCCTGCTGGGTGGCTCCATCCTTGGCGGAGGCTCGATCCGAAATCCAAGCGGAGGCGCCGTCTCCTCCCTCCATAGCAGCCCCCCCACCACCACCACCAATTTAATAAGAAAAAACGAATTCACTCTACGCTAACCTCTTAAAATATATACATGCACGGGCTTATACAATAGCGACGACTTGACACGATGATGACAATGGATATGCTGAACGAAACGAAATCAATACGCGGCTTAGCTTTGATGTGGTATAAACAGAACGATGGCGAATGGTGAATTGTTTACGTGATAATTTTATACAATCGTGCTATTCCGTTTAAATATACAATTGTACAAAAAAAAGAACAGCTAGCGAGCGAGAGAGCGAGCGAGAGATATGAATGCTCGTGGCGTCCGTTCTGTGTCGGCAGTGGAGGGAGGAGTGTGTGGGAGCTGGAGGGTTGGGGGTGTGTGTGTTAGATAGACTGTGTGTGTGTGTTAGATAGACTGTGTGTGTGTTAGATAGACTGGGGGGGGGGGGGTGTGTGTTAGATAGACTGGGGGTGTGTGTGTGTGTTAGATAGACTGTGTGTGTGTTAGATAGACTGGGGGGGGTGTGTGTTAGATAGACCGGGATGTGTGAGCTGGAGTGTTGGGGGGGTGTGTGTGTTAGCTAGACGGGGGTGTGCGTGCGTGTGTCTCTGTGTTCGTTCGTGGGAGGGATTGCGAGCTACGCCGGCGAATTGAATCTCAGGGCGAGAGAGAGAAAGAGAGAGGGGGAGGGAGCGTGAGAGAGAGAGACCGAGAGGGAGGGAGGGGTATGGGGAGAGAGGAGGGAGGAAGAGCGTCAGAGAGGGAGAGAGAGCGTGAGAGTGAGAGAGTGAGGGGGCAGAGAGGGGGGGGGGTACATAAAGCAAAGCATTAAAAAACTAAAAAAAACGAAATGAAGAACGAAGCAAAGTGCCGACTACACCATTCTCTGACGGTAAAAAAATAGAAAAAAGAGAGAGAGAGAGAGAAGGGGGAGTGGGAGAGAGGGAGGGGAGAGTGGGAGGTCGTTTCCGTACAGGCTGAACAGTCGTGACACGCGAGAGGGAGGAGAGTGGCTGGGATAGGGAGGGAAGAGAGAGAGAGGATGGAGAGTGGGGGAGGGGTCTGTGATGATGATGTGTGTGTGATGGAGCTATGCCGATACTGGTAGGAACCTCCTGGTTACACCAGCCCACATGGGATTATTGTGTCCGTCCGTCCGTCGTGAATCCAAAAATGGGAGGGGTGGGGCTGGGTGGAGAGGGGAGGGTGGTGAGGGGCTGGGTGGGGACGGTGGGGAGGGTGGGGCTGGGTGGGGAGGGGCTCGGTGGGGAGGGTGGGGCTTAGTGGGGGGTGGGAGGGGTGGGGCTGGGTGGTGCCCTTATAAATCTCAACGTTTAACCTACTCACGCCGGCTTGTGCCCGCCCTCACAGTCGGCCATATTTGCGGAATACACCACGCCGCCGTTGACCCTGGCCATTGACCGAGCAACCCAACGTTCCTACCAGCTCCCTCCGCAGGAATGTGTTCTGATGGGGCTTGTGATGGGGGCTTGTGCAGTGATGTGCGTGGTGGTGTGTCACGGCCAGGAGCTCGCCAACAGCACTTGCCCCAACAGTCTGTGCAGACTATACGGGGGAGCTTTGGCTTGTGTGTGACGGCCAACATTAGTGACGATTATCTGAACCGGTTCTGGGCCTCCCGTAGGTCGACTCGGCCTCAAATGAGTAACTGGTTGCGGTGCGTGAAAACATCGCCACTGGGGAGACAAAGGCGGCCGGGCGTGGTGTTGGCCACCCACCCCCTTCGTGTGCCGTGCTTGCCAACAGCACTTGCCCACCAGACACTCTTGTTGAGGCTCTCTCTGGTGTTGGCCAATCAGTTTCAAAGGGGCCATCCATAAATGACGTCACGCGATTTTGAACGATTTTTGACCCCCCCCCTCGTCACACGGCGTCACAAAAAGTCAGACCCCCCCCCCCCTCAAATATGACGTCACAAAGCTATGCCCCTCCCCCCCCAAAACCATATTTCCATTTTGAAAATAAAACATGCGTGTTGCCCTCGGGGCCGTCCCTAAATGACGTCACGCACCTAGGGGGGGTCAGACATTTGTGACGATGTGTGACGAAGGGGGGGGGGGTTTGAGAAATGTGACGTCACGTAAAAATGCGCAACTTTAAATAAATATAGACAACACGTTCCAGTTAATTAAATAGACTTTTTAATACATGTTTTCTCCTACAACATCAGAGTGCAGCGCCACATTAAATACGCACTACAATGGCAATAGTTTAAAGCGATTTGAAGCATGTTTTATTTTTTTTGGGGGGGGGGGGGACAGAGCTTTGCGAGGTCATATTTGAGGGGGGGGGTCTGACTTTGTGTGACGCCGTGTGACTCGGGGGGAGGAGGGGCTCAAAAATCATTCCAAAATCGCGTGACGTCATTTATGGACGGCCCCCTATCCGCACGACCATCCCATCATCTCCGGACCGCCGTGACGCGCTGCACCCGTGACCACGTGCGTCCCAAACGTTTCCCGTTGGGTGAGAGCCGCTTGTTGTGAAATCTTTAGACTTTAACAAAAACACACGTACACACACACGAAGCGTTACTTCCCCTTTCTTTTGCCTCTCCACGCAAAGGCGAACTCAAGGCGGCGGTGTATCATGATGCCCCCCCCCCTCCACCAAAACGTGCCGAATGTTGTTGCATCGTAGGCAGTTTGGTCGCGGGCATCAAGGTCGAGTTCGCTGCGGTGAAAAACTATAAAAAAAAACCAACGGAAAACTTGAAGATGTTCGCACTAACGAAGATTGTATACAACACACACACACGCGGGAGAGATTCTGGTCATCCCAGGAGGTCAACCCAAGTCTTAAATAAGCATCAGATGTTTGCATAAATACAATATCCCCACCCCAAAGGGGAGGATACACAACGGCAGTGAGAGTGTGGTTCTGGTCACACACCGGTCCTAATGAGCGCTCGTTAAAGGCATTAGCAGCTCCAAACATCTGTATGATATGGCTATTAAACACATTCCTGCGGAGGGAGCTGGTAGGAACGTTGGGTTGCTCGGTCAATGGCCAGGGTCAACGGCGGCGTGGTGTATTCCGCAAATATGCCCGACTGTGAGGGTGGGCACAAGCCGGCGTGAGTAGGTTAAACGTTGAGTTTTATAAGGGCACCACGGGGTGACCAGCCCTTCCACACCCAGCCCCTCTCCACCAAGCCCCACCCTCCCGTTTTTGGATGCACGACGGACGGACACAATAATCCCCTGTGGGCTGGTGGAACCAGGTGGCTCCTACCAGTATAAGGGAGATTATGTTATGTTTTATTTTACCAGGTTAGGCCCACTGAGCTGTACGGCTCCTTTTTCAGAAGCGACCTGGCGACCACAAATACAAGCTCAAGCAAGTGGCTTCATGTGGACATTTATAGCAGCCAAATACTCTAAAAGCATGATTATACATGAAATAAGGAATATAAAAAAATTAAAACACGCTTTAATGAAATGTACCGTACTAGTAATGGAAGAACTCCACGACTCCAGGAAGTGGCCCCGAGGCTTGCCACAACGTAAGTGAGCGTGGTGATTTACAGCCAACGTCAGTTGAGCGTGGACAATTAGAGCCAAGCCGAAACATAACACGTAAAAAATAATGTTAAAAAATATATTTTTTAATGATAGAATATAGTATTGTCATCAGTATGACAAAAGTATACCAAGTTTACAGTCGATACCACATTGAGAAGTGGGTTAAAATTGAGTTACAAGATTTGAGGATACAACGACGACGACAACAACAGACTGAGCGAGTTAATAAAAAGCGTGTAAAAAACGGTTTCGATGGTGTTTGAACGTCTTAACACCTCCTGTTTTATTCACCAGAATAACAGACAGAGTGAGTTAAATAAAAGCGTGTAAAAAATCCACGCAACTACGTGGAGAACACGCAAACTCCAAATATACAGCAGCAGGCACCGTCAGGGTCGGGATCGAACCCACGCGTTCCTGTATCCCAGGCGAGGTAGTTAACATCTCGTCCCCGTGGCGCCGTGGAGATAATTGTGTCCACAACAATTCGCCTTGCACAGCTGTGGAGGGGGGGCGGGGGGCAGTCGGGAGGGGAGATATACAAGTCGACATTTGCTGGAGATTTAAATGGGCGACTGGGTGACCAGAGTAGGACGCGAGAAATGCCAGGAGATGAGTGAAGGAGAAAAGGAGAGAGGTGGGGAGATAAGTGGATGGAGAGGGAGGGAGAGAGAGTGGGGGAGATAAGTGGGTGGGGAGGGAGCGAGAGAGAGGTGGGGAGATAAGTGGATGGGGAGGGGTGGGAGAGAGGTGGGTGGAGAGGGAGAGAGGTGGGGAGATAAGTGGATGAGGCGGGGAGATAAGTGGGTGGGGAGAGAGAGAGAGGTGGGGAGATAAGTGGATGGAAAGGGAGGGAGAGAGAGGGGGGTGGGGAGGGGTGTAGGGAGAGATAAAGGAAGGCGGGCGTGGGTGGAGGTCGGTTGAGATGTGGGGGGGAGGGCAGGAGAAAAATACGGAGGAGGGAAGAGATGCAGAGACAGAGAGATGCTGGGAGACATCTCGGGAGGGGAATGGCAGCAGGAGGCGGGGGAGGAGAGATGCACGCGGGGAGGGAACCCGACAGAAAACGTCAACAGTCCGGCGGGGAGGGATGGCGAGAGTGAGAGAAAAGCTACTTGGGGAGTAGCAATAATCCCGCGGTGCCATCTTTAAGCCACATCAATTGTGACCGGGCGGCCCTGGGTGGGTGGGGTGGGTGGCGTCGTTCTGCCCGACACGAGCACGACGCGGTGCCTGGCCCACACACGGACATAGACAGCCCCATAGACAACGCGTGAACGACACAGACAAGACAGCCCCATAGACAACGCGTGAACGACACAGACAAGGATGTTCACTCTCTCACTCGGACACCGAACTCCCAAGGATGTGGGGCTGTTACCACCTTCTCGGAATTAATTCGCAATTATTCCTTGGTGGCTTGAATTCGGTGGGAGGGCAGGGGGGGAAGAGTGAGATTTTTGCGGTTAGAGCAGCATTTGTTACATTGGGATACAATTCAAGCGAGATTATGAGGTTTATATGTTTAAAGCTTCTTAAAAATATCCAAAGATCCCCCATATAGGCTTAAGAGACCGTTGAGGGCAAGCGGCGTTAGCGAACCCCAATGCGGACCAGCACGGCACACGAGGGGGTGGGTGGCCAGCACCACGCTCGGCCGCCTTTGTCTCCCCAGTGGCGATGTTTACACATCTCACTAGGTACTCGTTTGAGGCCGAGTCGACCTAAAGCCACGCACGCACACGCGTGCCCCCCATAAAAAGTGCTCAATCCCGAAATTCGGATAACGCGAACAACATTTCACATCTTTTCACTTATAACAATGTAAATGTTTTAAACGTCCTTAAACAATTGGCGGAAATAGTTTGACACCAACCAAGGAAAGAAGTGAGAAAGACGTTTTGAAAATAACAAGAGAGAGAGAAAGCCATTTTAAAGACACGTTTTTAGTCGAGATTTGAAGATTTGTAAAGTGTTCATTTGAAGCTTTCGTGACTGCAGGAATCCATACTCTTTGGGTTCTTTCGGTAAAGTCACGTGGGTAGAAAATTAATAGATCACGACGTTTCGATCGCAACACAAGCAATCGTCATCAGGTGGGACAACCACAGCAAGATAACACTGCTGAAGCAGGCGAGAGAGCTGCCATGGCACGAGGTTATATAGTGTAGGCCTCGGCGGTAGGGGGGGGGTGTATAGGACTATAGGTGTATAGCAGAGGTGTGGACTCGAGTCATGTGACTTGGACTCGAGTCAGACTCGAGTCATGAATTTGATGACTTGCGACTCGACTTGGACTTGCATAACAATGACTTTGTCCCACCTATGAGATGTGGACTCGAGTCATGTGACTTGGACTCGAGTCAGACTCGAGTCATGAATTTGATGACTTGCGACTCGACTTGGACTTGCATAACAATGACTTTGTCCCACCTCTGGTGTATAGTGTAGTGTATAGGTGTGTAGTGTATATGTGTGTTGTGTATATGTGTGTTGTGTATATGTGTGTTGTGTATAGTAGTGTAGTGTATAGTGCAGTGTATAGGTTCGTAGTGTATAGTGCAGTGCATAGGTTCGTAGTGTATAGGTGTGTAGTGTATAGTATTGTAGTGTATAGTACAGTGTATCGGTGTGTAGTGTATAGGTTCGTAGTGTATAGTGTAGTGTATAGGTGTGTAGTCTAGTGTATAGGTGTAGTGTATAGTGTAGTGTATAGTAGTGTAGTGTATAGGTGTGTAGTCTAGTGTATAGGTGTAGTGTATAGTGTAGTGTAGTGTATAGTGTAGTGTATAGTAGTATAGTGTAGTGTATAGTGTAGTGTATAGTAGTATAGTGTAGTGTATTGTAGTGTATAGTGTTGAAGTAGGCGAGAGAGCTGCCGTGGCACGAGGTTATAGAGGCCTCGGTGGTAGGGGGGACAGAGAAGGGGGGGGGGGCAGAAAGTGGGACCATGCAGGAGCACTTGGGTCACTGGGGGAGAGATCCGAGAGGCACGGAGAGAGTTGGAGAGAGACACACAAGGAGTTGGAAATAACAGCTGACATAGGCAGGTAGGATGGAAACATCACAGTCAGTTAAGACTTTACTTGGTTAATAACGTCCTTCCATTTCGATTTAAAGCTTTCGTGACTGCAGGGATTCATCTTCTTGGTTCTTTCGGTAAAGTCAAGTGGAAGGGAAGTAATAAGATAATTAAAATAAATCATAATAAAAACAATTCTCACGAAGTTTCGGCCACAACGCAAGCAGCCGTCCTCAGGTGAAAACCAGGTCTGTCTGCCAGACGCTGTCGCCTCGACAGACCTGGTTTTCACCGGAGGACGGCTGCTTGCGTTGTGGCCGAAACGTCGTGAGAATTGTTTTGTTTTTATTATTTTACTTCCCTTCCACGTGACTTTACCGAAAGAACCAAGATGAACGTCCTTCCAATTTGTACCCATTTTCTCGGTTGAAGTTGTGTCTGTGTTTAAATATCTGGATGGCTTCATGAACAAATCTCCAATAATAGCCGGTAGCTTTGCAGAGTACCTCCGTCTTGGAAAAGTCAATTTCGTGTGAGCCCACTGCGTTAAAACAATGATCAGCAACGGCAGAGGTATTGGTTCTACCGTGTTTCAGATCTACCTTGTGTTCGCGAACTCAGTTTGTAGACACCCGGGTATTGCACATCAGGAATCACATCCTTTACAGATGGGATCAAATCACGGATTTTGTGTACTGTGTCGAATCGAACCTGAATCTTGTGTTTGTTTAAGATTTTGGAAATCTTTTTGGTAACCCCTGCTATGTATGGCTTCACGTGTTACTAAACTAAGGATGTCGGCTAGCAGTCATCTTTACATGGGATACAAACTAAGCAATACACTTTTTTAATTTACCAGCGATGAAGCTCTTTTTAGGCAGCTACCTGGCTATTGCAAATGATAGTTCAATGAAGTGGCTTGTCATGTGGAAATTTACAGCAGCCCAAATACTCCAATCAACTGATGAGGCTGGTTGTAATTACCGTCACTCAAATTGTAAAGGTTGTGGGTTCACTCTCCAACACACAAGCGGTGTGCTGAACTAGTAACGAATTGGCACGCGTTGTTTACGTGACAAACCTTACTAACAGGCTGTGTCGGGTGTTGGCAGGTTTAACGACACATTTTTATTTACGCTATCTAACCCCATACTGTTGGTCGCGAAAGCCTACGTGTTAAACCAAAGCTAACATTGTTAGTCAGCCAATCTTTCTACTTTCCACTGAGGAATGCCAAATAGCCTAAACGACACTCGTTTGTTAAACAGTAAAAGATAATTCATTTTATTTGTGCTCGTACACCACTGCCAATATGCTCCTTTCATTTATATATTTTTATTAGAATTACAAACAAGTTAAATATCGACACAGCATAATTGTAGTTTAATTCATATTCAGTGGTGGTCAATTTCCCAATGGCATGCCTCAAAGTGGCACAGAATTCATGACAACAATTTTAAACCCTCGCTCATTTATGCCTTTGCCAAACACACAATTAAATTATGATAACGCATTCACAGAGCAAGCTGCTGAAATACAACCAAGTGCACGCACACCCGTAACGAGCCATCAGTGCAGGGCCTGCAAATTATTACGTAAAACTTTACATCTGCGGATAAATATATAGAGGCATTCATCTTCGAGTGTGCCCTCTGTCACCCATGATCACCATCGACCATACACTTCGGCAAAAAATCCGTGCACTCTCACGCGACAGCGTTTGCAGATGCGAACGCCGCTCGGGTGAGCGGAACAAAGCTCTCCACTCGCGCAAATGATCTCCTCGGTCCAATGGACGTTTGAACTACGCTTGCGGGCATCACAACGACTCAGCTGGCATGAGATGGCAAACTGGCAGAGCCGAGACGGGGCATGCTGATGGAACGGTCAAATCTAGGGTTGTTCAACGGTGACCGCTAAGTTTAACACGTAGGGATTTCACGACCAATATTGCCCATAACAAAGGTTGTTTTGGGTTAGATCGCGAAGATATGAATGCGTCGTTAAACCCACCACCACCCGACACAGTCAATACGCAAGGTTTGTAAATGTTGCGGGTTTACTCTCCAACACACAAGCGGTGTGCTGAACTGGTAACCGATTGGCACGTTCTGTTTACGTGACAAACCTTACTAGTTGGCCGTGTCGGGTGGTGGCGGGTTTACCAACACATTTCTCTTTACGCGATCTAACCCAAAAATAACCTCTATGTTATGTTTAACCGCGAAACGTTTACAGCATCCACCACCGGTTTTTGACTTCGACTGCTGTTAAAAGGTAAAGGTGCAGCCCTGCAATTTGCTTGCTCAAAGCCACTGCTGGCTGAAGGGGTATATCTCCCACGCTGGTCACTACATCCTGGAAGTGGTGGGAATAACCACGCTTAACCCCACCACGTGCGGCGACCTGCCGATCAACTAACCGGGGTTGTGCCCATTTATACTGCTGGGTACGCGGTTGATGGGGGGAGGAGGGGGTCTTTCAGTTGCCGCGCCGCAGATGAAATCGAATCAGCGACCTCTGGATTGCAGTCCAGTGTGCTGACTGTTACTCTGCCATGGCAGCTCCTTTGGTTTCTTATTAAAGCAAAAAAAACACTTTCATCGCTCAAACATTTAAACGTGTGGAAATCCGGTAACCATTTGATTTTTTTTCACCAGTCTTTATCACGCAGTTAATGGTAACTCAAACACGTGACTTTTTCGACAACCCCAAGTCCAAAGGCAATCGGTCCGACCGATTGTCTCCGCCGCCGGCAATAGGGGAACGTTGCTGTAGTTTGGATAGGAATCGTACGGAAAGGGACATTCGTAAAATTGGGCCCAACCGGGTCATTTCCCTTCTTAAGTGCAAAGTGACGCACATCAGCTCTGGTGGTTCGAGGCTGCTGCTAAAGTGGCAACGACAAAGCCACTTTTGGGTTCAAGGCACGGACGAAAGTGTCATTTAAATGTCAAGGCGCACACTTTTGATCGTGCCGTTTGTCGCTGGCCGTTTGACGTTTTGGGCCTTTTGGGGCGTGCACGCACTCAGCACTCGCCTCCATTCCTGCGTTCGGGGAAGCGATTATTTCCACTTTTCTTTACGTTTCAGTGTGAGATTGGCTTGTCGAAAACGAGCCGCCACTGTGGATTCTACGAAGCGTGTAAACAATTAATCATTTGAAACAGATTCCTGCACTCACAAACTACAAGCGCTGAATCACGCGAGTAGCAAAATCGGCCAAGAGAGCAAATGTGATTAAATCCTCCATCCTGAATTGTAACACATTTTTCAATCGTGAACGAACAGACACACAAAAAAGTGCAACCCTGATTCATGACAACTTTTTTGGAATCGTTGAGGAGTAAAATAACATGTCAAATGGTGATCCCATAGCACAATTTTATCATCACGGAGGAGCCAAATAAATAAGTAAATTTGTGAACCAGAATCATGACAATTGTTTTAAGAGGGCAAAACAAATCTATTTACAGCCCCCCGAAATCATATTTTTTGGCATGATGCAGGGCACAAATAAAAAAAATTGGCAATCCCAAATACGAATTAGTGTACCTGTAAAACATATATTTAAATCCCCAATCATTAACATTTTTGGGATTTACGTAGGGTCAGAAAATAAATATATTGGTGATCCCAAATTATAACCCTTTTCAGAATCACGGAGGGAAAATGATAAATTCGCTGCTTGTGATCGTAAAAATTGGCAGAGGGATAAGAATAAATACAATTGGGACTGTCATGAAAACTTTAGTAATTACGTGGGAGAAGGAACACCATATAAATTAGCACCAGATCCACCATAAACTGAACGATAAACGATTTTTATTTTACCAGGTAATGCCCACTGAAGCTATGTAGCTCTTTTTTAGAAACGACCTGGCCACAAATGATAGCTCAACCAAGTGGCTGATGATGCTGACATTTACAGCAGCAAACTCAAAACGCGTGACGTTGATTCGAAATGTGGAGGGAAAAACTGGAGGACCCGGGGAAAAATCCATGCGACCAAATATACAGGTGTCAGGATAGGGGATCAAACCCACGACCTCCTGCATACTAGGTGAGGTAGTTAACATCTCGCCACCATGGTGCTGATGTAGTGTCATTGATGATGTCACTATAATATAGCGACAGTACATTGTGAGTGGTCCTGTATGTGCGGAGCCTCTCCCTGGCACCTGATGGGCATACCAGGGGAGAGACTGAGTAAACACGAGGGGGCACGTGACCGGATGAGGTGGTAATCAGGATGAGGGTGAGAGGAACACGTGATGTGGGTCCTGAACCCTCACGAAGGATCTGGGAAATGGGCGTGGCCAAGGGCAGGGCCTGGCCACGCCGCAGGGATACAAGTCGAGCCCCTTGGGAGGCCAGGATTGGTCCTGGCTGGGAAGAAATCTTCGTGGTCGTGGTCTTCGGTCTCCGGGCGTCGCGCACGGGGACCAGGCAGTGCGTTGGCCGTCCTGGTCCGATTTAGTAGTGTAAATAGCCATCGCCCCCAAGTGTATATAGTTAAGTATAGGAACGGTGGGTTACCACCCTATGTCGTTATCCCGTTAGTGTTAAGAGTTAATGTGATGTTAGGTAATAAAACGTGTTGCCACCAAGTTCTAGTGTGCGCCTCGATTGAACCCATTACACCAGCATTACACCCACCTCCTCCTCCTCCTCCTATCCACCCACCCCGGCTCCCTCTTGCTGGGTGAACGGCCCCCAGTGAGACACGGCGGCCGGCCTAACGGGACACGGCCCTCGACTCGGCCTGCTCCATCCTCGCTGTGACGTGAGCCTCCAGGAGCTCTCGGAAATCGTGCAGGAAGTTGTACTGCTGCAGCGGAGAAAGCGGGTGACACGGCGGGGGTGGTGGGAGGGGGGGGGAGCGGTGACCAAGTAAAGCCTTCACGGTGAGGCTGTGTGTTGAGTATAGATAATTATCGTGTACTTTTAAGCGTGGCGGTCCGCTGAGGGCGACTTACCTGCACGGTCTGTATGGCCGCCCTCCCGCGCAACTCACGCAGCGCCGCTATCGCGTCCTTGGGGCTGAGTGACTCGGAGATGCGCAGCAGGAAGCAGGCAGCCACTGCACACACGCACGCAGGCAAATACACGGACCGACAGCTGGGCTGACGGACAGATGATACGACGCAGTACGATTGGGATTCATGTATTACCTTCTCGAAAAGACATCCTCCGCGGACACGGAGGGATGAAATTATTTACTGGGCGGGTGCCCGGTGGATTGTTAGGTCGCAGGACCGAGTGAGACGACAACGGCTTGGGGAGGACTTCATCTGACAGTGGATTGATTTTGACTGGACGATGAAGATAACAGTGAATGATTAACCCCCCCCCCCCCGGGGTTAGGATATTGGATGGAATGACCGTCGTGCAACGGACATTGCTCTCATGTGGCAGGACCGATGGAAAAAGTGCTGCCCCCCCTACCGTGTGCGGATCAGAAGAGATATCAGAGGTAGCTATGTGATATCAACTTCCACGGGTCGTTCTCTAACGCGGTGGTTTGTACTGCTCTGCGAAATATACAAATAGATTGTTTTTACCACACGACCCCAATGGCGCCAGTGGGGTAAACGTAAACTAAAGGAAGATGGAAATGATCGTGAATATAATAACGATGTGCAATGTGCACAGGACTCACATAGGCAGGAGCGACCCAGGCCCCCGTAGCAACTGCAAGAGGCAAAACAATAAACATCACACGGTGTGCATTGCATATTCTTTTTCTTTTTTGTTAACTGTGGCCCTCACCAATGCTCAAGATAATCCAGTTCCATCTCATATCTGAGAGTAGTAATTTTAGCAAATGATTTCAGATGTGACGTCACCGCTCACTTGCGCCCCCCCCCCAAAAATACGAAAGTCAATTCTTTTACTTTTTGCATTGTGTACAGTCTGGAAGCTACCCACGTGCCAAATTTCAAGTTTGTTGCATGTTGGGAAGTATGCTAAACATTTGGAACAGACACACATATTCACAAATTTCCCTTTTATATATATAGATTAGCCTTGTGAGTCACCCAACCACCCAGGGCAAGCATTACATAGAAAGGTCAGACTGTCCCTGGCTAAAGGCCAAGATAACGCCGAGGGAAAAATTAGGGCAATGATTGCCAACAATCGTCACGGGCAGCAATTGTTGCACCGTTTCCCATTCGACGGTTCGACTTTGTCATAAATTTTACTTTTGAATCTGGGACCGGTGTCTTAGCGATCGAGAGCTCAGTTAGAGCGAGGAGGCGGCTGTCACTTTGTGGACGCGCAAAAAACTCCGGCGGAAAATTGTGCTAACTTCAGTTGGCATGCGACGTTCGAAGTGTGGAGCGTGACCCTTAAACGACTAGCGCCGCCCTCCCCATGGTCGCCTTCCTCCACCAGCCGCTGTGATCCGTGGATCAAACAAATCACTCGAGACGCCGGTACTGGATGGCAGCAAGAGCAGTTCATGCGAATGCTGCCGCGAGTGGTCACACATTTGGCGCAACGGTCCTTTGCCGACTTTGCGTGACGAATTAATGAATTTACGATTCCAACAGAATCACGATTTGCCCAGATCCTGGACAAATCCGACCGCCGCTCCCCCGAGTGGGCAGTTTGTACGGCAACGCCCAATCAGAATTGCAGATTGTGGGTCACATTACGACCGTGTTAAAGCTTATCTGTTACAACTTTCATAGTGCCGCTTGTTGCTGGCTGCTTAACGTTGGAATCATTGGGTCCTGTGCTCAGCAACTGTGTTTAAAAAAAAAATCATCAATCAAGAATCTGGTACTTTGTAGCCATTTAAGGAAATGTAGAATATCTGGTGACTGCAGAGAATTGCAAACATTCAATTCTGCCACGCGTGATATTCACATGTAAATAGTTATATAGGAATTGGCCAAACATCCCGATTCAAGGCTCTCTGTGTTAAAATAGTCATGAGACTCAATGAGGCTTTCACAGATAAGTAAATGACTATTCAGCAGGCCTGTTAAGTGAATCGCCCAGCTATTTTAAGAGTTGTTGGACAAAACAAATCCTGCATATGCACGGTTCTTCTATTACACTTTCAAACGTGCGTTTAACACGTAGGCTTTTGCAACTAATATTTAAAACGTGTGTTTGTCCTCGGATGTATTTCGTTGTCAACGATGACTTTATGTTTCAAGTCACAGGGCAACACAGACGCTGCACGTAATAATGAAGTAACAATGACGCCGTATTGGAGGGGAGAAGTGTTCACTCTTGCCGCCAGAACGCAGATGCCAGAAATATAATTTTGCCCGTGTTTTCCTTTTGGTCTCCAAAGTGTTCAGCAACCCTTTGATAAATTTGGCCAATTTGCAAAAGGGTAAGTTTGAAGGACCCTTGGTCCGTCTCAAACAATCGGGATAAAACTGTGCCAAATTAAAACAGCAACCAAATGTAGAATTGTTCTCGTGATAATTGTCGTTTGTATAATAATGGATCTTTAACTCACCGGCGAGCCGAAACAATAACAATTGGCGCTTTACACGCTTGTATGGTTTACAATTAATTTGCACGGCTGTGTCAGGCGGTGGTCTGAATAGCAGATATGTCCAGACCATTACACGGCCTAACCCAAATCCAAGGACTAAAACTAAACTATTTTTATTTTACCAGGTGAGGCCCACTGAGCTATATAGCGCTTCTGCAAAAGCGACCTGGCCAAAAAGTGATAGTTCAACGAAGTGGCTTATCATGTGGAAATGTATAGCAGCCAAATACTCTAAATACGCGTTTCCAAACGTCGAGGGAAAAATCGGAGGACCCGGAGGAAAATCCACGCGACCACAGGGAGGAGAGGCACGTAAACTCCAAATATACAGCAGCAGGCGTCAACGTTGGGATCTAACCCACGACCTCCTCATACCAGGGCGAGGTAGTTCACATCTCGCCACCGTGGCGCCCTCTTACAAAATCATAACATTGGCTGCGAAGTTACCTACGCATCATCGAGTACGCGAGACGTACTGGACGAGCACTCTCCTGCCGGCGCCCAGGGACCCGTGCATCGTGTCCAGGAGGGCGCAGCACTGCGCCACGTCGGGAACCGCGCCGTCGAGCACCGGCTCGTGATGCACGCGCAGGCCGCGGCGGGCGTAGGCCTCCAGCAGGTCGGGCACGCGGCAGTGGACCAGCTCGCCCGGCGTGCACAGCACCAGCACGTCCTGCACGCCCTGCGACTGCACCTCGTCTGACCGCACGACCGCGACGACGGAAGGTGGGGGGGGGCAAAGGAGGATGCGAAACAGGGTGCCCACACATAAACCAGCGTTCTTCACATCCTTCACTCCTCCATCACCACTAGAGGTCGCAATCGGGTACCCGATACCCGTACCCTACCCGATACCCGTTTGCGACCCTGGTGCGGCCGGGTACGGGTAGGCCGTGAGTCACTGGTGAGTAACCGTTTGTCACTCATTTCGGGTATTGTACGGGTAGGGAACGGGAACCCGTACCTGGCCGGGTACCCATTTGTGACCCTGGTGCGGCCGGGTACGGGTAAGGAATCAAAACCCGTTTGCGACCTCTTATCACCACCCCAACAGCTATCCCTCTCTCCATCAATCCCTCGCTCCCGGGCTCCGGTTGTTCCTTAAAACACTTCTGAGAATGTATAGGGTGATGGTGCCCGAAAAAGAAAAGGCAAGGAAATGCCCAATGTTGCTCAATAAATATCATAATTGGTTTTTTACCCTTTTATCTGGCAACAAAATTGACACCTTTTTTACAAGGAGTCATGTTTGCATAGACCACAATACCTGCAGTCATAATGCAAACAAAAAACGTAACTCTGATAATGTATACACCGTCCTTGAAGTTGATTGGTCCACACCCGAGACAGCTTTCCTTAGAGCCTAGTCTCACATGGTGTTGGACCAGATGACGCCAATAGATATCGTCATATGGACTGACCGCTGCACCACCCAAACTGAGAAATGTCTTTTCGAAAGAAAAAAAGCGACCTCACCAAGATCCTTGTCCAAGTTTCTCCATGTCTCCTTGAATTTGCAACCTGTACAGAAAAAGGATCTACTCGAAAAACGTACAGACGGCCAGCACATCATCTGCTAGTTTACACAAAGCAACCTGGATTTCATGAACGCTAATTGCATCTCAAGGTGCACAACAATGACACGGCGCATAACAAGTGTCTGGCGAGTCGTGTCAACACGAACGTAAATATTGTACGCGCGTTCCAAAATGCCCACGTAATGAGTTGCATCACACTTATCGCAGAAACACACTAAAGATCCATTATTATAATTTCAAGCGGTTGATTGTGACATTATAAATGGATAAGTTTAAAATATCTCAATGAGTTAGCTCCTCACACCGTTTAGCTCCTGCGCTCTGGGCTGACAGGGTGGTCAACAGAAAAGTGCTCTGGGAGCACTCTGCCCATTGAACCCACTCCAGGGTTCAGTCTAACCTCCAGCCCATGGGTCGGACACAGCCCGCTGCTTAATGTCATATGGCCTGCGATCGTACGATGCCTACCACTTCTAAGCAAGCATTTTAGCCAGACTAACTGGGTACTGGAGTGGGGTGTTTATGACCTGTAAACCAAGTTTCTTATTTTAGTACGCTCAGCGTCAATGTCAGCGCCTACTGGAGTTTATGTGTAGATTGCTGATGTCTGAAAGTCATATTTAATCCTCATTATTACGTTTATGCCTCCTCATGTACCATTGACTCGATTATCCGGGGCAATGGGGTGTATAGGTGTATACCAAAAAATGTTCATATTTAATCCTCATTATGATGTTTATGCCTCATGTACAATTGACTCGATTATCTGCCAACGTGTCTGTGGTCACATGGGCACTCAGCCACTGGACCCGACAGCTGTGAAGTCTGCTTACCTGGCAGGCTGCTGATCCCCAAGCTCAGCATGGGATAGCCCACTATGGAGAGGTCAAGCCTGGGGTGGCAATCACAAAAAACACGGCCACGCAAACACAGACACACATGTGGGGGTTAGCCAGATGACTCACAGGGCTGAGAGTATCAGCACAACGTAGTTACACACAGGGACTCCTCCGCGAATTAGGTTCCAGGTCTGTTCGTAAGTCGATTTTTCCGTAAGTCCAACTTTACTCCTATCGATTCCAAACACGTTGTACGGCATGTACACTAAACACGGGGAATGGCTTTAAACCTTGTACAATTCCCTATACATGTGTCGTGTCTTCAAAAATTACTCACACCGACACGTGGTAACAAGTCACCTGCTTACACTTTATTACTCCTGTTCACGCGCCAGTTGTAGGCACTCATATATCCATCTTTACTGTCACATATATTTCACTTATCTTCGCTCTCGCCTATTCTGCACCTCACCTATCCTGCACTCAGCGACTCTGCACATAGCAACTCACTCGGCGACTTTGCACACAGCAACTTTGCACTCCGCGACCTTGCACACAGCAACTCCGCACACAGCGACTTTGCACTCAGCCACTCTGCACACAGCAGCTTTTAGAACTCTGCATCTCCACTGCTGCCCTCGCCTACGTTGCCTCATACCCGCTCACCCGTCTGTCACGGGCGGGGGGTTCAGCCAACACCCGCCCGGCGACGGCATGAGGGTCGAGGCTTCGTTGACGGCTTGAGCCGCGAGATGTCTTCACTCTTGGTTCCCGGGCCACTCAACTCCGCTCACGCACACTCCCGCTTACATCCCCCTGCTCATTCCGAGTCCTCACGTGCTTCCCCTTAAGCCGCCTGCCCGGCGCCTGGTGTCCTCATTAATCCCTTATCATCACCCCCGACGCCAACCTCCGGCCTCAACGTTTCCACCTGTTTGACCATTTGCACCCGCTTCTCCCCTTAATTACTGTCGGTTTGTCGGTGCAAAGCTCATTGTGCTAACGCGCACACCTGTTTGTCCTCAGTTGCACCCGCTGAACTGCGCGCACCGGGCATATATCTCTTCTCTACACATGTAGATGCCGCTGGTTCTTCACGTCGAGCAGAAGTAGATGCCACCACCGCTATCTATTGTGCGGTGGTTGAACTTACGACTCTCGGTCCTAACAGGCAACTGGACAGGTTTGTTTGTATGTCGCAAAGTTCGTAAGTCGAATGTTCATAAGTAGAAGAGTTGTTGTATAATAATATCTTACCTTTCAATGAATTTACATCTTATCTTTATTTTATATTTTGTGGAGCGCCTTAACTCAAGGAGCTTTACATAGGTTAAAAGCGGGACAGAAATATAGTGATTTAGATGGCCAATGGGCCGAGGAAATGGGTGACTGTAACTAGAGGGCAAGGTGGAGGTCACGAAATGGCAGGGGAAGGGATGAACCCGAGTGGAGGGGTGAGGAGAGGGATGAAGGGAACTGGTGATGGAGAAGAGGTGCGGCTTTAAGAGAGGAACAGAAGGAGGTGGAGGGAGACTGCTTAAGTACATCGTATTTAAGTATATTTGTAGGATTTCGCAACCAATATCATCCATAATACAGGTGTTTGGATTAAATTGCGTAAATATATGAATGTCATCAAATCTACCCCTCTATTTAAAGAACAAAACGGGAGGATTTCTCTGGCTGTCGCCTGATGAAGCTGGTTGTAATTACTGGCAAAACGTCGTACTCAGATTGCAAATGTTGTTGCTTTGCTCTCCAACACACCGGTGTGCCGTACTAGTAACGAATTGGCACGTTCTGTTTAGGGGACAAACCTTACTAATTGTCTGCGTCAGGTGGTGGTGGGTTTAACGCCACATTTATATATTTACGCGATCTAACCCAAAAAAATGCCTGTTAAGTATAATACTGTCGCAGTATTATAACGATGACCGTGCTCAATAGGTTTGGCTCAGAAACGGCAAGTTATCGACAATGTGTCACAATAACTGGGGGAGAATCGATTATTTTGTTTGTCTCCTTTCGTGGATGAATGAATGCTGAATCTGGAGACGCGCACCAGTCAATGCGGAAAGGCGGCTGCTCGCTCTGTGCAGGGTCCACCTCTTCGTCCGACGAGTTGAACTCGCTCATGCCGTGAGCTGCTGTGTCCCTGCAGACCAATCACACACACCACGGTGCTGAGGAGGATAAACGGGGCTTCCAAGTTTTGCTTTTGCGCCTGTGACTTATTTTCAGTGATGTATGTTGAACTTCTTTCGCACCATACGTAGCCAGCCGTGCTAATCGGCATTCACGAATCTTTACAATCCTTTAAGAGACGCCTCAAGACGCACAACCTTTTGAGTGTGTCCAAACATATTACTACATGGGGCCTTTTATGCCAGTATCAAAGTATGAAAAAATAAGAATAGGTGTTTACCCTATCTGGCAATAAAACAGGTGTTCAGATGCTCAAACACCAAATAGAAACATTTTGCAAGGAAATAAGTCTGCATGAACCCCAAGGTACTTATGGTGAATATGCAAACAAACATGCTCTGATAATATTTGCCATCGTCTTTGAAACTGATTGGTCTACACCAGAGACAGCAGCCTTCTTTATGGCCAAGTCTCACCAGTGTCAGACCAGAGAACGCCAAAAGGCAAACATGTGGTGGGGTTGGGAATTTAATAAACATGATTCTAGATTTGAAGTTTTCGTGACTGCAAGGATTCATACTCTGGTTTTTTTCGGTAAAGTCACGTAGGTAAAAAACCGTCCCAGCAGAATTTTGCTGTGACGGTTCCACCTGAAGACGGAAGCTTGTGTTGCCTCCGAAACGTCGTGATTTAATTTAAGAAACATGCCCTGTTGCTTTAACTTCCGCGCCAGGAGATTTAACTGGTGAACCCTGGATGTGCTAACCATTACACCACGGCAGCATTCACACATTCACTCTACAAAGTGTACACATTTTTCCCGTAGTATTCTCCAGAAAAGGCACGCAAAGCAGCCGTTTCAGAATATCTGGCTCCAAATCCTCGTTAATGTTTACCGACCCTTGACCACTTTTTAAAGTCCTTGCATTGCTTCAGGGCCTAGTCTCGCTAGTCTTCCTGTTAAATAAGTAATATTTTTTTTAAACATTTTTAAAAACACGCTTTTATGAAATGTGCTAGTAATGGAAGAACTCCACGACTCCAGGAAGTGGCCCCGAAGCTTGCCACAACGTAAGCGACCGTGGTCAATTACAGCCAACGTCAGTTGACCGTGGAGAATTAGACCCAAGCCGAAACATAACATGTAAAAAATAATGTTTAAAAATATGTATTAAAATTTTTTTATGATAGAATATGGTATTGTCATCAGTATGACATAAGTATACCAAGTTTGCAGTCAATACCACATTGGGAAGTGGGTTAAAATTGAGTTACAAGATTTGAGGATACAACAACGACAACAGACAGAGTGAGTTAATAAAAAGCGTGTAAAAAAAGGTTTCGATGGTGTGTGAACGTCTTAACACCTCCTGTTTTGATAATTGTTTTTTTACCCTTTTATCTGGTAACAAAACCGACACCTTTTTTTTTTACAAGGAGTCATGTTTGCATAGACCACAATACCTGCAGTCATAATGCAAACAAAAAAGGTGTCAGTTTTGTTGCCAGATAAAAGGGTAAAAAACCAATTATATTTTTTACTGGCAAATGAGGTTCCAATGGTGTAAATACCTCCTGTTTTATTCACCAGAAAGGGTAAAACTTATTCAGATTTTTATTTTCACTTACAAAACACATCACTGTTCGTGCCTTCATTTGCGTCTTCACATAAATACATAATCAACAACCTCACTCAACCACCGCCTCTTGCACACAAACCGATTAACCCCCGTTAATCGCTGCCGATTGATCTGCCTCCTTATTTGTTTTATTAAACCGAAGGTTCGATAAAGGCGACTAACATTAGAGATGACCGATTTGCACAAGGCCTCAAAAACACACACGGTCAGCCGACATACCGAAAACACGTTTCCTGTCGCGTGTCAACACAAAACACAAAGTTGAGACTAAACAGGGCTGTTGAGACTGAACACCCAAAAGCACGCACCTTTTCGTTGTTGACGGGAAACGTTGCTGAGAAGTTTAAATCTTTAAGCCACTTTCGACGCGCTAAGATTGTGCTACCCACGGCGACCGCGCGTTTTGATTTCAAAAATAGTCACGTGGTGCGCAAATGCGGCCTCCCGATTGGGCATTAACACCCCGCCCCCAAACCCGAGGCGCCTCGTGATTGGTGGAGGTCGAGAAAGGGGGGCGTCACCTAGAAGATTTCTTCTGGATCTGGAAGTGATCTTCTGAAACTCGTAGTTGTCTTCTGAATCAGGAAGAAGACTTCTTCTCGTTCTGGATGAGATTCTTCCGAATCTTGAAGATTTTATTTCTGATTCTAGATTTGAAGCTTTCGTGACTGCAAGGATTCATACTCTTAGGTTTTTTCGGTAAAGTCACGTAGGTAAAAAATTATAATGAAGTAATACATCATACTGATTTACAATTTTATTTCTATTAATGTTTTTTGTTTAATTTTTTCTTAAATTTTTCATTATTATTTCTATTACTTTATTATTTATTTTTACCTACGTGACTTCACCGAAAAAACCTAAGAGTATTTTATTTCTGACTCTGAAAGGTGACTTCTGAATCTGGAATTTATCTTTTAAAACTGGAAGATATGTTCTGAAAAATCGATGGGTCTTCTGAATGTCGAAGAACACCTCTTCTAATTCTGGAAGAGATTATTTCGAATTCTTGTAGAGTTTCAGTTTCATTTATTAGGTACAGTATAAGCCCTGTGAGCCATGCAACCGCAACACACATGAACACGGATCATCTTAAAGTGATTTCACGCAACAGAAAATTTCAGGAAAAAACTGCAAAGTCTTCCAGAAAAAGCAAAAATCCCAGTGGGATGCAAGTCAAACAATAGCAACCATAAGACAATTAGAGTCTTCTGGAAGACGAGAAAATAGTTTCTCCCATCCCGCACAATCTCCCGTCCTATGGGAACCTCATTTGCCAGTAAAAATATGATAATTGGTTTTTTACCCTTCTATCTGGCAACAAAACTGACAGTTTTGTTGCCAGATAGAAGGGTAAAAAACCAATTATCAATCTCCCGTCCATTAACAAGAATTAACCTCGCAAAAATTAATCTCACCCGAACTGACTTAGGTTAGAGCCAAGTCATTAGTCAACATTGTTTTACGTCTCATGCGACACAGTTGCATACATGTCAACCCCTTATCAGTGCCCGACCTTATTACAGATCAATTCAAACCTTGTTGGTCACCCCGTGCCCCTTTACAAATCTCAACGTTCATCCTACAAAGTCCCATCACAAGGGAGAAACACAAACAAATAAACGATTATTTTTTGCCCGTCTTGAAACGGCTGTACGCCGTATGGACCTGAAAACTCAATTTATCTGTACGGGGAAAGCAGTATGGGCTGATAGGTATGCAGTTGTTTTTGCTCCGATTAATGTTTGCTTGATTGCTCTTCAGGGTGGACCAGATCTGTCTTGCGACCCCCAATTAATTGAACCCTAAACGTGTTTTTTTCCTTTGCATATTCATTTCCGTTTTAAATAAACTTCACCTTCAAAAGATTACGTTTTGGGGAATTAAATAGGGGTCACAAGACATCTGGACCACCCTGTACTTTGATCCTGATTGTGAATCTTTAATCTCCGAGTTTCGCCTTTCCCACTGGTGACCCAGGTAACCGTTGCAAATTACTCATCGTGGCCTCTCGCGTTCTCACCCTGCAGTGGATTGACAGAGGGCTATAAATAATGATCTCACGTCTTTTTTTACAGCAATAATCTAATAGCTGCCGAATGATAAAAACGCATTCGCTTAATAATGCGTAATGAAACCACACTTGCTCATCACCATATACGTTTCTCTCTTAATTGACAATTAAAGGTGACGCACGCGTCGATTGGTTACTCGCGTGAAACGTGTGAAGCGTGCAGTTATAATCTAATGTCGCAGTTATAATCTAATGTCGCAGTTATAATCTAATGTCGCAGTTATAATTTAATGTCGCCGAAATCAAGACCCGTGCGTGACTTCGAGGGAAAGCGGCGACGTGGTGAGGCCTTTCATCCAGCAGTGGATTGCTCATGGCTGTTGACGATGACGATGCATGTCCCTAATCATCTGATGTTGATCACTCGTTTGTAATGCCGCGTTGGCAGTGGTAATAACACGAACCTTCGTCAATAACACTGCCCCCCCCCAAATGGAAATATATGTGACGTTTCGGGTAATGACCCTGATTCATAGCACATCATATTGATGCATGTTAACTTAATAAGTTGTTAGCCGTGGTCGGGAATCGAACTCAGGTCGTCAGGTTTATTGCGCGATGCGCTAACCCCTGCGCCACCGCTCCACCCACAAAGCAGGCAAATTACACCGATGTAACAACTTACTTCTAATGTGTATGTTGCTTTCTATTCCGTATGATTAACTTTATCAATGTGTGAGATTATACAACGTGAGTTCGATAATACATTGCACTTCAGATAATCAATTGCACTCCAGATAACAATTTTACTTTAGATAATATATTGTACTAAATTTTGATGTAAAGCTTTCGTGACTGCAGGGATTCATATTCTTGGTTCTTTCTACGTGACTTTACCGAAAGAACCAATAATATATTGTACGCTAAATAATTGTACTTTCTGTAAGATAAAGCACGTTAGATAATGCATCGCACGTCAGAAAATACATTGTCCGTTAGAGCTCCGTGTTTGTCAATCTCAGCATCTGCCCCTTGATTAGTTTCAGGGATTGCAGGAATGCTAATCAGCCAGCGGAGCGACTTGGGATAGAGGGCTTCCTACTGTGAAGAGGGGTGGGGGGTTGATTGAGGGAGGATGAGGTGGTGGGATGTGTACATAGTGCGGGGGAGGAGGTGATTGAGATTTCAAAACACACATTCGCCTCTGCTCGCTGGGTTTTTTTGTGTGACCATTAAACACAAGAGCAGAGGGTTTAAACAAAAAAGTTCTACAACCTCCAGGACGTCGAGAACGTATCCAGTTCAGTTGCTTAAAGAAACTTGGAATAGCAGCAGCGTCATCATCATCATCGCCAGCAGCAAGAATCACAACAATGGGGACCCACGTGCTAATCTTGCTGCTGCTATCGTTGCTGTTCAACTACGCTCATCTGCTGACGGCTGGCACTTTGGGGCACGAGACCGCAGACAAAGCTGCTCCCGTTCAACCAGGGGTTGAGGATGACCTCGAAGATGACTTCAAGAAGCAAGAGATGCACTTTCTTCGGGCCCTGGGTCTCACTGAGCGGCCCAAACCCTCGGCTGCTCGCCGCGCCATCCCGGCTTTTATGTGGAAGCTTTACCGCGGAGGTGATGATGGTGGTGCTGCTGGTGGCGGTGGTGCTGGTGGCGGTGCTGATGATGGTGGTGGTGGTGCCGATGGCGGTGCTGATGATGGTGCTGATGATGGTGGTGCCGATGGTGGTGGTGCCGATGGCGGTGGTGATGGAGGGGCTCGAGAGCGGCCGTGTCGCCTACCCCGATACGGAGTGACCGGCAACATCATTCGACATATTCCAGACCAAGGTGAGCCCTTGCTGGTCAGTGGGGTCAACTCTGATGCTGTGACCTCCTGGCTCGTGGACCGAAATTTTGCACTCCTATTGTGTTTTGTATCGTTTGTTGCGACGTTCTGACATGCTCTTACTGGACATGTGTGAAAGGGAGCTTTATAGCTCATCGGATTACTCCGGTATAAATACATATTCTCATCTTGATTATTAACACATTGCATGTAAAAAATGTTTTACCGTTGCTCAGCACGGGGCTCCAAAGGCTCCAAAACGTCAAGCGGCCACCAAAAAAACTGTACTATGAAAAGTTATACGAGTAGATGAGTCAATACATTTCGAGAATTGAGCAAGGTTATTATTGAGACCTGGAGAGAGAGAGAAAAAAAGGACAATGGGAGGGAGTGCGGGAGAACGAGCGAAACAGTCGTTGTGACCCGCAAGATATATGTCATTGCAAAACATCCTCGCCAATCGGATATAACTATCCTTACTAATCGAGTTCGAGAGGAGGGGGGGTGGACATCATTAGTACCCGGGAACGACGCTGAGTTTAGAATGCCAGCTCGCGCGGTGATGGTAAGCCCTAATTACCTTTTTGTAACGCATTACTATTGAGAGAGTTTTTGATGTGTTGACCGCCAAACTTGAAAGTTACTTGAGTAAAAAAATACGTGTTCCCCCTAACCCTTGGTCTCAAATGTGACTCTTCATCTCGCCGCGTGTCCCTTTGATCTGTCTTTAAATGTCCACGTGGTGAGCCACTTTGTTGAGCTATCATTTGTGGTCGAGTCTCTTAATAAAAAAGAGGTAATACCTCCGTGGGCTATACCTGGTAAGATAAACAAAAATTTGAAGTTTTAGTTGTCAGTGATTTGTTTACCTTTGCACTGCTATCGTTTTTTGTAATGTTTGTTGTAACGTTCTTACCCCGTGCCCCTACTGAAATATCTGGTGGGGAGAAACAAGAGCTTTATAGCTGATTTTTAATTCAAATTCTCCATCCATCCACCCATCCACCCTTGTGCACAGGCAGCCACGTGGACCTTCCGCGGATCTCCACGGCGCGGTCGCTCTGCGCGTCCCGACGGCTCCTCTTCAACCTGACGGTGGCGCAAAAGGCTGGCGAGGAGATCGGGATGGCTCGGCTGCAGCTGGTCCTGCCGCCAGCGTCCTACGGTCCCAAAAGCGGGGAAGTGCCCGTGTCCCTCCGGATCTCGGCGATACACGGAGCAGGAGGGACCCAGCAGCAGCAGCGGCTAAGAGCCATTGTGTCGAGCTCCGTGAGGCTCTCTCGCTCGGCTTGGACCTTCGACCTGACCGAGGAGGCGCGGAAAGCCATCGGCCAAGGGCAGCTGAGCGTCTTCCTGGAAATTGAGGAGGTGGTGGAGGAAGAGGATGTGTTGCACACCGACGTGGAAGAGGTATCGTTGTCCTCTTCATCGAAGCTGTACGCGGCGTTGGAAGGTGTATTGTCGTCATTGTCGTCGTCGTCGTCATCATCCACGGATCTGTCCACAGAATGGAATGAGGAGGGATCAATGCCCTTTTCGTCATCGTCAGCAGCAGCAGCGTCGTCGTCATCGAAGTCGAACGCAGGAGTGGAGGAGACCCCGTGGGCAGCAACATCATCGGCCTCGAAGGAACCGAGCCTGTGCGAACGTGCCGAGCAGGAACTTCGCTCCTCGCTGCTCCTCATCTCCATGGATGGCTCTCGGTGCACGACGAGACGTGCCAAACGGAGCGCATCCCACCAAAGTAGTATGGGCGACAATCACCACGACCTCCACTCCCCATTCCCCACGTCACCCGGATCGGCATCATCCTCAACATCAGCATCATCATCATCGTCGTCGTCATCAGCATCTCCGGTCACTCCCAGCAACGTGTGCAAGCGCCGACGACTCTACATCGACTTCCGAGACGTGGGCTGGCACGACTGGGTGATCGCTCCGCAGGGATACCTGGCCAATTACTGCGCGGGCGAGTGCCCCTACCCGCTCGGGGAGGCCCTCAATGGCACCAACCACGCCGTGCTACAGACGCTGGTGCACGCGGTGGACCCGCGCGGGGTGCCACAGCCGTGCTGCGTGCCCGTGCACCTGTCGCCCATCTCCATGCTCTACTACGACAACAGCGACAACGTGGTGCTTCGTCACTACGACGGCATGGTGGTGGACGAGTGCGGCTGTCGGTAGTGTGGGTGGTTGTGGTGGGTGGTTGTGGTGGGTGAGTGTGGCTGTCGGTAGTGAGTGTGGGTGGTTGTGGTGTGTGGTTGTGGTGGGTGGTGGTGGTGGGTGAGTGTGGCTGTTGGTAGTGCGTGTGGGTGGTTGTGGTGTGTGGTTGTGGTGGGTGGTGGTGGTGGACGAGTGCGGCTGTCGGTAGTGTGGGTGGTTGTGGTGGGTGAGTGGCTGTTGGTAGTGAGTGTGGTTGTGGTGGGTGGTGGGTGAGTGCGGCTGTTGGTAGTGCTTGTGGGTGGTTGTGATGAGTGGTTGTGGTGAGTGCGGCTGTCGGTAGTGTGTGTGGGTGGTTGTGGTGGGTGGTGGTGGTGGGTGAGTGTGGCTGTTGGTAGTGCGTGTGGGTGGGGACGATTATTTGAACCCGTCCTGGGTATCCCCTAGCTCGACTCGGTCTCATGAGTGGCTGAAAGTGTGGTTAGTTAGTGTGTTGTGGTGGTGTGGTGGCGGTGGGTGGTGCACACACAATTCAACGCAATTATGCTTTTAATTCCAGTGGCATCATTCGGCATTCATCTGGATTAATGGGTTATCTCAGCGGAGATGTGTATGAAGTTGTAATTATCAGTCAGATTTAATCACACATTTAATTTGATTGTGAAATTATAGTACCGTGTGCAATTAGCCTTTCAAATTTGTATTAATGCATTTACGAAGCGTTGTTTCTACTTGCATGTAATGCTACTGAACAATGCTAAGGTAACCTTTATTGTGCAGATATACGTTAAATGCTCATGCTGATTTGTTGGTCTGATATCCTGAAACATAAGACGTGTGTGTGTGTTTGCATCACAACCAACTTTTACAATATACTCTGTTCGAACAATTTATTTTAATAAAGACTTTGACAGTTTTCCTTACGTTTTTCTGTACTGGTGAGATTTTCATATTTCCCCCCCAAATGTATTCAAACTCTTGAGGCATCCTCGTAGCTATAAGTTGAAGAATCCATTTGGAAATCTTATCGACCGATTTGCCCCATATGTCCAGAGAATGGCTGTTGAGATCTCGCACAGGGCTTCTCTATTAACCCTTAAAATATCTTTCAAGTGAAAATGTTTGATCTTTTTTACACACGAGGAGGCATGTATGTATTTTGAACTTCATTCGCGCACCGTACGTAGCTAACCGTGCTAATCGGAGGTTCGGTATACTTTCCCACACTGCTACTGAATTGTCACGTGAACGATGAGCTAATAGTTTTCATTCTCAAGAGCTAGAATTTGGTAAAATTCTGTGTGAAAATTTTTTGCGTGAAAGTCAGTTGTGACTAGGATGATGGAACCATCTCCCTCCAGCTACAAGAGAAATCAGCTCGTGTTCCGTTGTCGGGATGGAGCTGTTGCAAGGCTTGTGGAGAGCCTTCATTCAGCAGTGGATAGAGGAGATAATAGCTGCTGATAATGATGCTTCTTCATTCGTATCGCTGATGTAGACGCAGAGCAACAACAACAATTTCACATTCAGGTGGTAAAGCCAAGATAACCGATGTGATTTCTCATTCGCATTTGTGGATCGGGCATTGATTGCGACGTTACACGTTGCATGGTCTTGTTCTGGATATCAGAATATCTGTTTATACTGGAGAAATCCGATGTGATGCTAATAACTGGAATCGATAATTGATGGATGTCTGCTGCTGCTGCTGATAATGCTGATTATGACGGTGGTGGTGGTAATGACGACAACCTGTGTGATAACGCGACTAATTTACAGCCTCTGTCAATCCACTGCTGGATGAAGGCCTCTCCACGACGCAATTTGACCATGGTACTTCAACAACGCTGGCCGCTGGAAATAATCATAATACATTTATGATCCCAAATATACGTTTTTTTTTGGGTTAGATCGCGTAAAAATATAAATGTGTCATTAAACCAGCCACCACCGACACCGTCAATTAGTAAAGGTTTGTCACGTAAACAGAACGTGCCAATTCGTTACCAGTACAGCACTAACCACCGGTGTGGCGGAGAGAAAATCCACAACAATTACAATCTGAGTACGACGTTTCGCCAGTAATAACAACGAGCATTATCAGGCGGAGACAGATTTACACAGATTGGTGAGTGACAACACTGGGACTCGCCACGCGGTGGCGCAAAGTGGGCCACACACGTGTGCAGTGTTACAGTGTTTAAATGTCTTCTTGGTTCTTTCGGTAAAGTCACGTAGAAGGGAAATAATAAAATAATACAAATAAAACATAATAAAATAATTCTCACGACGTTTCGGCCACAACGCAAGCAGCCGTCCTCAGGTGAAGAACAGGTCTGTCGGAAAGACGGCGTCATTCAGACAGCGTCATTACACAAATCGCACCAGGGTATACTCATTTGAGGCCGAGTCGACCTAGGGGAGTCCCAGCACCGGCTCGTGATGATCGTTGGTGGCCGCGAGCGGGAATCGAACCCGGGCGGTAAAGCCGGGGGGGTGGGGCGGGGGTGGGGGCCGTAACGCGCTAACCGCTCCGCCACCGCTCCCCGGCACTGGCCACGTGGTGGCGCTAAGTGGCCACATGTGCGAGCGATACAGTGTTTAATATATTAATATATAGACACACACACAGACAGACACAGACGACACGCACGGAGACCCACACGCTACAGTACACCCCGTGATGTTTAAAGACAGACGTAGTGTCTGTGTGTGTCTGTCACGCCGAGGAGGCGTCAGTAGCCGGCTGATGATCATCAGCAGCAGCAGCAACATCAGCAGCAGCATCATCAGCATCAGCAGCAGCATCAGCAGCTTCAGCAGCAGCTTCAGCAGGAGCTTTCACGATCGTCGCTACAATCAGTAATAACAGCGGCGTTAAGAAAGAGCAGCAGTAGAAGCAAGCTCATCATCATCAGCAGTAGAAGCAAGCTCATCATCAGCAGCAGTAGAAGCAAGATCATCATCAGCAGCAGCAGTGTCAGCAGCATCATCAGCTTCAAGCATCAGCAAGATAAAAACACTACAATCAGCAGCATCGGTACTGTTTTTTTAAAGAAACGACAGCGGTGGAAGCAAGACCATCATCATCAGCAGCAGCATCAGCAGCAGCAGTGTCCATCAGCAGCAGTGTCATCAACATCAGCATCAGCAGCATCATCATCAGCAACGCATCGTTGTTCACCTCTGGGTATGTGTGCGTGTGATGTGTGTGGGTACGTGTGTGTGATGTGTGTACGTGTGTGTGTGATGTGTGTGCGTATGTGTGATGTGTGTACGTGTGTGATGTGTGTGTGTGATGTGTATACGTGTGTGTGATGTGTGTGTGTACGTGTGTGTACGTGTGTTGTGTTCGAGTAATTTGTGCGTTGGGTAGAATTAGCATCGGTAATGACTACGGGAGTCATTACCTCGACGATGTTGACGATCGCTCGTCCGTGTGGGGTAAACGCGGCACACTCGGTCAGTCTACGCTCTTCCCTCGTTACATCTCGTATCCATTCACCTCATCACACCCTCACCCCCCCTCACCCCCCCTCCTCACCCCTCCCTCACCCCCCCTCCCTCACCCCCCCTCACCCCCCCTTCTCACCCCCCCTTCTCACCCCCCCTCACCCCCCCTCCTCACCCCCCCTCCTCACCCCTCCCTAACCCCCCCTCACCCCCCCTCCCTCACCCACCCTCACCCCCCCCTTCTCACCCCCCTCACCCCCCCTCCTCACCCCTTCCTCATCACCCCCCCCTCACCCTACCCCCCCTCCTCACCCCCCCCCTCCTCACCCCCCTCCTCCTCACCTCCCCTCACCCCCTCCTCACCCTCATCACCCCCTCGACATCGTCCTCGCCACCATCTTCATCTTCGACATCACCGACCTCAATATCATCACTCCCTTCACACCTTCCTCTCACACCATCATCATCAACCTCACACCATCATCATCAACCTCACACCATCATCATCAACCTCACACCATCATCATCAACCTCACACCATCACCATCAACCTCACACCATCACCATCAACCTCACACCATCATCATCAACCTCACACCATCATCATCAACCTCACACCATCACCATCAACCTCACACCATCATCATCAACCTCACACCATCACCATCAACCTCACACCATCACCATCAACCTCACACCATCACCATCAACCTCACACACACACACGAGTGTATCTTCAACATCGGTGCATGTACGTGGATTTCTGTCTATATATATTGGATCTGCCTTGTGAGTATTGTATTGTGTCTCTCGGGGTCGGGGCGGGTTCTTAAATCGTGTTTTGCATTAACCGGTAAACGCATGAAAAACGGTTACCGGTTTTGCCGTACAAACAGACACGCCTCGCGATCTTTAACAGAGAAACGAGGGCAAAGGTACAAACCCGGTGGCTTAGACCGCCGTGCGGTTTGTACGTCCGTGCGTACCAACCAGTGTACATCCGTTAGTCAAATTCCACTGTAAAACCGGTAATCGATTCTGAACAACGGTTATTGGTTTACCGGATCTAGTCTTAAGAACGCCACGGTGGCTAGGAGATGTTAACCACCTCGCCTGGTGTACAGAAGGATCGTGGGTTCGATCCCGACCCTGACGCCTGCTGTATATTTGGAGTTTGCGGTGTCTCTCATCATCATCATCACGGTGGCTAGGAGATGTTAACCACCTCGCCTGGTGTACAGGAGGTCGTGGGTTCGATCCCGACCCTGACGCCTGCTGTATATTTGGAGTTTGCGGTGTCTCTCATCATCATCATCATCACGGTGGCTAGGAGATGTTAACCACCTCGCCTGGTATGTAGGAGGTCGTGAGTTCGATCCCGACCCTGACGCCTGCTGTATATTTGGAGTTTGCGGTGTCTCTCACCATCATCATCACGGTGACTAGGAGATGTTAACTACCTCGCCTGGCATACAGGAGGTCGTGGGTTGGATCCCGACCCTGACGTCTGCTGTATATTTGAAGTTTGCGGTGTCTCGCTCTCTCCCCGTGGTCGCGTGGATTTTTCTTCGGGTAACTCCGATTTTCCCCTCCACATTTAGAATCAACATCACGCGTTTAGAGTATTTGGATGCTGCTTTTCAATTTCCACGTCATAAGCCACTTTGTTGAGCTATTATTTGTGATAGAGCTACATAGCTCAGTGCGCCTTACTTGGTACAATAACAATAGTTAGTTAACCCTCGTCTCTCTTTGTCCAACATCATTGCTTTTATCTCGTAATCTCCCTGTTCATCATCATCATCTCCGCATTCTTTTTTTCCATCCTGATCAAAATCATCATTGTCCATCCATCACCATCAATATGACAATGATAGTATCTTCAGTTCTGTTTTCAATTACTATAATCATCGCCGTGATCATAATCTTCTCAGGTATCTTGTCCATTATCGTCGTCATCATGATCATCTCGATAATCATCTCAATCCGGTTGTCCATGACGATAATCGTTATCATCGTCGTCATCATAATCTCCTCAATTCTATTGTTCATGATCTTAAATATAATCGTCCATCGTAATAATCTTGACATATAATGCCCTAAATCCTGTTGTCCATTATCATCATTGCTTTCTTTTTGTCATTAATTACATTTGTATGCCTCACTGATAATCTCCCTGTAAAGGGACTTATTCGCAATGGTCTCTCCTGTCTGTCCTCAATTCAAGGGCTCTAATCACAGCAATCTGTCCGTGTCTGTCACCCAAGAGAAACGGCTGACATTGAGGGGAGAGACGGGGCGAGAACTCCTTGGTGGAGGAGGACATTGAGAAAGCTCTGGAGGAGATCCAGCAGAAGGACCTGGAGGACTTCGGGGAGAAGGTCCTGGTGGAGGCCGTGGAGAAGTACATTGAGAAGGCTCCTGGAGCAGCCCCATCGGAGGACAATGCTGGAGGACGTTTGTATGGAATTGGACGACGGAGTCCATAACCCTGGGTCCATGGATCCCATGGGGACTTGCGACCCCTCGGGTCTCGACGATCTCGGGGACCATGGTGAGCCGTTGGACGGGTCCTCCAGAAGATCACGTGCCAGAACGTCATCCCGCCTTTCGGCCGATGCTGTGGAGGAGCTGGGTCCCGAGGAGGTCAGATGGTTCTACAGGGATGAGCGCAAGGCGTGGAAGCCTTTCAATGGCTACGACTCGTTGCAGGTGGAACTTGCATACCGTAGGTACCACGCTGGTGCCGGTGGAGGAGTCGGGGAGGACATTGAGCCAGTGTGCGTGAGGGGTGGACTTTACGAAGTGTCGGTGGCGAGCAAGGAATGTTACCCAGTCTACTGGCAAGGTGAGAGTCATTGTTCGTGTGCCGGAAAAATATGTTTGCTTACGTGATAAGAAACTCAATCTGTCCATTTGTGGGTCAGTGTGTCAGTCTCTAGAATTACCCGAACAACGTTTTTCGTCGTACACAAGTCGAGTTCGGGATCATTCACGACCAGAGCGTACCGGGGACCTATGGTGTTGATGATGAGCCATGTACGACATATGACCTTTGATTTATGTAGACAAAAGAGTTGCCGCATAAGAACATCAACAGGCCGATGTGCGTGTCTCCTTTGCAAGCCACTGTGCTGCCTGCGACTGGCCATGCAGCACAAATTACGGACCGCATAGTAATCCCATAGAGACCTATAGAGGCATAGAGACCCGTAGAGACGCGTAGAAACACGTAAACATACGTTGAGATACATGGAGGTACATTAAAGATAAACCACGGTAGTGCGATTGTGGCCATGAAACCCAAACTACGGACTGGATAGTAAACCACTTTAAGTCTGCGTTACTGCAACGGAGGAGGACTATCAAAAACTATATGAACCCTGTCTCCTGAAGCCCTCTCGTCTTGGCGAGCAGCAGACCTCGACATTGGCATCGTTCTCCTAAACATATTTTGCCATCATGCGCAAAAGAATAGGATGTGTGGTAAAAAAAAAATCATAACCTGACCGATAAATGTCACCGTAAAAAAAATCTTAGGGGTTCTGGAAACTTCTCTACTGGCTTTCTATTTCGCAGACGTTTTGGGGGGAGGGGATTAAAGATTTGGAATCCATTTCTAAAATGATTTTTTTTTAAACCCTAAGATATATGTACTAGGGGTGTGATGATGTTACTGATTCACCAGTTAATACAGTGCAGTGTTTCACACTTTATGAACCTGGTTACCCGAAATCGATTCTCTGCTGTGGATAACATCAGTGGCAAGCGGTGTCTAAACCAAAGCCGGTCCTGGGTTCGGGCCCCCCTTCCCCTTCACCAACCCGTACTGACCAGCGTGGTGAAGTATTGTCAAATAACCCCTATTACCCACACGGTGCAGGGAGGCAGTAAGTGTTGTCTGTACAGTATACACAATGCAAGTACAGTACCGTATGTTTGTCCATTGATTTTGTCAATCTACGTTGGCATAGGAAGCACCAGAGGTGGGACAAAGTCATTGTTATGCAAGTCCAAGTCGAGTCGCAAGTCATCAAATTCATGACTCGAGTCTGACTCGAGTCCAAGTCACATGACTCGAGTCCACATCTCATAGGTGGGACAAAGTCATTGTTATGCAAGTCCAAGTCGAGTCGCAAGTCATCAAATTCATGACTCGAGTCTGACTCGAGTCCAAGTCACATGACTCGAGTCCACACCTCTGGGAAGCACCCATTTATATTTTTTGTTGGCAGTGGCTTGCTTAATGGAATGTATCAAGAATTGGATGACTTATGAGAATTTGGCACAGCCAACCTTAATGATGATGATGATTTTGCCATACAGTACAACTTGCTACGTAAGTGTGTGTCCAATTCCCAGCTGGGCTCTGTCAACATTACCTCATTATCCCTCTGTGTAGCCGGTAAAATGAGTATCACCTGACTAGGGGGCTTACGCTTGGGTGAAAATCAACAGGTTGTTCTCCAACTCCTATGTACAAACACATTCCAGCCATAGGAACGTGGAATTCCCACCACCGGCTCGTGACCACCAATGCAGATTGGCACTGCCCGATACTAAAAGGAGCACGTGGAACAGCGATGTTGACTGTGTACTTGGCGACGTTTCGGGCAATGGCCCTTCTTCACAGTAAATACTCATTGCTCAAAACGTTGGCAGTTATATTCTTTAAGTCCACAGTGTTATTGACCAATGCGTTGAGTTTATATCATTATTTCTGCGTGCGCACCAATGCGTACACAGTATCACCACATAGTTTGATATTTAACCGTGACTTTTATCCCTCCCCAGTGCTGTAGCTATCAAGTGCGGAGGCCGTGCAACTGCACCAGAGCCCACGGGGCTAGAAGGGCCCAAGTTCTGGGCTACAAACATAGTTGGAGTGGAAACAGATTTGGACAGGGGTGGCAAGGGAGGGGGTGCCCATTTAATTTCTTGCAGGGGGGCCCATGCCAACCAACGCTACACCACTGATCCCTAACACATTTATTACCACCGTTCCAACCACTTGCACACTTCCTCTGATGTCCTTATAACTTCTCCTGTGGAGTTTTCGCATGATAAATACCGTTAATCATTTTTCAACCAAATCGCCCTTAATGCAGTCGATCCCATCAACTCTCAGATGCTAAGTAGGGTTAAGCCCGGATAGTGTTTGAATTGGGATCAACTGTGCACAATCAGGTTGCCATCGGGTTTTCGGGGGGGGCGGGGGGGCGACTTGGTAGGTAGTCATAGGGCAGTGGGTGGGGGGGGGTGGCCTTTATCCAGCAGTGGATTGACCATGGCTGTTAATGATGTTGATGACACAGAGGCGGAGAGGGTGGCGGTGATGCGGGGACAGTGGTTCGTGGACGGCACCTGGCAGCCACTGGAGGAGGAGGACAGTGACCTGATCGAGACCGAGCACCTGGCGCGCTTCCGCGGGCAACCGTGCCATCCGGCACCGCTTGAGGCAGAGCAGGAGCCACCGCCGCCGCCACCACGGCCGGAGAACCGTGACGGTGAGGCTGGCACCACCGCTGCCACCGCGATCGTCGTGCCCGATCGTCGCGATTGTTGTTAGTGTCCGTTGCCACCGTCGCTACCCTGGACACCCTTTGCATGATCAGACGTTTCATCGTAAGGGATTCTGCCGGTGAAATATTTTGATGAGTAGAAAATAATGCATTGGCTCCCGGTTAACCTTCTGGACTTGGCGGTGAACAGCGTTGCCGTGAGTAGCTGTGGGGGGACGGCAGCATCGCCTGGTGACGCAAAATGTCTTTGGCAGCTGAAATATGTTTGTTAAATTTTAAGGTGACCCTTGGTGGGAAGGGGGGGGAGGGGTGGTTTTGGAGGAGTAAAAGGAGGCCGCAGAATGATCAAACGTTGAGCAATGCAAGGGCTTTAAAAGTGGACACGGGTCAGTAAACATTAACGAGGATTTGGAGCCAGATATTCTGAAACGGCTGCTTTTGCTTGCCTTTTGTATAGAATTCTACAGGAAAAATCCGTACACTTTGTAGAGTGAATGTATGAATGCTGCCGTGGTGTATTGGTCAGCACATCCAGGGTTCACCAGTTCAATCTCCCGGCGTGGAAATTAAAGCAACGGGGCATGTTCCTTAAATTCTCAACCCCTCCACATGTTTGCCTTTTGGCGTTCTCTGGTCTGACACTGGTGAGATTAGGCCATAAAGAAGGCTGCTGTCTCTGGTGTAGGCCAATCAGTTTCAAAAATAATGCTATTTATTACCGGAGCATGTTTGTTTGCACGTTCACCACAAGTACTGTGTGGTTAATGCAGACTTGATTCTTTGCAAAAGGTTTATATTTGCTGTTTGGTGTTTCAAAATCTTAACACCTACTCTTTGTTTTTTTCGGTAAAGTCACGTGGCTAAAAAATTTGTTGTTTTCATTCAATGTTATTTTATTTATTGAAATTTTTACGTATGTGACTTTACCGAAAAAAACAAAGAGTATGAATCCTTGCAGTCACGAAAACTTCAAATCTAGAATCTTAACACCTGGTTTATTGCCAGAAAGGGTAAAACCTGTTCTTTTTTTTTCTACCCTCCACCTCTGTCCACCCAGCAGTATAAATGTATACAGCACAGTTAGTCTATCGACAGGTTGTGTTTGGTGGGGCAAAGTGTGGGTACTCCCAGCTCTTGAAAGACATGTGTATGAATGCTAATTGGAGCGCTGGAAGAGTTAAGCCAATATTATCCTGCAGAGGGGCTCCCCAGAGCGCCTGCTAGTGGAGGCTCCTTTCACCAAAAGTGACGTAAGGAACACATTTCAGGGCTGTACCTTTATCTTTTATGGGGGCAATACTTTGAAAAAGAAAACTGTGATTTTCATTAACTTCATTCTACTTGCAATTAAATTTTCCAGGAATAAAAAGTTTTAAGTTCATGTTGAAAGATCAACATATTTCTGCCCAAGGCGAGATTAACGTATGAATGGATTCGGTCAAAGGATTTGCGCCGCCAAACTTTGGATTTTACGGACTTAGGAAATCCCTTATCGGCCACTTTCTCAGAAGAAACTGTATGGCAGTAAAACAAAAATCACTTTACAGTTCTAAAGTCCATTGTTTGAGTCACGTTCAAAATAACTTGCACCTTTAGCCCAGCTAATGGCACAAGAACATCTGATAAGGTCTGAATTCAGCTGTAATAAGGTAGGCACTGCTAAGGGGTTGACAGGCATGAGATAATATATATCACATATTCACTTTAAGATGTTTTTTTTGTTCATGTTTTTGTTTTTTGTTTGTTGCGGTTGCACCCGATTCAAGAGCCGAATGGCTCACAGGGCTATACCTAATAAATGAACTTGAACTTGAGATAAGGACAATGAAAAAGTTTCAACAAGTTTCCATATTTTTTAAAGCTGCTCACAATTCCGGCAGGAGCGGTGGCATAGCGGTTAGCGCATTGCACTATGAACACAATGACCTGAAATCGATTCCTGGCTACAGCTAATGGGTCAGTGGGATGAAGTATTGATGGACAAAAAGTCCCCCCCCTGGCATGTGTGGGTTTTCTCCCGGTGCTCCAGTTTCCTTCCGACATGTTTCAACACACACTTATTAATTGGCCAAAATTGTCTCCATATAATGAGGACCGCAGAGCTTGGCCGATTGTTGGTGCCAGCTCACTGCCTCGTCTGTGGTTCGTTCGTGCCCGTGTTGAGTCATTCTCTCTGTTTGAGCGAGGGAGGAAATACCGTGCATCGGCCGCCGTGTTACAAGATGACAGAAGCTAATAATAAAGTACTGTATGAATAATAAACAAGGATAGTTTTGAAATGTTACTTCCACTGAGATCTCTTTTACCAATGGCAAACATGATGCCTTGAATAAAGGTGTCAGTTTTGTACCAGTTTAAAAGGGTAAAAACCTACTACTATATTACTTCCAGATTGAAACTCAGATAAGGCCGAGGGAACTGGTATTAGTGTTTTGAGAATTGTTTTTGTGGGTGCGCGCGTGAGTGAGTGATCCGCACGAACGGTTATCAGTACATTTCCATAACCACAGCAAAAAAAGCAGGTACCGCTGAGAACATTGGAGAAGCTTCTGTCCTTAAATCACGTTTGGCGTGTCTCGTGGCTTACGGGTGATGTGTGGGCAGCACCGGCAGCGGGGAGTTTTTTTTTGTTTCGGGGCTTTTTCTGGATTGTTGGTGATTTTCTTTGCATCAACAATCCTTGCATACTCTGAATTATGACTCGTACACAGACGGACGGACAAACCCTTTTGTCAATCCACTGCTGGATGAGGGCCTCCCTTCGCCACGTGGATGATTTGAAAATATGGTCTCTGCGGGTTTGGTGAAGGTGTGGCGATATAGACACGGGGAGCGTACAAGTACAGTACAACAATTGATTTTGTACTGCCCTTGCTGCACATAGTCAGAGGAATATGAGCAAGTAATAAACGAATATGTAGACAACTGTTTGTGTATTCCACGTAACAAAGTAGTCCCACCATCCTCGCAAATCAATGCGTAACTGCAGCATTTGTTTAAACGGCAAACCTCTGGATCGGTTTCGCCTTGCCGAGTATCATCAGCAGGGCGTTGCCTGCAACACATCCTTCCTCTGCTGGCTTCCTACACGCTGTTATAACCAAGAACGTTCCACTTAAAAACTATGGCGTGCCCAACTTACGGGATAAAACGGGCCCTTCAACAAAAATAATAATAATAAAAAGTTAAAAGTCATCCGTATGTACTTTTGTTGGGCGCTCGCCACAACGCGTGTGTGGGTGTCTCTTTTTGCGTGAGTGTACACGCACACACACCCACCCACACACACCTTTCGTAAGCCCGCGGGTTACATTGAACTATCGGAAGCGTAACATCGACAGAGATTAAAGCGCTTTTGTTGCCCAATAAAAAAAATCACAATACCCCTACTGTGTCTGCCAACCTTGCAGTGATCCGTTGAACGCGCCAGTTGTATAGCTGGTTATTGTAACAGGTACGTCCAGTTTATGGCCCAGTCGTAGAGCAAGCGGTTCACTCTGGTGGGTTGCGAGTTCAATTCCAGGTTGATTGAGCTCTGGTTGGGGGGGAAGGTTTGACTCATCCCATAATCTTCTCGGGGTCGATAAAATTGCTACCACTTTGTGGAGAAGTCAACAGTGGTTGTCCTATGGAGAGACTCGTCCCCCCACCACTGCCCCGTAAGTACAAAGTCAAGGAAACTATTTCACTTTGTACTTACCAAGTGCAAATAAAACAACGATCATAATAATAGGGGTTTTCCCCTTTTTTCTGGCGACAAAACTCAAACCTTTTGCAAGGAGTCGTGTGTGCATTAACCACAATACTTGCAGTCAGAATGCAAACAAAAAACAACACTGATCATTTATGCATTGTCCTTGAAACTGATTGGCTCACACCAGAGACAGCTTTCCTTAGAGCCTAGTCTCATTTGGTGTTCAACCAGATGACGCCAAAAGGCGCACAGTTTTTTTTTTCTTTGAACTGTGCGCCTTTTTGAGTCATCTGGTCGAACACCGTTTGAGACGAGGCTCAAAAGAAAGCTGTCTCTGGTGTGGACCAATCAGTTTCAAGGACAATGCAGAAATTATCAGTGTTTTTTTTTTGTTTGAATTCTGACCACAAGTACTGTGGTTAATGCAGACATGATTCCTTGCAAAAGGTGTTTTTTTGTTTGCCAGAACAAAGGGGGGAAAACCTTTTCTCATATTTTGGTACTGGCAAAGGAGGCCTCATGATACCTCATGATGCAAAACAAGTATCATCATTGTGTATTGTATTGTCCTGTTCGATCCAATTCTGGATGAAGGCCTCTCCAGAACATTTCCAACCCTCACACTCCTGTGATACCACAATCCAACCGAGCATGAGAACATCATTAATGACCCACAACACAACCCACCTTGTTCGACGGACCAGCCTTAATAGGTGCTCGCTAACAACACTGGTTCCCAAAAGCCATTGTAGGCGATACCGGGCATCTTTGTATCTTTGTTTATGTGCTTTGGCTGAGTCATGTAGCCCCGCATGCCCAACCACGTCCCCACGTAGCTGCTGTTTGTCCAGATAGAGGGTGCTAAATGGGGGCGGCACGGGCTCAGAGGCAGTTCTAGAAACTTTCCAGGAAAGGGGGAGGAGGGGGATGGGGCAGTCCCGAAATTTCAAGCTTCTTAAATAGGGTGATTTTAAAAAATGCAAACAAATCTTAGTATATATTTTCCCTGGTGAATATCAATAATGCACCAATGTCCAGGGTCTCAAGTGGGAGGGGGTATGGGGTCGAATGCCTCCATCACATCCCCTCCTCACCCCTTGGATTTGTCGCGGCAAGAGCTCTAGAGGAGGTGAGTCGATGTCAGTCGGAGGTGCGTGGGATTAAACCGGGTTCTTTGTTTGCAGCTAGCCTGGGCACAAGGGATTTTTTTCTAAGTCCATATATCATCAGCCGATGTTGTTCTCGTGTTTGTGCGTGTGCAGTCATCCACAGCCTGCAGTTGAACCGTAGCCACGTGGACTGGAATGGGGTGGATGAGGTCTACCTCTACAGTGACGCCACCACCTCGAAGATTGCCCGCAGTGTGGGCCAGAAGTTGGGGCTGTCGAAGGGTGCGTGTGCGTGCATGCGTGTCTCTGCGGGGTGGTTATGTATTTATGTATGTTGAACTTCTTTGCATCGTATGTAGGCAACTGTGCTCAATGAAGGTGCGGTGGAAGGACAACAATCTAAACACAAAAAGCAGTTCTAAGGAAATGAGTTTTCAATCTAAATTTAAAAGTTCGTATTTCCAGTGGCTTCCTTATATCAGAAGGAAGAGTGTTCCAGACGGCCGGTTAGCATGCGGCACTATGAACCTGGCAACCCGAGTTTGATTCCCGCTTTCGGCCAACACCGGTGACGATTATCTAAACCGGTTCTGGGCCTTCCTTTGGTCGACTCAGCCTTAAATGTGTATCTGGTGCAATGTGTAAACGTCAGGGTTGGGGAAACAAAGGTAACCGAGAGTGGTGGATGTTGATCACCCACCCCCTTGTGTGCCGTGCCAGCCTTCTTAGGTGCTACTCGCTAACAGCACTTGCACCCAATGGTCTGGTAAAGGTTATACGGGGATTCTTTGTATTTTGTGGGGGTTGTGTGAGTGTGTGCGCTGGCCCACACACCGAAACGGGACACCTGGGTCACACCAACGCCTCTGAGCGAACCCGGTGTCGTTTACAATCCCTTTACCCTTCCGTCACCTGTCGGCCGTTGCCTGACTGCAAGCCTCTGTGTGCCCCCTGCACGTTATAAACATCTCTTCAAGGTGCACTTCAATGTTCATTCATGATATTTAAAAGTACAAAACCCTACAGTAGGAGAATAGGTTTTTTCCCCTTTTTTTCTGGCAACAAAAAAACACACCTTTTACCAGGAATCATGTATGCATTAACCACAATACTGGTGGTCAGAATGCAAACAAAAAACATACTCTGATAATATATTGTCTTTGAAACTGATTGGTCCACACCAGACAGCTTTCTTTTGAGCTTCGTCTCGAACGGTGTTAGACCAGAGGACGCCAAAAGGCGTACAGCACAAAGACAATGCACTATCAGAGTAATGAGAGCTCGGGGTGAGCATCTACAGTTTAAAAGACAATGCATATATTATCAGAGTATGTTTTTTGTTTGCATTCTTACCACAAGTATTGTGGTTAATGCAGACATGATTCCTTGTAAAAGGTGTTTTTTTATGCCAGAAAAAAGGGGAAAAAACCTTTTCTCATATTTTGGTACTGGTAAAGGAGGTCCCATGATGTAGAACCTACAGTAGGTTTATATATATTTTTTTCAAATTGGGCTTAATTTCTCACCGAATATTTTACGGGTCTCTGTGGTAGCCTGAATGTAGGTGGCACGTGACAAGAAGTCGAAGCCATGGCGGAAGGTTTACTGGATGTGGTGCGCTGGATGGCCTAATATTTTCTGGGTTATCGACAAGGACAGATTCCGGCTGAAATTAGGTAGACGGATCACGTCAGATCTCGGAAGCTAAGGAGAGTTGAGGCTATACAGGGGATATTCATATTCTTAGTTTTTTTCGGTAAAGTTAAGTAGGTGATACAGCAATCGTGCTGTGACGGTTCCACCTGAAGACGGAAGCTTGTGTTGCCTCCGAAACGCCGTAATTGTTTTATTTATTTTTATTGTACTTTTATTAATTTTAATTTTTTTACTACGTGACTTTACCGAAAAAACCTAAGAATATGAATCCTTGCAGTCACGAAAGCTTCAAATCTAGAACTATACAGGGGGTATTTGTGTGCGTACGCAGCATCCAGCAGCGGCACGCACCTACAGAGGGGCTACGTGGAGGAGGCTCTGGTGGAGGACCGCCCTCCAGACGTGTCTCACCTGGTGTTCGTGGTGCACGGCATCGGCCAGAAGATGGACCAGAACCGCATCATCCGCAACACCAACACGTGAGTCGAACATGGTGTAGGCGAGTGGTTGGTCGTGGTGGTAGATGGATGGTCGTTTTAGTGATTGTAGGTGTGAGTGGTAATGGTGGTGGGTGGTGGTAGGCTTAGCTGAGTGGCAAGTGGTGTTGGTAGGTGGGTTGTGGTGGTGGTGGTGGAGGTGGATTTTAGGGGTGGATAGTGGTTTTGGTGGTGGTGGTAGTAAATTTAGGCATGTCTCTACATAGTACAACCACTCTTGACTTCCCCCACAACGTGTTACTCTTTGTTTTCCACCCTGGAAGATTGATGGGCTGAATCAGCCCACCCCAACCAGGATTGTGCACTCGCAACCTTCCGATTGGCGAGCCGTTTCGCTCTGCCACTGTGCCACCCGGCAGGCTCGATAATAACCTTGAAAACGAAAGCCCCGTGTGTATTATTCGGGTGCTTTGGAAAGTTGAATCGCACGGTTGACTCATTTGTGGAGCTGACCTTCTTTTTCTCGTACCGTTTGAAGGTAATCTTCGGTCACGTGATCTTGTAATCTCACCAGCCCTCCCTAGTGGGTCACTCGGTCAGTGCGTAATTAACGAGTTCTGCGCCTAGTGTGTCTCTCCCCCTCTCTGGGGCAGCTTGCGACGATAACGTCTCCTCGTGCCTATAACACCGAAGGCCGCGTGGCTGATAGGATGTGGAGAGATTGATATGTGAAGGAGGCGTATTGTCCGCTTATTTAATTTGTTGCTTATATCCTCCACAAGCAAGCTGATTATTAAGTCGTGTTATATATTCCAGTGTTTGGTTTTTGCATCGAAAGATTACCCGTATCGAACAGAGAGGCTCAATGACAATAAACGTCTGGCAGTTGCGCTTTACCCACATCGGCACGAGCGAGCCTGAACACTGAGATACCGATTGTCGAAACCGGTCCCGAAGTTTGCTTGTGTTGAAGCATTGCCGCTGGGGTGTTGCCCGCTCCCAGAAGGCCGCGTGGCTGATTTGGATGCTACTAAAAAACAAATACTTGGAATCTTTAATGTGGAGGGACGGACATGTGAAAGAGACGGATTGTCTGCTTAAAATTCTCGACGACGACGTGAATGATCATTGAGTGTTTACTCGTGATTATCTTCATCGAATTGGCCAAATATCTCAAATGCAGCAAGACCCACCTGAAAAAGGCAATCCTGGATAAATAACGGGCATTATTATTATTATTTTAATCAGTAACACAATTAAGGGAGGAGCGTTGGCGCAAAGGTTAGCATGCTGCGCTGGAAACCCGGTGAACCCGTTTCAAAATGTTGTTAACGAGCGGTTCGTGCGTCAATGAGAAACAACCGAGGGGGAGTCCCCCCCCCCCCCGTTCCACCACCTCCCAAATTATATTTTTTTATCTCTTTGGCTGAACCCGCGCGTGTTTGTCGGCTCGGTTTCGTTGTCCATGGCAACGGCACCACAACAAACGGTCGGTACAGCCGAGCTCCGCGATGCCGCTGCACTGGTCAGTGGAGGTCGCTGCGATTAGTGGTGCCACGGCCGACTGGTCACCACATTGCCGACGGTGGTCACGTGACCGGTCGCTGCGGACAAAGGTCCACCGTCAGTCCAAGCGAGCTGTGGTCACAATGGCTGGATGGAGCTATTATGGCAATGATAGTTGCAATGTCTTTTTTTTTTAAGCCGGCACCTTTTTCATCGGAGGATCACGAAGCGCTGTTGTGCACGTGAAGAGTTCCGACACTCGGTGCAAGTTGAAATAAATTTGGGGCAAGCCCAATATGTTTCAAGATGTATATGAATATACAACACAGGATTGGGCTATAATACGAAGTCTTACTTAACATTGTTAATGCTTGTGACAACGAGCGATATAGCTCAGTGGGCCTTGCCTGGTAAAATCTAAATAATTCTTAGTTTTAAGTTTATGGATTGCTATGGAGCATCATGGGTAATAACGTAAAAATATATCAACAGACCTCTGTTACATTTGTCCATGCACAAATATGCGGCGACCTGGAGGCTACTCGACCTTCCCAGAGCGAGCGGCTTGCAGTGAGAAGGTCAGGAGTTCAAATCCTGGTTCGGGGGTTGACTCCATCCCATCATCCCTCTAGGGTCACTAAAATGAGCACCGCTCTGTGGGAAAGTAAATGGTGATTGTCCTAAGAATAAATTAACTCCTGCCATAGGAATGTGGAATTTCCACCACTGTCTGAGGGCTGTAAACAAGAAACAAGCACCTCCTCTAGCCTGAACCGGGTGAGGGCCTATAGCTGTTGTAGTAATAGGTTTTTACCTTTTCAACTGGTACAAAAACTGACACCTTTATACAAGACATCATGTTTGCAATAACCACAACACAAGCAGTCAAAATGTAAACAAAAAGAAACAACTCTGATGATGATAATGATATGCACTGTCCTTGAAGTTGATTGGTCCACACCCGAGACAGCTTTTCTTAGAGCCTAGTCTCCATTGGTGTTGGACCAGATGACGCCAAAAGCCACACGGTCCAACACCAATGGAGACTAGGCTCTAAGAAAAGCTGTCTCGGGTGTGGACCAATCAACTTCAAGGACAGTGCATATCATTATCATCATCAGAGTTGTTTATTTTTGTTTGCATTTTGACTGCTTGTGTTGTGGTTATTGCAAACATGATGCCTTGTATAAAGGTGTCAGTTTTTGTACCAGTTGAAAGGATAAAAACCTATTACTATATTTTGCCACTGGTAAAGGAGATGTCTCATAGTGCCTATAGCTGTTGCTTAAAATTATATAAGTATAACCCGTAAAAACGAAGTTTTTCACTATAAATCCTTTATATGCGTGGCAGCGAACTTAATATAAAGGATTTAAAAATATATTCGCCTGTGGAGGACGCGGGGATCGATCCCGCGACCTTTGGCATGGGAAGCGAGGGCGCTACCAACTGCGCTACTCCGCCACGGCCTGTGGAGGGGTTACGCTCTGGGCTCTTACACTGTGCGTTCTATTTGAATATATGTAAAATAATTTTTTTTTGCCTAAAAAGTGTAAAATGTTGGAAATTTTTTTCACCAACATTAATTGTCTCGCACAACGAGTCTGTGTGGAAAATGTCAGCTCGATTGGATCACGGGAAGTGGGTTAAAAAACGACCGAAAGATTTGCACGGTCGTAAGCAAGCACGCAAGCAAGCACGCAAGCAAGCACGCAAGCAAGCGAACTTAATATAAAGGATTTAAAAATACAGTCCATTTGTCGGTCAATTTCTGGTATGAAGACCTCTCTACATGCCGTGTGAGTCATGGGAATTGTTTGACTTCACCACTTGACCACTCTGGCCAGCGTGGGTTTGTGTAAAGATTAGGTGTGGGTGGAATGTCCAGTAGCGGTTCAGATTATTTCTCTCTACTGATTGCTAGCCGTGGTCAGGAATTGAATTCGGGTCGTTTGCTTTGGATCACAGTACACAAACCACTGATCCACCCAGATTACTTAAGGTAAGTGTAAAATAGCAATGCTGTGCTGTAATATTAATATCGTGTGTTCAACCAGGAAGACCTGAGTGGAGGGAGTAGTTTGGCAGAGGATTTAACAGTCCTCACTTATCCATTGATTTCATCCTCATAGTTTATAATGTAATTTCATTTATTTATGAAACGCTCAGTGAGTTATATTTTTTTTAAGAGGGTGCTGTTGCAATTGAATGTTTGGCCAGTACCATTAATGAGCATTTGGCTTCATGTGGGAGGTTAACCGGAGAACCCGGAGAAAACCCACCGTGCATACTAGGGGAGTGCACGTGAAGGTTCTGCGAATACGGATTCAGGAAACTTACTTGCCGTACTGCCGTCTTCTCACCATGGCGGGTTTGAGAGTTTGACAGATTTATGCATGATCCACCAACCCTCGACTCTGAAAGCTCTTGTTGGACAAAATATAAACTGGAGCATCAGGAGATGATCACTTCCTCGTGTGACGAGACAACGCGGAAAGGTCCGCACAAACAACCCACTTCGCCTGATGACGATTGCTTGTGTTGGATCCGAAACGTCGTGATCTATTATTTTTCTACCTACGTGACTTTACCGAAAGACCCAAAGAGTAAGAGCTATAAAGCGCAGTGGTCCTTACCTGGTGAAATAAAAAGTTTCATATAGTTTTCGTTTATGGTGAATCTCTCAGGAGTTGTTAATTGGGCTGACGTAGCGGTGAACGTTGCCAGTGTCGGCACGGCGATGTGGTGTAACGGAACACAGACTTTTGGGGAGGACTTCACCCAGTAGTGGATAGGTCGTGGCTAGTTATGAAGGATGGTGAATTCCCAGTGGTCCTTCAAGGAATTGAAATGGGCATGAGTGTCGTCAGCGCTACGTTGGGCCTGCGTTGCGTCGCAGTCTGGGGAAGCCGTCATCCAGCAGTTGATGATTATTGTCGACGACGATGATGACAATGATGACAATGATGACAATGATGATGATGACGACGATGATGATGACAATTATGACGACGATGACGCCGAATTTCCCAACAGCTGTTAACAGGGGCTGGTACAGTTGTGAGCGTGCTGGGTTGTGCTTGGTTTGTTACCAGCGCTGGGGTTGCAATGTGAAAGACTCAGCTTGTGAAGGCTTTCATCTGGACGGGGATAGATCATGGCTGATGGGGATGATGGTGGTGGTGGTGACTTTGCCGGCATAGCATTTGCGGCGTGCGCGCTGGTTTCGGTGGCTTTTTTTTAGGGATTGGGGTTTGTTCCCGTAAGCAGCTTAGCGAGCCGTAGACTTCTCCCAACCTCCCACTGTACACAGAGGCTTTGTTGACTCTTTCCCTCTCTCTCTCTCATTCTCCGGTAGAAAAATATCATTAGCGTCCGCCGTGGGGAATATAAACACAACAGACGAGCAGACAATACGTCTTCTTCTTCACATGTCTGTCCCTCCGCTTAAAGATTTTCAGTAGTTTGTTTAAGCACTCAGTCAGCCACACGGCCTTCTGGAAGTGCACAATCCCGGCAGCATTGATTAGACACCAGGAAAATAAATCTGGAATGGTTTTGACGTGCAGCGTCTCGTCAGTAGTGGTCAAGCTTGCTTGAACCAATGCTGATGAGCTGCCAGATGTTATTGGCAAGGACCCTGTGTTTAACATATGGGCATCTCCTTGAGGGTGGAGGGCCAGAATTCGGGCCTAGAATAGTGACGATAGTCAACTTATAATGCGCGCCAGATGTCACGTACGGACAGAGAATGTTCGAATGTGACTGCAAGCCATGAATATTCAACCAGTCACAACCGTTTACTCTGTACCTTTAAAGACGCTCATCGCATACAGAGAGATGCACGCGGGCTGCTAATATAATGAATGAGAGGTTTAGTTTACAGTATTTATTTTAACTAGGGGAGAACTCCAGAGATCAGGATAAGTCTTATTAAGTGTAATTGGCAACAATGGCGGAGCCAGGATTTTCAGGTAGTGAGGGCACCCCCTCCAGCAATGGAAAATGATAGAGGAGTTGTTAGTAAGTAAGGACTTGTCCCTTGCTTTTTATTCGACGCGTGTGCGGCAGGCGCAGCCATCGATCGAGGGTCGAATTCGAACCGTGCGTGATCGGCATCGCGCTCGCTGAAGCTGAATGCCTTCAGGGAAGTCGTGTACTGTATACGCAACTGTGCACAATTCTGTGACTCGTTTATAACTGCTTTGCCGTTATTTATTGCCAATTATGGACTCAGACTATTGTTCTATCATCTCATAGAGTCCCTGGCACGTAATAATATGCTTCACAGTGGCAGTGGGGGTCGCAAAATGCCGATTTATTACTAATAAACCCCAATGATCCGATCGAAATGAGGGATTTCGATCTGATCATTGGGGGGGGGCACGTGCCACCCCACCCCCCCACTGGCTCCGCCACTGATCGGCAAGAGTTATATGTGGAGACTGCTTGGGCTATATCGGTGGATCTTTGTCTTTGTATGAGTGTGTAAGGTGTAGGCTTTAATAGGTGCTCGCTGAAAGCATTTGCCCCAGCAGCCTGTAAAAAATGGTACACAAGATATTTGTTGTATGTATACATACATTGTGTGTGTACGTGGACATGTGTATATGGGGAGCGGTGGCGCAGTAGTGCAGTGGTTAGCACGCTGCGCTATAAACCTGGCGACCAGAGTTCAATTTCCGCTCATAGCCACCAACACCGGTGACGATTATCTAAACCGGTCATGATCCCCCCCTCGGTGTCAAATTAGCACCCAGCCCCACCCTCCCCACCCAGCCCCTCCCCACCCTCCCCACCCAGCCCCTCCCCACCCTCCCCTCCCCACCCAGCCCCACCCTCCCCTCCCCACCCAGCCCCACTCTCCCCTCCCCACCCAGCCCCACCCTCCCCTCCCCACCCAGCCCCTCCCCACCCAGCCCCTCCCCACCCTCCCCTCCCCACCCATGCCCTCCCTGCACGACGGACGGACAGACACAATAATCCCCTGTGGGCTGGTGTAACCAGGAGGTTCCAACCAGTAATAGGTGCTCGATAACAGCACTTGCCCTATCAGATATCTTGGCTAATCAAGTGAGCCAAAAAGGGAATGAATCTGTTCCTGACTAAAATTACGAACCCCCCCCCCCCGAATCAAGACAATTGGTGTGTGGTAGGTGGTTAATCATTACAGTAATCATCATTAGCCACGCTCTATCCGCTGCTAGATGAAGGTCTTCCCGAGCCGTTGCCATCTCAGAGTCTGGCAATGCACCGATGCATGTACAGGGTTGCTTTTCGCAAACGAGTTGATCTCATCACTCCATCTCCACGGCGGACGTACTCTCTCTGGCACGATCCGTCCTTGACCACGCAATCTGGAGCACGCATCGCGAGCGATCAATGTGAATTAACGTGTCGCTACACGCCGACGGTTCGTTAGTAAGTTGCATCTGCCGCCACATGATACACGGCATTCGGGTCACCGTGACCTTGCCGTCGGTCAAAGATAGAAAAAAAAGATTCCCCATATAGCCTTTAACATGCTATCAGGGCAAGTGCTGCTAATAAGCACCTATTAAGGCCGGCATGGCACACGTGGCGGTGGTAGCGTTGTCAACACCACGAATGTCCGACTTTGTCCACCCCATTCCTGATGTTTACACATCCCGCACTGGTTAGTCATTTAAGGCTGAGTTGACCTAGGGCAGGCCCAGGACAGGTTCAAATATTCGCCACTGTTATCGGTCATGAGCGGGGATCGGACTCGGGTCGCCAGGTTCTTGGCGCGGTGCGCTAACCACAGTACACAACCGCAGTCAAAGATCCCCCGTTTAGCCTGAGCAGACTGTTGGGGCAAGTGCTATTAGCGAGCACCTTTGAAGGGTGGCACGGCACACGAGCGGGAGGGTGGCAAGCACCACCTTCGGCCGCCTTTGTCTCCCTAGTGGCATTGTTTACACACCGCATGAGGTACTCATTTGAGGCTGAGTCAACCTAGGGAAGGCTCAGAACCTGTTCAGATAATCGTCACCGGTGTTGGTGGTCTTAAGCGGGAATCGAACTCGGGTCGCCGGGTTCGTAGTGCAGCGCGCTAACCGCTACACCACCGCTCCCCACAGTCAATACACATGTGCACCCACACACAGTTTTCCAAAAGCAATCCAACTTCTGTGTTTCACCGTTTTTAAATCAAAGGGGCGGGTGACGTGACCCGGCGGGAGTGCGTTAGCCGTTCGTCGCAGACGTCGGCGGTTAGAATCCGGCCGGCCGCCCTGGTTAATACTGCGGGTGTTTGATTCACCCCACAATATGCGCCGACTGCTTGCTTCACAGCGGACGTTCAAGACTTGCGTGATGTCATTGCAGGAAGAGTAGGCCACTGTGTGTCGGCGTCACGGGAGAAAATTTGCCAACGTTGAACAAAACGAACATTTGTTCGAATTACAAATTACTCGATTGAGAAACGCATAGCAATCGTCGCCTGCCACTGAGAAAACTACCAGGACCCTCCTGAGAAAGTTTCGTCTCAGCGAGCCTTTCCTGGGCAAATTAGTTGAATATAATTCTGATCACCTTCGGTTATCTCCCAAGGTACACGTGTTCTTCTTTAGGCACACTAGAACGTCGCCTTTGACAATTAAGTAAATTATGACCTTCCTTTAGCTCGTATTTATCCCGAGCCACACTTTCTGAAAGAAACCCTTAAGTCGTTTCCTCTGGTTCACTTCCGCCGGTCGCTGTCGGAAAATGACGTTGAATATCGCGCAGAGAAGCGTGGGGAGATGCATGCACGTTTTCCCTGTGCGTGCGTGTGCTTTTAATGCTGCGCTTTAGGGTGCCAGTGTTAAATGCCCGAGACTCGGAAGGTATCAGGTACCAGGATGGGCACCTACGCGACAGAAAGCCACCTTGCGTTTTATAAATAGTTAAATAAGCGCGCAAGGAGAGACGCAGACGCCACTCTCGACGTTTCGAACACTTTGTTACAGCTGGAGTGCGCGCGCGTACCACAGGTGGTGCCGCGATGAATGAATGGGTGGCTGTGTGAATCTCGTAAATAATTAATGGCAGGTCGTGGTGGGGGGCCGGGGGGGGGCTTGCAGCAATGACAGCACCTTTAGAGCCTCCCACCCCCCCCCTTCTTGCTAAGTGTTGCCCAGGGAGGTTGTTGTGGTTTCTATTGTACCCTCGTTTTCCGGTTTCCTCTGCACTGCCAAAGTGTGTCCCCCAACCACCCCCACCCCAAACCCTGTTCTGGTCGGGTTGCCAGGAATTTGGATAACGGCTGCTAATGGATCGACCTGCAGCCCTGCCCTCCCCCCACCCCCGGCTTAACCCCCCTACATCCTCCTCTATGACGAAATCACCCGGCATGCACCCGATTTCGGGAAGCTCCACTGGGTTGAGACTGGGTACCGCTTAAGTTGGGTGACGACCATGCATACAGCAGGTTGCTTTAGGCCAGCGGTTCTCAACCAGGGGTCCACGTACCCCTCGGGGTATGTGGCAATCTCCCAGGGGTTACATCAGGTGATTTAAAAATGTGTTAAATAATATCATAAAATGAGAGTTATTGGTGAATAATCACGTATCGGCTAGACGTGGTGCTGGCCACCCACCCCCTCGTGTGCTGTGCCAGTCTTCATACATGCTACTTGCCAACAGCACTTGCTCCAAGAATTTTGCGAAGGCTTTGTGTTTTGTGGGTGAGTTGTCGTGGCACTTGGTGTGGTAGTTGAACGCGGTGCAGATGAGACGAAACGCCTGCACGCTGTCTACCGCCTTCACCAATCAGTCAATCGGGAACGGCCAATGCGGTGACGCGCGCGACCAGATCACCCCACTACGTGAGCAGCCCCTCGTCTCGCGGAGGCGAAACGAAATCCGGAATGACCACCGTCGCGACTCCGCTGTGATTTTGCGAGCCGAGGCTGAATCTCACGAGGGTGACGGACGGTGCGCGCCTGCGTGTGTGGGGCTTGTGGCGGCGTTTGCTTGGCGCGCGCACGCAGGATCCGGGAGGCCGTGCGGCGGATGGAGGAGCGCTACTACCCGGTCGTGGCCCAGACGCGACGCGTCGAGTTCCTGCCCGTCGAGTGGAGGTCCAAGCTTCAGCTCGACGGTGGTACCTTTGTCACTACCGTCGTCATCGTTATCGTCATCATTGTAATATTATCATCGTTGTTGTTTAGATTTAAAGCTTTCGTGACTGCAGGGATTCGTCTTCTTGGTTCTTTCGGTAAAGTCACGTAGAAGGGAAATAATAAAATAATAACAATAAAACATTGTAAAATAAAATAATATAATAATATAAAGTTATATTATAAAATTAAATAACTATTTTGTTATGTTTAATTTTATGATTTTATTATTTCCCTTCTACGTGACTTTACCGAAAGAACCAAGAAGATTATCATCGTTGTTGTTGTGATTGTCATTTTTATCACCATCATCATTGTAATATTATCATCATCATCATGGTCGTCACCATTTTCATCATTATACTCATTATCATCATTGTAATGTCAGCATCAATACATCATCATATTCATTATTTTCATCATAATTCTAATCTTAAAACATCGACGTTACATTATTGTTGCCGTAATCATAATTTCGTCACCATCACTGTAGCACGGTCATTTGCATGTTCATCATCATCGTGATTATCGTCATCAACATCATCGTTTCTGACATCATCACAATCGTCGTCGCCGCCGTCTTCATCACCATTGCGGTTTGGCTACGCCGCAGACACGGTGGACTACATCACGCTGGACAAGGTGCGGGGTCTGCGGGACATGCTCAACAGCAGCGCCATGGATATCCTCTACTACACCAGCCCTCTGTATCGCGACGAGGTCTGTCTGCCTTCAATACAATTCGTGGTTCTGCACTTAAATTGGCTGAGATCCAGCTCTGAGGTTCAGCTCTTTTCATGCAAACTCCGGCTATCCTCGCAGCGGCTTTTTGATAACTATTCCATGAACCAGAATAACTGCGGCCGTCTGGAACGCTCTTCTTTCCGATATTATGAATCCACTGGAGCTATGCATTCTTAAATCTAAATAAGAAACTAATTCCTTAGGAACTGCTTTTTGTGTTTAGTTTGCTGTCCTTCCCCCGAACCTCCGATTAGCACGGTTGGCAACATACGGTGCAAAAGAAGTTCAACGTACATTCATACATCGCTCTGTCATGGTTCGATTCCCGACTCATGCGCCTTTTTCCGCATGGGGATTGGCTGTTTCTCCCCCTGTTTTTGCATGGGTTTCCTCTCCGAATTCTCCGGTTCCCATTTTGTCTGCCCCAAGAGCTTGCGAAAAGAGGCAATGGGCAGGAGGGAATTCCAAAGTGGGAGCAGGGCGAGTGGAAGAAGCAGAAAGGGGAGTAAGCGTTGTTACCTGCAGCATGCGTGTGGTGGCTGAGCGCAGCATGGATGAGACGAGGCGGCCGTGAGTCAGAGGTTGCAACCGGGTACCCGATACCCGTACCCTACCCGATACCCGGCTACCCTACGGGTACGGGTACCCATTTGCGACCCTGGTGCGGCCGGGTACGGGTAGGCCGTGAGTCACTGGTGAGTAACTGTTTGTCACTCATTTCCCAACGTCTTGTCTCTTCTCACAATTCAAGTTCCTAGAATCAACCCACCCGCGCCTGCAACATGGCTTCATCCCAGAGGTCGCAATCAGGTACCCGATGCCCATACCCTACCCGTACCCGGCCGGGTATGGATAGGGTACGGGTACGTCCGGGTACGGGTACCCGTTTGCGACCCTGGTGCGACCGGGTACGGGTACGGGTAAGGAATGAAAACCCGTTTGCGACTTCTGCCGTGAGTCATTCAGTCTGAACCTAGGATCTGAGCAGTGCTAGTCTAGCGCTGTGCCCCTCCGCTTAAGACCATCTCGCGTGCTTCGCTATCTTGGCACCGTCGTCGTGGTTAATTTTTGTCGTGGGTATGATTTTTTCGAAATCTTATTTTAATCTGCGGCGCTCAGATCCTGAAGGCGCTGCAGAGTGAGCTGAACCGCCTGCACGCACGCTTCTGCTCGCGCAACCCGGGCTTCGTGGCGCAGGGCAGCCGCACGTCCTTGCTGGCGCACTCGCTTGGCTGCGTCATCACCTACGACATCATGACCGGCTGGAACCCCCTGCAGCTGTACGAGCGCGTGCTGCAGCGTGGGGATCGCGAGAACGATGGCGGCGATGACGGCGGTGGGGGCGTCGGCGGTGCCGATGGTGGCGGCGTTGGCGGTGGTGGTGGCGGCGGCGGTGGCGGCGGTGGTGGCATGGAGTCGCCGCGGGAATGGATGAGCCTAGAAAAACGCGGACTGCTTGACGACCTGCGCAAGACGCGAGAAAGGTGACCCAGTAGTTGTGGGGTGGAGGGGGTTCACATTGGCCATGTCTGTGTTGCTGAAATATTTGGTTAGAGCCCTTGTGTGGGTGTTTGAGTGTCTCGGTGGTGTCTGTGGCCATTGTGACAACACCGTTTGAGATCCTGAGCCTAAGTTCACGTTGATGTTGTTTTGTTGAACCAGGTGAGAACTCACGGGAGCAGGTGCTGAGTCTCATTTTCCAGAGTGACCTCAGTCATCAACATTGCAAAAAGAAAAATAAATTACAGCAATGAAGCAAATAGAAAGTGTGTGTTGTGTGCAATTCAGAATGTTCATAATAATGGTTGTGTCGGTGAAATTGAGACGACACTACTGAGATATTGGGGCTAGGTGTGTGTGTGTGTGTTTCTCCTTCAGTCGGTTCATAGTAGCTGTGACTTTCATGCTGAGAAGGCACTCAGATCCTGGGTTTGACAGTGGGTCTGGGTGTGTTGTTCTTACAGAGGGTTCGTAATGGCTATGTTGGGAGACACTGAGCTAGCATTGCTGAGATCCTAAGTTCAAGCTCTGGGACTGGGTGTGTCTTTTGCTCAGGGGGTTTATAATGGCTGTGTCTGTAACTGCTGAGCCATCACTGCTGGGATCAAAGTTCAAGCCTTCAGGCCTGGGTGTTTGTGCGACTCGCTCAGAAGTTTCACGATGGCCGTGTCTTCTCTACGCTGAGACTGTACCGCTGAAATGCTGGGTCTGAATCTGGATTTCAGCTGCCCGTGATGAAACTGGATCCTCAAGTGTAGAGCGTTCTAATGCTTTCAGCCTGGTCACCAATTAATGTGAAAAAAAAAATACAATAAATACACCTGCCACATGAAAATTCCACACTTAATTTGATTGAAATTCCAGCTTTGAGGATTTCACATTTTCTGCAGGGAATATAATCGGGGGCTTAATTTCGGCCGGCACACGACATCGAGTCGACCTCTCGCCCAGTGGCTTTGGCCACTTGTCGCGGATGCAAGCCCCTCCAGTCAACCAGATATTCAACGAGGAAACCAGCCCTGAATTTTGATTTAAAGCTTTCGTGACTGCAGGGATTCATCTTCTTGGTTCTTTCGGTAAAGTCACGTAGAATGGAAATAATAAAATAATACAAATAAAACATGATAAAATAATTATCACGACGTTTTCGGCCACAACGCAAGCAGCCGTCCAGGTGAAGAACAGGTCTGTCGGAATTCAGACGCTGTCTTTCCGACAGACCTGTTCTTCACCTGAGGACGGCTGCTTGCGTTGTGGCCGAAACGTCGTGAGAATTATTTTATCATGTTTTATTTTTATTATTTTATTATTTCCCTTCTACGTGACTTTACCGAAAGAACGAAGAAGATAAACCAGCCCTGCTTACACCGTCGACTATACGGACGCTTGCGCGACTCGTTTTTCCGCGATGACTCCCTTTGTGATGCAGGCTGGACCAGTTGGAGCACAGGCTGGTGGGTGCCAGCCAGCGATCAGCACTGCGGCTCCAGTTCCAGGTTTGTCCGCGCTGCGCTCCAAGCTCAAGATTCTCCTCCTCCCGTACCGCCAGTGACCGACTCTTTCCTTCACCGTACCATAACTATTAACGAGCTCATCTTCTTGGTTATTTCGGTAAAGTCACGTAGAAGGGAAATAATAAAGTAAAAAAAGTTTTCTTTTCATTATTTTATTATTTCCCTTCTACGTGACTTTACCGAAAAAGGGAAATAATCAAATAAAAAAACGTGTTTTCTTTTATTTATTTTATTATTTCCCTTCTGCGCGACTTTACCAAAAGAAGGGAAATAATCAAATAAAAAAACGTGGTTTCTTTTTATTATTTCCCTTCTGCGTGACTTTACCGAAAGAAGGGAAATAATAAAATAAATAAAATAAAAAAATGTATTACTTTTTTATTTCCCTTCTACGTGACTTTACCGAAAGAACCAAGAAGATGAATCCCTGCAGTCACGAAAGCTTTAAATAGAAATATTAACGAGCTATTTTTTTTATTTCACCAGGTAATGCCCTCTGAGCTATATAGCTGTTTTTCAGAAGCAACTTGGCCACAAATGATAGCTCAACGAAGTGGCTTATTATCACGTGGAAAGGTATAGCAGCAGCCAAATACTCTAAATGCATGTTGATTCTAAATGTGGAGGGAAAAACCGGAGCACCTGGAGAAAAATCCACGCAACCATGGGGAGAACATCCACACGGCCTCCTGTATACCAGGCAAGGGAGTTAACATCTTGCCACTGTACCGAGTTGGTCAGAGTTTGGTCCCGAAAAGCATACACGTTCAATTTTGTCTGAGTGTGTCTGACGCTGCGGTATGTCATGAGTATTTCTGCCTTACCAACAAGAAAGTTAGAACATGTCATTTATAATCTGAATTTACAGTCCCAACTGATGGACACGCTTTGCCCGAGTTCAAAAGCCACTCCCTGATTATACGAATGATTACCCACATATTAAAATGTCTCAAATGAAATCGTGGAACTGTTCTCTGTTTAAACGAAAGTCCATGAAGTGGCCATGTGGCTCAGAGGATTTCATATCATACGATATTAATACAAAGTTTTGCTGGCTGGCTGGATTCCTGGCTGGCTGGCTGTGACATCACCCACATCCCACAGCGTGGAACCGGGTGCCCTGCGTCGTGCCGATGTCACACCTCCCACCACCCATCACCCCGGCCGTGTATCCCACTCACGTGCCCAGGAGGCGGTAGTATGTACGCAAAAATGTTTGGAGACGCCAAGCAGTGGATAGTTCGTGGCTGACGAGCTGGATGTCTGGTGTGAAGGTGGAGAACTTCTTCTGCATGGGGTCACCGCTGGCGGTGTTCCTGGCCCTGCGAGGGGTGCGACCGGGGAGCAGCGGCTCCCCCCACCATATCCTACCCAACAGCGTGTGCCGCCGCCTCTTCAACATCTTCCACCCGACCGACCCAGTGGTGCGACTGAATTCACGGCGCTTTTGTGCCACCTGACACTACGACAGCGTCTTCCACTGATTCGCCCACCACGTGCCCAAGCCACTCGCCCACTCAACCAGCCGGCCCTATCCACTCATCAATCCAGCCACCCATTCGCATACCATTCCATTCACCTACCAAGCTACCCACCCACACATGCATTCAGGCAGCCATCCACCGATCAGTCCAGCCACCCATTCGCCTACCATTCCATTCACCTACCATGCTACCGACCCATACATGCACCCACGCAGCCCCATCCACTCATCAATACAGCCACCCATTCGCCTACCATTCCATTCACCTACCAAGCTACCCACCCACACACGCATTCAGGCAGCCATCCACCCATCAATCCAGCCACCCATTCGCCTACCATTCCATTCACCTACCATTCCATTCACCTACCATTCCATTCACCTACCAAGCTACCCACCCACACACGCATTCAGGCAGCCATCCACCCATCAGTCCAGCCACCCATTCGCCTACCATTCCATTCACCTACTAAGCTACCCACCCACACACGCACCCACGCAGCCCCATCCACCCATCAATACAGCCACCCATTCACCTACCTTCTAATTCACTGATCAAGTTAACCAAGCCACCCACGCATCCACCCAGCCAGCCATCCACCCGTCCACCTACCTCCTCTGCTCCCCCAACCCCCCAGCCATTTACCTACCTTCTCACTCATTTGCCCAGCCACAACGAGACGCTATATAAATGCACATTATAGTCATGACAATGATGATTATTTTAGATTTAGCGCCCTGCTATACGCCGGCACGTCTCAAGAACGCATTGCAGTACATCGACTCTCGTCTCAAACATTTGAAAGGGGGCACTCCCCAGTGACGGCGGTTCCTGTGCGGCACGAGGTGACTCGGCATTTGGCCTGCAAACCAGGCGGGCATTAGCCTGCCGGTCGGGCCTGGCGACGACGATAGTCGCCAAGCGTCAACCCGACCGAGTGATTCCACCACTGTCTCGGGGGCAAACAGTCGGATCACGGCACGACCCCTCGCCCACTCCAGCGGGGAAGCGCTCAGGACTCCTTAATGTTGACATCAAACCCTTTGCCCCTCTCCCCTTTGAGTAGGCCTACCGCCTGGAGCCCCTCATCCTGCGCCACTACAGCGCCATTCAGCCAGTGCAGATCCACTGGAGCAGCGCGGTGAGCCAGCCGCGCTACGACTCGCTGCGGCCCGTATGGATGAGCGCCGACGGTGGCGGCGGCGGGACGGCGGCGGGTCCGGCGTGGGAGCCCGACAGCCCCGTGAGCCCCGGTGGCTCCCCGGCACTCCCGCGGCGATACTACGGCGAGTCGCTCACCAACCTGGGCAAAGCCGGCATCATGGGTGAGCGGGACGCGCGCAACTGGAGCAGAACGTATCTTCCTCAACGTATACTTCATGAGAGCAGAACTCTCTCTCGGCTGTCACGCTGTTATTGAAGCTGCTGTCGGAAAACTGACGCTACGTGCGACGCGCTGTGACGCAGCGAGCGCGCTGACATGGCGGGGACCGCAGGCTACTCGACCTTTGGCACAGAATCCAGTGGCAGTAATGAGACGTTTATGAGTGCGAAATACTCATTGGTGAATTGGAACCATGTGAGAAGTTAATTTTTTCGATGTAGAGACCTCCGGTCATCTCACCCTGATACTAACAAGTGAGACTAGACAATATATTTTATCCATATGTGGCGACACGCTTCGGAGCCCAGCTAATTTTATGCTTCTACCCATAATGGCTCGCAGCAACGCATACTGAATTTGTGATACTAACTGTGTGATTGCATTCCACGTTTCGTTTTCTCGGGGCCTTTGAAGCATTTTCAAGTTTCGTCGTATTAATAACAAATCTAATAACAATAACTTTATATTATTTTGCATCGCTCCTGCCAATTGCATCTCCAAAGGCTGAACGTTGCGGAACGAACGCATCTTAGCATCAACAAAGGGACGGAGAACAGCGACAGAGAAACAAGATGGTCTCGATGAGGGGTCGGCAACCAAATCAACAAGAAGATAAAAACATTTCGAATTCGGTAAAAAATAAAATTTTCAAGAGGCGCAATGCACACGTGGTAAATACCAGACGGTGGTGCTTAATAAATAACTGTCACGAAACAATCCTTAATGAGCCGTATGCGGCTCATTAAGGTTGCCGACCTCTGATCTAAACCAAGGGTACCCCATGGGGTAAACAAAGTGTGAACTAGCCGGGGCGACGGGAGTGTCCAGGTAATGACCACAAAGGATACAATTAAATAACAACCTACAGTCCATTGTCAATCCACTGCCGGATAAAGGCCTCCCCACCCCCCCCGCATGCCGTGTCAGTTATGGTGGTTGTTTGGACCTTACAGCTGGGGGCCGATGATTCGGTTTGGATATCACTCGCCACCGAGTGATATCCAAGAATAAACAAGTTTATTCGGAACAGTTGTAAATCGTGTGCGTGTCTTGTCAACAAAAAATCCAGAAGCAATTATAATCTAAAAATACTCCCGATGCTCTAGGAAAGGCCAGGCTGAGTTCGTTTGTATTTCTTTTGCACTAGAAACAAATGAATGTGTGATCCCATGTGTGTTTAGCATCCGATGTCACAGAACCCGTCTAATGGCGCCGGTTAAGATTACACACCATCAAAAATGCATCGAGGCTTTTAATTGTTTATGAATTTTGAGCGCTTTCATTTTCCCCGTGGAAATTTCTGACAAGATAAAAATTATAAAATCGATGAGAACAAATTCACATTTTTTTTTACATTGTGTGAGAAGCGGTAGTGTAGTGGTTAGCCCACTGTGTTATGAATCCGGTGACCCGAGTTTGATTCCCGCTCACGGGCAGAACACCAGCGACAATTATTTGAACCAGTCCTGGGCCTCCCCTAGGTCGACTCGGCCTCAAATGAGTACCTTGTGTGGTGTGTAAACATCGGCACTGGGGAGACAAGGGCGGTCGGGCGTGGTGCTGGCCACCCACACCCTCGTGTGCCGTGCCGGCCTTCATCGGTGCTCGCTCGCAGCACTTGCCCCAACAGTCTGTTCAGGCTATATGGGGGACCTTTGTCTTTGTGAGTGAGTGGACACGCGTACACGCCGGTGTTCACGTGTACTTCCCCTACAGGTGCCGCCACCCTGGGAAAGGGTCTGGGCGGCATCATCCTGTCGCGCCTGTCGAGGTCGTACGGTACAGGCGTCACAGAATCCGAGGGCGACGCCGACACCGGCGAGGTTTCACCGACCGGCGAATCCACATCTGCAAGCCACGGGGAGCAACGCAGAGAGTCGGGCGAGCTACCGACAACACCACCGCTGCTGCCGTTGCTGCCGTTGCTGCCGCTGGTGCCGCCACCGCTGCCGATGGAGCTGCCGATCGGGATGCCCGACGCGGAGCGGCTGATGGCGCAGGTGCCGCTGATGCACGGTGTGGGCGTGAGGCAGACGCCGGGCGGATTGCCGAACTCGGCGGAGCCGGAGCCCATGCAGGCTACGGCGCAGGAAGGAGCTGGTGAGAGGGTGGGGGGGGTGGTTGGGGGAGGTTCGGTCGGCGGGTTTGAAGTGAGGCAGGGATTCCAAGATGCAAGTTCTTAAATACAAGTTAAGGGGGAGGGGGGGGGGGAGCTTATCAGAATGTGGTAGCCAATGAATGGAACGTATTGGGAGGGGGGGGGGCGGGGCTAAAAGAGAGCACGAGGTGTAGTAGACGTGGACGTGTTTGTGCTCAAGCCCCTGTTGGTGCACATGATAACGTATTGGAAGGGGGGGGGGGGAGTACGTGTACGTGGACCTGTTTGTGCACGGGCGAGGCACGATGATTTGTCATGAAGATGATCCGATGTACGTTAAACCTCCTGAGTGTAATGTTGTATTGGATTGAGGGAATCACCCTTTTGCAAACCGGCCACGTTGATCAAAGGGGTTATTGCCTACAACTTGGAAACTCAAACAGGAGCGTGAAGGAATACATTTGTAAATTTGCCGATGCTCTTTTTCCCTGACGGCTCCCCCATCGGCTTCATGGCTGACAATTAAACACTCAGACAAAGGCACGTTGCAAAGCATTACAGAATGCGTGCATTTGCATGATTTCATTTTCTCTTTAATTGGTTTTATGTTTGTGAAGCGTCTGGAGAGGTGATTGCATTTAGGCATGGTATAAAATGCAGCTGTTCATAAGATTACTCCTTGTTTTTGTGGTTGTGTTGTATATCATCTCTTTTCCCTAGCCCATCTTACTGCTTCTCCCTGCCTCTGCCCTGCAGCTATGACCAGGCCTACCCCAACCCCTATCACTACCCCAACCTCTACACTATGAGACCTCCTTTACCAGTGGCAAAATATAGTAATAGGTTTTTACCCTTTCAACTGGTACAAAAACTGACACCTTTATACAAGGCATCATGTTTGCAATAACCACAACACAAGCAGTCAAAATGCAAACATAATGAAACTCTGATAATGATATGCACTGTCCTTGAAGTTTATTGGTCCACACCCGAGACAGCTTTTCTTAGAGCCTAGTCTCCATTGGTGTTGGACCAGATGACGCCAAAAGGCTTCAGGGACAGTGCATATCATTATCAGAGTTTCTTTTTGTTTGCATTTTGACTGCTTGTGTTGTGGTTATTGCAAACAATGATGCCTTGTATAAAGGTGTCAGTTTTTGTACCAGTTGAAAGGGTAAAAACCTATTACTACCTCAACCTCTGTCACTTCTCTTTAACCACTGCCACCTGTTCTCCTGTCACCATAACTACCAACACAACTTTTTAATAACAACCCCCTTTTTATTATTTCAACCACTATAATCTTACGTACAATGTTATACTTGTTGAAAAAAAGCACCTTCAAATAAGGTATTCTATAAATACATAGTAATAATATATCAATCCGATGTTTCTATTTTTTTGTTGTTCTAAACATTCTCCCCATCGTAAGCGTTGAGTTTCCTCCGGTTACTGTCTCTTGCCCCCCCCCCCCCCCCCCCCGGCTGCCATCACTCCCAGGCCCCCCTCCCCCCGCGGTAGAGCTCGAGTACCGCATGGACTTCGAGCTGCGCGAGGGATTGGTGGAGAGCCGCTACTGGTCGGCGGTGACGTCGCACACGTCGTACTGGATGTCGCCGGACATCGCGCTCTTCCTCCTCGCTTTCCTGTGGTCCGACGTGGAGCCGCAGCAGTCGTCGTGAGAGGCGTCGCCGTGGGTCGTCTTGCGTCGTCGCGGCCTAACCCTCTAACCCCCCAACTCCCAAGACGACGACGATGCCGCCACCACCGCCACCACCGCCACCACCGCCACCACCGTCGCCATCGCCAATCGCCAATGTCGTTCTCGCTCTCAGAAATTGTGATCCGACGCCAGCCGAGATGCTGCGCCGGCGGTGTTGGTATTTGGTTGTTGTTGTTGATGTTCGAGTTGACGTCGTCGTTGTTTGTTACGAAGAAAGAAGCGGGTGGAAGTTGTTGCGTTGATTGGCAGGCGAACAAGCGAACAAGCGAGCGAGAACAACGGCGGCCGTCTTGTTTTGGAATTATGTCCGTCCGTTTTGTCCGTCCATCCGAGACCGTTCGAACTGTGCGCCAGGAGTTCTGGAGCCTGACCGAAGTGCGTCCACGGTTGTAGCAAACAGCAGCGGCTGGTGCGGTTGGCTGCACCGCCTTTTGATTTCGTATCCTGTGAAAGCTGCGCGCCGCTATTTTTGAGGATATTTGCACAAGTTCTGACATCAACCGAATCGTGAATAGCACAGCACGATAACCAATAACCAGCGCAAGTTTACACACACACGCGCGCGTGCGCACAGTCACGCACACACACACACACGGCAACGATCGCGTCCACAAACCTCGCACACAACAACAACAAACGCAACTTCACACACGTTGACCAACAGCCACACGACTCGCAAGCCTGCCAGTGACAATTTGTGTGACCTCTCCGGTTTTACCTTCAGTTTGATTGACACGCACATACATGCACACGTATTGTATATATAAAATATAAAAAAATATGTAGGTGCTTATAACCATTAGCTGGTACAGAGTAAAGCTCATGGGACAATTTCCAATGTCCTTTTATTAACTGGTAATAATATAAATGAATTTATCAAGCGTCTGAATGTGACCGCATGTCTAGATATTTCTCTAGCAAATGTGCCCTTAAAGAGTGGGGACATGAGGTCCGGGTTGCCACCTGTCCAGGGTTGGCAAGGGACACTCCGGGAATTGGCGTCTTGTGTTCGGGTGGCAGGAGTTGATTTATTCCGAGATCTGGTATCGGCAGGGCGGCGTTGAAGTTTGTTGCGGTAGAATGCAGCACATTTGTGAGATAATAGACCTCGTGCTGACGGAGAAATATGCCCTGGTTTTTTTTGTGTGGCGTGAGGGTGGTGGTGTTTTGCAGGTGGAAGACAAGGGAGAAAAGAAGGGAACACCTTAACAATAATTATCTTTATTCAGGAAAGACTCGCCCAAGACTCCGCACTGTTATTCAGGATGGTCCTGGGGCATTCTGGATTTTTGTTCAATTCCATGAATGATATTTGTTTTCTTTATGCGGAATGAAACCCAGAGTACCCAGAGTTAACCCACTACGTATTAAGAAGAGAGAATAACAGTCAAAGCTCCGCACAGATGGATTCACTAATCCATCGTACTGCCATCTCCAGGTCATCTCCGCAGTCCAATCCTAAAATAAATGGTATTCCCAGGCAGTCTGTAATCCCAGTACAAATCCGGTTCAACCCTGCTTAGCATTTGACGAGATCGGGTGCATTCGTGTAATGATTTTGGCAAAAACCTGGCTAGAAAAGGAGAATGGTGGTGAGGTTAGGCTGGGGGGAGGTGGTGGTTGGTGGTAAGGAACAGGCCTTTTCCGAAATCGCAGCCGGGACCAGCCAGGGATGTTGGGTAGCCTTAACCTTCATGTGAATTGAGAGACCGGATGAAGTAAGTCCATTTAAGGATCTTAAAAGCATCAAGGACCCGCCGTATTTAAGTTGATGCTGAATTTTAACTGCCCACACGGGCCCAATGTCGCAACGACTTTATTGTGTAGCGGCCCGCGGCCGCCACGTGAGGGTCATCGCTTCGAAAGGCCAGTGTCACGGTGACCTCCCTCTTGCACTGATACGGATGACGGGAGTGTGAGGTTAATGCGCCTTTGGCCGTAGTTCAGGCCTTCATTTTAGCCGGGTCTGTCCGGGTCGGCGAGCTGGAAAATATTTCCACACGTGGCACGCCACCTCCAGTATACCTCTCGCGATGACTGTGGCTTACGAATCGTGTGCCCACCTACTGAGAAAGTCTTTCTACCGGTGACCCGATTGAAAAATTAAGCCTCCGAAGAAGGGGCAATATTTTTGACCTGGCAACGCCGTTTCTAAATTCAGCGTCATGCTCGAGTCGCTTCTGTTGCTGCCAGGGAACCACCTCCCCCCCCCCCATATGCGGTGTGTAATTTTTCACATTACTCTTGGATAACTTGTGCTTAGACGTGCGTCGTTCATCCGTTTTAGCCATGACGTCTCAGCTGTGGGGAGCGGCGGCGCAGCAGTTAGCAGACCCCGCTACGAACCCGGCGACACCGAGAGTTCGATTCCCGCTGACGGCTACCAATGCCAGCGACGACGATTATCCGAACCGGTCCTGAGCCTCCCCTAGGTCGACTCGGCCTCACATGAGTATGTACCTGGTGCGGTGTGTATTAAACATCGCCACTGGGGAGACAGGCGGCCGGGCATGGTGCTGGCCACCCACCCCTCTTCGTGTGCCGTCCCGGCCTTAAGAGGTGCTTCCTAACAGCACTTGCCCCAACAGTATGTTAAAGGCTATACGGGGGATATTTGTCTATGTTATGGGGGCAAGGAAAATTATCTCCACCCATGGTTTATGCCGACTGCATACATTTAACAAAGAGAACCTGACTTTGCTGTCCTGTTTTTTAACCACCTGTCGTTTATGTGTTCCATAGTAAAAGTTATTATTAATATTTGAAGAACAAAAAACTGTTACATGTGCAGGGACACTACTTTGAGTACAAAAAAAAGTTCTTTGGTGTTCCATCGTTCACAAATGAGCGTGTAGCCAGTGGTGTGATTTCCATGTTCCTCTGGCCCGAGGTACGTCCGTGGAAAAGGACAACCACTGGATTTGCTGCCAAGTGATGCAGCAGCAGCAGCAGCATCATCATCATCGTCAACATCGCCAAGCATTGATCAATCCACCGCTGTATGAAGGCTTCCTCAAGCGATCGCCTTCTCTCACGAACCTGCGGTGTAACAAACAAGGAGCGCCTGAACTCACGAACAGATTGAATTGCTTCGTCTCCACGCTCAGTCGACGTCCTGTCACACGCGTACCCCCAATTCCTTGGCTGCCATTCCGTGGTTTATCCGTGACCATCGTCATAACCTCTTGGCTGCAGCGTCATCAACGTGGTACTCGTTTTAGTAACCACAGAGGCAATAGAGTTGATGATGGGGGCTGAGTCAACCCTGGCTGGGATTTGAACTTATGCTGGCCATATCTGGGGTGCGTAAGGTCTCCTCATGCTACACTTTCAGCGACTACTCTTTGATGCGAGTCTTGTGGAAATGGCCATATTGTTGTTGAATTTAACACTGTGGTGACGGTTAGAAGCGTCATTCGTTTGCCATTGTAATGCAAAACTCGACCAGAGTCTTAACATTTTTGTTTTTATTTTATTAAAGGTGGCTCTTAGCTAAAGACGAGTTCGTGTCGTTTTATATCACTGTGTTTGGCTTAGACGGGGAGGAGGGAACACGCCCGAGAAAACATCTCGGTAAACATGCCACTGTTGGACCAACGTTATATGTTTACTGGGATCTAATAATAGGGTTTTCCTCCTTTTTTCTGGCAACAAAACTGAAACCTTTTTACAAGGAATCATGTGTGCATTAACCACAATACTTGTCAAAATTCAAACAAAAAACACACTGATAATATGTGCATTGTCCTTGAAACTGATTGGTCCACACCAGAGACGGCTTTCTTTTGAGCCTCGTCTCAAATGGTGCTAGACCAGAGGACGCCAAAAGGCGTACACGCTCAAAGACAACCGATGACGCTACCATCATCACCTCCCGTCAATCAGCACACACGTGCGAACAGAGGTTAGACCTCTCTCAAACTGCGGTAGAGTAATCGATGATTACTTAAATAATCAGATTACATCCCAGCTCTTAATAATAATGAGACCATAATGGTGAATGTTGTACACCTCTGTATGTGAAAACTTAATACAAATTTGGAGTCGTTTCGTTGTCTAACACCGCCCCCTAGTGAAGCGGTCACTTAAAGTTTGTGAGTGGATGTTGGGAGACCCATAGACTCACGCGGAGACCCACAGACTCACACAGAGACCCATAGACTCACGCAGAGACCCACAGAGACCCACAGACTCACACAGAGACCCACAAACTCACACAGGGACCCACAGACTCGCACAGAGACCCATAGACTCACACGGAGACCCACAGACTCACACAGAGACCCATAGACTCACACAAAGACCCACAGCATCACACAGAGACCCACAGACTCACACGGAAACCCATAGACTCACAGAGACCCATACACTCACACGGAGATCCATAAACTCACACAGATACCCATAGACTCACATAGAGACCCATAGACTCACACAGAGACCCATAGACTCACACGAAGACCCATAGACTCACACGGAGACCCATAGACTCACACGGAGACCCATAAACTCACACAGATACCCATAGTTTATTGTCCTTCCCCCGCACCTCCGATTAGCACGGTTGGCTACGTGCGGTGCTAAAGAAGTTCAACATACACACAGACATGCACACACACAGATCAACACACACACAGACCAACACACACACAGATCAACACACACACAGACCAACACACACACAGATCAACACACACACAGACCAACATACACACAGACATGCACACACACAGATCAACACACACACAGACCAACACACACACAGATCAACACACACACAGACCAACATACACACAGATCAACATTAACACATCAACACACACACAAACCAACACACACACAGACCAACACACACACAAACCAACACACACACAGACCAACATACACACAGATCAACACACACACAGATCAACACACACACAAACCAACATGCACACAGACCAACATACACACAGATCAACACACACACAGACCAACACACACACAGACCAACACACACACAGATCAACACACACACAGACCAACATACACACAGATCAACACACACAAACCAACATACACACAGATCAACACACACACAGATCAACACACACACAGACCAACATGCACACAGACCAACATACACACAGATCAACACACACACAAACCAACACACACACAGACCAACACACACACAAACCAACACACACACAGACCAACATACACACAGATCAACACACACACAAACCAACACACACACAGACCAACACACACACAGACCAACACACACACAGACCAACACACACAGACCAACATTAACACAGACCAACACACACACAGACCACAAGACAACTTAGATTAAGGCCATCAGTCTAACTCTGTACTACAACAAACGAACATGGCTAAACCAAAAAACTTTTCGAAAATCACCAAAATAAAGCCATAAAAGCAATGAAACAGTGGTCATAGGAACTGTGACCGAATTTTCACAATAAACGCCGTAAAAAACATGTACTACCAAACTCTGAGTCACTCCACAACAACAACCGCCATTCGCCACTAAGTGGCGGTGACGTCACCACGACGCTTGTGCCAGGCCAAGTGCACCTTGAGGCCACGTGAAGTGTCGAACGCCCGCTGGCAGGAGGTCACGGGGCAGACCCAGATGCCACGGGTCGACTGACCGAGATGACTGGCTGATGCACCACCTGTGCCCCCTACTGTACCAACTTGCTGTGCTTTAGCCACCCGGCGCTCCGCTCGTTGTTGTGAGCGTCGCTCCTCCGCCCTCCGTTGTTGCTGGAGGGCGACTGCCTCCAACTGCCCAGTAGCGTCCTTCACGAGCCTCCTCCACTGAGGCCGATCTTGACACCGCTGGTACCAGTCATCGGCAAGTCCACTCCACAACAGACACAGACCGACACACACACAGATCAACATACACACAGACTAACAACAACCGCCATTCGCCACTAAGTGGCGGTGACGTCACCACGACGCTTGTGCCAGGCCATGTGCACCCTGAGGCCACGTGAAGTGTCGAACGCCCGCTGGCAGGAGGTCACGGGGCAGACCCAGGTGCCACGGGTCGACTGACCGAGATGACCGAGACGAGTGGCTGATGCACCACCTGTGCCCCCTACTGTGCCAACTTGCTGTGCTTTAGCCACCCAGCGCTCCGCTCGTTGTTGTGAGCGTCGCTCCTCCGCCCTCCGTTGTTGTTGGAGGGCGACTGCCTCCAACTGCCCAGTAGCGTCCTTCACGAGCCTCCTCCACTGAGGCCGATCTTGACACCGCTGGTACCAGTCATCGGCAAGTCCACTCAGCTCCACGTCCTCCTGTACCACATCACTCCATCTCTTCTCTAGCCCGTGCCGCGCCCGTTTAGCCCCCTCGATCCGGCCGAACAAAAGCTGTTTAGGCATGCGGTGGCTGGGCATGCGGGCTACATGACCCAGCCAACGCAGCCTTGCCTGCCGGAGGAGCTCACTGATAGGACTTTGCCCAGATCTTTCAAGGACTTGTGAGCTCCTCACACAATCCAGCCTGGTTAAACCCAGGATGGATCGTAGGCAGGCCAGCCTAAATGTTTCCAACCGGCGAAGATGCTCCACTAGGGGGGTCCACGTTTCGCAAGCGTAGAGAAGGGAGGGAATGACCGTGGCCGAGAAGACCTGAAGCTTCGTGCGGAGCGACAGACCAGGTAGCTTCCACACAGCGTTACGCAACCGATGAAAAGATATTGCCGCTCGACTGATTCGGAGTGAGACCTCTGCTGATAAACTGGAGCCGGTCATAAGCACACTGCCCAGGTATGGGAAACTCTCCATTCTCTCCACAACTGCCCCATCACCGATTGGGAGTTGTGGGGGTGGAGTGCCAGATGGTACAAAATACCCAGGCAGGTGCTTAGTTTTGGTGGGGCTGATGGTAAGGCCCCACCTCTTAGTGGCACGCTCCAGTCTCAGCAGCAGCGTCTCCAACTCCTCTTCTGAATGAGCAGCTATTACCAAATCATCGGCATACATAACGTGGTTGACCAATAGGGAGCCATCCCTTGATCGCACCCGGGCGTCGATCAGCCTCCCATTATATCTGTACCAAATGGTAATTCCCCCGGTACAGCTATTGAAGGCTTCACGAACTACGCAGTCGAAATAGATGTTAAATAATGTGGGAGCCAGAGGACATCCCTGTCGCACCCCAAGGTGTACAGGGAAAGGCTCCGACTCCCGGCCACGTAGTTTTACCCGGGCCCGCTCACCATCATGAAGGTCCTTAATGATCGTGAGCAGAGGGTCAGGGACTCCGAAAGCACGAAGAACAACCCAGAGCCCAGTCCGACTGATGGTATCATAGGCCTTGACCAGGTCAATAAAGCAGAGATGTAGGTCTTTTTGGAATTCCCTACACCTCTGCTGTAGCAGACGGACAGAAAATATGGCATCTGTGCAGGACCGCCCTTTCCTGAAACCGCATTGGGGCTCCGCAAGCCTCTCCTCAGCGTGCCTAGCAAGGCGATGTTGAATAATCCTTGCCAGGACCTTACCCGGCACACTGAGGAGTGAGATGCCCCTGTAGTTGTTACAGTCGGTACGGTCCCCCTTCTTAAAGAGGGGGACCACCAGGGCATCCTTCCAGTCCTGCGGAACCCGTCCAGTGGTCCAGACTGTTGTTATGATGTCATATAGGGCAGACAGACAGACTAACACACACACAGACCGACATCCCTCCGCATCTGGAGGGTAAAGGAACCTCTGCTCTGTCAACCGCCCTCGATCCTTCCGAATCTGGAGGTAAAACCTCCGTCTGGTGACATCACCCGACTGACGAGGCCCTCGCAACCAACATGGCCGACAGCGAGAGATGTGGTACCGCGCCTCGACCGCAAACAACAACAACAACAACGCCACAACAACAACAACCAGCGCAGCAGCAGCAACAACAACAACCTCTCGCTCACCTCCCCGCATGCTCAACCACCTCATCGTCAACCCAGGAGCCGCCTGCGCACGTGGCGGCGATGGTAGGAGACACGGGCCCACGGCAGGAGGAGGAGATGGTTGTGGTGGTGGTGAAGGAGGTGGGGGAGGTTGAGGAGGTGGAGATGGAGGAGGTGCATCTGCCTGGGGTGGGACTCCAACTGGGCTGCGAGGCCACGGCGGCCAGCGAAGGCGGCGACCTCTTTTTGGACGGCCGTGGCCTCTGCTACGTGGACACGGAGGTGACCGAAGGGTCGGGCATGGAGGCGAGCCAGGTTGCTGGTGATGAAGACGAAGGCGGCGGTGGTGATGGTGCTGATGATGATGGTGCTGATGGTGGTGGTGATGATGGTGGTGATGATGGTGGTGGTGGTGATGATGGTGCTGGTGGTGATGATGATGGTGGTGATGATGGGGCTGGTGGTGATGATGGTGGTGATGTCCACGCCGTGCAAATGTCCACCATGGAAGGCACGATCATCTTCGTGCAAGCGGAGGACGGCTCTTACCTCCAGGGCGAGGGGTTGACCCAAGAGATGGCGGAGCAACTGGGCAGGCAGCAGGGTTTCATGGAGATGATGGGCGGCGGCGGCGATGGTGATGATGGTGGTGGTGGCCATGGTGATGTTGAAGCGCACGTGTACGAGGAGGTAACGCAGCATCAGGAGCAGCAGCAGCAGCAAGATGAAGAGCAGCAGCAGGTGGTGGTGGAGGAGTATGATCAGCAGCAAGGACAAGATGAGCACGAGCAGCATCAACAGCAGCAGGAGCAGCAAGTTCAACAACAACAGCAACACTTAGACCATCAACAAGTTCAGCAGCAGTACCACCAGCAGCAGCAGCAGATTCACATTGGACTTGGGCCAGACGAACTCCAACGGGTCATCGCCCACGTTACAAAGACCCACCACCACATGGCCACTGATGGCACAAGGAGCGCCCAGGTCTTGCAGTTGCCCTTGTCGCAGCTGCAGCAACTGCAGCAGCAGCAACAGCAGCAGCACCAACAGCAGCAACAACAGCAGCTGCAGCAGCAACTGCAGTTGCAACAACAACAGCAGGTGGTTGTTCAGAGTGCCTCTCAGCAACTGCAAGGTGTGGCGCAGGTGCTGATGCAGCAACAACAACTACAGCAGCAGCAACAACAGCAGCAACAACAACAACTGCAACAGCAGCAACAACAACAGCAGAAACAACAGCAGCAACAACAGCAGCAACAACAGCAGCAGCAACAGGAGCTGCAACAGCAGCAGCAACAACAGCAGCAGCAACAGGAGCTGCAACAGCAGCAGCAGCAGCAACAGGAGCATGAGGTTCGCATTGCCCGACTGATCCAAGGAGGATTGCACGTTGCTACCATAGCCTCCTCACTGGTGCTGTCCGTGTTTGCGTCTGTATGTTTGTAAGTTGTTGTTTGTGTGTGAGCCAATATTGTGTTTGTTGGTGTGTTCGAATGTATGTGTTTTTGTCTGTGTGTGTCTGTTCGTATGTGTGCGTGTTCTGAACTGGTCCTGGGTCGCCGCTCGGTTGACTCGGCTTCAAATGAGTACCTGATGCGATGTGTAAACATTGCCACTAGGGAGACAATAGGGAGACAAAGGCGGCCGGGCGTGGTACTGACCACCTACCCCCTCGTGTGCCGTGCCGGCCTTCATAGGTGCTCGCTAACAGCACTTGCCCCAACAGTCTGTTAAAACTGTACGGGGGATATTTGTTGTCTATGTGTGTTTTTATGTTGTCTGTGTCATTGTGTGGTATTGTGTCTGTGTTTTGTGTTGGCTGTGTTTGTGTGTCGTTGTTTTTTCGTGTTTGTGATTTTTATTCACGTCCGGTGGATGCTACTGTTAAAAAACATTTGACAAAAACAATTACAGTATAACTTATATTCTTGGTTCTTTCGGTAAAGTCACGTAGAAGGGAAATAATAAAAATAAAATATTATTTCCCTTCTACGTGACTTTACCGAAAGAACCAAGAAGATGAATCACTGCGGTCACGAAAGCTTTAAATCGAAATTCAATTATAACTTTAAAAAATTATGACATATAATCATCAGTCACAAAAGTGCATGCAGGCAGGTAACAAGTCGAGCTCAAATTGTCGCGGAATTATTTTAAGACGTCATTAGCAGGACAATGCGATGAACGTCTTGACAGGTTTCGTCGATTTCAGGAATCATCAGTGCGGTGTAGCCACCAGTGCCCCACTGCCGCCCATGCGCGCTTCGTCCACTAGGGGGGGCAACTGGAGATTTATTTTTCTAATGAAAAAAAAACTTTTCTTTAAATAGTTTGTTGCGTTTAAAACATTTTTTTTAAAAGTAGAATTATTCTTTCAACGTGAAGAAAACATTTTAAGTTCGTATTAGAAACGTCTGCAACGCCACAGTCTTGATCTGTGCCTCGGGGAGGTCTCGGGACGGCTGTGAAGGCGTCCGAGTGAGACATTTTCCTTCGTCGCGACGAGCTTCTCGCATTGAAGCCACGCTGTTTGAGACCCATTCAGGGTGGTGAACAATGCACCCGTGTCTGTAATTAGACGATGTCACATCGCGAGGTTGCACTGTGCAAATATAGCAGCTTTTGGCAGTGTCAAAGGCGATGTGTAGTGTGGACTTGAGGGTCATGGGGACAGCATTTGAGTGCTTTGTTGTTTAGCTTCGTATTGTTTATAAATGCCTACCGTTGGTAGATAAGACAGCCGTATCACTTTCACGGGAAGGCCAATAACATGCCGAGATTTTTCTTAATTCGAACACCAATATTTTTCAGAGGTCACTCACAACAGCCCCACCTAGTGGACATGTCACCAGCCGCCACGTGCTTCGTGAGGGCTGTATGTGGACAGGCCCTCCCTGGTCGCTGTGGGGACCGTTGGGGTTTCGTGTGCTGTGTTGAGGCTCAAGTGTGCACGTGAAAACGTGGGAGAGCTCTGACATCTGTTGTGTGATTGCAGAGGTGCGCTTGGGCTGTGTTAAACAATCGTTATCATCATCACCGATTGCCATCATAGCTCATTTTCCTCTGCTGCTTTCCAAGCAGTACATACTCCCTTCCCTCATAAATGCTGTTGATGATTGCCCACCCATGTACATTTTCTCCTCTGGCCTAGAATTGTCTCCTATCCATGACGTATGTATGTTAACACTTCTTTCGCACCGTATGTAGCCAACCGTGCTAATCGGAGGTTTGGGGAAGGACAACATATTAAATACAAAAAGCAGTTCTAATTAAATGAATTTGCAATCGACATGTAAAAGTGCATGGCTCATGTGGCTTACTAATGTCGGAAGGAAGAGCATTCCAAGTGGCCGCAGAAGCATGCGATGCGGTGACCGTCTTTGTTCGATGGCCTGCCAAGAGCCGCCGCTGCTGCCACCGTGACGTAGATGGTTTATGCTCCTTGATGAGATCGTGGCTGATCGTGGCTGATGATGACGACGTTGCCAATCGGCGTTTTGATCCGTGTGTCCCACAGGACAAGGAGCGGACGATGCCACCGCTGGCGCTCGTTCAACCGCGAGTGTCGAGCCAGTCCGGCGGCACCACCGTTGCCACCGCCGCCACCACCACCATGGCTCCCATCGCCAGCACCGCCGCTCAGATCTTTCACATCCAGGCCGTGGGGCAGGACCAACCTCAGCAGTTCATCCTGTGCACCACAGGCACAGGCACCAGCGCGATCCGCATCCTATCTCAGCGCCAGCCTCCTCCGCTCGGGCCCGTGTCCACCATCCGGCTGGTGCCGGGCATTGGTCTTACCAACGGGCAGAGGGTCGTGCTGACCGGTGAAACGGCGCAGCAGCAGCTGCAGCAGCAGCAGCAGGCAGCGGTGGTGACGGGACGACCCGGGAACGGTCGCAGGTCGGCCGGCAACAAGCACTTGAAGAGGCTGGCGAAGATCAAGACGCGTTCCGGTCGCATCTCGCGCCCGCCGCTGCACAAGATCAAGGACTACAAGTTCATCAGGATGGAGGACCTCGCCGACGGGCACCAGTCGGACTCGGACGACTACTCGGACTACAGCGTGGAGGAGGGTGGCGGCGAGGAGGAGCGCAAGGCCAAGATGGGTGAGACCCAGGAGGAGCGACTCCACGGGCCGCTCACCTTCACCGTGAAGCCCAAGAACTTCCTCTGCCAGAACTGCGACAAGTCGTACATCGGGCGCGGCGGGCTGGCGCGGCACTACCGGCTGAACCCGACGCACGGACGATTGGAGCCGCTGGCGGACGAGCCGGACAATGCCGTTGCCGCCACGGCTTGTGATGAACACGGGGGTGGTGGTGGTGATGATGGGGACGGTGGTGGTGGCGGTGGTGGCGGTGGCGGCGGTGGTGGTGGTGAGATGATGGGGGAAGCCGCGTCACTGTCTGCGCCAGTGGAGGTACTGGCGGACAAGGGTCCGGCGAGTGTGGCCGATGCGGGAAGTTTGACGGAGCCGGAATTCATCGTCGCGTCTGACTTTGTGCAAGCGGAGCAGCCGTCTGTTTCTGAGCTGCAGCAACAACAGCAGCAGCAACAGCAGCAGGTATGAGTGGTGGCACATGCTTCGTGGCCGTGTGCTTTTGAGGATTGTGTGGACCTTAGGCATAAAATGCAAAATAAGTACGAGCAGTTGTGGAGCAGGTAAGTAAACAAAAATCCCACAATGATGTATGTATGTTGAACCTCTTTTGCACCGTATGTAGCAACCGTGCTTGTGTATTATATGGACCCAAAATATAACAAGAGATGGTCCTTGCCTGAAAACATTTTTAACAGTTCACCAGGATTTGTTCACCCTCCACCCAGCACCCCGCGATCGTCAAAGCCGACTACCCTCTCGTCCCTCTGCGACCAACGTGACGCGTGAGCGCCTCCCTCCTTTTAGGAGCCGTCGCCTGTCGGAGCCGTGGCCCCCGTGCCCTCCGCCCGTCGCCCCGGAAGGCCTCCCAAGAACCCGGGCGGGCCTTCCGTTCAGGAGCAGCAGCTGCAGAAGAAGAAGACGCAGCTTAGAGAGGTGTGACGTGCTCGCGCGTCGAGGTGACGCGGCCCCATTTACACCGCTCTGTGAATACGCGTTGCATTGTATTGTATCGGCGACTGACAAGGAGACCCGTAGGCTCACACGGATATCCATAGGTTCACATTAGAGTCCCGTAGAATCACATAGAGATCCATAGACTGGCATAGAGATCCATGGACTTGGATAGAGGTCCATAGATTGACATATAATCACATAGGAATCCACAGACTCACATAGAGACTCATAAACTTGCATAGGGATCCATAGACTTACATAGAGATCCATAGATTCACATAGAGACCAATGACTAACTGCATCTCTATTCAATACATATGCTTACTCTTTCTGTACAGTGTCTTGAAATGCAGTTGCATTTATGCGCTGTATAATCCACATTGTCATTGTATTGTAGAAACTGATACAATATATTCATGACCCGCATAGAGGCCCGTAGATTGGCATAGAGACCCTCAGACTGACGTAGATGCACATTAGATGCCTATATTGCAAACTGACAGAGACCCATAGACTCGCATAGAGACCCATAGACTCACACGGAGTACCATAGACTCACAGAGACCCATAGACTCACACGGAGACCCACAGACTCACGCAGAGACTCAGATGAAGGCCTATGACTGACTGCCTGTCTGTTAAATAGTTGTGCCCACTGCCTTTGTACAGCCACTTGAGATGTGGTCACACACGGACCCTGTGTAAATCCCTATTGTATTGTATTGTATAAACTAAAACCAAACAGTTTTTATTTTTTTACCAGGTAAGGCCCACTGAGCTATATCGCTCGTTTTCAGAGGTGACCTGGCCACAAATGATAGCTCAGTGAAGGGGCTTATCACGTGGAAATTTACAGTAGCCAAATACTCCACAAACTCACGTTGATTATAAATGTGGGGGGGGGGGGGGGGAAACCAGAGGACCCGGAGAAAAATCCACACGATCACGGGAAGAGAAATATGAAAATTCTAAATATGCAGGTGTCAGGTTCGGGTTTAAACCCATGACCTTTATGTATGTTAAACTTCTTGTGCACCGTACGTAGCTAACCATGCTAATCGCAGGTACAGGGGAAGGACAAACTAAAGACAAAAAATAAGTGAGCTACCTCCTGTATACCAGTAGATAACATCTCTCCACTTTGCGGTGCCCATCTCACCACTGTATTGCGTTTGTGCGTGTGTGCGCGTGTGGGGAGCGGTAGTGTAGCAGTTAGCGTGCTGCGCTATGAACCTGGCGACCCGAGTTCGATTCCAGCTCACGATCAATACCAGTGACGATTATCTGGACCGGTCCCGGGCCTCCCCTAGGTCTACTCAGCCTCAAATGAGTACCCGGTGCGATGTGTAAACATCGCCACTAGGGAGACAAAGGCGGCCAGGCGTGGTGTTGGCCACCCACCCCCTCGTGTGCCGTGCCGGCCTTCATAGGTGCTCGCTAACAGCACTTGCCCCAACAGTCTGTTGAGGCTATACGGGGGGTCTTTGTCTTTGTCTCTGTTGTGTGTCTTCTTGGCAAAGCAGCTGCTGAAGGGGTGCGATGACGAGGAACTCTTGGAGCTGGTGCTGCCACGTCTCACCCGCATCCTTACGCTCTGGCAATTCCTGCTTAAGAAGGTCCGTGACCCTCCGAGACGTGGGAAATCTCATTTAGAGTTGATTTTAGTTTTTTATTGTTCGGGTTACTTTGCCATGCGAGTACTCAAATTCTAAGCGTTGAAGGGGTTACTTTCCAACACAGTGGTGTGTTGAATGAGTAACTAATTGGCCACGTTTTGTTTACTTAACAAACCAAAACTAATTGGGAGGTGGCAGGTTTAACGATCTAACCCAAAAAAAACCCGTTATGGATGATAATATTGGTCGCGAAAGCCCACATGTTATACACGCGCGGCGAGTGCTATCCCGACGTGTGTGTCGTACACCCTCCTACACCCCGACGCAGCCAGATGTATTGTCACATGAACCAAGGTGACAATACTTTATTACTGCTTCAGCACCACCGGTGTGTGGGACAGCGGTCCAGTTCCAAATAGTACAATTTTCTGGCTTGCTCTCCCAGTGTTACCGGCGGTGCTGAAGCAGTCATAATAAACTGGCCGTATTTATTTTCATGACAGCTTCATTCATTTGCCTGAGGGTGCACAATACGAAATCGGCACGTGTTGCTGCTGGCCGCGTGATGTTTTGCGCATTTTGAGCCTGTGCTCAGCAACTGTGGTTTAAAAACAAACAAACAAACAAATACTGATTAAAACATGACTTCCTGGATTTTATTCCGACTCCGTGGATCGTGTCCTGACCTTGCTTGCCGTGATTTATCAAGCGAAACATCGCTAAATATTTCGCATGCGATTTGTTTTTCGACTCATCACCCGACGGTGCGCGAGCCGGAATGGTAATAATAATAACTGGCGCGTCGATCGCTGGCACGCGGTGGTGGTGACGGCGGTGGCGCTGGTGGTGGCGGTGGTGGCGGTGGTGGCGGTGGTGGCGGTGGCAGTGGTGGCGAGGAGGGTGTTACGGCAAACACTGGGCCACACCTTTTCTGTGGCTGAAACCAAAAGTGAATTACGCACTCGTTATATTGGCTGCGAAAACTTGGCGTGTTCCTCAGTTTAATTCGAAATGCTGATGCGGACGAGGAACATTCAGCCGTAGGCTACTTGGCAAGAAATACCCACAGACCACCTTATAAGAGATGCTACATCGATAGAATACAGAGCAAATATTAAACTTAAACTTTTTTTTATTTTATCAGGTAAGGCCCACTGAGCTATTTAGCTCTTTTTCAGAAGCAACCTAGCCAGATATGATAGCTCAACAAAGTGGCTTATCACGTGGAAATGTATAGCAGCCAAATGCTTTAAACGCACATTTCTAAATGTTGAGGGAAAAACCGGAGAACCTGGAAAAAAATCCACGTAAACACGGGGAGAGAGAACATACAGCAGGTGTTGGGATCGAACCCACGACCTCCTGTGTACCAGGCGAGGTAGTTAACATCTCCTTGCCACCGTGATGATGATGATGAGAGAGAGAGAGACGCACAAACTCCAAATATACAGCAGGCGTTGGGATCGAACCCACGACCTCCTGTGTACCAGGCGAGGTAGTTAACATCTCCTCGCCACCGTGACACGAGAAACAACAACAACACCAACAAAAATAAACACCGAGCTGGGCAGAGCGTGAAGGCAGGGCACGTGTTGCGATGTCGAAGGCCGTTGGCGCGAGCCCCCCTTGCTTGCCGCAGGTGGAGAAGGGCCGGTCGGAGCGACCGTGCCTCCCGGACGTCTACCGCGAGTTCGAGACCCTGCACCGGCACGTGAAGACGATGGCAGAGGAGCACTTCAGCAGCCCGCCGTGCCAGCCACCGCAGCCGCCGCTGCAGATCAATAACACGCAGGTACGCGCCGCCATCACCCACGGCCACTTGCCGGTGACGGAGTTCGTTTTAGCTGAACGCGAACGCTGACAATTGCACGACCATTCGTGTTGTCGTACCGTGAGTCCTCGCTTAACGCGCGGTGTTCACGCCACAAAGCGTTTTTCGCTATGACGTGGAAGTTCCATTAGGGAACACTTTTCGCACAACGCGGGACGCACGCCGTTACAACGCACGCCGTTACAACGTGGAACGTGCATCGTTATAACGCGGTTTCTGAGCGGTTTACTCGGCCTAAGATGAGTACCTGGTGTGTTGTGTAAGCATCGCCACTCGGGAGGCCAGGATCGGCCGGGCGTGGTGCTGGCCACCCACCCCCTCCGTGTGCCGTGCCGGCCTTCGTAGTCTGTTGAGGCTCTGCATGCGGGGGCACCTTTGTCTTTGTAGGTGGCCCAATCGCTGGGATTGGGCCCAGAGTTGCTAGGACTCGACGAGAACTCCGCAGTGGGCCCACCGCTCGACTCCTCGACGCTCCGCTACGAGTTCGTGCTGGTTGACCCCGCGCGCATCGACCTGACCTCGACCCTCAAGCGTCACTCCCAGGTCACCTGCACGCAAACACACGCACGCAAACGCACGCAAACGCACGCACGGAATCGCACGCACGCAAACGCACGCACGCAAACGCACGCACACAAACACATGCACACAAACACGCAAACACACAAGCACGCAATCGCACGCACGCAAACACACGCACGCAAATGCACGCACGCAAACGCACGCAGACGCACGCACGCAAACGCACGCAAACGCACGCACACAAACGCACGCAATCACACGCACACAATCACACGCACACAAACACACGCAAACAAACACGCACGCACGTACACTTATGCACACAAACTAAACGGATTTATTTTTTCCGAACTGTGTTCTGATTGGGGTGGGGGGTACGGTGGGGAACGGTGGCGCAACATCTAGAGCATTGTGCTACGAACCCAGCGGCTGGTAGGTTCAGTGCTATCAGTGCTATCAGTGCTATCAGTGCTATTAGTGCTATCAGTGATATCTGAACCGGTCCTGGTCCCTCACTGCCTTGACTAACCAGGGCTGACCATCATGTTGAAGTACATGATGGGTTTTATGTCTCGTCATCATCGGTGACTGGGCAGGTACATACGTACCTGGGGGGACAACCTGGTTTCATCACTAGCAGCGGGCTGGAACCCAGGATCTCAGCTGTGCCGGCTCAACGCTCTGAACCCTGAGCCTCGCGGCCGGCTCCTAAACTTCCAGGGAGTTGAACTCAGAGGTCGGTGTGCTCTCTGTGGTGGTGGTGTTGTAGGACGAGGCAGAGGGCGAACCGAATGGAAAGAGACCTCGCGTTGAGGATGAGATGGGAGACGAAGTACTGTCCGTGCCGGGAGATGGTAAGGCCTTGGCACGCGCAGCAACGGCAACAACCGCTATTCGCCACTAAGTGGCGGTGACGTCACCACGGCGCTTGTGCCAGCCTATGTGCACGTTAAGACCACGTGAAGCTGGCACGGTAGGGGGCACAGGTGGAGCATCGGCCAGTCATCTCAGTCAGTCGACCCATGGCACCTGGGTCTGCCCCGTGACCTCCTGCCAGCAGACGTTCGACACTTCACGTGGTCTTAACGTGCTTGGCATGTGCACGCACGCACGCACGCAAGATGTTCTGTTGATTTCATAGGTTAGGTCAGAGGTCTGCAACCTGCAGCTCCGCAGCCGCGTGTGGCTCTTTCAGGGCTGCTTCGTGACGTCGTTTATTAAGGAGACCGCCATCTCGTATTCACCACGTGAAATATTGATTTTTTTTTTTACCAAATTCGAAGACAAAGGCTCTTCATGTTATTTTGGTTTCTGACCCCTGGGCTAGGTAGCAGAGGTCGCAATCGGGTACCCGATACCCGTACCCTACCCAATACCCAGCTACCCGTACCCAGCCGGGTACGGGTACCCGTTTGCGACCCTGGTGCGGCCGGGTACGGGTAAGGAATCGAAACCCTTTTGCGATCTCTGCTAGGTAGACTCGTGTACCAGGTGTTCTGCGCGCTCGTGATAACCTTGGTTGTACGAGTTACGCGTTTATAAATGCACTTACTCGGCAAACATGGCGAAGTAATGGCTACAGCAGGGGCCTACCAGCAAGTTGTTAGAGCAATGTCCATGAGTGCCCGAAACTTCTCTTGTCTCATGATCACTGCTGTTTGTTAGTATTGCTGAGAAAAGTGATGTTTTGTCATCTAGGTTGATATACAGTAAAACCTGGGATTGCGAGCATAATTCGTTCCGGAAACGTGTTTGTAATCCAAAGCACTCGTATATCAAAGCACTCGTATATCAGTTGTGATCACGTGACGCTGGGCAGACAAAGCGTATACACGTACTACTCGTATTGCAAGACCTCGCTCGTTTATCAACACCAGTGACGATTATGTGAACTGGTCCTGGGTCTCCCGAAGGTCGATTCAGCTTCAAATGAGTACCTTGTGCGGTGTGGAGTAAACATCGCGACTAGGGAGACAAAGGCGGTCGGAACGTGGTGTTGGCCACCCAATGGACCATGCCGGCCTTCATAGGCGCTCGCTGACAGCGCTTGCCCCAACAGTCGTTTGAGACTAAAGGGGCGATGTTTGTATGTCTCTGTTTGTTTCGACAGCGTCCGGTGATGCAGCTGACCAGCAGATGGCGCCAGCAGACGACGGCGCCCTGCAGCAGCTCATGGCCAGCACTGTTCCGTCACCCAACGTGGTTCAGCAGCACGACACGCTCCACTCGGTGTATTACCAGATCTCCACAGATTCCAACTCGGAACAGCTGACCGGCTTGCAGGACACTCCGCAGCAGCAGCAGCAGCAGGAGGATCAACAGCAGCATGGAGAGCAGAGCTCCGTGTTCTACCAGCTGCCGGGGGAAAGAGAAGCGGCCGATTCCGACACGGTGGACTCGTGCGGCGCCACCCTGTCGCGGCAAATCGTCTCCAGGACAGGTTCGGGCGACGGAGAACCCAGCCCCGGGCGCATCAAAGCCCCGTGCTTCGGTGAGGACGACTTGGTGATGATGGCTGACCTTGAGGGCGAGAAGCTGCTGGGCGGAAACGCTCACGGCGGGGGGGACAACGGCTTGGCGGGGAGCGACGGGTTAGCGGGGAGCGACACGCACGAAGTGGCCCACATCATTCACGCGCCCAGCTTCGGCGACGAAGACCTGGAAGAGCCCCGGTCTCGCGACTCGGCCGGGATGAGCGCGGTGGCGGACGCGTCCGACGGTCGGCCTCCCCCCACTCCTCCTCCTCCGCCTCCGCCTCCGCCTCCGCCTCCTCAAGGCAACGACGGCGAGAGGCCGGCGGCGATACCCAGCCACGCTCTGCCGACGAACGGCGGCTCCTTGTCGCACGTGGCACCGCCGGACAAAGCGATGGACGAATGCGCCGGCGGCGTCGGCGGCGCCGTCGCGGACGTGCCGGTCGCCCCGGGCTGCGCGCGCCCCACGAGCGGCGGCGCCGTGCCGAACGGCGCCGGTGACGTGACGACGGTGGGGGAGGGTGGGGACGGCGAGACCGGGGAGCTCGCGCCGTGCGCCGCGTCGTACCCTCGCGGCCCCGAGGGGCCCCACGTTGCCGTGGCGCCGGGCCGGCCGGACGGATGTACGGAGCGGCTGCCGCTGGAGACGGTTCAGGCGCTGCTCACGATGGAGGCGTCCCTGGAAGCGCAGCCGGCGGAAACGCAGCTGTGCGGGGAATAGGCCGCGGGCGTGCGTCCGTCCGTTACGCGTCGATTTTTTTTTTTTACGCCGATACATATATAGAAATGCCATGGACGTCGGTCGTTTGCCTCCCCTGGTCTTGCCGAAAGTGCGTGTCGCGCAGTACTTCGCAGATCGGAGGCTCCCCTGTTATTGAGCGGGAGGGCATGGTCGCGTCGTCAGGGTTGTGTTGGCGCAGTGATGTGTGATGTGGTGTCTTTATCTCTCCGTCGAGGACCCCCGCTGGTGACGGTGCACGCACGCGCACAGGCGCATGCACGCGCACGCACACACGCGCACGCACACACGCGCACAGGCGCATGCACACGCACGCACACACGCGCATGCACGCGAGCGCTGTGAAACTCGTCAAGTGCCAACATGCCCTTGCCTACCGGGGTAGTGCCGTTGCCAAGGGCGCACTGCCAGCGTGATTGTACATACAAGTAGTCGTACGTTTCGGTGTTTTCAGTTTTTTTTTGTACATTAGAGGACGTTCGCGCGCCGCAAGGATGGTACGATCGCTCGCGGTGTCCCCCCCCGCCCTCCCTTAAGCCGGAAAATATTTTTTTACAAACTCAGAAAAACTCACAAGTATCCTATTAAACGTGCGTTTGTATTTATATATTATTTGACAGTATAAATATACGGTGATATTCGTGAAAGGATCGGTGTGCGCGGAGTAAGATTTCGAAGGTTTTGTTTCCAGCGATCGTTTATCGCATAAGTATTACCGCAGTAAAGTGTTGCTCACACATGTACGAGTGTAACATAAACGTGGGAACGCTCATGCGTAGGATGCAAGGCGCGATAAAACCCTGCTTTTCACTTGCACCCGCGAAATATCACTGGGGAGTTGTTCATACCGGTGTGAAGCATGACTGGACATTCCGTAACACTGCCAGTGTTTGCCGCTCCATGACAGCGCCTTCGCCACAGCAGAGGAAACGTTTCTACTGCTTATTTTACGTGCCCGGTTCTTTTTTGTTTCGCAAGGAAAACCCTCCACCTGGCTGCATAAACCGTTGTCATTTCACGTGCACGTCACCACTGCCTTGTCGCGTTTCATTTGGAAAGGTCGGAGACGCAACCGCAATCAAAACAAACGTCTTGAAGGTGTACGCAACGGCCCCCGTTGTTCTCCAAGATCTCCGTAGTGAATCGGAAGCTTCGTCGGGCCTTCTTCCTGGCATTTCCTACCACTCTTGTGTGGTCTGCCTGCCTTGCTCTGCTTTCTCCACTCATTCCTATCCCGGGTTGCCATCTCTACGTCCACTCAACGATCCTTAATTTATGAATGCTGAACTTGTTTTGCACTGCACGTCGCCAACCGTGCTAATCGGAGGTGCGGGGAAAGGACAACAAACCAAACACAAAACGTAGTTCCTAAGGTATGAGTTTTCAATCTCGATGATTTCAAAGTGCACAGCTCCAGTGGTTTCCTAATATCGGAAGCAAGAGCGTTCCAGACGGCCCGCAGAAACGCATCTGAAAGCACGCGAGATGCGGTCGGTGACCGTCCTTGTTCGACGACCAGCCAAAAGCCGCCGCTGCGAGGATGACCGGAGTGCGAGTGATAGTGTGTGCCCCTTGACGAGCTCGGCAAGCTATCGTGGTTCATTTGTGGCAAGCGCATTGTGGGTAACGAGCGTGACAACGTATTCGGGTCTTGATCCTAACTCGCAGCTTCCACCACCTTTCTCGGCCTGCTTCCACGTTCGTCACCTTTTTCTTCATCCAATGTGAAGCTTCGATTAAATTAAATAAAACTTCAAATTCAAGGGTCGGGGCACGCCGCCTTATCGCTGCGGTGATGTCACTGCAGTCACCATATGGTTGGTCATTGACCGAAGCTTGCGGGGGAGTGACAGAGATCTGTCTCCAGTTCCGTTACGTGCGATCGATCGTGACGTGAACGTTTTTCTTTCTTTCCTTGTGCACAAAAGATTTGAGTTTGTGTCTTAGCCCACGGACAAACAGCCTGGGTTAATGTTCAAGGTGTGTTCTGTTTGCGTCGTATGGTCACTGCGCACTACATTGACGTATACATAAAGCATCGGGTGTGATGAGCCGGTTACACGAGCATCGAAAAGGTCAAATTTCTCATGGAAGTCAATCTCCAGTCTCTCTCGGTCAGCCAAGACGTTATCCAGTGCACCCCGTGTTGTTTATGTGCACATGTAGGTGAGATTCTAAAGTGGCGTGGCGTGTCGCACAAATAATTAGATTTTTTTTTGCAAGGAATGTTTTGTCGGTGGGAGATGGTGGTTTCATTGAAAGTCGCCTGTTTCCCTGCAGCTGAGAAGTTAGATCAATCCCGCGCGGTAAGATTGTTTTCTTTCAATACGCTGGGATAGTTGGCAGTATTTATCGTGATTTGGGTCCGGCCCAAATGATTTTTTTCTGGACATCTGTAAAAAAATTGCTTTGTAGCTAATCGGATTCCTCGAGTATAAATAGTCGGATTCTGATCTACCTACAGAGAAGGTTAAGTAGAGTGTACAATGTAGATCATAAACATCGCCGAGTGAACTAGAATTGTGATGTATCATGCCATACGAAATTAGAAAAAAAAATGCGCTGGCTGGGTTCCTGCCTGGCTTCCTGCCTGGCTTCCTGACTGGCTTACGCGGTGGTGACGTCAACGCGCCACGTCTGCGTGGTGACGTCACCCGCATCCCACAGCGTTGAGCCGTGCTCGTGCGTGCTGACGTCACGGGAAAGGATGAGAACAAGGAGAGTGAGGGTGAGTTGAGAGCGGGGAAAGATCGAGGGGGGGGGGGGGATTGGAGATAGAATAGGGTACAAGAAGAATAGATTAGAAACAAGAAAAGTGAAGTATCGAGATAAATTGGGATATCGGAACGTATATTATTTATACTGGAGGAATCCGATGAGCTATGAAGCTCTTTTTCACACGTCTTGTAGGAGCCGGTCAGAACCTTACAATAGGGGGAAGGCAAGAGAAAGGTGGAGAGAGGGCTCTGTACTTTTTAATATTCATAGTTTGGCTGGGAGAGACGGACGGTCACGTTCAAAGAACATCCAGGTTGCTAGTTTAATATAAAAACGTGATTTCCAGAAACAAAGACATTGTGAGCGCCCTTTTGTCAACCCTCAGCCGGATAACGGCCTCCTCCTGCCATGTTGGTAATAATGGGGGTTGTTTGGCCACAGTTCACTGTGTTGGAGCGATGGCGAGTTTGATAACCCAGCCATGGATAATGTCAGTGTCGAAAGATATCTCAACCGGCCTCCCCTCCCCCCAACAAACCGATGGAGACCAGCATGGTGAAGAATGTCAAACCACCTCTATAACCAACGTGGCATGGGGAGGAGACTTCTCTTCCATCCAGCAGTGGATTATACTGGTAGGAACGAAGTGGACCAGCCACCAATAGATTATTGCGTCCGTCCGACCGTCCGTCCGTGTAGCAACATCGCCCCCTACTGCAAACACTTGGCATGACCCTACAAAAACCTTTAGACTCAGTGAGGCTTTCCTGGCTAAACAAGTGTAACATTCCCTTATAATCCCTCAGATAGCTTTTAATTAAAACATTTAAATTAATGAGGCTTTCCTGGCTAAACACGTGTAACATTCCCTTATAATTCCATGAGATAGCTTTTAATTAAAAATTTGAAATTAAATTAAAAAACTCACAGCGCCCTAAATCCTACAGCTAGGCCTAAAGGCTAGAACTAGGCCTGAAACTCTCCCTTCGTATCGTACCCCCGCGTGTGTGAAAGGGAGTTAATGTTTAACAATGTTACATTCCCTCATGTTTTTAAATATAAACATTTAAATTTAAAGCTTTTACATTAATAATTAAAACATTTCAATTAAAAATTAACTCACGGCGGCTTAAAGCCAACAGCTAGGCCTGAAACTCTCCCTTCGTATCGTACCCCCGCGTGTGTGAAAGGGAGTTAATGTTTAACAATGTTACATTCCCTCATGTTTTTAAATAGAAACATTTAAATTTAAAGCTTTTACATAAATAATTAAAACATTTAAATAAAAAATTAACTCACAGCGCCCTAAAGCCTACAGCTAGGCCTAAAGCCTAGAACTAGGCCTCAATCTCTCCCTTCGTATCGTCCGATTAGGTGTAGCAACATCGCCCCCTACTGCAAACACTTGGCAGGACCCTACAAAAACCTTTAGACTCAGTGGGGCTTTCCTGGCTAAACAAGTGTAATAATACATTATGTTTATATTATTTGGTTATTCGTTCCTACCAGCCCACCCCGCAGGGTCCTGTTACATCAAGGGCTGTAAATAATGAAAATGGTAATAAAAAAAAACAATTCTGTGAAGAAAAAAAATCGATTGAAGGGAAATATACATCTAGCTTCTAATGTGATGCAATTACAGATCATATCCAGTTAAAAATGATAAAACTGCTAGATGAAGGCATGTCCGTATGCTGTGTTCGTCTATAGCAGTGTTCTTCACTATATCAGAGCGGGGGGGGGGTGGCACGTCCACCGATAAGACGTCGACAGGCGAGAGGACCGCCACGCGATTTGAAACCCATCGGGAGGTTTTGACAGCAGCACCAGGCACGCGCACGTGGCAATGAAGAACGTTGCTCTCGGAGGGAGGGTGTGGAGGTGTGTGTGGTCATACTTCGCCACGCTGGTCAATGCAGGTTTTGTGAAGTTGTCGGGAGCCGGGGCAGGATCGGTTCAGGTATCACTCGCCACCCATGTTCGCCGTGATCGGGCATAACACCTCGGGTTGACGCGGCGTTCATAGTGCAAGCGAGCTAAGCACAACACCACCGCTCCGTGCGCGGGATAATTCAAAGTAATTATTGAGAAGCGCGGTCTCTCAGCTGCTGGGCTATCATGGATAAGAGTAATTGCGCAACAACTCGTGTTGTTGCGCAACAACAATACACGAGATTGCAGAGGTGGGACAAAGTCATTGTTATGCAAGTCCAAGTCGAGTCGCAAGTCATCAAATTCATGACTCGAGTCTGACTCGAGTCCAAGTCACATGACTCGAGTCCACATCTCATAGGTGGGACAAAGTCATTGTTATGCAAGTCCAAGTCGAGTCGCAAGTCATCAAATTCATGACTCGAGTCTGACTCGAGTCCAAGTCACATGACTCGAGTCCACACCTCTGCGAGATTGCGTCCACAAGTTTTGTACGCAATCCCGTATATTGCGTTGCAACCTTTGTTCACTAATCACCGAACAATGTTGCCTGTGTTCCAGCCGCGCGCGGCTGTATTTGCAGACACGAGGATTGTGTTACGTGCAGCGATCGTTTGCCGTTGTTTAGGCGGAACAGAAAATAAACGCAAGATAAGATCTTCAATAAACGTTGAAACGTTGGACTACGAACACGCGTTCTTGACCACGTCTTGTGTGGCTGAATCACGCGCCCGACAATGCAAACCAGCACGGTGTGGAGATGCCGAGGGTCGGTGGATCACACGTGCGCGAATGTTGCGAAACTCCCTTACCCGTAGGCTTGCCAGGAGAAGGCGGTAACATCAACGTGAGGATTCATATCATCTGTCCCCTTCTGTGTGGGATAGAGCGTTTCCCCCTTCACACACGCGGGACCTATGCGGTTTTTCCCCCACGTGCAGTATACCCGCTCATTCATTGGCTGAAAGCGGCTCGCTATATCGAGAGCGTCGCAGAGCTTGGGCAAATTGTTGGCAGCGGCGGCTCACCTGCATGGCCATCGATGCCTTCCAAACCTGCCCGGTGGTTCCTGCCTCGCGATGGCGAGATGGCAACACGCGCGGACGGCTGCAAGCGTCGTAACACACGGAAGCGAAGACGACACGCTCCATCGCAAAGCCATCGCAGAGGGCGCCGCGTCTCACTGGCGGATGGAGTCGTGCCACCAGGGGCCGCTGTCGCTTCGTGGCTTTGCCCAATGAATCTAAGCACACGCATGTTGCCTGCACGTGCTGCACGTGGCACACGCATGTTGCCTGCACGTGGCACACGCGTGGGGGTTTTTTTTTCTTCCCCTCCGGGTCCCTCTGGATTTGCCCCCCCCCCCTGCACATTTTAGAATCAACATCACGCCGTTATGGTATTTTTTTGGCTGCTGGAAATGTATACATGTCCACACGATCGTAAGCCACTTTCATTTTGGGTCAACGGGTGTGACAGCCAAGAAGCAGAAACAGAGAGAGAGAGCTAAGGTAGCAGCACCCGTGTGGAGTATACACAGCGGTGGGGTGAAGTAGTCACGAATCCGCGCGTTGTCTACGTGACAGATCCCTTACTAATTGGCTGTGTCGGGTGGTGGAGGGTTACGACACATTTATATTCTTAGGTTTTTTCGGAAAAAAACCTAAGAATATGAATCCTTGCAGTCACGAAAGCTTCAAATCTAGGACACATTTATACTTACGCGATCGAACCCCAAAAAAACCTTTATTATGAATAAAATTAGTCGCGAAAGCCTGCTACGAATTGAACTGAGTGTGTGTGGATGAGGGGTCCTTACCCACTGGTAACAAAAATTAAATCGTTGCAGGGTCTGCGCCTTGGTAAAAAAATATGTTAATCTCGAGGTTGCCATGGGGACGGGCCTAGTTCAGCCCTCGACGCCTCCGCCTTCGCCTGAAGGCTCCGCCCGCCGTCAGCGTCTCGCGCCCGGCGCCCTCAGTTCCTGATGCGGCGAGAACGAATGTGAGTCTCGGCGACCCCCCTCTTAAGCGCAATTGTTGAGAAAAGGAAAATGTGTTTAAGATCGACGAGGCATGTGGATGTGTGCGCGTGTTTTATTAATTTTATTTGACACCGACCGGCGGGGCCCAAGTAGGCGAGAGAGTTTGCGGCCTTGCGAACGGAGTTGAGGAACGCGGAAGGTTGCCGCTGTTTTGTAATTTGCGTTGTTGTTGAGGATGTTGTTGTTGTTGCCTCCCCGTCCTTAATGTACATCGCGTGAATATATACATGTGTCGTTAAACCCACCACCACCCGACACAGTCGATTAGTAAGGTTTGTCGCGTGAACACAACGTGGTGATTCGTTTCCAGTACGGAAACACCGGTTGCGTGTTGGAGGGCAAAGCCGCAACATTTACAATCTAAGTTCGACGTTTCGCCAGTAATTGCAACCCGCTGCATCAGGCGACAGCCAGACCATTATGCAAATTAATTTAAAGTGTAACAGCTGTATGAGAAACATTTTCATTTAAAGCTTTCGTGACTGCAGGGATTCATATTCTTGATTCTTTCGGTAAAGTCACGTAGAAGGGAAATAATAAAATAATAAAAATATATAACAATAAAAATTCTCACGACGTTTCGACTGCAACACAAGCAATCATCGTCAGGTGTGACATGCACAGCACATTTTCTTGCTGTGGATTTCACACCTGATGATGATTGCTTGTGTTGCAGTCGAAGCTGTATGAGAGTTGTTTATATTTGTGTTGTTTTGACATTCGGAGCGGGCGCGGTTGTGACGAGGTGTGTGCCGCGTGTGTGTGTCGCGTGTTTATTAATCAAGTCTTGTTAACTTATACATATCGGTGCGCAGCTTCAACGTATGTTGTTGCGTATACCGCGGCTATTTTGTTGTTGTGCCATAACCAGCGAGCATTAGGGTAAAGAAAGGCAAACGTAGCGTGTTTTACTGCCGTGTCAACACGACGGGACGTGCAGTGCACATTGCGAGTGGCGTCTTTTGCCTTTAGATTAACCGTGGGGAGAACCCGTTGAGATAAATTGGTATTTGATGTAAAGAAATTAGCTTCGTAATTTTTCTTTATTTTGCTCGATTAAGTGCAGGGTGGAAGGTATTCGTTGATTTAAAATGTGTTTATCTCTCTCTCGCTTTTGAGCAGCTGATTGAACGTCGTGTGAAAGTGATCTCCTATCTCTTGCATAGAAGTGTTAAATAGTTACAGAGGTGATAAGCGTACAGAGGTGATAAGTATGCATAACTCTTGGCATTCGTGGCAGAGGTGGTAGAGGCTTTGAAGTAATTCGTTGTTTTCTCCAGAATTATCATTTTGGTGGAGTGTTTCGAAGCGTATCAGGGCTCTAGGGATATTTTGGTAATCGTTGTGTGGATTAATTAGAATGGACTTGTAACGTGTATTCATTACAGTACTTGCATTAACACATGCCATTTAAGAGAGAGAGAGTGAGGATATCTTTTGTTTTATTACGTTAAACAATATCTCATGCCTCCAATTGAAATTCCGGGGTGTGAGACTGAGATCTTGTAATTGTTTGATGAACAGCACAAACTAATCTTTAGTCGATGTCTACGTGATTCACCGTCGTGCTATACGGCCACTTGTTCACAATAACCTCTTCCAAAACGAAAGGCTCCCGACCACACCCGTGTCATCATCGGGATCGTTTTGACCATACTTCACCCTGTTGGTCAACGCGAGTTGGTGAAATGGGGAGTGCCCTAAACGGAATTCGGATATTGGCCGACAACGCGAGCTTTGAGCTCGAAATTTTAACTCGGGACGAGGGGTTTATTGCACAAAGCACGAATCACAATGCCACCGCCCCACCACCACTTTTGTTTCATATAAACTTGCAGTTAGCAGCTACGATACAATCTGCAGAATAAGCCAATGCTGTGAAAACCCAACACGTGTTGTATGCAGGTCCAACCGCCTTTTGCCTGTGTAACAATGGGCAATACGTGAAGTGACAAATGTATTCTTTAGTCTATTGTCAAATGTCATTGGGTCAGACCTCCCCTCCATACTGTCCAAACTTGAGTTTTCTACTTTATTCCAGTTTTTCAAGTAAAACAGCAGTCAAGTATTCTGCCTATTGGACTCCCCTGCATGCTTTCACAACTTCCTTAATCGACCTTCGGGCTTTTGAAAAAGTGTCCATTCCACTTCTTTTTGCTGTTTCTGAATTGTTTCAATGAGACTTCTCTCCTCCTTAGCCTCCTTTAGAACTTCCTGCTCACTCTCTCTCACCATCAGACTACTCTTTGTAATGTTTGTAGTTGTAACTTTTTGCCCTGGACATTTGTGAAAAAGAGCTTCACAGCTCATCGGATTCCTCCAGTCTAAACAAACATTTTCATTCATTCGGTGCCACGACTCGCATCTCAAGAGCCTTCGATTCTTCTTACGTCTTTCTTTCTCATAGTCCAAGTTCCTGTTGCGTACAAAGCTGAGAATAATGGACACCTCCCCCCCCCCCATGATGTCTTCACAGGCGCACTCGAGTGATGAAACATGCACGCAGATTTGTCCTGGTTATCCTGGGCTTCTACGTCCTTGTTCCGTTCATCGTCAAGCTGTTCCCCGCAATTGCAATGAAACTGGTCTTCAATAACTTCGGTGCGTGCAGGGCGCTTCTGATCCATGCGCGTGCTTTGGTTTACTGCCTTCACTTTCGCAGCTTGCAGGCCATGCATGCGCTGAGTAACCTTGTGCTGCACAGGGGACAGCTGCCGCTGAGGGTTCCATTTCAAAAGTTTGAGACCGAGATGTAATGTAAATTGCTTATATTTTTGTAGAGCACTCTGAACTGCTTTTTGTGTTTTGTTCTTTCGTCACACCTCCGAGTAGCACGGTTGGCTATGTACGGTGCAAAATAAGTTAAACATGCATGCAATATGCTCTGGCAAAAACAGCACTCTCTCAAAAACAATCACGAAGGGAATATTTGAATAATTGTAGCTTTTCCACCCTTATTAATAGACAAGTTCTTTTTAGAGGCATGTCATGAGATGAAACGAGTTAAATTTAGAAATCTCGAAGTCCCCGCAAATGATGCTGGCCATGTCACTTCATCTCTTCATCAACACTAGGAGTGCACTGGGCAGTTTTATGTCGTCAGTATTATTATTAACTGAATGTTTGGGTAAAATTTATGAAACACACTTTATGTGTGCATTTTCCATTTAGTTATCTAATAGTTGTGAGTTGATTATGCCAATTCTGAGGATGTTCTAGATCGGCGATATGGGTACAAATATTAGCCAAGTTTATTGTTAAACAAGAACATCTGAAAACCAAACACTTAACCTTTTGGACCTCCCAAAATTGGGGGGCACATTTTTTAAATATATGTTTGTTTAGAAACCTAGACTACAAAAGTTTGTATCTGGAGGGTTTGAAGGGTGGTAGATCCAAATATTAAGATTATTCTCATGTACACGATTTTATGCATCTATCACGAGCCTGAAGAATCGATTTTAGTGGATTATTCGATATGTTAAATTTCGATTTAAAGCTTTCGTGACTGCAGGGATTCATCTTCTTGGTTCTTTCGGTAAAGTCACGTAGAAGGGAAGTAATAAAATAATAAAAATAAAACATAATAAAATAAAATAATTCTCACGACGTTTCTGCTACAACGCAAGCAGCCGTCAGGTGAAGACGGCTGCTTACGTTGTAGCCGAAACGTCGTGAGAATTATTTTATTTTATTATGTTTTATTATTTTATTACTTCCCTTCTACGTGACTTTACCGAAAGAACCAAGAAGATATTCGATATGTTGTTTTTCCCTCACTCTGCACCCATGTGTAATACAAAACCTGTGCTGTGCAAACGGTCATTCTCATTCCAAAGTCACTCAGAATTGTTCAGGCTTTCTACCAGTTTCTGTAGCCCTTCAGAACTCACCAACAAAACTTCACAATCGGAATCGATTTTAGTGGACGATTCGATGTGTCACATGCTTACTGTGCACCCACGTACGTGCGTCTCTGTTGAACCGGGGGCTGCGCCGTGCATGCGTGTGTTTTATTTTTCAGTGCGCGTTCCAACCACGGAGCAACTGCTCGATCCAGAAACGCACTTCGGTCTCAACCACACGCGCAATTTCTACCTCCACCCGGAGAGTGGCGTAACCCTCGGTGTCTGGTACGTGATGCTAGCACACACAAGGCGCTGCGGTGGCGAGATGTTAACTGCCTCGCCTGGTATGCAGGAGGTCGTGGGTTTGATCCCGATCCTGACGCCTGCTGTGTATTTGGAGTTTGCATGTGTCTCTCTCCGCGGTCATGTGGATTTTTCTCTGGGTCCTACGGGTTTTCCCTACACATTTAGAAACGTGCGTTTATGGTATTTGGCTGCTATAATTTTCCACGTGATAGGTCACTTAATTGGGCTATAATTTGTGACCAAGTCTCTTCTAAAAAAGAGCTAGATAGCTTAGCGGGCCTTACCTGGTAATATAAAAAACATATTTTAAAATTTCGATTTAAAGCTTTCGTGACTGCAGGGATTCATCTTCTTGGTTCTTTCGGTAAAGTCATGTAGAAGGGAAATAATACAGCGTCTGAATGACACTGTCTTTCCGACAGCCCTGTTCTTCACCTGAGGACGGCTGCTTGCGTTGTGGCCGAAACGTCGTGAGAATTGTATTTTATTATGTTTTATTTTTATTATTTTATTATTTCCCTATTTCGTTTTTACTCACACCCACGTGGGAATTAACCGTGTGAACCGCTATCGGTCTACGTGGTGGGCAGCGAAAAGAAGTGTTGAAAAATCTACTTGGTCGATTGAGCCTTGAATGGATTTGGTATCGTGTGTGAACAGCAGCAGCGCTGGTGAGACGAAGGCCTTCAGGTCTGTTGCGTGGCCACGCCATCCCCCCTCTAGTGTGCCTTGCAGGTATTAATAGGCAATAGCTTACCGCACTTGCACCAGCAGTCTGTAAAGGCTATACAGAGGATCTTGGTATATTTTTTTTATATAAGTGAGGGTTGTACAGCTGGCAGCCTGAGGGCCAGATGTATCTCACAGAGGCCTGCTGAGCTACGGCTCGCCAAGAGATATGGCTCTCAAAGAGATGTGAAGAGATGCAGATTAGTGAGATGAAAGAAAGATGGACAAGGGATAGAGATGGGAGAGCTGTAGGCAAGAGATTAAGATTGCCGAGTTGAAAGCGAGATAAACGAGAGAGATATGAGAGACCTTGACAAGAGGCACGCATTGATAGTCACATGTGCAGACGTTACGATGCCGTGTGACATCTTAACATTTGTACACGTGACGTATCGCATCAAAAAGCCTGGCAGCACATGCCAGTTATACCACCGGCAAATGTAGTTGAAGAACCCTGAGACAAGTCATATTTACTCGTGATGGCAAGCTGCCGTGTGTGTGTTTAACACGTAGGCTTTCGCGACCAATATTATCCATATTCGAGGTTTTATTTTTGGGTTAGATCGTGTAATTATAAACGTGTCATTATTTCTGGCTGTCACCTGATGATGCTGGTTGTAATTACCGGTGAAACATCGTGCTCGAATTGTAAATATTGTGTCTCCTCTCCCAACACACAAGCGGTGTGCTGAACTAGTAACTAATTGGCACGTTTTGTTCACGTGACAAACCTGACTAATTGGCTGTGTCGGGTGGTGGCGGGTTTAACGACGCATCTATATTTACGCAATATAACCCAAACAAAAAAAACGTATGCCGCATGTGTGTGTGTGTTGTGGCGTTACGATTAGCGCATTGCGCTACGATCCCGGCGACCCGAATTCGACTCCCGCTAATGGCCAACATCAGTGACGATTATTTAACCGGTCCTGGGCCTCCCCTAGGTAGACTCAGCCTTAAATGAGTACCTGGTGCGATGTGTAAACGTCACTACTGGAGAGACAATGGTTGCCGGGCATGGTGCTGGCCGCCCACCCCCTCGTGTGCCGTGTCGGCCTTCATAGGTGCTCGCTAACAGCACTTGCCCCAACAGTCTGTTAAGGCTACACGGGGGGATCTTTGTCTTTTGTGTGGCTTTTGACTGGACGCTACCAGGCACACGGTGCCCGCCTCCCTTGGGCAGCAGGCTCGGGGCAAGGGCTCAGGCTGGTACGAAGACAGCCTGGGCTCCGGTCGCCCTATCATCCTCTACCTGCACGGCAATGCGGCTTCACGGTGAGACACCATGCGAACTGGAACCTCTCATGCGATCGGAATCGCCTCTTTGCACTCTTATCCACAAGCAGTGAAGAGTGCGCCAACAAACTGAAACCCCACTTCTTCATTAACACTGCACTGGAGAGCAAGTGCAAGCGGTTTGCGGGTTAATCGCACTGATTGTATCAACCACTAGTACGTAGCCCTGCCTCTAGGCCCGTGGTTCTTAACCTGGGGTGCTTACACCCCTTGGGGGTACGAGATGCCCTTTCCCGGGAGTGTGCGAGACATGGCCAGATTGTTTTAGAAGGTAAATCATCGAAACATAAATTGCGCACGGGCACGTAAGTACAAGTACTTGTGTCATCAAACCTATGTATTTATTAACATTTAAAAAAAACTATTGAGAACCACAGGGTTCTCTGTCTGTATTTTTTTCCTCCTGATGGCGATCGCTTGTGTTGTGACCGAAACGTCGCAGTTTTTTGCTTATTTTATTTCTATTAATTTGAACCTATCTATGTGACTTTACCGAAAGACCCAAAGAATATGAATTCCCGCAGTCACGAAAGCTGCAAGTCAAGATTTCAAGTCCTTTCATCTCCTTCAATAACAAAGCTTCAAACTCGTGTCAGACACCCTGGGATGCAGGCTATGTACATATTTACAGGGCAAGACCGGTTTATTATTTTGGATTGCCCCTTCCTGTGATCTCTCCCGGTTGACACGGCCTGTCGTCCTTTCTCTCCTAGGGCTGGATCGTACCGAGTGGAACTCTACAAGGTAGCGTGCTAAAGCGGTTGGCAGCTAATCTGTGCCTGCTGTGATCCTTGAAAACTTTGCATAATTTGTTGATTCATAATTGCCGCTGTCAGACTTCTCGCAGACACTTGTAAACAAGAACACGTCGCACCGGTACTGCCATCTCCACCACTGTCTCCGCACTCCAGTCCTGGATGATCTTGCAGAGCGCACCCATCATCTTCAATATCCTCCATGCAATCATCCCTGCCTACCTCTTCCCTCTCATCTCACGCTACTCCACTCCACGCACTCTCCTACCTCTTCCCTCTCATCTCACTTTACTCCCCTCCACGCACTCTTCTACCTATCCCCTCTCATCTCACTCTACTCCCCTTCACGCACTCTCCTACCTATCCCCTCTCATCTCACTCTACTCCCCTTCACGCACTCTCCTACCTATCCCCTCTCATCTCAGTCTACTCCCCTCCACGCACTCTCCTACCTATCCCCTCTCATCTCACGCTACTCCACACACTCTCCTACCTATCCCCTCTCATCTCACGCTACTCCACACACTCTCCTACCTCTTCCCTCTCAGCTTACTCGACTCCCCTCAACGCACTCTCCTTTCTCTCCCCTCTCATCTCACTCTACTCCACACACTCTCCTACCTCTCCCCTCTCATCTCACTCTACTCCCCTCCACGCACTCTCCTACCTCTCCCCTCTCAACTCACTCTACTCCCCTCCACGCACTCTCCTACCTCTCCCCTCCCATCTCACTCTACTCCCCTCCACACTCTCTCCTCCCTCTCCCCTCCCATCTCACACTGCTCCCCTCCATGCACTCTCCAACCTCTCCCCTCTCATCTCACTCTACTCCCCTCCACGCACTCTCCTACCTCTCCCCTCTCATCTCACTCTACTCCACACACTCTGCTACCTCACCCTTCTAATCTCACTCTACTCCACTCCACGCACTCTCCTACCTCTCTGCTCTCTCCTACCTCTCTGCTCTCATCTCACTCTACTCCACACACTCTCCTACCTCACCCTTCTAATCTCACTCTACTCCACTCCACGCACTCTCCTACCTCTCTGCTCTCATCCCACTGTACTATCCTCCACACATTCTCCTACCTCTCCTCTCTCATCTTACCCCCCCTCCGTGCCCTCTCAGCTCCAGCAACCAGTCAATCTTTCGCTCAGCAGGAGGTCGCTCATTCTCTTCTGCTGCCCTCAGTCTGGAACTCCCTTCCCCCAGCCATCTGTGTTGTCGGCTCCCTGCCCCCTGTTCATGTCTAGCCTCAATACCCTCAATTGTCCCCTGCCGATGACCGACTGCTTTTCTACAAATTACATTTTCTCAATGTTTCTTTACAGGATCTTGAGATGCGGTAATATTTTTGACGCTACGTAAATCCAATTTGTATTTTAGCGCTTTATAAATAATGTCAATAAACTTAAACCAAGTTTCCAGTTCACTCTCATCGTGACTTCTAAACCTCTCTCGTCTCTGCAGGTCATAAGTGCTCTTGATTATCACATCGTGGCTGTGGATTACAGAGGTAATGCCAGCTTGCATTTTTTCCGAATGATCGTCGCACGCAACACAAACGCGCACGCAGTGGTGCACACCTGTGACGTAGGCACTTGGAGGCACGCGTCGGCGGTACGGATTTGATTTGAGAATATTCCAAATCCACTGGGCTGTGAAATGGCAGCGCAGAAAATGGGTTCCTTACCCATCTCTTAGGTAGTTAACATCTTGCCACGGTGGCTATGAGATGTTAACTACCTCGCTTGGTATACAGGAGGTCGTGGGTTCGAATCTGGACCCTGACGCCTGCTGCTGTATATTTGGAGTTTGCATGTCTCTCTCTCCCCCCGTGGTCGCGTGGATTTTTCCCCGGGTTCTTTGGTTTTTATGCTCTTTCGTTTTTTCGGTAAAGTCACGTGGGTTAATACTTTACCGAAAAAATCAAAGTATGGATCCTTGCAGTCACGAAAGCTTCAAATCTTTGGTTTTTCTCTCCACATTTATAATAAACACGTTTAGAGTATTTGACTGCTATGTATTTCCATATGATGATAAGCCACTTCGTTGAGCTATCAGTGATTGCCAGATCGCTTCTGAAAAAGAGCTATATAGCTAAGTGCGCCATTACCTGGTAAAATAAAAATAGATAAGGCCACCTTTGAGTGGTATCCCTTCGTAAGCTCAGTGGCTTTTTTGTATTATTGGATTCCTCAAATAAAAACACCCCCTCCCCAACCCCCACCCCGCTTAATCAAATTGGCCAAACATCAAAATCAAGGACCCTCCTGAGAAAGAGTCTTGAGATTCAAGCGAGGCTTTCGTGGACAAACAAATTATGTTAATAATTACACGCTGAAATTACAGCAGCTCGTAGTCCTGCGCTAGACACTAATCGTGGAACAATGCATAAAATCATCCTGTTAATATCTATTCTATAACTCACAATAACTGCATAGATTCACTTGTGCACGTATCGACGTGTTTCGATCTATACACCTTGGATGTAATGGGTTCACTTGACCCCGCATGCGCTAGTGGCACGACTATTCACCGCAGTGTTTGAAAACGAATCGATCCTCTAATCGACTCGCGATCATTCATTGTGGGAATTCCTGAAATCACTGGGGTGGAGGGGCTAGGGGGGGGCGTTGGGAAGTTGCAACTTTTCATTCTCTCCAGAACACGTGGGCTCTCCCTCCCTCCACTCCCTCCTTCCCTCCCCACTGCAATCCCCCCCATCTCTCGTTCCTCACCGTGCCCTCATTCCATCTCCCCCCCCCCCTCCCACCAACTGCCATCTCTCATTCCTCACCGTGCCCTCATTCCACCTCCCCCTCCTCCCACCAACTGCCATTTCTCATTCCTCACCGTGCCCTCATTCCACCTCCCCCTCCTCCCACCAACTGCCATCTCTCATTCCTCACCGTGCCCTCATTCCACCTCCCCCTCCTCCCACCAACTGCCATTTCTCATTCCTCACCGTGCCCTCATTCACTTCCCCCCTCCTACTCCCACCAACTGCCATTTCTCATTCCTCACCGTGCCCTCATTCCACCTCCCCCCCTCCCACCAACTGCCATTTCTCATTCCTCACCGTGCCCTCATTCACTTCCCCCCTCCTACTCCCACCAACTGCCATTTCTCATTCCTCACCGTGCCCTCATTCCACCTCCCCCTCCTCCCACCAACTGCCATTTCTCATTCCTCACCGTGCCCCCATTCCACCTCCCCCCTCCTACTCCCACCAACTGCCATCTCTCATTCCTCACCGTGCCCCCATTCCACCTCCCCCCTCCTCCCACCAACTGCCATCTCTCAATTCCTAAACCACGTGCCGGGCAGGGTGGGGCGACTCGGTGGGCTCCCCGTCGGAGGTCGCCATCACGGAGGACGCCCTCGCCACGTACAAGTGGATCGTTGCGCGGAGCCAGAAGAGCCCCCTGTTCGTGTGGGGGCACTCGCTCGGCAGCGGGTACGCCGGTGGTGATGACAATAATCATGATGATGATGAGGAAGACAAATCACTCACCCGCATGGATTTTGTAATTGCTTTCCACCGTGTTGATCCTCTAACTGTGATTAATCATCTAGGCATGGTGGTTGCCACGTTGACGAGATTTTAACTGTCTCGCCTGGTATGCAGAAGGACATGGGTTCGATCCTGAAAGGGCCAACCCTGTGATCAATTTGGCTGGGCTTTACTGAGGGCAAGTCCCCTAACAGCAATACATTGGCCTTCACTTATTGAGAGTTATCGTGACCCCAAGTTACAGACAGACAGACATATAGAGGTTTGAACCTTGTTTGAAACGTATTCATAAATGAGTTTCAATGAAACGACCAGGTGCATGTCTATCCATGGATCGCCTAAACTCAGCGTTCAGATTTTGAAATTGAGGCGTTCTTTTACTGGAAGCCAATGCAATTCTTTGTTTCCCATATTACCGATGTGATTTGATCATATTTCCTTCCCCCGTATTCTTCGTGCAACAGAGTTGTCGAGTTGTAATAGCTAACTGTTGTCTTATTTTGTAACAGGGTTGCCACGAACCTGGCTCTTCAATTAAACAAGGAAGGTAAGACTTTCTCACTTCCTACTCGTTTGATATCAATGCGATCTCACACACACTCACTCACACATTCACCTTCACACAGTGTTAGGGTTGTTGCACAACTGCCCGTTAAAACCGGGAACTGTTTCCTGAATCGGTCACCAGCTCCCAGATGCTACGAACCGCCGGTTATTGTTTCCGGTGGAGTTTTAGTCGCGAATGCACCGATTGGCACACGCGGGCGTACGTAGATTCGGGAGATTGAATGGAACTTCGCGACCTCTTGAATGCGAGTACAGTGCGCTGCTGAGCAATACACCACTGTGGCAGCTCCCTTTGTTTTGGATGCTCTTCTGCGGCCGTCTGGAATGCTCTTCCCTCCGATATTAGGAAGCCACTGGAGCTATGTGATTTTAAATATAGATTGAAAACTCATTTTTATAGAACTGCTTTTTGTTTTCAGTTTGTTGTCCTTCCCCAAACCCCCGATGAGCATGGTTGGCTACGTACGGTGCGGAAGAAGTTGAACATACATACATTTTTGTGGCAGCGAGCCCGCTCCCCATCTTTCTATCCCCTGCTTTTCATAACCGGTTTGGCTTACGTCCATGGTATTTACGTGCGTCACAACGTGATGTAACGGGCTCGCCGCATTGCCTCAATACAACTAAAGAACAAACGTACATTGTCATGACAATATATCTTGTTTTTTATTGACGATGCTGTTACCAAAATGTGTGGAACGTGCCCAGGTGGGCGGCTGGATGGCCTCGTCCTGGAGTCTCCGTTCACGAACCTGCGCGATGAGATCAGGAACCACCCCATGAGCCTGGTGAGCATCAAAGACAAAGACAACCCCGTTTAGCCTTAACAGACTGTAGGGGGCAAGTGCTGTTAACGAACACCTATGAAGGCCGGAACGGTACACGAGGGGGTGGGTGGCCAGCTCCACGCCCGACCGCCTTTGTCTTCCTAGTGGCAATATTTACACACTGCACCAGGTACTCATTTCAGGCTGAGTCGACCTAGGGGAGGCCCATGACCTGGATGAACCACCCCATGAGCCTGGTGAGCATCGAACACACTGCCACCCCCGCTCCCCCGTTTACGATTTATTTGGCGATGCTGCTGTCGATACTGCCGCGTTGGCAGCGGTGCACAAGCACGATTATTTAACAACAGGGAAAAAACAATCGACACGTTCGTCAATAACAGCTGTGGCCTGACATTTTTTATTTTTGTAACAGGTGACGTTTCGGGCAATAGTCATTCTGTGTTACACATCCGCTGAGCGTGTTGCTGCATACTCAGCTAAGGTTGGGATGTCGTCATTATTGTCGTCGTCGTCATATCTGGGATGGAGCACCGGTTGCTTCGTCACTACGCTCGATAGAATTCAACATCGAGTAGCTGTCGGGGTACTTTATGATCAAGCACTCGCTGATTCGTTCACTCTGGTGGCCACTCGCTTACCGGCGGTCAGTTGTCTCCGTAGTACTCTGCCGTTGCTACTGCCGTGGTTATTGTTCCTGTGAACTTCACTCATTGGTTCCTCCTAACGTGTCGAGGACTCGGGTCTATCAGACATTGACTGTTTAGTCTCATCCACCGCTGTGTTCAACCACCGCAACACTGCAGGTTGCGACAACACACTCACCCGCTCCCCAACTTACTCGCCCACCCACTCGCTCATTCACTCACCACTCACCCACCCACCCACTCCCTCACGCACGCACGCATTCACTCACTCGCTCACTCATGCATTCACTCACCCAAACGTCTCACACTCAACCCACTCACCACATTGCAGCTCACGACAATGATTTATGCTTCTCCCCTTCGCAATGCTCCACTTTGTAATGTCCTCCCGTTGTCTCTTTTGCAAATTTCGAAAAACCCTGAGCAATTCAACAAACGTGTTGACTCCTTAGACATTACACCTTCCACAGTGCCGTTTGTTGCTGGTCGCTTGGTGGTTTTGTGTCCCTTTTGGGCTGCGCTCATCATCATCACGATCCATGGACAGATGCCAACTGTGCATTTCGTCATTTGTTTCCACTTTTCTCTGTGCTGTGCCAATATGTCGTGGCCGCATCTTTCTGGCACCAATCTCTTATGTGGTCCTCGTTAAGCCATTCTCTGTTAGGACTTCGTTTCGATTTAAAGCTTTCGTGACTGCAGGGATTCATATTCTTGGTTCTTTCGGTAAAGTCACGTAGAAGGGAAATAATAAAATAAGAATAAAAACATAATAAAATTCTCAGGACGGCTCCTTGCGTTGTGGCCGAAACGTCGTGAGAATGTTATAATGTTTTATTTTTATTATTTTATTATTTCCCTTCTACGTGACTTTACCGAAAGAACCAAGAATATGACTTCGTTTTTTTCCGGTTTCTTCCTTTTCATTTCCCTGTTGTTGCCCATCCTACACGTGTGCCGGTTTACTTCTCATCACTGCCTGCGTTGGGTCCTCTTCAATGTGCAACCTCTTTCTTAGTTCTACGTTGGCCACTCTTTGGGTCCAGCTTGGATGCAGCATCGTTCCCTAGCAATACATTTCAGGAGCCGTGATATCAATGCGAACTTGCCATTGTCAATTTAAAGCTTTCGTGACTGCAGGGATTCATCTTCTTGGTTCTTTCGGTAAAGTCACGTAGAAGGGAAGTAATCAAATAATAAAAATAAAACACAATAAAATAATTCTCACGACGTTTGGGCCACAACGCAAGCAGCCGTCCTCAGGTGAAAACCAGGTCCGTCGAGGCGGGGCGACAGACCTGGTTTTCACCTGAGGACGGCTGCTTGCGTTGTGGCCGAAACGTCGTGAGAATTATTTTATTGTGTTTTATTTTTATTATTTTATTACTTCCCTTCTACGTGACTTTACCGAAAGAACCAAGAAGTTGCCATTGTCAGTTGCTCTTTTGAACAAGTCTGGGCTACGTTACCTTTCGGTCCGTCGGAATCGATCGTGTTGCGATCTTGTTGCCCGAGTCATGGATCTCGGCCAAGGAACCCTGTGCTCGTCCTGGTCTGTCCCTACCTCCACGCGTGCAGATCTACAGGTTCTTCCCAGCCTTCGACTGGTTCTTCGTCAAACCCCTGGAGGACAACGGAATACGTTTTGCCATTGATGAAAAGTGAGTTTCAGTTCAAAGTCAAACTCTGAGCCGGTGGTGGAAATTCCACATTCCTATATCGAGGGGATGGGGGAGGTGTGGCGGTTGAGTGGATCCATAGAACGACCAGAATGAGAATATTTGTTTAGGCTTGAGGAATGCGATGAGCTATAAAGCTCTTTTCACATGCCTCCAGTATATTCACGGATTTCCAGTCAACCGCCGTTGACCTCGCCGCAAAATGGTGCTCATTGTCTCGACCCCAGTGGGGCACGGCTGGCTACGTACGGCGCGAAAGAAGTTCGACTTACATTTGTACGTACATTCATGGGCTCAGATGAAACCTGCCACCCCGCCCCCACCTAGGCTGGTACACGTCACGAGCCGCCTGCTGGTGCTGCACTCACGCGACGACCCGGTGGTGCCCTACCACATGGGCCACAAGCTGTACCTGCTGATGATGTTGGCGCGGCCCCAACACAGCGATACGGTTCGCTTCGCAAGCTTCCCGGCGGCGTGCGGATACCGGCACCAGCACATCTGGCGCGACCCCAGGCTGCCCGCCATCGTGCGGTACGGTGCCCTCCGTCGGTTTACGGCGGTCGAACAGAAGCGACGAGATCGCCCTTGCCTTGCGGATGCGAACTCCACCTAGGCTGGGTGCCCGGGGCTCTCTCTCAGACAGGCATTTTGAAGCCTCGTGGTTGAGAAATCAAAATTGGGCGTGTGGGTGGGTGTGGGGAGTGGTGGATCAGTGGGGGGGGGGGGCGGCACAGCTGGTGCATCTGCCAGTCATCTCACGTCAGTCAACCGATGGCACCTGCTGGGTGTGTCCCGTGACCTTTCGGTGAGCCTCCGACACTTCACGTGGCCTGAAAGTGCACCTGGCCTGGCACAGGCGCCGTGGTGACGTCACCGTCACTTGGTGGCGATGGGCGGGGTATTGGAGCGGTGTAATAGTGGTTGGTGCACAGTTTTATTAACCTGGAGACCCCCGTTTCGATTCCTCAAAGCTGCTAACGTCAGGGATGAATCGTCTGAAACTGGTCCAGTGAGTAAGGTGAACCGGCGCTGATGAACGCAGCCTTAAATGAGTACCCGGTGCAGTGTGTAAACATCAGCACTGGGGAGACAAAGGCGGCCGGGCTTGGGGCTGGCAAGATCACTTCCTTATGCTCCATGATAGCCTTAATAGGTACTCGCTAACAGCGGTTTCAACAGATAACAGCGGTTTCACCAGCTTACTGGGTAGGCTGTACGGAGAGGGGGGCGGGTTTGCCTTGTGTAGGTGGGTAAGTGCGTGGGTGTATGGGTGCGCGAGTGCATAGATTTATATTGGTTAATATATATTGTAAAAAATCTTTATTTTCTTGAAAATAGGCAAAGTGGGGAAAGTTAATTTCCCCCCTTGAGCCAATATTGACGTAGGGTTCCACTGACACCATCAACTCACGAGAGCTGAGATCCCGGCTTAATCACGCGCGCTCGAAAAAGCCGGGTTCCGGCCCAGGATTTCTGCTGTGCCAGCTCAACGCTTTAAGCCACCTCACAAAGTCATTCATTTAACTTTTTCAACATACTTTCAATTATCCTTTACGAATGTCTACATTTCCCTGCACACGCGTTCAACGCAATCACCCTTCTCTATAACGACTGCCATCCCCACAGAAGCTTCGTCGAGAACACCAAGGAGAGTAACCGATTGGAGTGGAGGTGGGAGAAGGGTGAGGCTACCGCATGGACGTCTCCACCCTGCGGTGAGCAATAAACAAATTCTGCGTGATGCGGAGTTCGGCATCCGAACGGCACGGACCAACTCATGGGCTGCAAGCAACGTGCCCAGCAAACATTGGAGCAGGCGACCACCAGACCGCCTGACTTCCATCTATCTCTAGACACACCTGAACAGAGAACCACCACCACCACCAGACTGCCCGGCTTCGACCTTCCTGATGAGTACGGCCGTTTTGACAACCCACTGCAGGACAAGGGCCTCCCCATAGCGTGCGGGTCACGCAGGGCTGTGTAACCAGACCTCACCACGCTGATCAGTGCGGGCTGGTGGGACGGGGAGCATTGATGTGGGAGCATAGGCGCGCAGTACAACGGTGGATTTTTGCTGCACCGTCCTCCTGATTCCGACAGCGTAGCCACGCAGCTGCCTGTAAAAGTCTGTTTAATGCATCACCAACGCCCATCCAAGCGCTGACAACATCTTGACAGATTCCCATCGCAGTCGAGGACCTTGCTACTCGAACAACTGTCATGGTGTTCAGTGTGAAGTCGCTCAGTGTAACTCCGTGTGTGTTTGTGCGCGTGTGTCCCAGGTGTGTGAACTCGGGAGCCTGGGTGCCATGAGGGCTGGCGACTCCACGTTGGCCCAGCTCTTGAACGCACTAACACACACACACACGCACCCACACGCACGCACACGCACCCACACACTAACACACACACACACTCACGCACTAACACACACACTCACGCACTAACACACACGCACTAACACACACACGCACGCACCCACACCCTAACACACACGCACACACACACTAACACGCACCCACACACACCTGTATAGCCTCAATAAGTTATTGGGGCTTTAAATTGTGTTCGTATGCACCTACTAGGACTGGAAACGGCACACAAGGGCTCACGATGTGGTCAGCATCACGCCCGCCCACCTATTGACACGTACACAACTAAAGCATACAAAGACACGACGTGATACGTGTACACAATGCACACATACATCCAGGAGCACAGATACACGTCGTGCACACAAGCACACGTGCTTGGGCATATCTGTGGTGCTTCGCTTTTAGGGAGGGCACGCCTCACGGAGCAGCACAGAGGGCAGCTTCAGCACCCGGTTAATGGGTGGACGCACTTTGCTAATGCTGGCTATTTTTTGCCGAGTGGACCTAGAGGGAGCTCCTCAGTTAGGTGTTGTTACAGGTTAATTATATATCGCCTCCGGTATCTGATTAGTGCGGCTGAGATGCTGGCAGTGATTGATAAATAGCGTAGCATCGGTTTTCGCAGCCTATATGATGATTCAAAAGATATATTTTTTTGGGTTGGGCCACTCCGTCACGATCTTGCCTAAGTCAACGCTCGTGCAAGTTGCAAATTCACGTTCCACTTGTGGCCGGTGTCCACACACTCTCACGACAGATTCTTGACAAAATCATCACACGGCCGAACCGAACAATCTAATTTAGAGTCGTGATAAATTTCGTTTTATAAAGTTTTTTTTGTAATTTCACCAGGTAAGGCCCACTGAAGCTATGCGCAGCTTCTTATTCAGAAGCGACCTGGCCATAGATGATAGCTCAACTGTGTGGCTTATCGCGTGGAAATGTACATCAGCCAAATACACCAAACGCGTGATGTTGATTCTAAATGTGGGGGGAAAAACCAGAGGGACCCTGAGAAAAATCCACGCGACCACGACGAGAGAGACACCGCACACTCCAAATATACAGCAGGCGTCAGGGTCGGGATCGATCCCACGACCTCCTGTATACCAGGCGAGGTAGTTAACATCTAGCCACCGTGATGAGAGAGAGAGAGACACCACACACTCCAAATATACAGCAGCAGGCGTCAGGGTCGGGATCGAACCCACGACCTCCTACATACCAGGTGAGGCAGTTAACATCTAGCCACCGTGATGATGATAAGAGAGAGACACCGCAAACTCCAAATATAGAGCAGGCGTCAGGGTCGGGATCGAACCCACGACCTCCTGCATACCAGGCGAGGTAGTTAACATCTCGCCCAGGGGCCGTCTGAAATTGGTTTGGCCTCGTGTGGCCTGCGGACCGCTTGAGATGAAGTTGTGGGTCACGTCTGGTCCAAGGGCGAGTCGCTTCCCCAACCCCCTTGCCCCCTGGCGGCTTCTGAAATTCTGACAGCAGTAGAAGTCGGTTCCATCGATTAAAGTCGATCAACACGACCGCGTTTCGACGTGGAGCTGGCGAGAGAAGCTCTTGCTGCTCGATCCGTGTTTGTGTGTGCGTGGGGGTTTTTTAATTTTATTACCTGAACCCCATCCCTTGCGGCCACGACTTGAAGAGGCGGCGTTGCGTGGTCGAGAAGCGTTCTCGAAGAGAATTTGTTCGTGAATTTGAGCGGCGAAGCCACAGTTTGTGGTGCTCGCCGTCTTCGACGCCTGTGAGAAGGAGCTTGGAAGCTCCCATCGGATTCCTCCGCGGTAAATGTTACGATCCTCAATTGGTACACGCTGCCTGCACGGCACTTGCTTGTTGTTTAAGTCCCGAAGCCGCTGGGCTCGACAAAGGTCGTATTCGCTACTTGTTGTTGACCCCTGGCGTTTTGCCGAGGTGTCGTTACTTTAAAAAACCACTTTGTACTTTGTGGATGGAGGATGAAGTCGTTTTTGGGAAAAGTGTTGAATGCGTTCAAATGCAGTTTTATTTCTACTATATATGACGCGTAATCTAAAATGTACTGTTTCAACAATCACATGAGTTATTTATTTACAATGTTACACTCGTGAGAAAAAAATGCATCAAAACAAGCGGTCTAAACACCCCCCCCCCCCACCAAGCCCCCCTTGCGATGATGAACACTGGTTTATGGTTTCTGTTTGTGAAATGCTTTGTTACATATCCTTGGGCTTTCTGCAGGTTTCCTTTATAAACTGTCTCCACGGAAAATGACGTTGCCGCTCGACTCTGTGCCTGAAGGACTCCTCTGTGCCTGTGCGACTCTGTGCCTGAAGGACTCTGAGCCTCTACGAATCTGTGCTTGTACGACTCTGTGACTGCACGACGTCTCTGCCTGTACGACTCTGGGTCTGTACGACTCTGCGCCTGTACGTTCCGCGGCGTGTGGTGGTGTTTGCCAACTGGATGTGTTATAGCGAGAGTCGCTCACTTGCAACCCCCCTTATCAGCGCTGCCTCGCTTATTACATACCAATTCAGACCTTATAGGTCACCCCGTGCTCCTTATAAATCTCAACGTTCATCCTACAAAGTCCCATCACAAGGGAGAAACACAAATAGACAATTACAAATCCCCGTATTGAAACGGCTGTGCGCCCTATGGGCCTGACAAATCGGGTTTCCTGTACAAGATTGCGGGGTAAACCGTACGGGTTCACGGCTATGTAATTGCTTGATTATAATCGACTTTTACTGGTAAGAACCTCCTGATTGTGTCCGTCGTGCAGGGAGGGGCGGGTGGGGAGGGGCTGGGTGGGGAGGGTGGGGCTGGGTGGGGCTGGGTGGGGAGGGTGGGGAGGGTGGGGCTGGGTGGGGGGTGGGGGTGGGCTGGGTGGGGAGGGGTTGGTTACCCCGTGGTGCCCTTATAAATATCAACGTTTAACCTACTCACGCCGGCTTGTGCCCGCCCTCACAGTCGGGCATATTTGCGGAATACACCACGCCGCCGTTGACCCTGCCCATTGACTGAGCAACCCAACGTTCCTACAAGCTCCCTCCGCAGGAGAAATGTGTTTTGTAGGTTGATTGCTTGGGCCGCTTAAAATACGACAGCCACCCTTACCCACAACCCGTCTCGTGAAGGCTGGAAACCCCCCCCCCCCCATACAGACCACGCCCAGTGCGATGCGGATGACGTCACAGCTTGACCCATCGTATCCTGGCCAAATCCGATAAGCTATGACGCTCTTATTGCACACATGTCCAGTAGGGGCGCGTCAGCAACTTTTAGTTTTAACCCGCTGTGTACCATGGGTAAAACGCTTTGGGTAATAATACAGTCATGGATTAAAAAAAACTGAATGTAGGGTTCGGAAAAACATTAAAGCCAAACCGATTCTATGATCTTCTTGGTTCCAAGAAGATGAATCCCTGCAGTCACGAAAGCTTTAAAACGATTCTATGATATAAAATAAACCATTACAACTATTTCAATGTTTTTATTATACCAGGTAAGGTTTACTGAGCTCTGTAGCTCTTTTTCAGAAGCGACCTGACTGCAAGTGATAGCTCAACGAAGTGGCTCATCACGTGGACAGTTTTAGCCAAATACTCTAAAACGCGTGATGTTTCTAAATGTGGAGGGGAAAACCGGAGGACCCGGAGAAAAACCGCACCACGACTCACTGGGAGAGAGACCTCGCAACCTTCAAATACACAGAAGCAGGCGTCAGGGTTGGGATCGAACGCACGACTTCCTGTAGACCAGGCGAGGTAGTAAACATGAAATAATAAACTGGAGTGGTCAACATTTTTGGTTTTGCAAATTTAATATATCACAGCCATAGCACACATCTGACAGTTACAAAAAAATAACAGTTTCATCTCTTAAGTCGTGTAAAATAGAAATACTTTTCAATTCTGTTTTTATGTACAATAGATAAATATGACGTTTCACACAATAATGTCATCACGGCCAGCGAACGGTACCGTACAGTTGAACCGTTGAAAATATAATTCCGTACCAAAGACACAGATCCCCCGTATAGCCTTAATAGGCTGGTGGGGCAAGTGCTGTTAGCGAGTAGCACCTATAAAGGCCGGCACCGCACACGAGGGGGTGGGTGGCCAGCAACCACGCCCGCCCGGCCGCCTTTGTCTCCCCATTGGCCATGTTTACACACCGCACCAGGTACTCATTTGAGGCCGAGTCGACCTAGGGGAGTCCCAGGACCGGTTCAGAATAACTGTCACCGGTTGCTGGTGGCCGTGAGCGGGAACACGAACTCGGGTGGCCGGCTTCGTCGGCTCAGCGCGCTGACCACTCGACTATCGCTGCTAATACAACGCACCCCACACATCAGAGGTCGCAACCGGGTACCCGATACCCGTACCCTACCCGATACCCGGCTACCCGTACCCGGCCGGGTACGGGTACCCGTTTGCGACCCTGGTGCGGCCGGGTACGGGTAGGCCGTGAGTCACTGGTGAGTCACCGTTTGTCACTCATTTCCCAACGTCTTGTCTCTTCTCACAATTCAAGTTGCTAGAATCAACCCACCCGCGCATGTAACATGGCTTCATCCCAGACGTCGCAATCAGGTACCCGATACCCGTACCCTACCCGTACCCGGCTCGGGTACGGGTAGGGTACGGCCGGGTACGGGTACCCGTTTGCGACCCTGGTGCGGCCGGGTACGGGTACGGGTAAGGAATCAAAACCCGTTTGCGACCTCTGCCACACACACACACACCAGAGATGTGCATAAGATACACACACACACGGATACCGTCTTCTCTTCAAAGTTAGGCAGCCACGCGGTGAACGCTCAACGTCGCTGGACAAGTACCAACACGAATCCGTACCTCTACAATAAACAACACAACCGACAATGTACAATGGTGATCCGCTTATCGATACCTAACTGATTTGTAATGCAACCCTCCTTAATTTCAACAGCTGATTTTGTACGGTACTAAACTGCATTGTGAAAGTGCCGGCCGACAGAGGGGAGAGTTAGGAGGAGATGTGAACGCACGTGTTAGAGGCTTTACAATCCCGTTATGTTGATCTGTCATATTCTCCCTTTTACATGAAAAAAGAAACTCAAAACGTGGAGTCAATGGCAAGGGCCATTGACACATCGCCTACTTTATACAGGGGACTCCTTCTCTACTTACGAACATTCGACTTGCGAACTTTCAGAGATACGAACGAACCTGATCTACATGTCCAGTTGCCTGTTCAGATCGAGAGTCGTAAGTTCAACCGCCGTGCAATAGATGGCGGTGGTGGCGTCTACATCTGCAGGACGTGAAGAACCAGTGGCATCTACATCTGTAGAACGTGAAGAACCAGTGGCATCGACATCTGCAGAACGTGAAGAACCAGTGGCATCTACATCTGCAGAACGTGAAGAACCAGTGGCATCTACATCTACACAACGTGAAGAACCAGCGGCATCTATATCTGCAGAACGTGAAGAACCAGTGGCATCCACATCTGCAGAACGTGAAGAACCAGCGGCATCTACATCTGCAGAACGTGAAGAACCAGTGGCATATACATCTGCAGAACGTGAAGAACCAGTGGCATCTACATCTGCAGAACATGAAGAACCAGTGGCATCTACATCTGCAGAACGCAAAGAACCAGTGGCATCTACATCTACAGAACGTGAAGAACCAGTGGCATCTACATGTGATTATACAACTTCTAAAGCCATTCCTCGTGTTTAGTGTACACGCCGTATAACAAGTTTGAATTCGACAGGAGTAAAGTTGGACTTACGAACAAATCGACTTACGAACAGACCTCTGGAACCTAACTCGTGCGTAAGTAGATGAGTCCCTGTACATATATAAAACATATACACACAACCCTTTTAAGGCCAATGTGTTATTGACAAGCGTGTTGACGATCTGGTTCTTCAGTCTGTGTGCCACGTCCAACGCAGCAGCGTCAATAACAGCAGCAGTGAAACATTCCCCGCTGTGTCAGTGGGGGCGTCTGTGCGGCGGACTCCTCGCTTAACGCGTGGCCGCGTTCACACTCCGTGTCGTTCGCTACAGAGGCGGTTCTTCCATTCAGGAACACTTGCCGCACAGCGCGGAACGCGCGCCGTTATAACACGGAGCACGAACCGTTACAACACGCGCCGTTATAACACGGATCACGCAGCGTTACAACGCGCATCTCCGTTATAAAGCGTACCGTTACAACGCGGAAACACCGTTACAACACACGCCGTTATAACACGGAACACGCAGCGTTACAACGCGCACCTCCGTTATAACGCGTACCGTTACAACGCGGAAACACACCGTTACAACACGCGCCGTTATAACGCGGCTTCTGAGCGGTGCAGTAACACAGTAACGTGGAATGGCACGGTAACGCGCCACACTTGATCGTCACCGGATTATTCACGTGGACATCGGTTTTGTTTCCGCTCAGCGCGGGCACTTTTTAGAAACGCATCTACCACACTAGCGCATTAAAGTGAGGGGCTTGCCGCAGTTACACGGAACACCCGCGTGTGTGTGTGTGTGCAGCCGTGTGTGTGTGTGTACAGCCGTGTGTGTGTGTGTGTACAACTGTGTGTGTGTGTGTACAGCCGTGTGTGTGTACAGCCGTGTGTGTGTGCAGCCGTGTGTGTGTGCAGCCGTGTGTGTGTACAGCCGTGTGTGTGTGTGTGCAGCCGTGTGTGTGTACAGCCGTGTGTGTGTGTGCAGCCGTGTGTGTGTGCAGCCGTGTGTGTGTGTGTGCAGCCGTGTGTGTGTGTGTACAGCCGTGTGTGTGTGTGCAGCCGTGTGTGTGTGTGTACAGCCGTGTGTGTGTGTGCAGCTGTGTGTGTGTGTGTACAGCCGTGTGTGTGTGTGTACAGCCTTGTGTGTGTACAGCCGTGTGTGTGTGTGTACAGCCGTGTGTGTGTGTGTGCAGCCGTGTGTGTGTACAGCCGTGTGTGTGTGTGTGCAGCCGTGTGTGTGTACAGCCGTGTGTGTGTGTGCAGCCGTGTGTGTGTGCAGCCGTGTGTGTGTGTGTGCAGCCGTGTGTGTGTGTGTACAGCCGTGTGTGTGTGTGCAGCTGTGTGTGTGTGTGTACAGCCGTGTGTGTGTACAGCCGTGTGTGAGTGTGCAGCCGTGTGTGTGTGTGTACAGCCGTGTGTGTGTGTGCAGCTGTGTGTGTGTGTGTACAGCCGTGTGTGTGTGCAGCCGTGTGTATGTACAGCCGTGTGTGTGTGTGTACAGCCGTGTGTGTGTACAGCCGTGTGTGAGTGTGCAGCCGTGTGTGTGTGTACAGCTGTGTGTGTGTACAGCCGTGTGTGTGTGTGTACAGCCGTGTGTGTGTGCACAACCGCACTATTAACAACACAACTTTGCGTTTCACGTGGGGAGTTTTCTTAAAACAATTTTTTTTTAATATTTTGTGACGACGACGACGACGTGGGAAAGTTTCACCCCCCCCCGGCAAATGCGCTGCTGAAAAAGCGCAGAGGGGGGTGGGTGGGGGTGGTGGGGGGTGGTGGGGGGGATGGTGGGGGGGATGGTGGGGGGGGGGTGGTGGGTGGGACGGTGGGGGGGGGGTGGTGGTGGTGGGGTGGATGGAGGTTAGTGGTGGGGGGTGGTGGGAGTGGTGGGGATGTTGGGGGGGGGGTGGTGGGGGATGGTGGGGGGGGGGTGGTGTTGGGGGTAGTGGGGGGGATGGTGGGGGGATGGTGGGGGGGGGATGGTGGGGGGGATGGTGGGGGGGGGTGTTGGGGGGACAAGGGTCTGACGCCAGTGAGACGGTGTCAAGTTGTTGTTGTTTGTTGTCCGCCGACTCTTGCGCGATGACAATATGCCATACGATGCGTGTAAGTCACAGACTTATGTTCACGTGTAGAAGGGGCTGCTCCCTCCTCGCCCATCTGCAAGGAGAGAACGCGAGTGTGGTGTGAGCAGAGGTTGCGGCGAGCGAGTGGATTATCCCCGTAGCTGTCAACCCCTTATCAGTGCTGCCAGCTTATTGCAGACCAATTCAGACCTTATTGGTCACCGCGTGCCCATTATACATCTCAACGTTCATCCTACAAAGTCCCATCACGAGGGAGAAACACAAACAGACTAAACAAGTTTTTTCTGCCCGTATTGAAACGGCTGTACGCCGGTGTAGAACTGACAACTCAATTTCCCTGGACAAGATTACGGGGTAAACCGTGTGGGTTGAAAAGTCGTAAGAGCCGCGTAACGTGCGATTCAAATGCATCGACTGAGTTGTGTTTGCATCGCCTACGGGGAGTTTTGTGTTGTTTTAGGTTAGGCCGCCACGTTAATGGTCTAGCCAAATCTGTGTCGTCAACGGCCTCCACCACCCGACACGTTTTCTAGAATCGAGCAAGGTTATTAAACTAAACATTTTCATTTGACCAGGTAAGGCCCCACTGAGCGAGGTGGCTTTTTTTTCAGAAGTGACCTGGCCACAAATGATAGCTCGACGAAGTGGCTTATCGCGTGGAAATGTAGAGCAGCCAAATACTCTAAACGCGTGACGTTCATTCTAAATGTGGAGGGAATAACCGGAAGACCCGGAGAAAAACCCACGGGGAGAGAGAGAAAGAGAGACACGCAAACTCCAAATATACTTTAGAAGTCAGTCAGGGTCGGAATCGAACCCACGACCTCCTGCATAGCAGGCGAGGTAGTCAACATCTCCTAGTCACTGTGATGATGATGAGAGAGAGAGACACGCGAACTCCAAATATACAGCAGGCATCACTCAGGGTCGGGATCGAACCCATGACCTCCTGCATAGCAGGCGAGGTCGTCAACATCTCCTAGTCACTGTGATGATGATGATGATGAGAGAGAGACACGCAAACTCCACATATAAAGCAGGCGTCACTCAGGGTCGGGATCGAACCCACGACCTCCTGCATAGCAGGCGAGGTAGTCAACATCTCCTAGTCACTGTGATGATGATGATGATGAGAGAGACACGCCAACTCCAAATATACAACAGGCATCACTCAGGGTCGGGATCGAACCCACGACCTCCTGCATACCAGGCGAGGTAGTCAACATCTCCTAGTCACTGTGATGATGAGAGAGAGAGACACGCAAACTCCACATATACAGCAGGCGTCACTCAGGGTCGGAATCGAACCCACGACCTCCTGCATAGCAGGCGAGGTAGTCAACATCTCCTAGCCACTGTGATGATGATGAAAGAGAGAGACACGCAAACTCCACATATACAGCAGCAGGCGTCACTCAGGGTCGGGATCGAACCCACGACCTCCTGCATACCAGGCGAGGTAGTCAACATCTCCTAGCCACTGTGATGATGATGAGAGAGAGAGAGACACGCAAACTCCACATATACAACAGGCGTCACTCAGGGTCGGGATCGAACCCACGACCTCCTGCATACCAGGCGAGGCAGTCAACATCTGGGAGTTGCCCACCTGGGTGTGCGCCGCAAACGACGTCGGGCGCGTTGAGTTGATGCAACTCGCTCGGGGGCCCCTCGGGGTCTCCGCCCCAGCCTGCAAAGAGCTCCTCCAGAGTCTCGAACAGCGCCTGCAGCTCCTCGGCCGCCCGGCCTCCGTCCTCCGCCAGGTCCACCGAGACCTCGCCACCCGCGGCCTGCCGGCCCAATCCGCGGGACCTCTTCTCTCGCTCTGCCTCGTCCTCCTCCTCCTCCTCTTCCACCACCACCTCTTCGTCGTCTTGGGCCTCCTCCTCCTCGTCGCTCATGGCCTCCTGCAGAATCCTCTCGATGGTGTTCTCCTGGAGGAGGTTGGCGGTGGCGGTGATGGTGGACGATCCTTCTCCGTCCGAAGGCGGTGGCGTCCACTCGCTGACGCCAGGAGTCCACGCGTCGCCTCTCCAGTTGGAGTCATCGAGCGACGGAGACCACGACGAAGATGAAGATGACGACGATGATGAAGATGACGACGACGTGCCCGTCCTGCACCCTTCGAAGCTCTCGGCCATCCGGCTGATCTGCTCGAATATGACGTTGATGCGCTCCTTCTCGCCGGGCATGTAGACCACGCGGCGGTGGTGGTCGTGCCGGTTGTGGTGGTGGTGGTTGTGGTGGTGGTTGTGGCCGAGTTTGATCTCCGAGGCCGCGGCGAGGACACGCGGCCACTCCTCGTCCTCGAACGCGGCGGCCGTGCCGGGAATCCAACTCGGCTCTCGGTCCGCGGGGCTCTCGGGCGTGGGAGGGAGGACGTCGTAGACAAAATCGTTGGTCATCGACGACGACGACGATAACGACGACGACGACGATGATGATGACAATGGACGGCTCTTCGCGTCGGACTCTCCGTACACATCGGCGAGACGAGAGGAGGAGGTGGAGGTGGTGGTGGAGGAGGAGGAGGAGGAGGTGGTCGCGGCGTCTGTTGTCGGAGGAGCCGGGGGGGAGCCGGCACCGAAGAATTGTGGGAGTCGTCCCCCGGGGGTGTAGGGGGGCGTGCAGAGAGGGGAGACGTCGCCCGCCGGCGGAGCGGGCGACGTCACCCCCAGCTGCAGCAGCTCCACTTGCTGATGATGATGCTGATGATGATGCTGCTGATGATGCTGATGCTGCTTGGAAGAATCTTGCTGCTGCTGATGATGATGCTGATGCTGCTCGGAAGAATCTTGCTGCTGCTGATGATGATGCTGATGATGCTGATGATGATGCTGCTCAGAAGAATCGTGCTGCTGCTGCTGATGATGATGATGCTGATGCTGCTGCAGCCTCGCCCGCTTCGCCCCCGCCACGAACTCTTCATCATCCGGCTGCCGGTGATCGCGCTCCGCCCCACGTTTCGTGGCAGCCATGCACGACCACTGCACAAGTTGCTGATGATGATGTTGGTCCTGATGCTGCTGATGATGTTGCTGCTGCTGATGATGTCGGTCCTGATGATGCTGCTGATGTTGCTGCTGCTGATGATGCTGTTGCTGCTGCTGCTGGTCCTGATGTTGCTGTTGCTGCTGCTGCTGTTGGTACGGATGCTGCTGTTGCTGCTGATGTTGGTGCTGATGATGCTGTTGCTGCTGCTGCTGGTTGTCCTGACTACGGAGTTCAATTGAGCAACCGACACTTGCTTCATGGCGATCGTCGTCATGGCAGCGAGGATGAAGGTATTGATGGTGATGTCGATGACGTTGCTTTGTCGAGTCCGCGAGTTGCAGCTGGGTTGGATCTGCGAGGCGACTTGGAGTTGACGTTGGAGGGGCTGGGAGGGGAGGGGGGGCTGGGAAGGGAGGGGCCGATCGCCCGCTCGCATCTCCCTCCGACAGAGCCCTCCGCTCACGCAGCTGCTGGATCATGAACTTGGCCTCGGCATCGCTACAACAAGCAGGCACACGCACGCGCACGTTGGCATCCGGTTAGCACGGTCGGCCACGTGCGGTGCGAAATAAGCTATACGTACATACACGCACGTGGTTTGGGGGAGCGGTGGCGCAGTGGTTAGCGCGCCGCGCTACAAACCCGGCGACCCCGAGCGTTTGATCCCCGCTCACGACGACAACAACAACAACAACGCTAACAACGACGACGACAACAACAACAACAACAATAACGACAACAACACCGGTGGCGACTATCTAAACCGGTTCCCGGGCCACCCTCGTAGCTCGAATCAGCCTTAAAATGCTCGCCTGGAACGGTGTTGTAAATTTCAGCACCTAAGGGAGACAAAGGCGGCCGGGCCGGGGCGTTGCGCTGGCCACAGCCACCCACCACGCCGCGTGCCCTACTGCTCCCCCCTCCCGCGCCCCCCGACGGTGCCACTCGCCAACAGCGACTTGCGCCAGGAGCCCACTGAGGCTACACGGGTGGGTGGCAAGGTTGGTGAGTGCGTGGGTGGTAAGGTTGGTGAGTGGGTGGTAAGGTTGGTGAGTGGGTGGGTGGCAAGGTTGGTGAGTGGGTGGGTGGCAAGGTTGGTGAGTGGGTGGGTGGTAAGGTCGGTGAGTGGGTGGGTGGTAAGGTTGGTGAGTGCGTGGGTGGTAAGGTTGGTGAGTGGGTGGGTGGTAAGGTTGGTGAGTGGGTGGGTGGCAAGGTTGGTGAATGGGTGGGTGGCAAGGTTGGTGAGTGGGTGGGTGGTAAGGTCGGTGAGTGGGTGGTAAGGTTGGTGAGTGCGTGGGTGGTAAGGTTGGTGAGTGGGTGGGTGGTAAGGTTGGTGAGTGGGTGGGTGGTAAGGTTGGTGAGTGGGTGGGTGGTAAGGTTTGGTGAGTGGGTGGGTGGTAAGGTTTATGAGTGGGTGGGTGCAAGGTTTGGTGAGTGGGTGGTAAGGTTGGTGAGTGGGTGGTAAGGTTTGGTGAGCGTGTCCGTGTTTGTCTCTGTGCGTGAGCATTTCTCCCTTTCCGTACGCCTGCCGAAGTGGATGCAGAGCAACAACCCTTACTAGTTGGCCGTGTCGGGTGGCGGCGGGTTTAACGACACATTTATATATTTACGCGATCCAACGTTTCGATTGGTGCATCGGGATGCGGTCTTGGGGTGGTTACGTGAGCGTCCGTGAGCTCAGGGCCAGGCGGCTATACGAGGGGGGCGAGGGGAGCGAGGGCGGCGGGGTGGGGGAGGGGGGTCTAGGGCCACGGGGTGTCGCCCCCTTTGCGCTTTGAGATGATCTCCCCCGGGAGGCTTCACCTGAGCACGCGGTTGCAGCACTGGACGAGCGGCAGCTGCTCGCTGAGCCTCGCGCCGGACACCAGCACCCAGCACCAGCCACCCTGCAGCGTCTGCAGCCTCAGCACGACCTCCAGCGGGCGCCCAGCGGCCTCGCCTCGCACTGCGCGGGGGGCAAGGGGGTGGTGGTGGTGGTGGGGGGTGGGGTGGGGGAGCAAGAGGGAGCAGGAGGGGAGCGGGTGGGACGGGAGGAGAGAGGGAGGCCACGTGATTAGACGGGAGATGAAGTCGACGAAGTGTGACGATGATAAGAGTTAGCGGCAGGTCGCAACGCTGCACCACGGCCGCACGGTGTCCGCTCCTCGCTCTCGTATAGGGAGAGAGACAGAGGGGACGACTCAGAGAGAGAGAGAGAGGGGACGACTCAGAGAGAGAAAGGATGACTCAGAGAGAGAGGACGACTCAGAGAGAAAGAGAGGATGACTCAGAGAGAGGACGAGTCAGAGAGAAGACGACTCAGAGAGAGAGGACGACTCAGAGAAAGAGGGCGACTCAGAGAGAGAGAGAGGACGACTCAGAGAGAGGACGACTCAGAGAGAGACAGGACGACTCACAGAGAGAGAGGACGACTCAGAGAAAGAGAGGACGACTCAGAGAGAGAGAGGACAACTCAGAGAGAGAGAGGACGACTCAGAGAGGGAGAGAGGACGACTCAGAGAGAGAGGACGACTCAGAGAGAGAGAGGACGACTCAGAGAGAGGATGACTCAGAGAGAGAGGGCGACTCAGAGAGAAAGGACGACTCAAAGAGAGAGAGGACGACTCAGAGAGAGAGAGGACAAGGCAGAGAGAGAGGACGACTCGGAGGAGGCGCCAGGAGGAAGAGCCACAGACGAGGAGCGGGAAGGCAGCAGCCGCCACGCAGCGGTGAGGAGCCGGCGCACGCACAACATCTGCCCCAGCTCTGCGGTTCTCTCTGTATATGGCCCCACGGTGGCAAGGAGATGTTAACTACCTCGCCTGGTATACAGGAGGTCATGGGTTCGAGCCCGGGACCCTGACGTCTGCTGCTGTATATTTGGAGTTTGGGTGTCCCTCTCTCCCCGTGGTCGCGTGGATGCGTCTCCCGGTTCCCAGCCCCCCCACTCCACGTTTACAAATCGACGTCGCGCCGCCGTTTCGACGACTCGGCTGCCGTGACACAAACTCCTCGAGGCCGCGATCACGAGGGCCACGACCACGAGGGCCACTTCGTTGGGCCACCATCCGTGGCTTCTGGGACAAAATTTCAACAACAACAAAAATTTATATTTTTCTATTTTGCCTTTGCTCGGCTCAGCGGGCTTCACTGGGGCAGCAAATCGACGTTCCGAGTCGCGGGCCGCGCGGTGGCTCACCGCAGCGCGCGTGCTCAGCCGACGCCCTCGCGAGGTCGAGGGGGTGGACGAGGCTGTACCACGAGAGGCCGCGCAGCGCCGCCGCTTCGTGGCCCAGGTGGTAGACCACGCTGCGACGGGGAGACAACAACAACAACGATGACAAAGATGACGATGATGAAGACAATAAAAAACACCACCGCCGGTCAACAAAAAAACGCGTGATCGGACAAAGGCTCGTCGAGAGATGAGTCCATCAGTACCGCCAGTCATGAATCCATCGGTAAGTTTTTTTTTTTAAAGTAAAGGACCCGCACTTTTTAAAAAAACATTTCTCCCGAGACAAACTCACTCACTCGCCAAACATCCCCACCCACCCGCTCACTGACCTTCTCACCAACTTTACCACCCACCCAATAACCTTGCCACCCGCTCACCAACCTTCCCACGCACTCACCAAACATCCAACCCATTTTTCTGGTTCTTTCGGTAAAGTCACGTAGAATGGAAATAATAAAAGAATAAAAATAAAACATAATATAATGTTATAATATTATTGTATTTTATTATATAATTATAAAATGTTTTATTTTTATTATTTTATTATTTCCATTCTACGTGACTTTACCGAAAGAACCAAGAAGATGAATCCCTGCAGTCACGAAAGCTTCAAATCCAAATCCAACCCATTCACCAACCTCCCGGCTCACCCCCCGTGACACCGAGAGATGAACGTGAACATTGCGCGCCGCTTAAGCGACGCCGACAATCCGACTGCAACGATGTTGCTGCTTTTAGCGCCGATCTCCGACATTCTCGTCAATTTGCCGAATCGGGATCGTCATGACTCCTGGATAAATCCGATGAGCTACGAAGCTCTTTGTCACGGTCTGCACACGGGGGGGGGGGGGGTGAGGGTACCTGTCCGACAGCTGCTGGAAGCGCATGTCCAGCGAGTGGAGCGACTGGAACGAGAGGTCCCAGCCGGCCGAGGCGACCTCCATCTCCCTCCCGGGGCCGGGCTGCCACACCGCGGTGCAGAACGCGGCGAGGACGGGGGGCCCGCCCCCCCACCACTCCGAGTCGCAGGGCCCCCCCCCACCGGGCCCCCCTCCTCCTACACCTCCTCCTCCGTGCCGCCGGAGGTAGCGGCCGCGCACCAGGATGGGCCGGCTGGCTCCCAGCCCCGGGCGCCGCATGGAGCGCGCAGTGTTCATGCGGCACACGAAGGACACCTCGGCACCTGGTGTCACGGGGGGAGGGGGGGGGTGAGGTTGGTGAGTGGGTGGGAAGGTTGGTGAGCGGGTGGGAAGGTTGGTGAGTGAATGGAAAGGTTGGTGAGTGAGTGAGTGCGTGGGAAGGTTGGTGAGTGAGTGGGAAGGTTGGTGAGCGGCGAGTGAGTGCGTGGTAAGGTTGGTGAGTGAGTGAGTGGGAAGCTTGGTGAGTGGGTGGGAAGGTTATTGGGTGAGTGGTAAAGTTGGTGAGAGGGTCGGTGAGTGGTTGGGTGGGGATGTTTGGCGAGTGAGTGAGTGAGTGGGAAGGATGGTGAGTGAGTGAGTGCGTGGTAAGGTTGGTGAGTGAGTGGGAAGGTTGGTGAGCGAGTGAGTGCGTGGTAAGGTTGGTGAGTGGGTGGCAAGGTTATTGGGTGGGTGGTAAAGTTGGTGAGAAGGTCGGTGAGCGGGTGGGTGGGGACGTTTGGCGAGTGAGTGAGTGAGAAGGATGGTGAGTGATTGAGTGCGTGGTAAGGTTGGTGAGTGAATGGAAAGGTTGGTGAGCGAGTGAGTGCGTGGTAAGGTTGGTGAGTGAGTACGTGGGAAAGTTGGTGAGTGGGTGGGAAGGTTATTGGGTGAGTGGTAAAGTTGGTGAGAAGGTCGGTGAGCGGGTGGGTGGGGACGTTTGGCGAGTGAGTGAGTGAGAAGGATGGTGAGTGATTGAGTGCGTGGTAAGGTTGGTGAGTGAATGGAAAGGTTGGTGAGTGAGTGAGTGGGTGGTAAGGTTGGTGAGTGAGTACGTGGGAAAGTTGGTGAGTGGGTGGGAAGGTTATTGGGTGAGTGGTTAAGTTGGTGAGAAGGTCGGTGAACGGGTGGGTGGGGACGTTTGGCGAGTGAGTGAGTGAGTGGGAAGGATGGTGAGTGAGCGCGTGGTAAGGTCGGTGAGCGGGTGGGATGAGTGCGGGGTTGAGGAGGTGGTCACCTCGTGCGCGGTGGCTCTGCGCGGTGGGGCCCCGCAGCGAGAGGCGAACCTCCTCGTGGTCGGTGGAATCCACGACGTCGTAGATGCTGTCCCCCTGCGAGAGCAGCTCCACCTGGCGGCACGAGGAGAAGGTAACGCATCAGCACCACCACCACCACCACCCTCGCCACCACTGTCAGAATAACTTCCATCACCACCGCCATCATCACCATCGCGCTCACCACGCTGGCCACCATCAACATCCTCATCATCATCACTACCATCAACATCCTCATCATCACTACCATCAACATCCTCATCATCATCACTACCATCATCATCATCACTACCATCAACATCATCACTACCATCATCCTCATCATCATCACTACCATCAACATCATCATCACTACCATCAACATCATCATCATCGTCACTATCATCATCATCATCATCACTACCATCACCACCTCCACCAGTAACACCACCACGACCACCACACTCACCACCACTGTCAGCACCACCACGTTTACCACCACCACACTCACCACCAGCATCATCACTACCATCACCACCTCCATCAACATCACCACGAGCACCACGCTCACCACCACTGTCATCACCACCACCACCACCACCACGCTCACCACCAGTCATCACCACCACCACCACACTCACCACCACTGTCATCACCATCACCACCACCACCACCACGCTCACCACCACACTCACCACCACTGTCATCACCATCACCACCACGCTCATCACCGCCCTCCCCCCCCCGGGCACGCACCACGCTGTGGCCCAGGTGCTCGCTCACGCAGTCGGCCACGTGCACGATCTTCCCGTGCGCCGTGAGCAGCAGCAGGAACCCGGGCAGCGCCGAGGCGGGGTCGGCGAGGATGGGGTCCCAGTGGCCCCCCTCTGCGACTCCTACAGACAGAGGCACAGCGAGGAGAGAGGGGGGGGGCAGGGGTCAGATCATTGATCACGTGACGCGGTTTGTTTTTTTTGTGTCGATTTCTATTCGCTTCGTTGTTCTTAATTTTGTTGTTTTCTGTTGTTGTTTGTGTGACCCAGGCGACTCTTGCAATCGAGACTCGCTCTCCGGGGTTACGCGACATGAACTCGAGGCAGTGGCACGGCCACAGAGACAGACGTCACCAGCAGCAGCAGCAGGAGGAGGAGGAGGTAGGATGAACATTAGCCGGACTGACGCGCAGAGACAAACACCGACACACAGAAGCCGCCCGTTTGACCTCAACGGGCTCTTGGGGCAAGTGCTGTTAGCGAGCACCTATGAAGTACTGACACGACACACGAGGGGGTGGGTGGCCAACACCACGCCCGGCCGCCTTTGTTTCCCCAGCGGCGATGTTTACACACCGCACCAGGTACTCATTTGAGGCTGAGTCGACCTAGGGAGTGGCCCAGGACCGGTTCAGATAATCGGCACTGGGTGTTGGCCGTGAGTGGGAATCGAACTCGGGTTCGTAGCGCAGCGCGCTGACCGCTACGCTACCACGCACACGCACACACCACACGCATGCGCACATACACACACACGCACCCCACACACACACACCACACGCACGCGCGCACATACACACACACCACACACACACCACACACACGCACATACACACACCACACACACGCACACCACACGCACACACGCGCACATACACACACGCCCACCACACGCACACACACCCCCACCACACGCACACCACGCACGCACACGCACATACACACACACCACACACACACACACACACCACACGCACACACACATACACACACCACACACACACCACACACACGCACACACACACCCCCACCACACGCACGCACACGCACGCGCGCGCTCACCTGTGCCGAGTGTTCGTGCGGCGCGCGCGCGCACGCACGTGAGCGCCATGACGTGCAGGTGCGAGAGGCGCGCGCGCTCCCCGCGCGCCACGGGGAGGAGGTCCCGCAGAGCGCGCAGCTCCGCGCCGAGCAGCGCGCGGCGCGCCTTGGACGCTCCCTTCGTCGACCTGCGCGCGCGCGCACACAAAGGCAAAAGGGTTGAGCGCCCGGATAGCCTCGGCACGCTGTAGGGGCAAGTGCCGATTAACGAGCGAGATAAACCTGAGAAGGTTCCGGCAGCGGCACGCGACCACCACGCCCGGCCGCCTTTGTCTTCCCATTGTTGATGGGGGTTTTGTTTGTTTTGTTTTACTATACAGCGCACGCGGTACTAATTTAAGGCTGAGTCGACCTAGGGGAAGCCCAGAACTGGTTTAGCATTCGTTCGTGGTTTGGGCCGTGAGCGGGAATTGAACTCGGGTCGCAAGCTTCGCGCTAACCACTGACCTACAAAGACAAAGGCCCCCCCGTATAGCCTCAACAGACTGTCGGGGCAAGTGCTGTTAGCGAGCAGCACCTATGAAGACCGGCACGGCACACGAGGGGGTGGGTGGCCAGCAATCACACCCACGCGCGCATTCACACATCCGTCCACTCACACTCGCACACGCGCACTCATCCACTAGACGATTTGGATGATGCATAACAACCCAGGCGAAAACTTGGCAAGACCCTCTCCTGAACATGAGTCATGAGCCTCGGTGAGGCTTTCTTGGGTAATCAAGCAGAATAATAATCACATCAATAATTCTCATCAAACCTCCCTTTCCCCGCTATTCCCTTTTCACTCCTGCTGCTGCTCAGCGTCTTGAGATGCGGGATTACGACGTCTTCATAAATCACGGAGATTATTGTATCGTCACAGCGTCACCGCGATCACCATCATCACAATCATCATCACCGTGATCATCATCACCATCAACACCACGATCATCATCACTATCATCATCACTATAATCACATGGCATCATCCACATAATCATCATCACATGGCATCATCACTATCATCATCACTATCATCATCATCACTATGGTGATAATTATCGTCACCATCATCACCATCATCACCACCATCATCGCCATGGTCGTCATCATCATCATCACCATCACCACCATCATCACCACCATCATCACCATCATCATCACCATCATCACCATAATCACCACCATCATCACAACCATCATCACCACCACCATCATCGCCATGGTCGTCATCATCATCACCACCACCACCATCACCACCACCATCATCACCACCATCATCACCACCATCATCACCATCACCACCATCATCGCCATCACGTGACGCGCGCACCCACCGGAATGGCTTCCGTGGCCGGTGGCTGGCTGCTGAGTGGGCCCTGCTTGAAGGGACCCCTCCTGCGGTCGACGGGGTCTTCTCTCCATCAGCGCAGCCCCCAAGCTCACGAGGGGACCTCTCCCCTCCGTGGAGCTCCATCATCTCCCAGTCACCTGGAGAACAATGCGCACACGCCGCTAACTCTACTGCTGGATGGATCGTTAACAAGGCAGGACACACATTTTTCGATTTAAAGCTTTCGTGACTGCAGGGATTCATCTTCTTGGTTCTTTCGGTAAAGTCACGTAGAATGGAAATAATAAAATAATAAAAATAAAACATAATAAATTAATTCTCACAACGCAAGTAGCCGTCCTCAGGTGAAGAACAGGCCTATCGAGAAGACAGAGTCTGTCTTCTCGATAGACCTGCTTGCGTTGTGGCCGAAACGTCGTGAGAATTATTTTATTATGTTTTATTTTTATTATTTTATTATTTCCATTCTACGTGACTTTACCGAAAGAACCAAGAAGATGAATCCCTGCAGTCACGAAAGAAGCTTTAAATCGAAATGTTTTAGTTGCTCTCTATTTCATTCATTTATATCGCCGATTGCGTGAAGGGTTGGGGGGAGCTAAGCATCATGCGGATCCCAGCCACGAACATTGACAGCCACCACAGAGCCGACGCTTCAGGAGAGCGAAAAAAAGGAGGCACGGCGAGACGAGATCCTTGTAAGCAGCCTGCACGCGTCGAGTGCAAAGGGGAGTGCGATTGGCGATCCACTGCTGGATGAAGGCCTCTCAAAGCCGCCACTCGCCGTCCGTGTCACGATCCTGGCGATGCAAGGATTGACCCAAGCCCCCAACCACCCGCAACTGATTTCAGATTTAATCGTTCCATCTCCCATCGATGGATTAGGTCCTCTCTCGAACGCGCTCAATTTCATGCGGCTGCAGCTCTGTTGTTGTTGTTGTGGTTAACCACAGTCCATCATCCATTCTAAACACGACGACATGTAAGCTTGTCTTCAGGGTGTTGAATGATCTCAGTTCATCGGCGAATGTTCCCCAAATGCACGGGCTCCTCTTTCCGTCACTCAAATGGGATGCCAAACATTCGTCTCAACAACAACAATAATGATAACATTTAAAAATATATATACTATATTTTTCCAAGTTTGGGTGGAGAGAGAGTGAATTGAGTTCCATAAGCACAATCATTGGATGCAACTGGGAGGAGTATCCAATGCAAAGTTGGTGAGAAATGACGCGGCTCATAGATACAGACTATCATTGCCCATAGGCTATCATTGCCCATGAACTATGGACTATGATTGCCCATAGACTCACATTGACCAGTGACTGACATTGCACGTAGATTGGCATTGCCCATAGACCCACAAGATCTTGAATAAATATCATGTAAACGGGGTGATTGAAAACAAGACAATGATGAGAAATGACATGGCCGGCACACACAGAGAGAGAGATGGAGAAAAATAGGCAATTCATCAAGACACTCATTCTATAATCTACACCCACTTACCGTGAGAGCGGCAGATGGCGCGCGCGCGCACGTGCCGAGATGATCGCTCCCTCCCACCGCTGTAGTTCGCGTTCAGCCACCGCCACCACCACCACGACCACCACCACGACCACCACCACCACCACGACCACCACGAGAGGGGGGGCCACGGACTCCCTCCTCGCGCTCTCTGCAGCGCGGTGCGCGCAGAGCGCGGATTTTATGAAGCTCCGCCAAGGAGCGATGGGGCCAGCCCATTGGCTGTCGCAAATCGTGAAGAGCACGCGGCCCCCGGCTCCTCCTCCTACTCCTCCAACGACGCCGCAGAAGCAGCAGCAGCAGCAGGAGCATCGATAACGCTACGGCGATGGTGAGAATGATTGTAATGAAGAAGGGTCATTGCTCGAAACGCGTACCTGTCAAACACTTTATCAGTGCTGCCTAGCTTAATGTTACAGAACCATTTAGACCTCATTGGTCACCTCGTGCCCCTCCCTTATAAATCTCAACGTTCATCATACAACGTCGCATCACAAGGGAGAAACACAAACAAATAGACAAATTATATTTGTTGTTGCCCGTATTGTATTAAAACGGCTGCACGCCGTGTGGAACTGACAACTCAATTTCCCTGGACAAGAATACGGGATGAATCGTACGGGTTGACACGGTATGGAAACGTCGAGTTTGTTGCCAATTGTGCTCGTGCATCACTGCCAACGCAACAGCGGAAACATCACCGCATTGTTTGTTGAATGGCATTGCGGGTGATGTCAGTTCGCCCGACAAATCATGCCGAACGACGTATTTGCTGTTGAGCGGAATGCTTTCTTCGCGTCGATATTATGAGTGGTCTGCGTCAGGCCACCCGAGTTCGATTCCCGGGACTCGGCGAACATCAGTGGCTGGCCTCATCTGAAGCGGTCCTGACGTGGGAAAGATTTCATCCAGCAGTGGATTTAAAAGGCTGTCAATGCATTATTGGAAACGTGGATAAGACGTTTATTATTTGTATGTTGGATTAACCACACACATCTTTTCGGGTTTATTTAAAGTCCTTGCCACAGGGAGAACCAGACTCACACACAGAGACCCATAGACTCATCACACAGAGACCCATAGACTCATCACACAGATACCCATAGACTCACACAGAGACCCATAGACTCACCACACAGAGACCCATAGACTCACACAGAGACCCATAGACTCACCACACAGAGACCCATAGACTCATCACACAGAGACCCATATACTCATTACACAGAGACCCATAGACTCATCACACAGAGACCCATAGCCTCACACAGAGACCCATGGACTCACCACACAGAGACCCACAGACTCATCACACAGAGACCCATAGACTAATCACACAGAGACCCATAGACTCACACAGAGACCCATGGACTCACCACTGACCCATAGACTCACCACACAGAGACCCATAGACTCACCACACAGAGGCCCACAGACTCATCACACAGCGACCCATAGACTCATACAGAGACCCATAGACTCACCAGTGAACCATAGACTCACACAGAGACCCATAGACTCACCACACAGAGACCCATAGACTCACCACAGAAATACCCATAGACTCACACAGACTCATAGACTCACACATAGACCAAAGACTCACCACACAGATACCCATAGACTCACCACAGAGACCCATAAACTCACCACATAGAGACCCATAGACTCACACAGAGATCCATAGACTCCTCACACAGATACCCCATAGACTCACCACACAGAGACCGGTAGGTTCACAGATATTCATAGACTCGCACAGAGACACATCGACTCGCTCACACGGAAGACCCACATAGACTGGGCGGTGACGTGGCCGAGCGATGCGAGAGGTTCGCGGTTCGAACCGAGCGTCCGCCCTGATCAATACTGCGTTGCGTATTCACGGTAAACACACCCCGATGCGCCGCCTGCATCGCGGTGGACGTTAAAGATCCAGTGGGGTCTTTCGCGCAAGAGTAGGCCATTGTGTGTCGGCGGTCAATGATCCCAAATTGGTCAAATTTGAAGCTACTCCGCAAATTACTCAATAAGGAATACAAACGCTCAGCGGCAGCTATTATCGTCCCCCGCCCCCACCACCCCCCCTACTGCTGCGAACACATCGCAGGACCCTAAAGGGGATGAACACGCGAGTCATGAGACTCGATGGAGCCTTATCCGGGAGACAAGCGATATCGTGCTGTTCCACCTGAAGACGGAAGCTTGTGTTGCCTCCGAAACGTCGTGATTTTTTATTTTACTTTTATTAATTTTACTTTTTTTACCTACGTGACTTTACCGAAAAAAACTAAGAATATGAATCCTTGCAGTCACGAAAGCTTCAAGTCTAGAAATAATGTATGGATTTAAAAAGAACAAAAAATATATAATTCGCCCAAAAACCATCATCAATGTAGCCGGGCCCTTGTGATGGGTGAACCTCGACCCTCAAACGAGGCTCTCCCGGGAAAAAAACAACGGCCATCCGCATCGTATTGTTGTTGTTCTAAGCTAACGTTTCGGGTAATGGCCCTTTCTGCTCGAACGTGTTGTGGGTTCGGGTCACGAGGTCGCTCCCTCATCCGTCCACACGTCACTCCCCTCCCTCCCTCCCACGCGCGCGCACCTCCACACTGCCCCTGACGTCACGCAATGCTATTTTTAGCCACGGGGGCTATTTTTAGCATCGGAGTGCGGCAGGGGTGGGGGTCTAGGGGGGTTTGGGGGAGGCGAGGGGAGGGAGGGAGGGAGGGGATGGCGCGGGGGGGGGTGCAGCGGTTCGCGCGCCGAGGACACGAACCGGGTGTCCCGAGTTCGATTCCCGCTCACGGCCAACATCACAGCAGTGACGATTGATCTGAACCGGCGCTGTGGCTCCCCTAGGTCGACTCAGCCTCAACTGAGTGCCTGGCGCGGTGTGCAAAACATCGCCACTGGGGAGACAAAGGCGGGCGGCTGTGGTGCTGGCCACTCACACACCACCTCGTGTGCCAATTATGTTTTGATTTGAGATTAAATATAATTGATGAATTCTTCAAAGATTACACCTGTAATCTTAAAAAAAAACCGTCCTGAATTACTTTCAAAAATATAAATGTCTATACGTCAGTTTAACCATTTGTGATATGTTAAAATAAATAATAGCCCATGTGTGTCCTAACTTGTGGGCCATCATGGAGGTTCGGGAATGTTTGTTGTGCTGTTGATGCTGCTGCTGCTGCTGCGTTGGCAATGGTGCAACAAGCACAGCCTATACCACGGTGCGTGGGCATAAAAGGGGAAAAAAAATAGGCGACGTTTCGAGCAATCGCCCTTCACCACACGGAGTGCTCTCAGTTGTGCTATGAAGGGTCATTGCCCGAAATGTTGCCCATTAGTTTCCCTTTGAAGGCCACTGCTGTTGACGTGTGTGGAGCTTTTAAGCCAGGGGTGGGGAACCTTTTTTCTGCCAAGGGCCATTTAGATATTTATAACATCATTCGCGGGCCATACTAAATTATTAACTTAAAATTAGCCTGTTTATATTTGGTCAAACATTTAATTAACTCGACCCTAATGTGATGGGCTGGAACTGCTTCTCTTTGGTGAGGCGTGTGATGTTAGCTGGTATTGATGATGTTGCTGCTACTCGCAACTGCTTTTCCAGGTTCGCTCCTAGATTTATTGAATTTCGAGTCCCGCCTGCGGTTGCCTTGGCAGGGTCACACCAAATGATTTCGCGGGCCTCATACGGCCCGTGGGCTGGACGTCCCCCACCCCAATGTTTGGGGAGACAAAATTAGGTTCTCACCTTTAGCAAGCAGTGTATCCGTGCTCCGAGACCGATATCCTAAAGCCAACCGTGGAAATTCCACACTACTATGTAACCCGTCGATTTCTAGAATAATATACACTGAAACTCTATGCTTAACACAACTCTTAAAAAAAAGTAGAATTATTTGAACAAACTCTGTGAATGCTACCAGTGGACGGTCATTGAACAGAAAGCGTGCACGCGTTCAGCTCTTTCGTCAATCCACTGCTGGATGAGGGCCTCCCCAGGGGGGCGTGGGGGGTCGAGGGGTGGTTATTTGACCATACTTCAGCACGCTGGTCAGTGCGGGTTGAGTGAAGGAAAGAAGAGGACGTGCGGGATTATATATTTATTTAGAAATCTGCACTGCCCTCCACTTCTCACCACGTAGCCCTAGTGGCCTTCACCACAACCGGCGTGCATCGTGGCAGGCAACCATTCACGCACTTTCCAGGCTCACGCCTGCTTAGCCTTCCAGGATCTGGCGAGATCCGGCGTAATTTGTTACTTTGGTCATTGGCAATGCTCCTACAATCTAACAGGTTTGTAACAGATCACTACGTAATACCTGTATGAAATAAAGAAAAACTCTACAGACTAATTTATTCTACGATTACAACTCTTTCGCACCTTCGATTAGCACGGTTGGCTATGCAAGGTGTGAAAGAAGTTCAACACACACACATTGAAACCCTGAAAGTTAATTATGGTGTATGGTCAATTTAACAGATTTCAATTAGAGTGAACAACACCATCTCTGGCACCTCGTGGCGGAGGGGTTTGCGAGGTGGTAGCGACGTCCGCCGTTTCTTGCAGCAGAGGCTCGTGGATTCCAATCGGGCAGGCTGCCTCGGCTTATTGCTGCGGCGCACGAATTCACCGGTCGGTACCACGCGCCGCCTGCTTCAGAGCGGGCGCTAAAAGATCCCGCGAGACGCCCTTTGACACGTGTGGGGGCCAATGTCACGTGACGGCGATGCGCAACAACGAATGTAGAAAATTTGACAACAACAAAATGTTCTGACAATTTAACTCAACTTGCTTTTGCACATGGCAGGCAACACACGGGTCGCATTGTTGAACTTCTTTCGCACCGTACGTGGCCAAGCGTGCTCATCGGAGGTGGGCGCAGAGGGTAGCACGCACGCCGTTTCTTGCAGAGGGTTCTTCTCTGAAACGGCACGGTGGCTGGGAGATGTTAACTATACTCTTAGTTATTTTCGGTAAAGTCACGTAGGTAAAAATAAAAAGTAGAATAGGAATAAAAGAATTAAGGGAAATAATTAGGGCAATAAAATAATTAAATAATCGAGATAATGGAAATAAAATAATTACTTTATTTATATTATTAGTGTTATTTATTTTTATTATTTATTTTTGCCTACGTGACTTTACCGAAAAAACCTGAGTATGAATCCTTGCAGTCACGAAAGCTTCAAATCTATAATAGATGTTAACTACCTCGCCTGGTATACAGGTCATGGGTTTGATCCCAACCCTCACGCCTGCTGCTGCTGTATATTTGGAGTTTGCGGTGTCTCGCTCTCTTCTCCCCCCGTGCTGGCGTGGATTTCTCTCCGGGCCCTCCCGGTTTTGCCATTCGCATTTTGAATCAACATCACGTTTAAGAGCATTTAGCTGATATACATTTACTCATGATAAGCCACTTCTCATTGAGCTATTATTTGCAGATAGGTCACTTCTGAAAAAGAGCTACATAGCCCAGTGGGGCCTTACCTGGTAAAAGAAAGTTTCGCTTTTAGTTTCGTTCCTTCCTTCGTGATAAGAATGTCGCGACTAACAAAACGTACCAATTATTATGACGGCCAATAAACCCACACGCAACGCGACGAGTTAACCAACGGGTGGAGACTTTAATAATTATTCTCCCATTTCAAACCTGCACATTTACAGCACACGCGACACACATCCGCGCACACGGCGAGCTTAGCTCTCTTGGCGAGCTCTCAAAAAGGCAAAAGCTGAACACGGCACACGCATCAAAACAATAACTCTCGATTACGGGCAAGCCCCGTGGCGCTACGCAACACGCACACGAGACCCGGAGGGTTTTTTTTTTATATAACTGGAGCACCAAACTGTAAACAACTTCACCGCACAAGAATATATGTCATTTGGCTTTGCTTCATTCTGTTGTTCAAAAACTGAAAGTGACGGGGTCGTGCAATTCTCGACATTTGGCTTAAAAAAAAATTGAGGAGAGCAACGCGAGTTCAAGTGGACAAGCGTACGCGCATGCGCACACGCACGCGATTCCTGTGTTGTGCATGTACACACGCACGCACACGCACGAGATTCGTGTGTTGTGCATGTACGCACGCACACGCACGAGATTCGTGTGTTGTACGTGTACGCATGCATGAGACGCGTGTTGTACGTGTACACACGCGCACACACACACACACGCAAGTGATGTGTGTGTTGGACGTGTATGCATGTGTCCAGTGGCCCCAAAAGTCAGGACGCGTAGGGTTATTTTATGAATTTTAACATTGGCATTAAAATAACTTCAATTGTTTTTTTAAATTTTAAAATCCATTTTCCGTCTTCCTTTTCAGGCGACATTAAAAAATGGCAGGAAAGTTACCAAAACAAAAATTGATGAATGGTCTATGAGTACACCAAAGAATTAAGTATAAACTCAACTCTCAAAAAATTCGTTGCATGCTTTCATGTTAATGAGAGTAAGTTTGAACTTGTTAAAATAAATGAACGTAACGCAATGTGATCGGTTAAAATATAATAATCCCGTGTGTCCTGATTTTCGGAGCACTGCGTTTATATATGTAGAACGTGTGCGTGGTCTGTACGCGACGTGAGAGAATGCACTCGTAACTCGCACGGGTAAAAATGTTTGCATCGGAACAAAAAAAACCGACATCTTCCAATTGTCATTTCTAAAATGCAGGCTAGTCTATCCAGTACTTAAAGAACACTAAATCACCATGAATACTGATGTTAAGAGGAAACGATAATGCAATCAGACTAGCGATGAAAAATAAAATACGACATTTCCGATTTGTGTAGCATTTTATTCATTTCCCCTTGAGTACGAGTCCCTGTGCGTTTTGAATTGTATCTCACGCTCCGACAACGAAAGCGTTCCATCATCCGCGTTAGCTATCGAGGCTCGGAAGAGACAAAATGTCTATCCAACTGCTGGTGGTCACAGCCCGCTCGCTCTCTTTCTCTCTCCAGGCCACGCGACGTCACGTCGAGAAGCGAGGACACACCCAGGCCAGACCCGACCCAGGCCCGACCCAGATGATGAAAGCATCTGGTATGTCCGGGGCGAAATGCCAGGCGAGTCGCAGTCCCCAAGAATAAAAACCTCCACAAACAATCGCCGAGCAGCGAGGGCTCAACATTTGCCTCCAATTCATCCGTGCGACGAGAAGATGGGCCGGCTGATGTTGCTGTTGGTCGTCATGGCAGTAATCTCCCACCTGATGGGTAAAAAAAAAGAACGGACAATGATAAACATCGGCCGTGTTAGGGCATATTGGACTGTTGCTATTCGCGAGCACCCTACGCGAAGGCCGGCATGGCACACGAGGGGACTGGTGTGGCCAGGCCAGCACCACACACTGTTGCATTCATCTCAACGGGGACGACGATTACACACTGAACCTAAGTCGATGTTTAAGGCCAAGTTAACCTAGGGGAGAGGCCCACGGCCAGTTAAAATATTCACCAATCGCGTTGGCCCTGGCTGGGAATCGAACTCGAGTTGTAGGGTTCGCACAGCGATAAACCAACCACGATGCTACTGCTGCCCCCCCCCTCCCAGGGCACAGCTTGTAAATCCACTGCTGGATTAAGGGCCTCCCCCTGTGCCGTGTCAGAAATGGGGGTTCCAAAATCACTCACCAACTCATATCAGTTGTGGCCCAGGAATCAAACTCAGGGTCAGAGGGTTCGTAGCGCTGGCACGCTAACCATTTCACTACACCGCTCCCCCAAGCAGACACACACACACGCACACAACGTTTGCCGAAAGTCATTCTTTAAAAAAAACACCACCACCTCCGCCAATTAAGCCGGCACACCGCGCGGGTTACATCATCAACACCGCCGCCGGTGTAGAGTGGTGGTCCCCCGTAGGAGGCGTGCGTGCATACAATACGGAGGGGCAGCCGTTCTGGGGAAAACGAAAAAGAACCACCCACACAGCACGGGGCACCTAGCGAGAGAGTGGGGGAATCCGTGTTTACTTAAGCTGCTCTTGCAGGCAGTAGTGAAGAAGAAGGAGAAGGGGTGTGGGGAAGGCAGGGAGCAAGCGAGCGGGGAGGGAGGGAGGGGTAGGGTGTTGGTGGCTGATAACGAGAGAACCATCTGGCCCGTATGCTGGCCGCTGATAAGGACCCCCCCCCCTTCTCGGCTCCAGTGGAGTCCTGTCATCCTAGCAGGGGCCGGTGGCCCCCTTTAACCCCCGACACATCCCACACTGAGAGACGCGTGTGCGCCGCTGCTCCTTCGCTGCTTCGGGGATTAGCGGCGGTTGTTTGCCTACGCCGACACCGCACGAGACCTTTTTTTCCGCTTCTCCATTCATCAATTTCATCGAAGGGTTCTCCTCTGCCTTTCTGGGGAATGGTGCACGGTGCGTGCCCATGCGCCGCCATGTATTTGCTTGTGTGCGAGAGGCGGGGGGAGGGGCTGTGGGGTGCTAGCGTAGTGGTTAGCGCACTGCACTGCAAATCTGGCTGCTCAAGTTTTGATTCCTGGCCACGACTAACATCAGTGGCGACTAAAACGAAACTAAGCTATTTTATTATTTGGTTCTTTCGGTTAAGTCACGTCTAAAGATAAAATAATACATTTAAGGCCACCCCACAGAGACGATCACCTCTCTCTGTTACCTGTGTTGCTCTCTCTATGTATCTTGGTGATATCTGTCTGCTAATATGTCTGTTTATAGTTTTCTGGTTCGATTTTATGTCGCTATTTCATTATACCTGATGATGATTGCTTGTGTTGCAATCGAAACGTCGTATTCTATTATTTAATTTATTATTTTATCTTTAGACGTGACTTAACCGAAAGAACCAAATAATAATTCCTGCAGTCACGAAAGTTCTAAAATTAAGATTAAGCTATTTTATTTCACCAGGTACGGCGCACAGATTTTCCGAAGCGGTCCTGAATCTCGCCTGGGTTCATTCAGTAAAGGGAAGCGCTGGGAGAAGCACAGGCAGGCGAGCGTGGTGCGGGCCACACTACCGCCTATTGCGGGTAGATCAGATGCGCTTCTGCGATATTAGGAAGACACTGGAGCTATGCACTTTTAAATCTAGGTTGAAAACAAATTTCGTTAGATCTGCTTTTTGTGTTAAGTTTGTTGTCCTTCCCCCGCACGGTTGGCTACGTACGGTGCGAAAGAAGTTCAACATACATGTGTCCTATGTCGGCCTTCAAAGGTGTTACTCACAAACAGCACTCGCCCCAACAGCCTGGTAAAGGCTATACGGGGGGGATCTTTGTCTTGAGCAGTAGCATAGCGATTAGCTCACTACACTATGAACCAGGCAGCCCAAGTTTCATTCCCAGCCAAAGCTGACATCAGCGGCGCAATCTCTGAACTGGGTCTCGCCTAGGTCAATTACGCCTTAAATAAGTAGCCAGTGGGCTTTGTAAGCATCAATGCTGGAGAGACAAAGGCTGCCAGGCGTGCGTCGTGCTGGCCATACCACCCACTCGTGCGCCGTGACGGCCTTCATAAGCACTCGCTAACAGCACTTGTCTCAACAATCTGTGTCAGGGCTATGTGGGGGGTGGGAGCTTTGTATGTGCGCGTGTCTGCGTGTGCCCTCTTTTTTACCATCGCCACTTCAAATGGGGCTATCCTGTTACCTTCAACCGAGCCATAAATGCTTAACAATGCTCGGAAGCGGCACTAAAAGGCACCGCTGCTGCTGCTGCTGTGCCCGCCGGCGGCGGCGCGTGCCTGCAATATCTGCACTGGAAACCCAAGCCCCCTTGGCGCACGTGGCCAAGACAATTTGGGGGGGCTGTGTTCTGTCCTTCGGGGCGGCGAGGGTGCCAAGTTGGCGTGGCGGCGAGTTCGCTCCGGGGTTCCAGGAACACCATTTGGGCCCCCGAGCGGTTGTGAAGTGGCTTTGCTTGTGCTCCACTCAAATGACCGATGCGCGTTGAAGACGGGCGACACGGTGGCGAAATGTTAGCTGCCTCGCCTGGTTTACAGGAGGTCGCAGCTTCAATCCCGACCCTTGACGCATGTATATTTGGAGTGTGCATGTTTTTCTCCCCGTGGTAGTCTGGATTTTTCTCCGGGTCTGCCGGTTTTCCCTCCACATTTAGAATCGACATGGGTTTATAAGTATTTGGCTGCTATAAATTCCCACATAAGCCACTTCGTTGAGCTATAATTTGTGATACCCAGATCGCTTCTGAAAAAAAGCTACCTGGTCAAAGACAAAAAAAAATGTGTTTATAGTTTCAGTTTAAAATAAGTAGATCTTCTGCTACGCAGTTCTTATCTTATACACACGGGTACCTTGGGCTGGATGTTGCAGATTTGCCAACATTTCGTAAATGAGAAACATGTTTTAAATTTACACGGAGGGTATGTCGTCACGTACCACACATGGATAAGAAAGCGAAGAATGATAGCGGGGTTAGCGAAGATGGGAGCAGCCCGTGACCGATTCAGATATCACTCGCCACCGATGCAAACCGTGGCAGGGAATCGAACTCGGCTCAGCTGCTTCATAGCAAAGTTTGAACCCTCACTGTGCCACCGCTCCACCACCATGTGACACATCATCATCATCACCCCCGCACCTCGGATTCCCACGCACCTCCAACTTCCTCGCACCTTCGATTAGCACGATTGGCTACGTACGGCGTGCAAGAATGTCAACATACATACACAACCATGGTCAATCAACTGCTGGATGAGGGCCTACCCAAGCCACCGCTGCCGCTGCCGCCGCCTCTCCAGATCAGGCGCCACGCATCTCGCGGCAAATACTTCAAGTCGGGGGGATTGAACCGCACGTGGCAACAGACGCAATGGGCAATAAACAAACAACACCATCACGCGTCGGCAAAAGCCTCAACAGATTACACAAGTGAGTAAAACAAAACGAATGTGGGTTGTCCGCGTCTGATCTCTCCGTCTTATGGCATTAAGGAGGCGGTGGAAGGCAAAACAAAAGAGAAAGGAGCAGCGAGGGGGGGGAGACGAGAGAATCGGCTGTTGACACAAACGTACCTCCATCCGAAAACAAAATCCGATCATCGGAGCTTATTGTTTTTTAGACGAGCACGGAGTTAATAGACCTCTCTGAGAAAGGGTGGGGGGGGGGGAGCGCATTTCACTTGGCGAACCTGCAGCTGAGACAACACCCGGGGTGGTGACAACGTAACGGAGCGAAGGAGGCGAGGGGGAGGCGTGGAGGAGATGCGTAACGGCATCTCAGAGCCACGCGCCTCTCTCGCCGGTTTTCTCTCTCCGGCAGAGAATTTTGGCGCGGGCGGGCGGGCGGGCGGGGGCGGGCGTCAGATTACAGCCGAGATAACGAACGTTGAAATATACGCAAGCTGTGCAAATCCAACGATGCGCAATTGCACCTGTATACCAACTCTGATGATGATGATGATAATGGGGATTATTGTTATTGGTTCAGATAAAGGCAGGGAGTTGATCAGCGACACGTCTGTATGTTCACGTCGATGTCGGCGAGCGAGTTCAGTCAGTGGACGACTTTCTAGAGTTGCCGCACGACGAACATCTGAAATGCCCCCCCCCCCCCGGCTTTCGTAGAGTGGCGGCGGTCGAGTCGCTACGCTTCTCTGCGGTGAGTAACAACGTTTTTAAAAACAACGGCGCTGCTCCTACACCTCTGCGAGTAAAATGTATGCCGAGCCGATAGCGCGTTCCGAGATCTGGCGAAGGGGACCCTCGCCCTGCAACTTGCAGAGACGTCTCGCAACGAGGAAAGGGGTTAAGGAGACTCGGAGATACCGACCGAGCGCTAACGGTGAACAATGCTGCATTGAGCTTTTGCCATCGATATTGAGGGAAAATAAATGAAATTCTGCCTTAAGACACATGTGAAAATTGAGATTAGACATTGCAACATTGCCGCCTGCTACGATCTTTTTTATATTTAAGACGATAAAAAATGTCCCTGCAATAGTTTACCGGATGTCATGAGGGAGGTTGGACAGATCCAACTTATACTGCACGACCGCCAGTGTGCAAAGGGTTTTCAAACTTGGTGCTGAAAGATAAAACGCACAAACACAACGGTTATGATCCACAAGAGAAGGCAGTAGTCTACACATCTACACACAACAGTTAGAATTGGATGTTTCTTCAACGCAATTTGGAGTTCTAACGTAGTTGCGATTTAAAATATTAAACTAAACGATAGGAGATAAGATCTACTTCTTTTTTAAACTAAAACTATAAACCAAAATTTTGTTTTATTTTACCAGGTAAGGCCCACTGAGATATAGAGCTCATTTTCAGAAGCTACCTGGCCACAAATGATAGCTCAACAAAATTGCTTATCACGTGGAAATGTATCGAAGCCAAATAATATGAACGCACGTTGTTTCTAAATGAACAGGGAAACGCCGGAGGACCCGGAGAAAAATCCACATGACCACGGGGAGAGAGAGAGAGCATACAAACTACAAATATACAGGTCAGATTTTGGCTTAAAACTTTCGTGACTGCAGAAATTCATATTCTTTGGTTCAAATGGTAAAGTCGCGTAGATAGAAAATAATAAAATAAAAAAATTTAATGAATAAAAAAAAAACTCACGACGTTTTGTCGACCATAATAATAAGAAAATATATGTATTATTATCATTCTTTTATTACTTTCTACCCATGTGACTTTACCGAAAGAACCAAAGAATATACAGGTCCAGATCGAACGCACGACCAGGGGAGGTAGTTAACACCTCGCCACCGTGGCACCCTCGTCTTGATTTGCCTTGGCGAATGCTTCGCCAATAACCCGACTCCTCTTGAGATTTGCATTTTAATGCTCTCTTCAAGCGTTACCAATGCAGCAGACCATTCTGGGCAATTAGGTTTTGATCATGTGTCTGTATTTAGTTGTTTACGAGTTCAGATGATGAACAGATTATCTTTTCATAATAAAAACCAGGCATAGTAATAGTGAATATTCATTTGTCATTCCTGGGTTTAGTGATGGCATTTACCAAAATTATAATATTTATTTATACTGGTGGAAATCCGATGAGCTATGAAGCTCTTTTTCACCGATGTCCAGTAGGGGCACGGATCAGAATGTTACAACAACAATACAACACGATAGGAGTGGCATATATAGGAAAGGTAAACAAAGCACTTAAAAAATATACAAATTTAAAAAAAGATTTTTTTTATCTTACCAGGTAAAGCCCTCCGAGCTATTAAGCTTCTGTTTTAGAAGCGATCTCGCCACAAACGATAGCTCAACGAAGTGTGTGATAGGATACAACGAATAAACATCGTACGACACACCGCCGCAGTTAGTCAATCAACAGATCGCGTGCGATGGGGGCAAAGTGTGGGTAGCTCCTATTTCTACTGAGACATTGTCAGTGAGTAGGTCAAACACCCTCCGGGGAGCTCTCTATAGATGAAGGCCCCTTTTCGCTAGCAGGGTCGTGAGCAGGCCATTGCAGGGCTGCGCCTTTACATTTAACGTCATGCTCTATACCAGGGGTTGGCAACCACAACAACGAGAGCCATTGTGTTTTCTTTTCGATTTAAAGCTTTCGTGACTGCAGGGATTCATCTTCTTGGTTCTTTCGGTAAAGTCACGTAGAAGGGAAGTAATAAAATAATAAAAATAAAACATAATTTATTATTTTATTACTTCCCTTCTACGTGACTTTACCGAAAGAACCAAGAAGAAGAGCCATTGTGTTTTCGACTTGGGTAAAAACCCCAACATTTCAAGAACCGCAATGGACGTGGTGAATACGGGACGGTGGTTCTTAATAAATAACGTCACAAAGGAGTCGTTAATGAGCTGCATGCGACTTCGGAGCCACAGGTTGCAGACCCCTGCTCTATACAATATACGGACGGTGCTGATTTTTGCACTCTCCAGTACACCGCCGCATCCAACGGTATGGTACGGATGTCCCGTTGTTTCTGGTGAACGTTTCCGAATAAGTAAGCACACTCGAGTCTTGCCAACGCTCAAGACGCACCGGCCAGATCACGCGCGGTCGAGGCGGACGCACGTTTTTACTCTCACGGCGGCTTTCCGAGGCCATCTCAAACGTCAGCGGAAACGGGGAGTGAAAGTGTATTTGGCGCACTGATAGCAGTTCACTCGCAGCTGTGTAATGAGCAGGTTTGTTGAATCTTCGCCCTAAGAGGGTATACGTCGGACGTGTACAATAGAGCCCCTTTTATAAATACACCTTCCTCTCGATCGTTTCCTCCCACACACCAAACCACTCGTTAGCGGAAATTGGCCAACCGTCCCAATGCAGGACACCCCTTGACACAAAAGCGTCGAGGCTCGGCGAAGCTCCGCCCACACCAACTAAATGGTCGACAACACCTTTTCACATACAGAGGGAGGATGGCAAAGGCTTCAGTGTACACATCACAAATGTCGAGGTCCGCCCTTCGCACGGGATGCCCGGCAGTGCACGAAACGATCAGAGCCAGAAGACTTTAAGCCGCCCTGCGGACACGTTGCCCGGGCGGACGCATCGACGGATCGCGCCAGAGCCCTTCACGCGATCGTCGACGGCCCGAGGGCCGATCTTCGACACCACGGCCTTGGCGTGCATTCAGCGTGGCGGCTAGGGCAGGACAGGATTGCCTGGTGGCGGCTCGTGGGGACTGCTATGCCCCGAGGGACATGGTGATGATGATGATGAGCGCTTGGGGTGGGGGAATTTGGCACTGGCTCGACGCCTGGCTGCTGCCTTCCCCGCTCCTCTGAATCCTCTCGCCTCCGTGTCGTTCTCTCTCTCTGTCTGTGCGAGCGCGTTACAAGTTGCAATTATCATCATCATCATCATTTATTTCCCCGAGAATGTTTATTATCGATGGACGTTTCTGGTACGCACGAAGCACCATGTTAGGAACTATCGAGATCATGCACCAATGTTGCACGGAGATTCACTACGTACCAAAGTCGAGGATGTAGAGGTCCGAGTGATCCATCAAGTTGAACTCATCCCCCATGCCTTGCTCTGGACAGGGACTGCGAAAACATAAAAAACAACATCATCGTTATGTTTTTAAATTTTGTACAAAGTGCACCAACACCCATATGCTGCCATCATCGCCATATACAAATCACTACCACTAACTCAATCATTCTCATCATCCATGGTACGACACAACAACCGCCGTCATCACCGTCATTGTATTCATTGTTATTGCCACCAACTGCACCACCACCATCATCATTATCAGCAGCCACAGCACAACCACCGCCACCATCGTCATCGTAAAGTTTATGTATTTGTACGCGTGGGAAATTTAATTCACGATCTGAAATCTGTACTCTGGTCTATGTCTGATCTGAATAGGCAGTTTTTATCACATAAGCATCTTTGCCGAGATTATATTTGCAAAATGTAAAATGTTTTTTTGCGAAATCCGACTGCAAACCACTGCTCCCTGTCAATCAGCCCCGCACTTAACGCCCCGACGAATTTTCCTACAACAAAAACCATCCTGCCGTGACCCCTCTTAGCCTGGCGGGTGACCTCGGGACCCCCGCAACTCCCTCTCTCTATGCCTGCCCCTTGCCCACCCCGCAACCCCTTTCAATCTCTCGGCTGTAAATCTGGTGCAAGGGAAACGTGTAAAAAAAAGGGGAAAATAAAACAAATAAAAGAATAAAATAAAATAAAACAACGGCGGAAACAGCAGCTATGTGTAAACACCAGGAAAGGGGATCATCTTTCCAGGAATGGGAGGGCAGGGGGGAGCCTGCCTTCCTGCCTACACGTGTTTCGACCCGCATCACCCCGCCACCCCCCCCCCCCAAAAAAAAAGGGCAAGTTTTACAAGCAAGGATTTTATCGTGGTAAATTACACCCAATGTATTTACAGCACCTTGAGACGTTCAACGTCGGTGTACGGGGTGGGGGGGGGGTGCATATTCCGCCGCGTTTCAAGAGTACAAATGTAAGAAGCGTACAACGCAGCAAAGATGTTTCCTCGTACGGGAAATCCGCCGGCAAGCCCAGCCAGCTGCCGGCGGATTGTCCATATTCCTATGGCAGGGGCCATTTGAAGCCGCCTTATCAAGACCACCAACCCCCGAGCGCACGAGCGAGGGAGACAACGGCTCCGAACCGACAGACACCGGCGGCCGTGGCCAGGGCGATCGCAATCCAGATCGCCGCGAGGCGAGACGACGCTGGGTGAAGCCGGCCCCGCACGCGCCAGCGCCGCTGCCTGTGATCTGCGCGGGTCCTATCAGCCGTCTCCATCTCGGAGAGCGTGCGCGGGTGCCTTTGTGTCAGTCACCGTTGCTCTTTCATGCCCGCTCGCTCAGGCTCTCGGGGAGAGCCGCTATCTCTCCCGCGCGTGTTTCTGCGCGCGTCTGCGTGCGTCTGCACGCGTCTGCGCCGTGCCGGCGTGTCTGCGTCTGCGAGGGCGGGACGAGGGCCTGCTTAGCTTTACCGTGTCATCGGCCCCCCGGGGTCTTCCCCGTGAGTGGCGGCGGTGGTGGCGGAGAAACTGAAGTGCGGAGACGTTTGGAATGGAACGGGAGAGGCGAGGCGCGGCTCAGATTGTTTAAGAATCGGATTTTTTTTTTTTAGCCGATCGTAGTGACTGTAAAAGGGCAGCAGAAATGATGGGCGGTTGTCAAAACCGACTCGCGTTATACCGACACATTCTCCCTGTTGTGTCCCTACGACAGATATTTACTTAAGATGTATTCTCAACGCGTGTATAGTACCCGAGTGGCGTATGGACATTGACGAGGCAAAGGGAACAGAATCTGAAAAGCTGTGTAAAGATTTTGGTTTAGTTGATTTTGTTTAACCAAGAGATTAGGACCAGTCTCGTTTCCAACAGTGACCTGGCACATTATTCTGCTGCCAGTATGTGGTGATGGTTGCTATGTACAAGCCCAATTGAGTAATTTGCTGCTAACTTTCGAATTTGCCAAATTTTGCCGGCACGCAACGGCTGACTCTTGCGAATTACGTCACGGAATCTTTAAAGGCCACATTATTACAGCTGTTACACCACGCAGGATTAAAATCAGGTCAGCCGCCTGGAATTGAACCGTGAACCTCTGTAACACGTGACAATCACGCTACCGCACGTGGGGGCCGGATGGAATTGCTACATCGTGGGATTGTCACATCACGGGATCATGCGGGATGGCGATGGCTTGGGAAGGCCTTCATCCAACGGTGGATATATTGTTGCATTTATTTGTATTTTTTTTCTAACATATCGATGACTGATTTGATCACTAAAGGAAAGTGGAATGATCTTAAACTTTAAAAAAAACACCACATACCTCGAGTGACAAGGTATTTCAGTGAGTAACACATTCTCTTAATAAACCCCAGTTAAATTAAACGACGGTGGAGGAAAGACGAGAGCTTGATTTGCTACGCAACATTAAGCAGGCATCATTAAGACACCCCCCCATCCCACCGCCATCACCCCCCCCACCACACCACCAAGTTTCTACATTGGGTGTATGGGGGGTGAGGGTGGAGTCCAGACAACGAGCCACCAGCTGCTCAGAGCTACTGTTTACAAGGCTGCAACACCAGGGAGCATTGTGGGCGGGCGGCCGCCACAAGCCAGCTTATCACATCTCACTCTGCTCCTCATCCTCTGTAGCATCGACCATACCAGCCCCCCCCCCTGCCCCCATACCTCTCCAACACACGACTCCTGCCACACACATCTGACAGCCTAACAAGCACTCACTCATTCACTCACGAACCCGGCCACTCCCAAGTCTAGAATTATAAGACTACATGGCCTATGTGGCCGCAAAAGATACCGATGGTAATGAAGTGAATGCACGGTTAAATAATAATTTCATTTACAGCCAAGTGTTAATTCAATGCTGGATGTAGGTTGAACTTCTTTTGCACCGTATGTAGCCAACCGTGCTAATTGGAGGTGCGGAGGAAGGATGACAAACTAAACACGAAAATCAGTTTTAAAGAAATTAGTTTTCAATCGAGATTTGGACAAAGGGACTTCCACCTACACCGTGCCACTTTCATATGGGTTGTTTGACCATACTTCACCACACCGGTTGGAGGTCAGGTTGGTGAAGGAAAGGTGCCCTCTCTCTCAACTTGCCACCGAAGTTAGCCTCGGTCAGGAATAGAACTTCACAGTGCAGTGTGCTAACCGATGTGACACCGATCCCGCCCCCCCAAGTCCACGGTAATAGCCGACATTAATTCACCGAAACCTTTCACAGCCCGTCCTTGTGCCAACACTGCTACGGCAGGCACACGGAGCGGGTTACCAACTCCAAGTACGTCTTTGACAATAATTCCTTAAACTGGCCTTTTTACCCCTCCGTTCTGGCCATTGCCCTGGTTCTGTTAATTTCCCACTTTCCATACAAGGCAACATTGGGATCTTTGAATGAAATGCCGCAGAGCGCGAGCAAAAATCAGCACATCGTGCAACGGTAATTCTGAGATATGATAATTGGTTCTTTACCCTTCTATCTGGCAACAAAACTGACACCTTTTTACAAGGAGTCATGTTTGAATAGACCGCAATACCTGCAGTCATAATACAAACAAAAGAAAATAACTCTGATAATGTGCAAAGCTGTCTCGGGTGTGGACCAATCAACTTCAAGGACAGTGCACATTATCAGAGTTATGTTCTTTTGTTTGTATTATGACTGCAGGTATTGCGGTCTATTCAAACATGACTCCTTGTAAAAAGGTGTCAGTTTTGTTGCCAGATAGAAGGGTAAAGAACCAATTATCATATTTTTACTGGCAAATGAGGTTCCCATAGTGTAAATTCTGCGATATTTTAGTAGAAATAAAACAACCAGAGATGTCAACAAGAGACAAGGATATGCATGGGAGACACCAGTGCTCCCTCGGTGAACTTAGAAGCGAGTAGAAAGAGGGAAGATAATGTACATAATCCCACTCCCTGCTGGTAATGAAGAAATGGCATTAAGGAAATAGTTGGCCTTATCACAGGCAGTTGGCCTTTTCTCCTTAATTAAGACTGGAGGCCTATTCCAGCTGGGCATCTCTTCTGCATGCTTATCTCGTGCCAGACAACTGTTGCAAGTGATAAAGCAACTTCTGTGCTTGAAATCTACCAACCGGTAGCCTCTGTGCAAGTATGCGATGGGGGGGGGGGCAGCAAGCCTACTGATTGGCAGCAGTCGCATTTAATTGGCTTCACGTGGTGCCTTGGCACAGAGAAGTCGCTCGATAGATGACATCATTTGCGTCGCTGGTGGAACACAAATGTCTTGCGCTGGTTTTTTGTCGTTGCGAATGAAATAACCAAACCGCAGCAGTGCATTAAAAAGTTTACCTCCTTGCTGTGACAAGGTGACTTTCCATGAACATAAGAATTAAACTAAACAATTTTTGATTTTACCAGGTAAGTCCCACCGAGCTGTATAGCTTTTTTGCAGAAGAGACTTGGCCACAAATGATAGCTCAACCAAGTAGCTTATTATGTGAAAATGCCACGTTTCTAAATGTGGAGGGAAAAAAAACCTGAGTGCCCGGAGATAAATCCACGGCGATTACGGGGAGAAGGTGCAAACTCCAATGATACAGGCATCAGGGTCGGGATCGAACCCACGACCTCCTGCACACCAGGCGAGGGAGTTAACATCTCGCCACCGCGGTGCCCACATGTGTCAATAACAATGCCTGAACGAGACGAGTGTTGAGATTGTGCTGTTGGTGATTGGCTTTGACATGCACCATTGGCAATGCAGCTGTATCACAAAATTATTTATTTTAACAGATTAATTAATCGGACTGTTTAAATAACTCAACAACATTGTGGGCAGCAGAAGGCAGTGCAGAAAAAAACATCCACCGTTATACTTCACTTCTATGCTCCCTGCCTTTACAAACCCACACTAATTAGCAGAGGTGTGGACTCGAGTCATGTGACTTGGACTCGAGTCAGACTCGAGTCATGAATTTGATGACTTGCGACTCGACTTGGACTTGCATAACAATGACTTTGTCCCACCTATGAGATGTGGACTCGAGTCATGTGACTTGGACTCGAGTCAGACTCGAGTCATGAATTTGATGACTTGCGACTCGACTTGGACTTGCATAACAATGACTTTGTCCCACCTCTGCTAATTAGCACGGTTACGCGTTGTCAAATCACTCGCATGACCCGCGCGGGGTGGGGAGGGGCCCTCATCCACCAGTGGATTGACAAAGCGACCGCACATGTAAAAAACATGGGGGTAATGTGATATTTTTGCAAAGTTAAAGTGACTCTCATTTTCAATCTGGGCTCTGGAGAACACTTTTGGGCAGATACAGGGGGGCTTAATGAGATGACAAAGGTAAGAAAATGTAGACCCTTCCCATCTCCAGCTTGTATTACTTATTAACTTAATACAAAGATCGAGTGAGAGCCTTCAATTCACATGTAATTCCTGTTTTACAAACTATACGATACGCATACAAAACGCTTTTACGATGCATAATAATACTTGACTCATAGATTGAAAATGATTCTTAAGCTCATGTATTGAATAGTTTGTGCAAAAAAAAGAATTGACGTTCTTTTAGGTTTGTATACAGTAAAACCTTGGATTGCGAGTAACTTGGTCTGCGAGTGTTTTGCAAGACGAGTAAATTTTTAAAAATAAATATTAATTTGATAAACGAGCGAGGTCTTGCAATACGAGTAGTACGTGTACATGCTTTGTCTGCCGAGCGTCACGTGATCACAACTGATATACGAGTGCTTTGATATACGAGTGCTTTGGATTACAAACACGTTTCCGGAACGAATTATGCTCGCAATCCAAGGTTTTACTGCATATTCTTTTTTGGGTGGAGTGGTGCCGTGCTATGAACCTGGCCATGTGAGTTTGATTTCCAGCCATGGCTAATATCAGTGGCGAGTGAAATCTGAACTGGTGCAGGGCACCAACCCACACTAACCCCCATGGAGAAGTATGGTCAAACCACCCCCCAGGAACAAAAACATGTGGGGAGCTCTTCATCAAACAGTGGAGTGACAAATGAATGTAAAAACATGGACACGATGGGTTCAAATAACCACTGCAGCCACCCAGTGGCTGTTGTAATTTTTAATTTGCCAAAAGGAGAATCAATTCTTAAATATATAATCGTGTTGATTTGAAGTTTTCGTGACTTTGGTTCTTTCGGTAAAGTCACGTAGGTAGAAAATAACAGATCACGTCGTGAAAATAATAGATCACGTCGTGATCTATTATTTTCTACCTACGTGACTTTACCGAAAGAACCAAAGAGTATGGATTCCTGCAGTCACGAAAGCTTCAAATCAGAGTATATATAATCGTGGCCTCAAATTACTACATTTTCTTACACCTTTATATTTCTCTTCCAGGAATCTATTGGTATCCTTTATTGGCAAATTTAGAGGCGAATCGACAAAGTTGGCCTTATTTATTTAACTTGAGGTGCTGAAAACCTCAGGCAGTTTAACTCAGTTATTAAAGCTGATATTGACGTCGTGAACGCCTCCGCATTATTAGGCAGCGCAAAGCAGCCGTGGCAGCGCTGCAACCTTCCAATCGGCAAAAAACGAAACATAAACAGGGCAAAGCCTCCAAAAAACACGCGCACACAGTGAAGGAAGAAGGAATAAAAACAATCGTCTCGCTCAAACCAAGTGCGAGGAGATTACACGGAGGGAAGGGGGCATACACGGGGATAGAGAAAGGAGGACATCCAAATGGGGTCATTGGAGGAAGGGGAAGTGAGAGAGAGGAGCTAATCTAGCGAATTAACGGCCCCACGATGTTTTTGGAGAAAAAGCACGAGGGGGATTGTTTTCTTTTTTTTTGTTCAACCTGAGAGGCCAAACCGTGAGCCCTCAATCAGCTGTTTCCTGTCCGAGGAAAGGGGTCCTGTCGTGAGCAGTGGCAAACTTCCGGGCGTGGAGACACGAGGCCGAGGAGATCAAGAGATTCAACTTCACTGCCAACCTCGATGAGGAAGCCACCAGAGCTATTCACTTTTAAATATAGATTGAAAACTCACTTCTTTAGAACTGCTTTTTGTGTTTAGTTTGTTGCCCCCCCCCGCACCTCCGATTAGCACGGTGGGCTATGAACGGTGCAAAGGAAGTTCATACTTTCTGGTTTTTCTAGAGTCGCAATGCTCAGATAATTACTGAATAAGATGCTCCCAATTGTAAGTGATGCTGACATTCATTCGGCTGCTCACAATTAATCGTCAGGAAGACATTTTGGTGATGAATATAAAAAAATGTAAAATAATAATACATGTTGCTTTTATAGAAGGTGAGCAAGCTGCAATGCAGAGATTTGTGGGTTAAAATGAACCCTTAAGCTCAGGAAACACGCATGGAATTACGTGTGTAGAAATCAGTTATTTAAGAATTATTAAAAAAGTATATTTGCATATTAATTCCAAGGCAGACTGACCAAACGAAAACCCTCGGGAGAAAATGACCAAGAGAGTGCGAAACGATACAGCGAGACGGCAAAAACGAGACAAAACGAAATTGATTCTCCAATCTAATTGCAACCAATGCCCAATCGCGTCAAGTCTTCAAATCTCTTTCGATCACGTGCCGGATAAATAGATATGAATTTTTCCGCACGCTACAGGAAGCAACGATCTGCTCTTAACGCTAATCAGCTTTAAAAAACATTTGAGGAGGAGCAGCACCATCTATCTAAACTAATAAAAAACTAAATCTATTTTTCTTTTAGCAGGTAAGGCCCACTGAGCTATGTAGCTCTTTTTCAGAAGCGACAAATGATAGCTCAACGAAGTGGCTTATCATTATGTGGAAATTTATTGCAGCCAAATACTCTAAACGCACGTTGATTCTAAATGTGGTGGGAAAAACCAGAGGAACCGGAGGAAAAATCCACGCGGGGAGAGACCTACATAAACTCCAAATATAAAGCAGGCATCCGGGTCGGAGCCACGACCTCTTGTATACCAGGCGAGGTATCTAACATCTCGCCACCGCGGTGCCCTTTTTATATCTATTCCTCGCCGACTCATCCCCAAGGAGAACGAGGCACAGATACGACACGACAACTTAAGAGGGCGGGAGCAGGCGGTGTGCGCGTGCTGGCAGACAGCCAGCCAGCCAGGAGAGGGTTAAGTGCTGGCCAAACAGGAAAAAGGAAAACGCAACAAGTGACAGTGTTTTGACTGAGGTTGCCCAGCAGCGGTTACTGCCTCCCCCCCCACCACCACCACTACCACCGCGTCCTGAGCGAGCCGAGCAAAACACCGGCGCGTGCGCTGCTAACGAGCCAGAACGAGGTGGCGGGGTGGTGGTGGGGGGGGGGTGGGTTACGCACACAGGAAACGGCGAGGCTCGCTTTTCACCGCCGCAGGTTAAGGTTCTCGCTTCGATGTGCAGCAACGTGTGGAGAAAAGTGCAGCACACGCGGGGAAATGTGCAGCGCGCGTGTTGAACCCCCCCCCTCACACCTCCCCCCTACCCAAATGATTAAACAGCTGTTGTACATAGACGCTAATGATTATGCTGTGTTGTGTTGCGCCCGTCGAGAAGAGGCAGCTTCGGCAACCGAAATAACAAGGAGACATTTTTGTTCCAATTCGATAAGAAAAAATATATATTTCACGAGCCGCCAATGGACACATGGTGAATACGAGACGGTGGCCGTTGATTAAATAACTGTCACGGAACAGTCCTTACAGAGCGGCATGTGGCTCCGGAGGCTGATCTAGAAGCCATGTCTCTTAAAGGAAGGTTCCTTGCCGATAACGTCCGGCATTTTACAAGCAGGGAATCCAAGCGAGCCCGACTCTGCTGATGAGACACTGTTGTCGAAACCGGTGCACCGTTTGCTTGTACTCAAGCGATGCTGTTGAAACTATGCGCTCCCAGAAGAAGCCCATGGTGCCGACTGGTTGACTAAAAAAACAATTAATTTGTCCACTTAAATATTTTATTGCATGCCACGGACAATTTTTTTCTCAACTTGTGTAATTATCAATGAATCATTACCAATGCGCGTTTCATTTTAGATACATTGAAAGTTATACCAATTAAAACGTTATTTACATGCAATCAATGTTGTTTCGCTAAATGGGTGACCATGAATTACAGTCAGGGCTTAATATCAGCCCAGTCTCTCTGGGTAGGTGACCTGGAAATTACACATCAAACACCCAGCGCATTAAAGTTGGCTATATGTGACAAACACCGCTTGTCGGCGAATATAAATGATATGCCCCCTGGTGTGGATAAAAAGGTCTTTTGAAGTGATTTCAGTAGCAGTTCTGTGACGTAATCATTCACATGACATTCCCTACCACAGTATGTAGTGGTTGGGTGCAGTGCTCGCTGCAGGGTTATTAACGGAAGCAGACATAGAATCAACCCCACAGGGCGACTGCCGACAACACAATTGTAATAGATTGTGTGGCCCCAAACACAATTCTTGCTTTGACAAAGCAATCGCATTGTTATTTGTGTGCTATTTAGTTATTCAAAATCAGAATCTTTTTTAAATACTGGAGAAATCCGATGAGCTATGAAGCTCTTTTCCACACATGTCCAGTAGAAGTGGGTCAGATATTACGGATCACAACACGTTTTAAAACCATTAATCTTCCATCAGTGAACGCACGAAAAATCTAAACGCTGTTGAGAGCGTTCCTTTGAAGTGAATGATTTTCCTGTTGATGGTTATCAGTGGTGGTACTGCGCAGTGAATCATACAATGAGCAACATTAAATATGCAATAAATATTTCACAATCGACCTTTAAGAACGTACAAACAACCGGAAACATCGAGTGCAGCGCGGAGAGCACCACGACGACGTTCGTACTGCACGTGTGCGACTCTTATTTTGGAAAGGCGTCTCTCGAGTAAGCCTTCATCTTTTTATAGGTTTATTTTGGCCAATAGCTGACCAGCTTTGTTGTGAGCACCAGTGTTTGATGTCTGCAGAATATCGAGTAGAGAGGCTTGAATGTCAGGACTATTTTGAAAGAAAAAAACCCACACACGCACGTTGCCTACGCCGGGAAGAGGCGTGATGTAATTCTCACCTCTCGGGAACCCCCCCTGGCAACATGTCCAACAGTGACAATGTTCTTTTTGCAAATAAAAAGCAACGTCTCCATGTTTCTTATTTCACCACGCAAAAAAAGCTAATAATAAAATAGATGTGATTTTTTTTCGCAAGGTTATTGTTTTACTATGTAACGATTATTGACCGGTTCTCCCTTGCAACACATCAAGTAAACCCCGTGGGCTTGCGTACTGCCAAATGAATGTACAATGTACGTTTAGACTTCTTTCGCACCATACGTAGCCGTCCGTGCAAATCGGAGGTGGATCGCACAGGGCAGTAACCCAGCGTCTGACTGTCACATGAGGATATCTCGACAACAGAGGGAAAGCAAAGGCCTTCTATAATAACACTCGATATAAGTTCTAGCAACTGTCAATTGAATTGTGAATTGCAACTTGAGTAGTGAACGTCTTCAAAGGCGTCTGGCCAGCGTGCAAGATGAGGCTGCGACACCCTCTCAAGAAGGGCTCTTTAGAGCTCCCTCTAGTGAAGACGCCTGTCATCACATGTGTGAGCAAGACATTACAGTGCTGCGCCTATACCTATTACCGGTACCAAATTATAACATTTAAAAGTTAAGCCCAGCACGTGATAGGGATTGGAAAAAATATACAGAGTTCCGGATGAACCCGGGAAAGCTGTTTCTATTCAGCGACACATTTAAAAGGCTGGCTTACTTAGCAGCGACTTTGCTCTTAACACCGCAGTTTAATTGGGGGTGCTGCTGTTGGGGGGGGGGGGGGGGGAGTTATTTTTCTCTGTTCCGCTGACCTTGTTCCGCCAAACAGAATGGCCTGGTCTCCGATCAGGCAGCAGCACTGGCGTCTGCGCGGGCAGGGACCCTTCTCTCGCACCTCCATCCGCTGCCAGGTCATCGTTTCTGAAAAGCAGATGGAAAACAGTGGTTAGCACTAAACTATTTTTATTTTACCAGGTAAGGCCAACTGAGCTATAAATCTCATTCAGAAGTGACCTGGCTATCACAAATGATAGCTCAACGAAGTGGCTTATCATCATGCGAAATTTTTTTAGCGGCCAAATACTCTAAACGCGTGCCGATTCTAAACATGGAGGCAAAAACGGGATGGCCTGGAGAAACATCCACACGACCACGGGGAGAACAAGGAAATTCTAGATTTGAAGCTTTCGTGACTGCAAGGATTCATACTCTTAGTTCTTTCGGTAAAGTCACATAGGTTTTATTTTTATTAATTTCATTTTTTACCTACGTGACTTTACCGAAAGAACTAAGAGTATAGAACAAGGAAACTCCGAAAAAAGAGGTGTCAGAGTTGGGGTCGACGCACGCCCTCCTCTGTACCAGGCAAGGTAGTTAACACCTCACACCACCGCGGTTACCGAATAGACACCCATAGCCACAGAGCTGGGGGAGCTCAACCTCGCGGCTCGGAACGGGAGCCGGGGGCTTGGTGTCAACAGATGCGGACGTGGCGACGCACGCCTCTAAGCTCGCGCTTTTGGAAAAGGCAACGGCTTTGTGGAACACATGGAGATTTGCGTGAAAAAATTCCCGCGCCGCGTTTTCCGCCCGTTACCGCGTGTTGTTCTATTTTTAAAACTATAAAATTTTTACTTTACCAGGTAAGGCCCACTGAGCTATATAGCTCTTTTCAGACCCGACCTGGCTATCAGAAATGACGGCTCAACGAGGTGGCTTATCACGTGGAAATTAATAGCAGCCAAATACTCTAAACGCACGTCGATTCTAAAAGTGGAGGGAAAAACCGGAGGAACCGTAGAAAAAATCCACGCGACCACGGGAAGAACACGCAAACTCAAAATATGCAGGAGTTAGGGTTGGGATCGAACCCACGGCCACCTGTACACCAGGCGAGGTAATTAACAGCTCGCCACCCTTCGGCATCTTGTCGGACGTTTTGCGCCGCATGCAAGGAGATTCTCAAGAATGGAATTGCCCCAAAACATTTTATGCAGGGCAGCCCCTGACAAACAGAGTCTTCTGAAACATCGAGGCTCTGCTGGATGAATACATTCATCATCATCACGATCCATGGGCACATAGCTCTTAGGTGTCCACTGCAAATGTCGTCATTTGTTATTTTGGCCGTATCGCGTGTTTGGTCGGCGTGATATTCTAACGTGTTGAGCTTCTTCAGGAAATTACGAAGCTCACATGGCACATGATAGGGATTATTTGCACCTAAGATGGTACAATAATAATGTTACATTGAATTTGCATTCCACCCCCCCCGAGGATTTCACTCTCAAGTTTGCCTTGAACCCTGGACTGACATGCAAATGCGACGTTCCATCTCAAGCTATGACTTAACCCTTTTAATATATTTCACTCCCGCTCCTCTCCGTGTGAATGGAGATAACTTGATTGATGACAAAGGGTTTTGCTTGTCCTTTGCACGGTTTCAATGCTGCCCAAGTGAGGTTTGGACAGATTACAACATCTGCAGAAATTGTTTTGGCGACAAAATGCCTGCAACCCCATCGTAAAATGTAGCATTTCAATCTCGGACTTTGCACAGCGTTCACACCGGACGTCTTTGCTGCAGCATTGCAATGCTTATCAGTTGCAGGAAAGTGTGGATTCATAATATTTCCAGATACGCATCATAGACACACATCATATAAAAAAAATGATGCGTGACCGTGTGTTTTTCACACACTCTGCTAAATGGATAATGATGTACTCCCCCATGTAGGTCTTGGGTGTTGTTTGACCATACTTCACCGCACTGGTCAGTGTGGATCGGTGGAAAAGGGAAGCATAGACATGGGGAGCATTGAAATACAGTACAACAATAGATGTTGCTGCTCTGCTCACCATGTAGCCCCACAGCCTACAAATGACTATGCTCAATTTCTTGATTGCGTGTACTCATTCAATCACCCATCGAATGAGTACCCGCAATCAATCCCGCTTAGCTTCCGAGATCTGACGCCAATCCGGGCGATTTGGTCAAAGGTGCTCCATCTTCACGCGCTAACCATGCCGTACCTCTGACCCCAACCAAAGCAAACGTCTGGCACAATTAGTCACGTACAATGAGTAATGCTCCGTAGAATATTACACAGTTCCTGTCACGTGTATAGAAACCACCGTGTTTGTACAAAAGCACTCAAATAAAAAAAATATCCACCCAATTGAATTCGTACAAAAGAGGAGCTTATAAATAACTGGAGAGCTGCCTCGACCCGTGACGCTCCGTTCCCTTTTGAAACGTCAACGATGCCATATACGGAAATGATGCGACGCTGTCCTTCCGGGGAGTTACAGAGCAGGGGGGGGGTGGGGGGGGAGAAACTGAAACTGAAAAAACACAAAAAGGAAAACGAATGAGCAACCGCCCACACCCGCTGACGTCACGCGCTTTCTGTCGCACATTAGCACATGCGAGTAGCCGACGCATGCGGCCTTTGTGAAACCAGCGGCGCGATGATGAAGGACGTTTTATAACGGCGCGTGGTTCTGTGTTGCGGACGCGAGTCTATTTTTCTCCCCGTTATGACTAACGTATGAATGATGCGAGAAGACGAACAAGGGGGTCGCTGCAAGATTACGGTTTCATGAAAGAAAAAAAACATTTCAATGTTGTGCGCGACATCAACGCGCAACCTTCGCAGCGCGACGACTCAATGCCGGATCTCTCTTGGCTACACACAAACGTTAAAAGTAACGTGGGCTTGGGCAGGACAAGAATGCTACAAGAGATGGTGATGGCCGGAGGTCGAGACCCCTAGCTGAAACTAAATTATTTTTTATTTTACCAGGTAAGGCCCACTGAGCTACGTAGCTCTTTTTCAGAAGCGACCTGGCGATCACAAATGACATCTGAACGAAGTGGCTTATCATGTGGGAATTTATAGAAGCCAAATGCTCTAAAAGCATTTTTCTAAATGTGGAGGGAAAAACCGGAGGACCTGGAAAAAAATCCACACGACCACGGGGAGAGAGAGACACGCAAATCCCAAATATATAACATGGGTCAGAGTCATGATCGAACTCACGACCTCCTATATACCAGGCGAGGTAGTTCCCATCTCGCTACTGCGGCGCCCCTGACGTACGAATGGCAGACCAAAGGTACAGGACCCGAGAGCGAGTCCGTACAGCGGAGATGGGAGCGGTGAGATTGGTCACGTGTGCAGCTGCCAGATGGGTTGCTACATCACAGGGCCGCGAGAGACGCCGATGGCTCGGGGAGTGACACGATCATCCAGCGGTGGACTGAGCACGGCTGATAAATTATTGAGGAAACACCGATGGATGATGGCAACTCTGCGTCGTACGCATCTGAAACACTTTGCGTGCCCACTTGTGCCCCGATTACAAGGTTCTTTCACCAGGTATCTCCGGGAATATGATCAAAAATCCGACGTATCAAGCCGCCAATCTGCAGTTCTTAATAATCGCCTGAAACTAGCGTTTTACATAAAATCAAATTAAAATGCATGCAAACGTCACATCGCTTTGTTTTTTTTAATGAAAGACGTCAATTAATTGGCACTCCGCTTCTGTGAAATTCATTCAGTCGTAAATTCAAACACGTACGAGCCAATTAATGAAAGAGGAACTTCCAGGCACTTTACCTTTTTAATCTCCATAGTTACAAGAGAGCTATCGCCATGGCTACAGCGGTTTCCTAGACACGCACGCACGTACACGCGATCCCCCTTTCTGTGTCTCCAGCTACCAGAGTAGCCAAAACGCACGACGAAAGCAGAAACGTTGGTTGAAATGTTTGCAAAATTGTTAACTATTACACACCAACGCCAATGTGGTCAACCACTGAGGACCAATACAAGAACTGCTGGATAATATTGGCCTGGAAAGCCAAAAACTTTAAACCATTAAATATTTTTTATTTTACCAGGTAACTGAGCTACATCGCTTTTTTTCGGAAGCCAACCGGCGAGAAATGATAGCCCAACAAAGTGGCTTATCACATGGAAATGTATTACAGCCGAAAATTCTGAAACAACGTCGAAATTAAAAGTGGAGGGGAAAACCGGAGAAACTGCAGAAAAATCCATGTAACCACGGGAAGAACATGCATTCTCCAACTCCAAATATGCAGGCGTTCAAGGGTCGGGATCAAACCCACAACCTCCTGTATATTAGGCGAGATTGACGACCTAAAACATTCTTGTCTGTGTGTAATTACAGAATGGAGTTCTGCTTATAATTTATTAAACCCAACATCGCTGTGCAACAATATAGACCTCCGGCCACTGTACAGTTTTAATATAATTTAACAGCAGCTGGGATTAATGAAAACATTTTAATTTTAAATAACTCGTGGTGGAATAATGATACCATTGATTCATTGCTTTTTGCTTCTTAAGCTCACACAATTCATGCATTGAATTGCACATTCAATAATCAACGGTACACAATTTATGCACCATCAATCAACACAAAAGTATTTTTTTCTTAAATTACTGTTATGAATCGCAACTAATTCATCGAATCGCCAGCACGGGGGGGGGGTACGAATAATTGAACTCACGAAGAGTCCACCGATGTATTCTACACCTCATGTACACCTTACGTACACCACGTTTGTCAATCCACTGCTGGATGAGGGAGGGCCTGCTCAAGCCCCACACAAGTCGTGGGGGTCATTTGACCATACTTCGCCACGCTGGCCAGTGCGGCTTGGTGAAAGGACGGGGAAAGCACAGCCGAGGGAGCATACAAGTACAGGGCAACGGTGGCAAGATGTGAACTACATCGCCTGCTATGCAGGAGGTCATGGGTTTTATCGCGACCCCGACACCTGTATATTTGGAGTTTGCAAGTTCTCGCCATGGTCACTTGGATCTTTCTCTGGGTCCTCCAGTTTTTCCCTCCAAAGTTAGAATCAACGTGCATTTAGAGCATCTGGCTGCTATAAATGTCCAGGTGATGAGACATATCGTTTGGGCTATCATTTGTGATAGTCAGGTCACTTCTGAAAGAGAGCTATATAGTTCAGTAAACCTTACCTGGAATAATAAAGTTCATAGTTTTACTTTGCTGTGTTGCAGGTGTACATCTCACCTGGACTGAATTTCCACAGGTCATCGAAGTGCCTGTCCACCAAGGCGTTGTAGCCTCCAAAGATGTACAGCTCTCCCTTGTAGGCAACTGCAATGGGGAAAAAAACGAGTGGATAGGTCAGTGGGACACACACACGTAACACACACATATATAGAGAGGGTTCAAACGATTATTTGGTGAGCACTGCATTGGCAATGGTGTACAAGCTCAACTAACAATAAAACTCACATTTGTCAACAACCACCGAGACCTTAAAAGGAATAATGTACAATAGGCGACGTTTTGGGCCATGACCCTTTGTTTACTTATGTGCCGTGAAGATGGTACATCGCCCGAAACGTCACTGTTATATTTTTTCATTTAAGAGCCACAAGTGTTATTTGACAAATGTGTTGAGTATTTTTATAAACACACACACACACACACAAGCTCATCCATTTAGACATGAAGCCGATTTGTAATGCCCCTAAATTACATTCAGCTCAACAGGTGACAATATCGTGAAAGCGTTGATTCCATGTGCACAGAGCGACGCATGGAGATTCAGACCTGTGGCTCGCGCACACACACAACGTCAATTCTAAGAAAAATGTAGGTGTGAATCACTGCAAAGGAAAACAATCCATACCGGACCGCAGATTTTTGCGACGTGGGCTCAATTACAAAAAAAACGAGCAAAAAAAACTGTGAAGGATTGTGCAGAATAAGTTTTTGCACACACAGCGTTCCACATGCTTGACAGCATTTCAATTACAATCTAACCTCGTGTAATTTCTATCCATCGCTTAAGCGGGGTGTCCATGAACGAAACGGATCGCACCAGCGCACGCGACGTCAATCTGTTTGCACTTGGGCAAAAATCATCAATCAAGATTCCTTGCCTGAGAGCAGGTGTGGGTGGAGGTGGGGTGCTCAATCGCCCTTTTGATTTCCCATCCCCACGTGATGTCTGTGCTCCACCTTTTCATGTCCAGACGTTTCCTCCCTCGTTTCAACTCAACCGGCAGAGCTTTCATTATTGTGCCCTCACCAAAACCCGTTTTTTTCCCTTTTTCTTCCAAACAAGGTCTTCTAAACTCGGATACATCTTACAGTCAACCCTTCGCCAATCCACTGCTGGATGAGAGCCTCCCCATGTCGGCCGTGCGTGGTAGTGGGTGTCACGTGACCGTACTCTCCACGCGCCTTTCAGGGTGGGTTGGAGAATGCATTCTGCTGCACGGCTCTCGTTTGTCCACACACGAGCCCCCCACAGCCTATAAACAACCTGTTGTGCCTGGATGGTTGCCCATCTAATCACTTCTCCAGACTAAGTGTACCAGGTTACCAACGAAGGTCATCTATCGATTCCCATATAACCATCTTTCTGTACCTCTATTTTATGTGCTCAGCCCTGATTTAATGTACATAGCACATACATTTGTTTTTATAAGGTCCCACGGCACTCTCTGTATGGCATACTTTAAATCAAGCTAACTCTTCATATTTGTGTTTTAAAGTACGCAGTTTTATAGGCAAATTGTCCATAATTTATTGGCTGGTGCTCGTCTCTGTGCCGTATCGGTCTGGGAGTACAAGCTGCTGCTCGCTGTGCCCTACTCAAAGGCAGAAAGGCACCCCCTACTGGCAGATACCAGAGTTGTATCTTCACAGTAATCATGTAACTTGTTAATAATGTGAGCATTCGAGGTTTGAAGCGTTCCTATTCGTGTCTACGAGTTTAATAGCAAGCATGTGCCTCTTTGCATTTCATTGAACACCGTTTCAACTACTGTTGTATCTTTCTTTGTTCAATGGCCATATTAAAACGGTAACAGGAAGCGGGACCGGAGCAGGAAAACGTGGATTAAGAGATGATAACGCAAGTTGAAAACGTTATGGACCGTTAAGAAAAACACGGCGGCTTGGGAAGGACACGTCGCTCAAGGGGATGGAGGGCCGGTGGTGGTGACTGACGGCCAAATGAAGAAACACGCCAGAGAGTACCTCCCGTCACGGAGATGGAACGACGAGATCAGGATTTGAAGCTTTCGTGACTGCAAGGATTCATACTCTTAGGTTTTTTCGGTAAAGTCACGTAGGTAAATAATAAAATTAATAAAAGTATCATTAAAAATCACGACGTTTCGGAGGCAACACAAGCCTCCGTCCTCAGGTGGAACCGTCACAGCACGATTGCTGTATCAAGTACTTGATACAGCAAAATAAAAAAAAAATCACGACGTCTCCGAGGCTTGTGTTGCCTCCGAAACGTCGTGATTTTTTATTTTACTTTTATTAATTTTAATTTTATTTTGTACCTACGTGACTTTACCGACAAAACCTAAGAGTATAGAGGTGAGATCAGCTCGTGCGCAGGAGCTGGACGCATTTTCGCATCGCGAGACTGGCAGGTGTTCATCCAGCAGTGGATAGATCGTGGTTGATGATGATGATGACTGTTTAGATTCTCAGGTCATAGTCTTCACAATTCACTTTTTTCCCCAATTCATCAACAGCATCAGTGAGCATAACTTATCGATGTCAAATCAATAAACGTACTTTCATCAATTCCTGCCTACGAATTATGCTTTCCCAATTTTATCAGAATATCGAACATTATTCTTACTTTTTACGCTTTCCAACTAGGGTCGAAAGCATTTATGCATTTTCTCTGTCCATCACTAATGGGAGAGGGCACTGTAACTCTAATGATGATCCAACACAAATGTAACTTTCGTACACTATTGTGTTGCTATGAAGGACTTACCCTACTGAACATCGGCCACATTGATGGAAGGGTTGCCTGCAGCTTAAGACACAAACCAGAGTAACGCAGGACTATTTGTAACAACGCCTGAAGCACCTTGCCATGGAAGCTGCTCGTCAGAAATATGAACACGCATTTTACCGCGACAGCTATGAACTATTTTTTTTAATTTTACCAGGTAAGGCCCCACTGAGCTATATATAGCTCTTTCAGTAGCCATCTAGCCACAAATGATAGCTCAAACGAAGTGGCTTATGTGGAAATGTAAAGCAGCCAAATACTGTGAACGAATGTTCCTAAATGCGGACGGAAAAACCGGAGGCCTCGGAGGGAAAAATCCACGCGACCAGGGGGAGAGAGACATGCAGACTCCAAATATACAGGCGTCAGGGTCGGGGATGGAACCTGCGACCTCCTGTATAAGCAGGCGAGGTAGGTCCCATTTCGCCACCGTGGTGCCTCGACTTCCGTACCGCTCATTAAAATAAGTTATGGCGATGAGCGCGCGTCTAGAAGCTCCACATAACATCCGCGTGGCGCCGTGAATAACTCCCCGGGGGGCTTGCTCGACCGCCGTGTGCTTACACGCCGAGTGGCTCCTGCGTCCGTCGGGCGGCGTGCCGTTGACGGGCGGGTCGAACCAGTAGCGCTTCTCCGTGTCGAACACCTTGATGCGGTTGCAGTAGATCTCGCGATTGGAGTGCGACGGGCCCAGCATGTCGGCCCGCCCGCCAAACACGTACATCTTCTGGCCGATGAAGGTGGCCGAGTGAAAGTCCCGCCAGCGCGGGAGGCCGCCCTGCGTCGATCGAATCGGCGAACGCGGAAGAAAGTGGGTTAAGGAGCGGCTCTCGCAAAGGTCAACAAACAAAAGGGGCAAAGATACCCCCCAGGTAGCATGCAAGGGGCCATCTAGGAAAGGCCTGTTTGGCGAGAACCTACGATGGCCGGCACAGAGCACGAGACGGTGGCGTCGCTAGAGTCACGCCTGGCCGGCGGTCTCCACGGTGCTGCCGTTTACAACACTGCACGAGGTACTCAGAGGGGGGGGGGGGGGGGGCACGCAAATTTTTGTTCGGGCCAGTGGTGCGGCTGTTGCGATTTGTCGACAATGGCAGAGTTTCATTCATTAATATTCTAAAGTGTAACACACTTGCACTTACCCTGTGGTTAAAGTTAGTAGTTATTCTATAATCAATTATCACGGTGGCCGGATGGCTCGCAGTTTCAGAGCACTGAGCTGGCACCATTGACATCCTTAGTTTAAATTTCAGCATCAGTCTTAAGGGTTAAACTGGGCCCTCAATGGAGCAAGTTTATGGCCTCAGCCCAGTTGATGACTGTGCGCAAACACACACACAAAACCCACTTAACATCGTGAAATTGCAGTTCTAAGAAAAAAAAAGTTACGGCAAGGGAGACTTGCGTATAAATATACGGCAGCACAACTCTCCGCTATGTTTTAAATGAACTACCTCGAGTTTTAAAATAAAGGTGATGGCAGATCTTATCATACATTTATACATCGCCTTAACCAAGGCAACCGTACAGTGAAATAACTATGGTACAAGATGGTTGGCGAGAGGGCATGAGATTAGTGGATGTGATATGTAAAATGAGGTGGTGGTGGTGGCGATGATGTGTGCAATAAACGAAGATGGAAATGAGATGAGTGGATTGATGACGGGTGACCATGGGGAGTTTGGGGGACAGAGAAGGCGGCGTTCGTACGAGTGGGGAGGACAACAAGGGGAGAAGGATGGGTGGGCAAGAGAACATAATACTGGTAGGAACCTCCTGGTTACACCAGCCCACAGGGGATTATTGTGTCCGTCCGTCGTGCATCCAAAAATGGGAGGGGAGGGGCTGGGTGGGGAGGGTGGGGTTAGGTGGGGGATGGGAGGGGTGGGGCTGCTCACCCCGTGGTGCTCTTATAAAACTCAACGTTTAACCTACTCACGCCGGCTTGTGCCCGCCCTCAGTCGGGCATATTTGCGGAATACACCACGCCGCCGTTGACCCTGTCCATTGACCGAGCAACCCAACGTTCCTACCAGCTTCCTTCGCAGGAATGTGTTAAGTGGGGTTTAAGAGAAGAGCGGAAGGCAGTGAGAGAGGGTGATTGTTTGACGTGCAAGGGCAGTTTATTCCAGCGAAGACACTGAAGATCGAGACACTAAAGTTTGCAATATCATATATTACAAGGCAAAAGCTACCCACCACTAACCTACTCTGAAATAACACATTCACCTGTGTACCGATTTAAAAGTCAACTGGGCTTTGGTTAAATTCCACTGATGAAAGCCCGAGCGCTGTCCTCTACTGCCACCTAGTGGACGTTAGACGGGACACAGGCTACGGGTATAAATGTTACAATACACTTTCTAAAAGGCGGAAAAAAAAATCAAAGGAGAAATTTAGATTTATGTAAATAAATTTCACATGCGTTGGTTGTAAAAGTAAACCAGTGGCAGTGTAGAAAACTCGAGCGAAGAATATGCTTTGTCATTTTGAGCAATCTACGTAGAGCGAAAACCCAATTAATGTTATTAATACATCCAATCGCAGCAGGCATACTTGCAATAAAAAGTCTGCTCACCAACATGCAACGCGATAAGCTCCCTTTTTGTTAAGCTATAAGCAACTTACATAATTTTATCAATCTGTATTACGTACAGAATTTTCAGGTAGTATGGCAGAGTCAAACATCGTTTGGAAATCCTCACATTCTAGACTCTCTGCTGGTTGTGTTAGATCATTGTTCTTGACTAATTTTCAGAGGGAGGGGCCCACTTTCGCCGATGTGACATCAGTGTGGGTGAGGGCCACCGCACATTTGAAACCATTAGGCTTTGACAGCAGCACGGTGATGGGGGTGTTGTTACACGTTGCGTATTGTCGGGGGCTGCACGTCAAAGGGGCCGCACTAAAGGCCACCAGGGGCTGCCAGTGGCCCGCGGGCCTTGAAATAAAGAGCACCGGTTTAGACACCGTCACTGAAGCTCAGAAGAGTGGCCAGTTGCGGGCGGAAGACTGGCTCATGGCGAGGCAAGTCCTTCGGGGGAGGGTGGTGGAACGGGAGGGGATTGGGATTGCGAAGAGTTGGACCTTGAGTCAAACACAGCGCCCGGGGACCGATTCGCTTGTCCTTAAACGAGCCAACGCACATTTGCCTCCGTGACTTACGCCACAGTTGGCGATCGAGACATGGGGGGCGCGTTTCCATCGACGCCGGGATGACGAGCAACTTGCGGCAACGACGTGGCACGTGGTGGTTTATTAAAGCCCCGCCCCTCGCCCCGCCAAAGATTAGTTTTAACGTTTCTCAAGGCAAAACAACAAACCAATTAATTTGTATGATAAAAAGATATGGGCTCCAGCGCGGTTGACAGACGAGAGGTTTTATTTACCTCTAGATGTGGATGGATGTTCGTATGTATGTCTGTATGTATGTTGAACTTCTTTCGCACTGTACGCAGCCAACCGTGATAATCGGGAGGTGAGGGGGAAGAACAACAAACTATGGGTCTGTGTGAGTCTATGTTTGCTGAACTTCTTTTACCGCCATACATAGCCAACCGTATTCTTAGGTTTTTTCGGTAAAGTCACGTAGGTAAAACATCAAAATTAATGAAAATAAAATAAAATAAAAAACAAAAATCACGACGTTTCGGAGGCAACACAAGTCTCCGTCATCAGGTGGGACCGTCACAGCCAGATTAGCTGCATCAAGTGATTAGCTGCATCAAGTGATGCAGCTAATCTGGCTGTGACGGTCCCACCTGATGACGGAGACTTGTGTTGCCTCCGAAACGTCGTGATTTTTGTTTTTTATTTTATTTTATTTTCATTAATTTTGATGTTTTACCTACGTGACTTTACCGAAAAAACCTAAGAATATGATTCCTTGCAGTCACGAAAGCTTCAAATCTAGAAGGAATAGCCAACCGTGTCCATCTGAGGTGGGGACACACACACAGTGTAGATTGTCAAATATTACGAGTAATATATGTACAAGAAGAAGGGCTATTGCTGCAAAAAGTACCTATTTATCGATTTTTCATTTTAAGGCCAAAGTGTTGAGAAACTTACTGCGTTTTTTGTTGATTGTGCTTGTGCACCAGTGCCAACGCAGCAGCATCGCCAAATAATTTGCTTCGCACGAATACATGCAGCATTTATTTATATTACACGCATCAACGTGTCGGCTTTAAGTCGATCAGAAGGTAACGCAGCCAAACCCGTTTAACAATTTGTACGTTTCATACGTCTGAACCGTCTAGATTTGTAGCTAGCTCTGAAGTTTTGACAACACTGCAGTCGTAAAAAAACCCTCAATCATAATCGAGGCATATTTTTTAAGAACACTATAAAATAACCTTTGCAAAAAAAAAATCAACTGCCATTTAACTCACTCGATGTGTGAATGACGTCTTGTTTTGTCGATCCAAACGCCTAACCATTTACTCTCCGACGGGTCCTCGATTTGCACCGTGTGGTGTCACGCATGACGTTCGAAGAGTCGAGTCTGCTCCCGGCAGGAGGTGGCGCGAAACGTCGGGACAACGTGCCGAACACGCAGCACATGACCCCCCCCCCCCACACGAAAGCACGTCGGAGAGCTACGGCAGAGCAGCCGTGATAAACTACGTCGCACCCTTAATTTGTTTATGAAAGCCTGAGGGACACTCTGAACCGAGTTCCAAACTTCCCCCACCCAGACACGCTCGAATGCCTGCACGCACGCACGTACGCACTCGGCATTTAAAGTCAATGCTATTAAATATTTTTTTTCCCCCTTGCCGTTCCGGGTACAGCCAAGGACTGAGTGACACTGACAACTCTTCTACGAACTAAACTATTTTTATATATTTTTTATTTTACTACGTAAGGGCCACTGAGCTATGTAGTACGTGTTTTTCATAAGCGACCTGGCTACAAATGATAGCTCAACGAGATGGCTTATCACGTGGACATATATAGCAGCCAAATACTCTAAACGCGCGATGTTCATTCTAAACATGGAGGGTAAAACCGGAGGGACCCGGAGAAAAATCCACGTGACCACGGCGAGGGAGACACGCAAACTCCAAATATATAGAGCAGGCATCAGGGTCGCAATCGAACTCATGATGTCCTGTAAACCAGGCGAGGGAGTTGACATTTGCCCTCGCCACACCGCCGGAATATGCAGCCGTGCGTAAGTTGGGCGACATGACGTGCCGTCAATTTACAGAGAGCCACAGTCAGTATCTTGTCTTCACGTGCACAGTTTGACCACGCGAGATGAAGCTGCTGTGGTCAGGGTGCTTCACCCAGTGTTGCCGATTTTTTCCCAAACAAATTGTTAAGAAAGGATGGCTTTGTAAACTTAAGTAACGTAAAGTGATGCACAGAGCACAAGGCAGTGCAGCAAAATCTAATGTTGTACCCCACCTATATGCTCCCTGCCTCCCAACAATCCGCAATGACCAACCGTGATGAAACGATTGCACGTTGTCGTGAGACAACGTGCTTGTTAGGCCACTGCATTGGCAGCGGTGTAACAAGCACAAACTCACCAAATTTGTCAAGAACATTAAGAGATGATCTGTCTTATGCAGGAGGGCCACGGTCTTAAACATTACCTATTTTATACGCTTTCCATTTTAGGGCAGCGTTATCGACGAACGTGTTAGCGTGGTGAAAGTACGGTCAAACAACCCCCACGATAAGCTCTGCGTGGGGAGGCCTTCCTTCAGCAGTGCATTGATGGACGGGTAGTCGCGTGAAAATACGTTAACAACCGTAGCGCGGGAATCGCACGACCGTTTACTCACCAGTGCGTGGATTAGTGTCCAGGTCATCGTCGTGGTGTCCATTTTGTGAACGTCGTTGGAAAAACAATCGGCCTGTGAGAAATATACAAAAAATAAATAATCACAAACATCCTCCCCCATACCAACATTTATTTACCTTGTGCATATATTTTGTTGATACGCTGTACCTGAAAATCAATGCAAAGTCACTTGTAAGCAAACACAAGGGAACTGTTTAAACTAGAGCAAAAGGATAACCATGTCACGGCCTGTCAATTCTGTTTGAACCAAACATGTATTTTCCTTTATCATTATTCCAGTCCGGCCAGCTAACAAAGTCGTTAGAGCACATGCGGTTTGCAAACAGCAGGTTACAGCGTAGATTTGAAGTTTGCAACTCACCCTCCCGAAATAATGCGTTGTGTATTACATTTATTGTTTAACGTGTCTTTAACACGTAGGCATTTGCGACCAATATGATGAATACATTTTTTTTTGGTTATATCGCTGAAATATAAATGTGTCGCAAACCCACCTCCACCCGACACAGCCAATTAGTAAGGTGTGTCACGTGAACAAAATGTGCTAATTAGTTACTATTAAGTGGCACGTTTTGTTGTGGGTTTGCTCTCAAACACTCTCAAACACACAACCGGTGTGCTGAAGCAGTAACTAATTGACACTTTTTGTTTACGTGACAAACCTGACCATTAGCAATGTCGGGTGGAGGTGGGTTCACGGTGGCGCCACGGTGGCTAGGAGATGTTAACTACCTCGCCTGGTATACGGGAGCTCGTGGGTTCGACTCTGACGCCTGCTGGATATTTAGAGTTTGCGTGTCTCTCTCCCCGTGGTCACGTGGATTTTTCTCCGGGTCCTCTGGGTTTTCCCTCCACATTTAGAAACGTGCGTTTCGGCTATTTGGCTGCTGCAAATGTCCACATGATAAGGCACTTCCTTGAGCTATCATACGGAGCCAGGTCGCTTCCGAAAAAGAGCTATATGGCTCAGTGGGGCCTTACCTGGCAAAATAAAAAAGGTCTTTAGTTTTTCGGCACATTTGCACGACCTAACCAAAAAAACGTTACCATGTTTTACGTGTACTTATCATCATCAATGGTTTTGTGCTCAATGTCAATCTTCATCGTCGTCGTCTGGACGAAACGAGGCGACACACGGACGCGGGCGAACGCTGGGGCTTACCAGCTGCTCGTACCCGCCGAAGATGTACATGCACTTGCGCAGAGCCGCCGCGGAGTGACCGTCCCTGGCGCCGGGCACCGGGCCAGACACGTGTGGGCGCAGCCACCGGTGGGTGTCTGCGGGTTAACGGGAAAACACGTGGCACGCACGCACGCACACGCACGTCCGCGCATCGAATGTCGCGTATTTTTGTTGTTGTTTTGCAATCGCTCCCATCGCATGAGTTAATGGAGCTCAACAACGGCTTTTGCTTTGGTGCCTTGAGATGTCGTGCATGGCAGGTGCGATATAAATAGATACTTTTTCAAACACAGTTTCTGGGCATAGGCCCAGAGGCCCAGGACGTCAACCGTCCATCAACAAAAAAGCATCAGAGTAGTAAACAGATAAAGCGTCGACACGTTTCACGTATCAAGAGAGGTTTTATGGAGTGGTTAAATCGAGCACTCTGGCAGAACGATCAGCATCATTTTCATCAGCCAGGATCTATCCACTGCGGCACTCACAGATGTCGAAGGAGTAGAGCACGTTGCAGGCGCCATCTGTGTCGTTGCGTCCGCCCCAGACGTAGATGGCATCCTCCACGAGCACGGCCGTGTGGCCGTAGCGCATGTACGGCATCTGCTTAGGGCCGATCACCGGTGGCAGCTTGCTCCACCGCATCGACACTGCATGTTGTGCGTGTGAATGTGAGCGACAGGGCAAACAACGGGTGTCACTCAACTCGCAATCTACCCGTGCTGCGAACGTACGAGTTCGGCAAGTGACCATCCGTGCCCACCCACTTTCCCCCCCGCCAGCCCACCTCTTACGGTGTAATTCATCTGTTGAACCAGTGCAGGGAATTCAACATTGGGATTATTTGGACTCGGCCACAGCAATGTGGAATATCCACTGTCCTTGCAATGTTATGAACTGAGGGGGTGTCCTGAAAACACTTGATAACCCACATATATATTTCATAAATGACAACCCACGCTTCATCCGCTGCTCCATTAATGTGTGCGTGTGCGATGTGAACGAGCGGGCACGCAATGGGTGTCAATCTCCTTCGACTGAACAACCCGAGCAACTAACCACAAGAGAGGCGTGTGACGATTCACAAACCACCCACACCCCCTCCACCCCCTTGTGATTTGATGCAAGGGGCGAGCACGAATAACCTGATAATCCACATATATACACTTTAGATTTTAAACAACATCATGTCAAGATTAATTTAAACACTTGAGAATACACTTTGGTTTTGTGTCATCTCCCCACTCATGGGCATACAACTTAACCTGGCTGCAAATAATAGCTCAACGAAGGGGCTTATCATGTGGAAATTTATAGCAGCCAAATACTCTAAACGCACGTCGATTCTAAATGTGGAGGGAAAAACCGGGAGGACCCAGAGAAAAATCCACGTGACCACGACGAGACACGCAAACTACAAATATATAGCAGGCGTCAGGGTCGGGATTGAACCCGTGACCTATTGAATACCAGGCGAGGTAGTTAACGTCTCACCACTGCGGTGCCCGCCGAAGCAGTGGTACGGTGATTAGCGGCACCGCGCTGTGAACCAGGCAGCCCGAGTTCAATTCCTAGCCACGGCTAAAATTGGTGGCAAGTCATATGAAAGCTGGCAGTGCCCTACGACACCTATTCACCAACCCACACTGACCAGCGTGGTGAAGTATGGTAACATAAAAAAACCAATGACTTGCATGGAGTGGGAAGTCCTAATCCCCTTGGCGAATTGAAAATGGCTGGAATTCATGTTTTTTTTGTCTCATTTATATAGTTTTTTTTTTATATATAGCGTTTGTACAGTTGTTTGCTCCAATAGACTAGTTGTAACATAAAAAAACCGATGACTTGCATGGAGTGGGAAGTCCTAATCCCCTTGGCGAATTGAAAATGGCTGGAATTTATGTTTTTTTAGTCTCATTTATATAGTGTTTTTTGTTTTTTATATAGCGTTTGTACAGTTGTTTGCTCCAATAAACTAGTAGTTTCATTATGATTCCTGTAAGCGTTTGCATTAATCATAATAGATTCCTACAAACACAATTCAATGTATGTATCGTGAGCGTATTAATCTATGTTAACCGATTAATCAATGCCTTGTTACATGCCCGATATAGAAGGAACCCTCACCCGCTCACACGATACTTTGTGGCCTTGACAGATAAATTATTATATGATTGCCAACAGTTTTGGCAATGAACAAAAGGCCAAATGCCAGAAACATCTTCGAAGGCCAGTGTTGTTCACGAGCATGCCGAGTTTGTTTTTATCTGGGTGAACAGTTGAAGATGTATTGCTGTGCAATGTTACAAACAAGGCATTCGCAAACACGCAACCATTCAGACTCGTCAAGGCTATTTTAACAATGGTGACAACGCACTTTAGTTTTCAAACAACATTGGCAAATTTATAACCACGATGAAACGATATACAACTCACAGGGTATGTTGTATATATTTTTTATAATTTACAATTTCAATATTGGATGTGTTAAAGAGTCGACGTGAGAATAGGTGTGGCATGCGTATTTTGGACATTGTAGAACTGTGCGGGGTTTTAAGTTGTAGATTTTAACATGCTTGTGCTTAAGTGTGCTTACGAGTTTGCTACGTGTATGTCCCACTTCGTAAAAATCTTCCTAAAATAACAATCCACAAACTCAACCAGTTATTCATTTACAAACAGATGCTTATCGCAGGAAATATTATTTGGTGATGCTCCATTTGGCAGTGATGCACAAGCACAACCAACAACAATAATCTACACCATAATCTAAAAAAATACACAACATTAAATCGGGCTTAATTCATTGTCCTTACTTGACAAACATTATTTAACACGCACCCCCGATAAGCACTGTTGGCTACGTACGGCGTGACAAGAGTTCAACATACATAGCCATACATACTACAAAAGAAGCCTGCTTACATGCACGAGGCATGTGAAATGTATTTTAACAGTGGTAAACTTCGTAATACGACGCCGATTAAGGCCGCTTCTATTCCGAGCGACACAAACTTTACACGGCACTTTTACATCGCTCGAGACTCACCCAGGTTAAAGATGTGCACGTCAATCTGCCGCAGAGTCTCGTAATCTTCACCGGAGCAGTATCCGCCAAACGAGTAAACCTGCCAAAAAATGATCAATCGCACACCACCGGATGTCTCGGCACACGGCTTGGAATCTCACTTTATGGGATTTTTTTTTTTACGGAGTTCGGCTCCAGGGGGTGAAATATTACCGATGTAAACACCATCGTGTATGTTTCGAAGACGATGACGTGTCATCTCAGATCTCCCAACAAAAGCCACCGACCAGTTTCTCGGAGAGATCTTAACTCAACTCACCCCTGCTGCAGCGTGTGTCCACACCGCAAAATGCGACAACTTCATTTTAAAAGGGTAGGATCGTGGTTGGCTTTTGATGGAACATCTTAACGAGTGCCTCACTACAGTTAGCATTCCGTAGTTTTGAAATCGTTTATACCTGTTTAACAACCGTATATATACTGGACTGGACAAGTCTCTACAATTGAAAATATGCTGTTGAGTACCTGTAAACTCTTATAGACGTTAGGGAATCTGTAACTCCCTAATACATGTAATACAAACCCAGCTTGTATTTACATGGATTGTTAAATTATTTTTGTTACGCTCGTTTTCCCAGGAATGCCTCACCGAATATCAAAAAATTATTTTTTTCAGAAGGGTCCTGCAAAGATTTTATTGTTTGCGGCGCGTGATGTTGCTTCTTGTAATCCTCAGTTATTTGCAGGTAATGTTTTGAGCACTGGAATGTTTGTATACGCTGTGTGCTATTCATCTAGCTATGGCAAGGACACGGAGAACCCAGAGGGAACCCATGCAGAACATACAAACTGCACACAGACAGGTGCCAAAGTTCAGGAATCGAACTAGAGCCCTTCTTTGTTACGAAGGAAATCGATGCAAAAAAGTTTCAAAGTTGTTTCCAGCTCAAGCGCACGTGCGCTTGGCATCCATCACTTATGTACAGCCCTTAGCCAATGTTGAAATTTCCACATTTCTATGGTTGGGTGTGGGCAAATAAATAAATAAGACAACCACTGTTGTATAAATCACATCAATTGATGCAAACATTAAAACTCTTACCAAAAAAAAAGTAAGGGTTATGTCTACGGTCTGGATAATTATACAAGGTTGATTATATAAATTAAGTAAACAAAGTTGAACCAGTCTCATTTGGAGAAAACGAACACCCCCCACAGACGAATTGTGTTGTGGTCACAGGCAGGCCCCCTCCCCCCGCCGTGAGGGTTACATCTATTTATGTTGAGAATATACGTGCGAGCCCCAGCACTGACAGGCTAACAGGGCACCCAGGTGCTGTTCTCAGATTAGCGCTGTTAATTACATTTTCTCTTTACCATGCCCGCATGTGAAGTAAAAAAAACGATTATCCGTTTACCAACCTTCACCGACCTGCACTGACCAGCACGGTGAAGTAAGGTCAAACAAGTCCCAAGTGTGACACGGCGTGATGAGGTATTCATCCATATGGGGCAGAAAGGTTTTCAAATACAGTGTGACAATTGTTTAGATCTTTACTAAAGTTGAACTGGATTGGAGTATAAATTCCCATGACTTTTGGAATCGATAACAGATTCGGTAAACAATAGAAAAATGGACAATAGATTAATACCCCTAACTTAAATGGTCAAAGGACCTGGGTTTATATTAAATTATGCAACGTTTAAGTCAGAGTGGTTTCCCATAGCAATGCATGCATGGGGGGTAAGGGGGTGATTCATCACCTGTTTAAAGCCACGAGTCATTGGTGGAATGTCCACATTCTCATGACAGGGCGAGTCTATTCATAGTACAACCACTGCTGACTTCTCACAATGGGGTGGTGGGGGTCTATTTTATTTACTTTGAAGAGGATTAGGGAACAAGTCAACCCCCAAGCAGGATTCAAACCCGCAACCTTCAGATAATGACAGTGAGATATAACCACAGCCACACCCAGTCAAAAAATTATATACACAGAAGACATGTGCCAAGACAAAAATAACTTAATGTTCTGCCCAGGTCTGGTTTTTCCATAAATTAACAAACACCGTTTCCACCTGTTAATGAGTTGATGGTCAATCACAAAGAGGGGTGTGTGATGATGAAGAAGTTGACAAAGACATCGCAAACTGCATTTTGGTCAGTTCGAAGTGGTCGGCCTCATGGAGTCACACGGGCCATATGACAAGAATCCGCTTGCCGTATGAAGCGAAGCCGTGCGCCATATGAAACTAAGTAGCGGTGCGGTTTAAAACTGATTTGTGTCTAGTTTATTGTCCTTACCACGCACCTCCGATTAGCAGGGTTGTCCATGTACGGTGTGAAATAAGTTCTACATACATACAAACATGCATACAAACGAAGCCACGGGCAGTATAAAACTAAGTAGCGGGGCGGAGTAAAACAAAATCGCGGGGCCATGTGAAATCAAGCAGCAGGCTGTATATTCAGGCTCATGGCCCGTAACACAAGTCAGCGGGGCGCGCTACCTTGTGCCCAACGGCGACGGCGGCGTGGTTGACCCTGCGGGGGCCGCCCTCCAGGTGCGTTGTCCAACGAAGCATGGCTGCTTCCTGTGTCGCACCCACGCCCCTCCCCCCACCCTCCAGTGGCCACCGGGTAAAAAAGTGAACTCCAGTTGTGCTTTGGTATATATCCCTCGCCTCGTTCCTCCTCCCACCCCCTTCTCACGCCATCATCTCGTCCGTCCAGCGTGCACCGCCTTGCCCATGGAAGCGAGCGCTGCTTTCTCACACACTGACGACAGTTCGACGAGAAGCGTTGAATGATAATACTAACCTTGCCCTGGTCTTGCACGGCTATTTTTTTGGTAATCCACTGCTGGATGAGAGCCTTCCCATGCCACGCGCGTCGTGGGAGTTATCTGATCAAACTTCATTGCACTCGTCAATGTTGGCCAGCGAAGGCGGGGAGAGCAGACATGGCAGCATAGAAGTACAGGACAACAATGGGTTTTGCTATACTGTCCTCTGCTTTGCCTGTGAATGAAAGCCGCCTCCTCCTCGTCCCCACACTAAGTCATGGGGGTTGTTTGACCATACTTCACCACGCTAGTCAGTTTGGGTTGAACGGGCGAGGTTGGGTAGGACTGGTCAAGACATCACTCTTCATTCCTCACATTTATTTTAATGATCTACGACAGGGTTTGGCAACCTGTTGCTCTGAAGCCACACGTGGCTTATTAAAGAATGCTTCATGAGATTCTTTATCAAGGGCCACCACCACAACCTCCTATTCATGTGCGTTGCGGCTCTTGAAACACCGAGTTGTTTAACACATTGGAATAAAAAAGGCTTTTCTTGTTATTTTGGCTGCTGACCTCTGATCAATGTCGTAAAGACCACAAGGCAATTCTTCACAACATGCTAATGGATTTGGATCTGGACAAAGGCTGTGTGTTCTTTACACATAATTGCAGATTATTTAAAAAGTATGATTTTCTGGCATACACTATTAATACTATTATGGGTTTTTATAATTATTTAGAGCTTTGATTATTGACGTTAGCCATGGGCAGGAATCAAACTCACGTTGCAGGGTTCATAGCATGATGACCGCTAAGCACTCCACACCCTGCTGTCTTTTATTGTGCACATTCTAATCGTTAGGCAGAATATATTTTTAAAAAATACCTTTTTATTTTACCAGATATGGCCCACTGAGCTATATAGCTCTTTTTCAGAAGCGGCCTGGCCATGCTCAACGAAGTGGCTTATGTGGAAATTTATATCAGCCAAATAATCGAAACGAATGTTTCTCAATATGGACAGAAAAACGGGAGGACCCGGAGAACATGCAAACTCCAAATATGAAGGCGTCAGTGTCGGGATCAAACCCACGACCTCTCCTGCATACCAGGCGAGATAGTTCACATCTGGTCAACAACAAAACAAATAAGCATACAATGCGTCTCCTTCACATATCGGCCCCTTGTTTTTCACAGTCCTTCACTTGGTCAATAACTGACTGGACCCACTGCACAATCCGGTAAAATGTACACAACTTGGCGTGTAATGCCACTGCCATTACGCGTCCTAAAGTACCGTCGCCGTGAAAATGTCAGCGATTAAGCCGTGCTCGTGCGCAGGTGCCCGGCGGATACTTTCTATGGCAGGGCCGTGAGAGGTGACAGCCGATTTAGGACGGAGGCCCTTCATCCCAGCTGCGGACTGATCGTGGCCGGGAATCGAACTCGGGTCGATCGATGTTGTGATCGTCGAGGACGACAGGTTAGCGCGGGCATGGTGTCCTTCGGGGGGGGGGGGGGGGGGGGTTTCTGTCACGGGAATGTGGAATTCACGACGCTGGTTCACAGCAACAGCAGCAGCAACAACAAGAGACGCACAAAGCGGGCAATGACGTTGAACTGTGAATACCGCAATCCCCTTTGGCCAGGGACAAGGGGACATCACCACAACACCATTAATAGAACAAGGTAACTCGATACCAGAACTTCTGCGATACTCGAAGTGACGAACTATTAAGCGGGTATTAAATATGGGCATGTCATATGCCTGTTGTTCTTAGTGGGATTAACAAGTGGATGCAACCGCTTTAGGATGTTAATGGACGATATGATGATTATCATCGGACTGAATTACACACCTTATTACAACGTGTCATTCACATATTGGTGTCCTAACACCACATTAATACACTTTCTAAAAAATATAACTCTCGTCAGTTAGAGCATAACACACTTTATTCAGAATTATTTGCGTAACCTGGGACTAATATAGAATAACGAATAACTAACAATTTTAGAAGTCTTCAAACCTTGGAATTTATCATCAGGGCCCCCCCCCCCCCCCCCAATTCGAATCTTCCAGAGCCCGAGTAACTTTACACAGAGTAATTCGCGCAAATGAAGGAACTTTAATCGCTGCTTTAACTGATCCACGGAACATCGCTGGTGTCTTGTAGCGCATTCGTTGCAACACTCCTCCGGCAATGCAATAGGCACACACCCCACACATCCCACCCCCCTCTTAAATAAAGCGTGTGCCGGGTGCCCCGTAAACTCGTACAAAACCCGTGTCTCTCGCGCCATTACGACGCACACACCGGCTTACAAGACGCGCCACCAAGGACATAAAGAAGCACTTTGACAGCATTGTTGGACATTATATTACCAGCCGTGGGATTACAACACAAGCCGACAACGCGTGTTAGAAGAGTATTTATCCGCTAGAAATGTCCGCATAAGCCACTTCGTTGAGCTACCAACTCGTGATAGGCGGGGTTTGCTTGTTAAAAACAACTACGTAGCTCGTTGGGGCCTTACCTGAGTTAAAATAAAACACTTTAGAGACGACACTTCCTATGAACATGCGAAATAAGCCACGGCCGTTTACATTTCATAGACCGCATTGGAAAGCCCCCCCCTCCGGCCCCGTCTCACCCGGCCAATCGTGTGTTAACGTTGGCCAGGTCACGTGCTGCACTTGCGGCCAATCAACGCGCGTTCTCCTATAGGGGTGGTGGTGGGGTGCCACCACCCCCCGCGCGTATGCGCTGTAGGAATTCCAACACCACCCCCTCGTGTGCCACACAAACAAATAACTCAAGCGGGGCTAATGCGAATTGCAACAACTTTCTCTTTTTTAAAGATGATTAAAGTACGGCCGCCGGTGTTCGGTCCACTGCTGGATGAAGGCAACTCCCTCCCCCCGTGAAACAATACACAGAACGGCGACTTTAAACGGTTAGTTAAAGTGTCAACCAAATGCATTCGAACCTTTTTCTTCTCAACAAACCCCGGGGGGAGCCTCCGGGAGCAGTAAACCGCCGGCGGCGGTCGTCTTGAGCTTGTGAGGGCGACACGAACGACGTTTGACTCGCGTTAATATTTACGTCTTTCAAACAACTAAAAAGTTGAAGGTTTCAGCTACGTCGGACGTCTTAATTTTGTAGTAAATAATTTTTTTAAAAGAAAATAAAAAAAACGTCGTGACAATGAGAATTGTTAGTAACTTTGTACGAAATGTAATTTTAATACTGTTTTAGAATTTTTTAAAAACTATTTCACAACAAAAACAGAAACCTGAGGCGCCGCTCCGCTACGCGTGGCCGAGTCGCGGGTGTCTCTTTTGAAGGACCCCGACCGGCTGGCGCCGCTTTCAGATTTCATAGCGCGGATAGGCGGCAGGGGAGCGACGTCCGCGCTCGCCCATTGGTCGAAGGCGCGTGTGGGGGGGGGGGAGTGGGGGAAAGGAGACGCGTCGGCCAATGGGCGCGCGTCTGTGACCTCGCCGTTGGGTTAATCCGCGCTATGAAATTAAAAGGGGTCTGTTAACAACAAAAAAACACGCGCGCACAAGTTTTGGTTGTCCGCGGCGATGCCTGACAAGAATGGAACACAAAGTCACAGAGCTGTCAAAGCCGTACGGTTTAAACACTTTCCTGCGGAGGGAGTTGGTAGGAACGTTAGGTTGCTCGGTCAATGGCCAGGGTCAACGGCGGCGTGGTGTATTCCGCAAATATGCCCGACTGTGAGGGCGGGCACAAGCCGGCGTGAGTAGGTTAGACGTTGAGTTTTGTAAGGGCACCACGGAGTGATCAGCCCCTCCCTTCCCCACCCAGCCCCTCCCCACCCTCCCCACCCAGCCCCTCCCCACCCTCCCCACCCAGCCTCTCCCTCCCTCCCCACCCAGCCCCTCCCCTCTCCACTCAGCCCCACCCCTCCCATTTTTGGATGCACGACGGACGGACACAATAATCCCCTGTGGGCTGGTGGAACCAGTGGGTTCCTACCAGTATTAACATCGTATTTTTTGGTCTGCAATAAGGTAACCAGCACTGGTAAGGGGTTGACAGGCGTGTAGTGGTGAGTGTAGTGGTGTGTGTACTAGTGGTGAGTGTAGTGGTGGTATTTGTCTATTTGTGTTTCTCCCTTGTGATGGGACTTTGCAGGATGAACGTTGAGATTTAAAGGGGCACGGGGTGACCAATAATGTCTGAATTGGTCTGTAATAAGATAGGCAGCATTGATAAGGGGTTGACAGGTATGCAAATACTGTCATGAAATTAAAATAATTACATCATACTCAAGTACTATTATTTAATAATATGAGTTTCCTGGCTGGCTGCTGGCTGGGCTCCTCTCCTCCCGAAACAATAACTCCATTGTTCGTGGCTGCGGGCTGTTGCCACCGAAACTAGCTGGGTAGCTGGCTGCACGGGATTTTCCTTGTAACAAATGTGAGTTGTCCGGAATTCCACAAGTAATGCATTTTAATTGCATTTAATTACATTTGTGCAGATTTAGAAATGGTGGTGCAGTGGCTCGTGCACTGGGCATTTCTGGTGACCTGAGTTCGATTCCCGGCCACGGCTAACATCAGTAGCGAATGGTGATGGTGAAGTCTGGTCACACCGGCTGACGCGGCGTGGGGAGGCCTTCATCCAGCAGTGGTTTGACAAAGGGCTGAATGTTTATTACGTAAAGATTCAGGAGGTAAGGGTGCAGCCCTGCAATTTCCTGCTCACACCAATGCTGATGGAAAAGCCTCTTCTAGAAGGAGCTCTAGAGATCCACTATCTTGTCGGTGTTTTGGCCTACTCTTCCACGCTGGCCAGACGTCTTGGAAGGGGTGGGAGTACGTACCCACAAATTTATAAGTCCAGTATTTGTGAAAATTCCACATTCACATGGCAGGACCCGGCACATCCTTGATTACATGAGCACAAGCAGCCACCGGTGTGTTCCCTTGCCCTGGACTCAAAGATCTCAGTGGCATCGCAAACGTAATTCTGCTCGGCAGGAATTGCATGAGATGAGACATTTTAAATTAAAGTGTTATTCAATTACCGTAAGTACTTTTCTCGTAGTACCCATATGGGGGCGCTGTCTCACTTTAACCGTCACCTATTAACTCTTTAACTATTTTTAACTAGAGAACGACGTTTAGGACTAAGCGGTTGATGCTTGCTTCGTTGGCATATGTCTGCGTTTGATTTCTGCGATACAAGTTTCAGAAAATATATTATCTTTAAATGAACTGGCGACGTGGCCATGGTCACGTCCGATGGGGCATTGACCGCAGTAAATGCTAGAGCCGAATAGAGAAGGCTGCGAAGTCAGAACAATTACGAGAAACACAAAGGATACCAAACAACAGGTTCGATAAACCGTTTGTTTTAGATATCTGACAAATTGGAAAAAACAACAGAATATGGAGTAGAGTGAGAGGGGAGAGGTAGGAGAGTGCGTGGAGGGGAGTGGAGTGAGATGAGAGGGGAGAGGTAGGAGAGTGCGTGGAGGGGAGTAGTGTGAGATGAGAGGGGAGAGGTCGGAGAGTGCGTGGAGGGGAGTGGAGTGAGATGAGAGGGGAGAGGTCGGAGAGTGCGTGGAGGGGAGTAGAGTGAGATGAGAGGGGAGAGGTAGGAGAGTGCGTGGAGGGGAGTGGAGTGAGATGAGAGGGGAGAGGTCGGAGAGTGCGTGGAGGGGAGTAGTGTGAGATGAGAGGGGAGAGGTAGGAGAGTGCGTGGAGGGGAGTAGAGTGAGATGAGAGGGGAGAGGTAGGAGAGTGCGTGGAGGGGAGTGGAGTGAGATGAGAGGGGAGAGGGAGGAGAGTGCGTGGAGGGGAGTGGAGTGAGATGAGAGGGGAGAGGTCGGAGAGTGCGTGGAGGGGTGTAGAGTGAGATCAGAGAGAAGACTGTGTGGATGGGAGTATAGTCGAGAGGCAGGCAGGGGTAAGTTCATGAAGGATCTGCAAAGGTGGTGATTTAGATATTGATCCATTTGGATTGGGAGCCAGTGGAGGAACGATCGGAGTATTGGGGCGATGTGGTCTCTTTTACGGGTACGGTTGAGGGTTCTGGCCGCGGCAATTTGAATCATCTGGAATTCATAGATGAGTGATTTGATGAAACAGTTGCGGGAAATGATTTCACGCGTGGGGTGAACCAGTTGGCTCATCATTCGTCCCAAGACTTTGCTTTAAGAGCCCTCTAGCGGCACCGCGCATTAATTTTAAATGAGCCGGCTATTTGAACTGCGGTAAATGTAGCCGAGTGGCGGTTAGCGAGGCACGTGGCCTGCAATCCAGCACTGTGGAGGAGAGGGGTTTGACGATCATTCCCCGTTTAGACATCCAGGAGGTGTCATATCGTGGCCCACCGGGAGAAGGTGGTCCAGCAAAGTATAGAGACTAATATCCATCTAGATTTTAAGCTTTCGTGACTGCAAGGATTCATATCCTTCGGTTTTTTCGGTAAAATAATTTTCAGGGCCTACCTTGGCTCCTCCCACCCTCAACCAGTATATATACAAGGACTGTTTTCTTGGAATTTTCTTGGAATTTTTCTCACTTGATACAGCTATCGTGCTGTGACGGTTCCACCTGAAGACGGAAGCTTGTGTTGCCTCCGAAACGTCGTGATTTTTATTTTATTTTTATTTTACTTTTATTAATTTTAATTTTTTACCTACGTGACTTTACCGAAAAAACCTAAGAATATAATATCCATCTGTCCCTTCTGTCTGGGATACTAATGTTGCCCCCACGTAGGCTTTGGGTTTCCTCCGGGCGCTCCAGTTTCTGCCCACGTGCGTGAGCATTCATCGTTAATCCTGGACCGGTCGTGGTCCATTCCTGGTCCAGTCCCGGACCGGTTCTGCCCCTTGGTGTAGAGGAGAAGAGGAGGAGGTCAGCCCTGCTGACGAGGGTGGGAAGCCAATCGAGGCCCACTGGGCTATGTGGCTCTTGTTTTCACAAGCGACCTGGCCACAAATGATAGCTCGACGAAGTGGCTTACATTTTCATTTAAAGCTTTCGTGACTGCAGGGATTCATATTCTTGGTTCTTTCGGTAAAGTCACGTAGAAGGAAAACAATAAAATAATAATACAAAATATAAAACAATAAAATTATCACGATGTTTCGATTGCAACACAAGCAATCATCATCAGGCGTGAAAACCACAGCAGAAAAATTTTTCTGTGGTAGAAACATTTTTTTGCTGTGGTTTTCACACCTGATGATGATTGCTTGTGTTGCAATCGAAACGTCGTGAGAATTTTATTTTTTATATTTTTTATTTTATTTTATTGTTTCCCTTCTACGTGACTTTACCGAAAGAACCAAGAATATGAAGTGGCTTACGATAAAAAACCCACCCTAGGCCGACACGCAGTGGGGATGCCTTCATCCAGCAGTGGAGTGACAAGAGGGCCCGCAGTTGATTTGATTATATTAGGCGGTGACGGTTGCCTCGTGGTGTATCGAGTTCGCCACGTTCTGTTGCAGATATCCACGGTTCGAATCTAGCAGCCGCCCTGGTTATTACTGCGTCGTGTGTAATACTCGTAATAAAACTCACAGCAGACATTTAGAAACATGCATTTAGATAATTTTGCTGCTATACATTGCCACGTGATAATCCACTTTGTTGAGCTATCATTTGTAGCCAGGTCGCTTCTGAAAAATAAGCTAATAGTTCAGTGGGCTTTACCTGGTAAGATTAAAAAAAAGTTGTATTCGCACGTTTTTAAGTGATTTGTTTACCCTCCCGATAGTTTGCATTCCGATCGTGTTTTTGCATTGTTTGTTGTTGAAACGTTCTGACCCGCCCATACTGGACATGTGTGAAAAAGAGCGTTATAGCTCATCGGATTCCTCCCAGTATAAATACATATCCTGATTAAAGATCCCGTGATGTCAATCGCAAGAGTCCTCGTGTGCCGGCGTCAGGGTCCAGATTTTGGCAAATTCAAAAATTACTCATTTGGGATCGCACACACACACATATACAGCAACAGCAATCATCAAGCCCTACTGTCAGACGAATGCCCCCGGTCACTCTTGCACACGTGGGACTCATGGTCCCTTGAGTTCTCACCCGGTGCGAAACAAGATGAACCTGAAAACTCAGAACTTGAAACTTGTTTGACAATTTCTCAAATATCGGCTTCCGTGTCGTACACAACAGGCGCACAGTGTCTATTTTGTTCATTTTTATTGTTTTTTAACACAAGCACATATCGGTGAACGTTCATAACACGATATGTGAACATCCTTGCGGAGGGCTTTCGCGGCTGTGTCGTATAGCTCGCTCCTCTCTCTCTCTGTCCGGTGTTTCTGGGTTTGTACTAACCTCATCGCGTGCTGGTTCGGCGCGGTGTCCGGCGGAACCTCGGACATTGTGCCGAACAACACGCGGTAGGACCCGAAAACAACATCGAAGATTTGGTGATAAATGTGACGATCATGATTACAAAGTGTGGCTGGCAATTATTTTAATCGAAGGTGTGGCGGTGGGGGTAGGTGGGGGAGTGAAAAGTGCCGATTAATTCCACCTCACGACGCGCGATTACAATTTCACAGTGAATGCGCTAAGCAGCGGTGTTTGGGTGAACGCACCACGTATATACACAATGCCCCGCGCCTCGGATGGCATCCGGGGTGGAGCGGTGGCGCAGCGGCAGAGGTCGCAACCGGGTACCCGATACCCGTACCCTACCCGTACCCGGCCGGGTAGGGTACCCGTTTGCGACCCTGGTGCGGCCGGGTACGGGTAAAGAATCAAAACCCGTTGGCGACCTCTGCGCAGTGGTTACCACACCGCGCTACGACGCTCATGAGCCCAGGAGTTTCAACTCCGTACAGAGCGGTAAATTAACATCGGTGGCGAGCGATGTGGGAACGCGCAATGGGCCGGCCGGCGGGCGTGGTGAAGTATGGTCGAAAACCATCCCCGCTACCGGCACGGCGAGGTGACATTTTGGAACTGCGACGCTGCCCAGCAGGTAGCTTTGCCTCCGCCCGGAGCAGAAGATTCGCGGTTCGAACTCGGCAGGCCACCCTGGTTAATGCCGTGGTATTAACCGCAAAATACAGTGGTAGTACTACGCGCCGTCCGTTGCACAGTGGGCTTTTGCAATTATCCCTCGACGTCACTTTGAAAAGCGCGGGCCGTTTGCGCACCCGTGGTCAAAGTCCAAAATTGCAACGACAAAAAATGCGCGGAAAAAAAAATGACACCGCAAAAAACTCAGTTTGAGATTACACGCGGCAACATCGGCCCCCACTGCGCCGAGACTACTGCCGGCCTGAGTCTGCGAAACACAGCGGCGTCTCTCCTCCGCGGCGATCGCACCCCGCGTTCAAATCATTGCGCGAATACCAAATGCACAAAATCGTAGTAATTCATTATCACCAGAGTAGATAAACAAAATAGCGAAAATTTCAGCTGCATCTCAACGTATATAGGAAAGCACGTTTTCTTTCCCTCTAACACGGTTATATTTGACCGTACTCTAACTCATATTTCGCGTTGGCACTTTGCTAACGCACGTGACAATTCCCCCAAAACCTCGCGCGAGCGCTTCGGCAGCTTTGGGCGACGTCCCCTGCAGACACGATGACCTTGAAGTCCTCCATTCATTCATAAGTCCTCCATACATTTAGAAGTCCTCCATTCATTCACAAGTCCTCCATTCTCCAAAATAGACGCCTTTGGGTTAGATCGCATAAATATGAAGGCGCCGTTGAATATAAATGCATCGTTTACGCGACCTAACCCAAAAACATCGATTATATGATAATATTGGTCGCGAAAGCCTGCGTGTTGCAGTCCTCCATGTGACGTTCTGTCGTGCACGCAATGCATATACAATCTATATATATACATCACCGTAGCATCATTCAAACTCCAACAAGTCACACGTAGGTAAGAGCGTCAAGGTGCAGTCCCTGCATTACAAGTGAAGTATTTTGGCCGATTCTAGATTTGAAGCTTTCGTGACTGCAAGGATTCATATTCTTAGGTTTTTTCGGTAAAGTCACGTAGGTAAAAAATTTAAATTAATAAAAGTAAAATAAAATAAAAATAAAATAAAAATTACGACGTTTCGGAGGCAACACAAGCTTCCGTCTTCAGGTGGAACCGTCACAGCACGCTTGCTGTATCATTTACTTGATACGGAAGCTTGTGTTGCCTCCGAAACGTCGTGATTTTTTATTTTATTTTACTTTTATTAATTTAAAAAATTTTACCTACGTGACTTTACCGAAAAAACCTAAGAATATTTTGGCCGACTCAGCCACGACGGAAGAGTTGGGTGTGCTGCACTCACGCGTCACACCCCAACGCGCGTGTCCTGCAGGTCATCGACGGACCGCGACCGTTCCCATTTTTCCACATCGCTGGGTGTGGGACAGAGGCGGCGGGGCAGGGAAGAGAGTCGGGCGGGCGGGTGGGCGGGCAGGGGGGTTGGAGAGGTTCAAGAAACTCGCCACCATCGTTTCGACCGCTTCGCCGGGAGACGGAATCGACCCGGCGGCCCCCTGGATCGCCGTTCCGAGTGTGCGAAGCTTTACTCCGCCGTGACGGCGGTGTCCCAAGCGATACGTTGTTTAAACAATTAAAAAAATGTGCCCGTGCTCTCTCTCTCATGCGTGCAGCGTGCGCTTTACACGGACAGACCACCGCAGACGTTTCCGGCTCGCGTCTGCGTTGCGTGAACGTGCCGTGCCACGGCAGTGTGGTTGGCACGGACCCCCGGTGCCAAAGATCGAAAGAACACCCCACCCCCCACTCTGTTCAATGCACCCCCCCTCACACCCCCGACCCCCCCCCCCCACCCTTTGTGTAGCCCGGCGCCCGGAACCCCTCCACCACGTGGTTCTTCGGTCGGTGCGACTGCACCGCCTGCGCGCTCGGGCAGCCGATCCCGTTTCGTTCCGAACGCAAAACCGACGGCGACATGTAAAGCGGCTCCGGCCTCGGAGAACGATCCGCAGCGTTCGCCTTGCCCCGTCTCACACGCGCGTCCACGGGGAGTCCTGTGCCCACCCCTCCCCCGCCCCGGTGGCTGTCCATCGCTCGCGCCGGCGGGGCCGACCGGCGGTCCGGTGGGTCGTCGCTGCCGCTGCGCGGGCGGCGAATGGGAGAACGGACGGAGCAGTTCAGTGCCCGGCCGCCAGGAACGGCTGCAGCGGTTCATCGACCGCCGTCGCCCGCGAAGATAACGACGACGAAGAAGACGACGGTGACGACGACGGCGAGGCGGGCGAGGCAGGCGAGGCGGGCGAGTCGCTCGTTTCGGCGTCGCTGCCGTCGCGCCCCGGCGAGCCGGGCCGCCGCCGATCGGCGAGCGCCGGTGCCGCGCACCCTCCGATTCCGGAATCCTCGCGTGCCGGCCGCGGGAGCCGCTGCGCGTCGCTCGGCTCGGACCCCCCGCCGGCGGCCGCGCCGCACCCTCGCGCCGTGCTCGCCCGCTCGGGCTTTTCGCGCACGCACGACCCGTAGGTGGGGTTCCACAGGCTGGTGCTGTGGCTCTTGGTCAGCTTCCCGGTCGAAACCACGGCGGCAGTGGCGGTGGCGGCGGCGCCGACTCCGGGATGCGCCGGTGGCGCCGGTGGCGCCGGCTGGCACCAGGCGCCCATCTCCGTGTACTCGTTACACGAGTGCCGCGGCGGCCTGCGGGGGCCCTCGGCCTCCCGCTCGCAGCCGAGGAACGCGGTCGAGGATTCGTCGTCGTCGGAGGAGGAGGGGGCGGCGGTGGCTGCGCCGACGCCGGAGACGTCGGCGCCGGCGTCCCGGAGGTAGAAGCCGGTGGGCTGCATCCCCCGGGGCCGCCGGCGCGACCCACCGGCGGGGTCGGGGCGCGGGGCCGGGGCGCCGAGGGGGCGGCGAGGCAGGAGGGGCTCCGTGGGGCCGCTGGGACGGCCGGCCGGGGCGTCGCGAGGGACGTGCAGCAGCTCCATCGGGAGAGGGGAGTTGATCACGTCCGGATCCTAGCGTCCACAGAGATTGGGGGAGAGGCAGGGAGAGGTAGAGAGAGAGAGAGATGGGGCGACAGATACATCGGCATTCGTTCACTGGGAAAACCCGACGAGGTATTCGTCATCGTAGTGACATTCAGCAGGATGTCCGACGTTTCGGCATTCGGCTTTCATCCACCCACTCACCCACCCACTCACCCACTCACTCACCCACTCAATCACGCACCCACCCACCCACCCACCCACTCAATGTAGCATGTAATTATCTATGTTTATAATTATGACTGCGACAGCTCTTTGAGTGGCAGATTTGTGCCAGAGAGGCACAGCACACACGTGTCTGTTAGTGACACAACAACAAACTGGGCTTGACTTGACTCACTCACCCACCCACTCACTCATCCAGTTACTCACTCACTCACTCACCCATCCACTTATTCACCCACCCACTCACCCACCCACGTCCTCACTCACCCACCCACTCACCCACCCACTTACTCACCCACCCACTTCCTCACTCACTCACCCACCCACCCACTCACCCACTCACCCACTTACTCACTCACCCACCCACCCACTTACTCACTCACCCACCCACTCACCCATCCACTTACTCACCCACCCACTCACCCACCCACTCACCCACCCACGTCCTCACTCACCCACCCACTCACTCACCCACCCACTTACTCACCCACCCACTTACTCACCCACCCACTTACCCACCCACGTCCTCACTCACCCACCCACCGACTCATTCACCCACCCACCCACCCACTCACCCACCCATTCACCCACCCATTCACCCACCCACTCACCCACCCACTCACCCACTCACTCACCCACTCACCCACTCACTCACCCACTCACCCACCCACTCACTCACTCACTCACCCACCCACCCACTCGCCCACCCACTCACTCACCCACCCACCCACTCATGCACGTGTGTGCGTGTGACACAACAAGACACTGGGTTTGACACTGGCGGCGTCCCACACCTGCGTGCAGTACTCGATGCGCTCCAGGATGGAGGCGAAGTTGGGGCGGTCCTCGGGCCGCTGCTGCCAGCACTGCGTCATGATGCGGTACCTGCCGACGAGGTCACGACAGAGGGGGGTGGCGCAATAGGTTACGGGGGTCATCAGGGGTCACGGGCGCGTGCCGAGTCGCGAGGTGACTCGGCTCCGAGTTGAGGGAGCTTACGAGGCCCGCCCTGGGTTTTCCGCTTGCCCTGGGGACGACGCATGCAGGTGGAGCCATTGATCTTATGGAACGCAAGGGAAGCGTGTGGTGACGATGATTACGGTGATGACGACGACGATGATGATGATGAAGCTGCACCGGCGCTGGGCTCCACCACACCAGTTCAGCTTGGAAGCTGCGCGGGCCGCGTGCGTCTGACTGGTGGAGAGAGCGCTGCTGATGATGCTGATGATGATGCAGCCACTGCCATCGCCCTCCAGTTTAGTGGATCTCTATGCAAGTGCCTGGGTCTCTATGGGAGTGTATGGGTCTCTATGAGAGTGTATGGGTCTCTATGAGTGTGTATGGTCTCTATGAGTGTGTAGGTCTCTATGAAGTGTGTGGGTCTCTATGAGAGTGTATCGGTCTCTCTATGAAGCGGGTCTCTATGAGAGTGTGTGGGTCTCTGTGAGAGTGTGTGGGTCTCTATGATAGTGTATATGTCTCTATGAGAGTCTATGGGTCTCTGTGAGAGTGGGTCTCTGTGAGAGTTTATGGGTCTCTATGACAGTGGGTCTCTGTGAGAGTGTATGGGTCTCTATGAGAGTGGGGCTATGGAGAGAGAGAGAGGGGGGTCAAGTGGGCTAGGAGAGGGCCCATTCCAACCAATACCAACACAGCCGCCATTCGCCACTAAGTGACGGTGACGTCACCACGGCGCCTGTGCCAGGCCAGGTGCACTTTGATGCCACGTGAAGTGTCGAATTCTCGCTGACAGGAGGTCTCGGGACAGACCCAGGTGCCATGGGTTGACCGACTGAGATGACCGGTAGATGCACCATCTGTAACCCCTACTCTACCAACTTCCTACGTTTTAGCCGCCCGGCGCTCCGCTCGTCGTTGTGAGCGTCGCTCCTCTGCCCTCCGTCGTTGTTGCTGGAGGGCGACTGCCCTCCAACTGCCCAGTAGCAGCAGTGTCCTTCACGAGCCTCCTCTTACACAGAGGCCGATCTTGACACCGCTGGTAAGATCGGCCTCTGTGGGCAGGCAACACGCAGGGAGGTCGGGGAGACTCACACGGGGCCCGGGCAAGAGCCGGGCGGGTCCATGCGGCCTCCGCCCATCACGAACTCCATGACCTCCTGGTTGCTGCGGCTGGGGTAGGGCATGAAGCCCAGCGAGAAGATCTCCCACAGGAGAACCCCGAATGACCTGGGCACGCGGGGACACGCGGACATGGACACACAACGACACGTGATATAAAATCCACCTTCACCATATGAACAGGTGCTTACCTCCATTCAACAGGCCTTCGCTGGGTTGCTACTCCAGAGAGTACGGTGATGTGTGTGCACGTTTGAGCGAGCGAGCGAGGTGTGTGTGAGATCGAGCGGGGAGCGGTGACGCAGTGGTTAGCGCTACGCTGCGCCACAAACCCGGCCACCCGAGGTCGATTCCCGCTCACGGCCAACACCCAGTGACGATTTATCTGAACCGGTCCTGGGCCTCGCCTGGGTCGACTCAGCCTCAAATGAGTACAGAGTGTGGTGTGTGTGTAACATCGCCACTGGGGAGACAAAGGCGGCCGGGCGTGGAGCTGTTACACCCACCGCCCCGTGCGCAGTACTTGCCCCAAACACTCTGCTAAGGCTATCCGGGGGGGGGGGGGGGAGATCTTTGTCTTTGTGAGATCGAGTGGTAGCCGCGGGGGGTTACGGTACCACGTGTCAGTCTTGGATGTGAAGATGCCCTCGAGGAAAGCCTCCGGTGGCATCCACTTGACAGGCAGCATTGCCCGGCCGCCCTTCCTGTAGTAGCTGGCCCTGCAGGAAGAGTGGACAGGACAGGGAGCGGTGTGGAGGGGGCAGGGGGGGGTGCATCAGTTAATATCCTGAGCCCAGGGCTCCGCGATGTGCTTACGGGGTGTGCCGCTAGCAGTCCGGCATGGTGTCCGACGTTTCCGCATTCGGTCTTCGTCAGTAGTTTGCTGAAAGAGGCTGCCGGCGAGCGGGGCGAAGCGTCGCCGGGCACCGTGCCGAACGTCACGCAGCGGCAGAGGGCGCCGGCGAGGCGTGCGGCTCGAGTGACAGTCCGCAGGGGACACGCGGAGGTTTGTCGTGAGAGTGTGAATTCTTGACGAGTGCGGACAGCTGGGTGAGCGGCTCGAAAGGCCGGGTCGCTGAGCTGGCACCGGCGAGGTCCTGGCTCAGATTGTGGCAGCCGCCCCGGTGACACTCCCGGTTCAGATTCTGGCAGCTGATTGAACTGGGTTCTCAAGAGTAGTGACTGAATCATCATTCAGCATCTCACACCGCAGAGGCACGTGCACAGATTGCGATGTTTCCAGGCAATTGTATGCGCGTATGTTGAACGTCTTTTGCACCGTACATTGACAATCGTGCTAATCGGAGGAGCGGGGGGAAGCACAACAACACGAAGAGCAGTTCAAATAAAATGAGTTTTCAATCTAGATGATTAAAAAGTGCATAGCTCAAGTGGCTTGCTCATATCGGAAGGAAGAGAGCGCCCCAGGCGGTGGCTGTAGAAGCGCATCCGAGAGTGATGCGGTGACCGCCGCCTTTGTTCGACGGCCAGCCAGAAGCCGCCGCTGCCGCTGCTACTACTGTGATGGCGACCGGACGGAGTTCGCGCGAGAATTGACGATGAGCGTTGTCCGTGCGTGCGGGAGGAAGGCCGGGGCGCCGGGAGAAACCACGCGCGCGTGCGCGAGAGGGGGCAACGCTTTATCCCGCGCAGATGGGACAGACGGAGATTGGTCCCCACTTGGCTGCGCCACGCTCTCCCGGGCTCACCACGGTTAGGTCTCACCACTCCGTGTGCGGTGATCCACCATCCCTCGCTGCCTACCACCACAGTGCGCGGATTACAGGCGTGGAGCCATCACCGCCCCGGCTACAAGAGAGAGGATCTGGATATTGGACAGGGGGCGGCCGCATTTACTTCCTTGTGCCAGGGCCCTCTGGCAACCTCGCACGCGCACCGTGTGTGGCGGGCCACACCACCACCCTCACCCCCACACCACCGGACCGGCCGCCACACCGACATTGCGGCCACCACACCATCGCTCTCCCCCTCCACGCCACCAGTCCTCCGGCCACACCACCGCTCTCGACTCCGCACCACACCACCGCCCTCGCTCCTGTGTCTCCTGTGCAAAGAAAGCCTTTCCACGCGCCAATCATCTGATACACGCGGCACAAAGTGTGCACTGTGGAGATTTTTTTTTTTATCTCGCTCCCAGAGATGGGCGCTGGAAATTAAATTGGATGGATATAAAAAAAAACACTTAATTTAATCCGGGAGCCCCCGACCAACCGGAATGAAAAAAAAATGTCAAACGCGCGGAGCACTTCGCAGTCCGCGGTGAACGTCCATTCGCCTTCACGGAAAAAGACCGCGACCTCAAACCGTGGAGATGACACGGCCATTGTGAACCCCTCAACACTAACCCAGCCACCCAACCCCACCCCCTCCACCCCACCCCTCCTCCTTCACCCCACCCCTCCCCCTCCACCCCCCACCCCCCACCCTGCCCACTCCACCCCCACCCCTCCACCCCCACCCCCTCCACCCCACCCCACCCCGCCCCTCCACCCCCACCCCGCCCCTCCACCCCCACCCCATCCCCTCCACCGCCACCCCGCCCCCCGGCCCTAAGGATCCTTCAGGTTCGCTCGTTGTGACCGCGATGGGTCACGCCTGGGGTGTTCCCACGGTAACGGGACGCTTCGAGATGCAGAACCGCACGCGATGGTAATGATGATGATGACGACGACAATGATGATGGGATATGGGATTATTTACCGCGTTACCTAGATTCTCCGCAACGACCCCGGTGATTATTCTGTGCCGTGTGCGACAGAGTTTTGCGTCGAACTAGAACCCAAATGTTAAGGAGAGGCCCCTTGCCTATGCTCACGTGGCAGGGCCCAGACATTGGTTTAAGCAAGCCTGACTCTGCTGCTGATGAGACATCACGTGCCGAAAACCGCACCAGTTTCGCTCAAATTATGAACTCCCAGAAGACTGTGTGGCTGATGGGATGTGTGCAAAATATATATTTTACTGGTAGGAACCCACTGGTTCTACCAGCCCACAGGGGATTATTGTGTCCGTCCGTCCGTCGTGCAGGGAGGGGCTGGGTGGGGAGGGAGGGGCTGGGTGGAGAGGGGAGGGTGGGGAGGGGCTGGGTGGGAGGGTGGGGCTGGGTGGGGAGGGGCTGGTCACCCCGTGGTGCCCTTATAAAACTCAACGTTTAACCTACTCACGCCAGCTTGTGCCCGCCCTCACAGTCGGGCATATTTGCGGAATACACCACGCCGCCGTTGACCCTGGCCATTGACCGAGCAACCCAACGTTCCTACCAGCTCCCTCCGCAGGAATGTGTTACGTGGAGGGACAGGCGTCTTGTCTGCTCATTTCTTTTGAATAATGATGACGACGATGTTGACGTTTCTGCTGCTGCGGATAATGATCATGGTGACAGTGGCGTCTGTGATGATGACGGCTACGACGAAAACTGTGACGGCGGTGATTGACGAGGTAGATGATGATGATACGAACAATTAATTAAATTACGATAATGACGTTAATTAATTGGGTCAGCAGCTGGAGCAGATGGAGGAGATGGGGGGGGGCTTAGACGGGGCGGTGGTGGGGGCAGTCTGAGAGTGCTTGCTTGGGATCGGGAGGTCACGCCGTGGTGAGACAAATGTGGGATTTATCACCGCATAATTAAAACGCTCCTTCAATTATTAATTTTCATGCGTTTGAAAAGGCACGGGCTTAGCTTGACTACGGTGAAATTTCAATATTTAAACAGTAAAAATTAATGTTGGGTGTGTTACATCCATAATTATATTCCAAGTTTGAGATCGGCTTTCTGCCATGAGACAAACTTTTATATTCTCTTTTTTTATTTTCTTTTACCCAGGAAAGCCTCACCGAGTCTCGCCACTCATTTTGAGGAGGGTCCTGCCAAGTGCTTGCTGTTTGCAGTGAACAGCGCATCACCCGGGGTTCAGACGCAGGCTCTATTGTTTCAGACTTGCGACATTTACAGGACATCGCAGTTATATAGACTTGTGTAGAGATTCGTGAACTTGCATAGAGATCTATAGAGTGACACAGAGATCCATAGAGTTACACAGAGATACATAGAGTGACATAGAGATCCATAGAGTGACACAGAGATCCATAGAGTTACACAGAGACACATAGAGTGACACAGAGATACATAGAGTGACACAGAGATCCATAGAGTGTCACAGAGACACAGAGTTACACAGAGATCCATAGAGTGACACAGATCCATAGAGTGACACAGATATACATAGAGTGTCACAGAGACACATAGAGTGACACAGAGATCTATAGAGTGACACAGATACCCATAGAGTTACACAGAGATGCATAGAGTGATACAGAGACACATAGAGTGACACAGAGATACATAGAGTGACATAGAGATATATAGAGTGACACAGAGATACATAGAGTGACACAGAGATACATAGAGTTACACAGAGACCCATAGAGTTACACAGAGATGCATAGAGCGATACAGAGACACATAGAGTGACACAGAGATACATAGAGTGACATAGAGATATATAGAGTGACACAGAGATACATAGAGTGACACAGAGATCCATAGAGTGACACAGAGATACATAGAGTTACACAGAGATCCATAGAGTGACATAGAGATCCATAGAGGGACACAGAGATACATAGAGTGACACAGATCCATAGAGTGACACAGATATACATAGAGTGTCACAGAGACACATAGAGTGACACAGATCCATAGAGTGACACAGATATACATAGAGTGTCACAGAGATACATAGAGTGACACAGAGACACATAGAGTGACACAGAGACCCATAGAGTTACACAGAGATGCATAGAGTGATACAGAGACACATAGAGTGACAAAGAGATACATAGAGTGACACAGAGATACATAGAGTGACACAGAGATACATAGAGTGACACAGAGATACATAGAGTGACACAGAGATCCATAGAGTGACACAGAGATCCATAGAGTGACACAGAGATCCATAGATCAATAGAGTTATACAGAGACTCGTAGACGCCAGCCAAAGACTATCGGCAGTAGGGGCAATTGCAGGACATTGCAGGGTGTAGGGATTGTACAAACGATAACCAGACTAACAAAAACAAAAACTTCATAATACATGTTAATACAAAAAAACGTTAATTGCACGAAACCTACACCAAGACTGAGCGAACAAAATAAACAATTCATAGTTCTTGAGTACAAGTAAGAGCTCAAGGGAGGCCCTGGAGTGGATTTGTGGGCCTTTGTCTTCCACACTGCCGGAGACGCGTCGGAAGAGGTGGGGCTTACCCACACTTTACCCCACCACCACCACCACCGCCACCGCCACCACCGCCACCACCACCACCACCGCCACCGCCACCACCACCACCACCACCACCTCCACCCTCCACCACCACCACCACCAGCACCACCACCACCACCACCTCCACCACCGCCACCACCGCCACCACCACCACCACCACCACCAGCACCACCACCACCACCACCCCCACCACCACCACCACCGCCGCCACCACCACCACCACCCTCCACCATTACCACCACCGCCGCCACCACCACCACCACCCCCACCACCACCACCACCGCCGCCACCACCACCACCACCCTCCTCCACCACCACCACCACCCTCCTCCACCACCACCACCACCTCCACCCTCCTCCACCACCACCACCACCACCCTCCACCACCACCACCACCTCCACCACCACCACCACCGCCACCACCACCACCGCCGCCACCACCACCACCACCACCGCCACCACCACCGCCACCACCACCACCACCACCACCCCCACCACCACCACCACCACCGCGCGTGCAACACGCACCTGTAAATGTCTCGTGCCATCCCAAAGTCTCCGATCTTGGCCACCCTGTCCGGCCCTTTGCAGGTCAAGAGGCAGTTCCTCGCTGCGATGTCCCTGCGCAAGGTTCATTACAAATTAAAAACACCACACCGGGTCAAGTAAACCGACATTTGTCCACTGGCACGTCCGGAGCCGTGCCAGCACGGGGTCATCGTGGCACGGTTGGTTTTCCACTGGCTACGAATTGAAGATGGATCATTAGTCTGCCACTAGGTGCAAGTTTTATGGTGTGGTGTGTCCCGTTCACTTCTGAATTTCGGACCGTGCAAGCGGCTCAGTGTACATTTTATGTAGAGAGGCGTAGCAGCGTCACTCTCTGTAAAGACATTTTACTCATCGCAGAGAACAGTATGATAGCTGGCGTCAAACTGTGACACACGTATGGCCTTGTGGGAGCCTCGGTACCGATACAGTTATTTAATTTATTTTTTTCTTTCTTTCGGATTCGTTTCAATGACATACGCGTACGTTATCGGAACGGAATCAGAAGAAAATCCGATGACGTACACGTCATCGGCACGAGAAAGGATTACATTTGTGGGGTCGTGGTTTTTCCGACCAGGTAGAGCAGCGAACGGCATCGCAATCGAAAGGTCGGAAGTTCACATCCTGATTGAGGGGGGGGGGCTGACTCAGTCCATTATCCCTCCCTCCAGGGTCGATAACGAGTACAACCCGTAAAACAAAGTTTTTCACTATAAATCCTTTATATGCGTGGCGGCTAGAGTCCTCTCGTCCTCTGGCTTGAGATGGCTGCCACCTATGGGTCAGATGATTGTCTGGCAGCATTAAACAATTGGTAATTAAATATTTAAAACATTTTCCCTAAACAGTGTAAAATTTTTGAAATTGTTTTTTCACGAAAATGCATTGTCACGCACAACGAGTCTGTGTGCAAAATGTCAGCTCGATTGGATCACGGGAAGTGGGTTAAAAAACGACCGAAAGATTCGCACGGTCGTAAGCAAGCAAGCGAACTTAATATAAAGGATTTAAAAAGAGCACCAATTTGTAATGGGGAAGTCAACAGTGGATGTCCTATGGCAAAACTCACCCCCACCTCCCCACCATCATAGGAATGTGGAATTTCCACAACTTACTCTGAAGGGCTGTGCACAAGAAACGAGCACCACGTGCTTCGTGGGCTCACTTCGAAATCGACTTTTTTGGCGACTTTTTTTATTTTAAATTTAATTTGGGCCAGGCCAGCTGGCGCCGCCGCACGTGCGCCTGTCAACTCGTGAAACTGTGATCCTTAAATGTGTTATTGTTAGTCGTAATGTTAGCTAGAAACACTCTGCGCTGTCCAGTTAAATAAGCCAAACCCACCGAGCTGCACAGCTCTTTTTAAAGATGCGGCCTGGCCACAAATGATCGCTCAACGAAGCGGCTTATTGTTACTTGGAAATTTATAGCAGCCAAACCCTCTAAACGCATGATTCTAAATGTGGAGGGAAAATTCGGAGGACCTGGAGAAAAATCCACGTGACCACGGGAAGAGAGCGACACACCGCAAACTTCCAATATACAGCAAGCGTCAGGGTCGACATCGAACCCATGACCTCCTGTATACCAGACGAGGTAGTTAACATATATTCTCGCCACCGTGATGATGATAAGAGAGACAACGCAAACTCCAAATATACAGCAGGTGTCAGAGTCGACATCGAACCCATGACCTTCTGTATACCAGGCGAGGTAGTCAACATCTCCTCGCCACCGTGATGATGATGAGCGAGACACCGCAAACTCCAAATATACAGCAAGCGTCAGGGTCGAGACCGAACCCATGACCTCCTGCAGTTAACATCTCCTAGCCACCACAGTTTTTGTCTCTCTCTCCCTTTCATTCATTTGCCAGTTGCCTGGGTGAAAAGTGGACACCCTTTCCCCCCCCCCATTCACGAGTCGCCTGCGCGCCCAGACGAAGCACACAGCACCTGTGAATGAAGTGGCTCTCCTCCAGGTAGCAGCAGCCCTGCGCGATGTCCCGAGCCATCTGCAGCAGCTCCAGCGTGCACAGCGACGCGCCACCCGGCTGGGAGTCGGGGCGGGAAGTGGGGTGGGCGCAGAGACACGGGGTGGATGAGGCGGTGGGTGAGAAGGGGGAGCATGGCTGCTGACTCACAACGCGTACGTACTGTGTGAGTGTCTTTGCGTGTGTGTGTGTGGGGAGGAGCGGTAGTGTAGCGGTTAGCTGCGCTGCGCTACGAACCTGGTGACCCGAGTTCGATTCCCGCTCATGGTCAACATCGGTGACAAATATCTGAACAGGTCCTGGTCCTCCCCTAGGTCGACTCAGCCGAAAATGGGTACCTAGTGCGGTGTATAAACATCGCCACTAGAGAGACAAAGGAGGCTGGGCGTGGTGCTGGCCACCCAC